>NC_136815.1:16644843-17844843 GCF_951394365.1 Tetrao urogallus | reverse complement strand
GAGATGTCCCTGACTCTTCAAGTCCCGTTCTATCAGCACTGTCTTCCCAGACAATAATTATAGGCAGAGGTGGGATTTGAGGTGTTTTACCACTGCTCTGCAATAATATTATGCGTTTCAAAGAATCATAAAATTAATCAATTTTGATTGGAGGGGATCTTAAAGATCACTGGTTCCAAACCCCTATTGTGGGCAGGGCTGCCACCCACCAGCTCAGGCTGCCCAGGGCCCCATCCAACCTGGCCCTGAATCCCTCCAGCGATGGGGCACCCACAGCTCTCTGGGCAATCTGTGCCAATGCCTCACCACCCTTTGAGTAAAGAATTTCTTTCTAATATCTAACCTAAATCTCCTCTCCTTTATTTTAAAGCCATTACCCATTGTCTTATCACTATCAGACCATGCAAAATGTTGGCCCTCTTCCTGCTTATAAGCTCCCTTTAAGTACTGGAAAGACATAATGTGGTCCTCCTAGAGTTTTCTCTTCTCCAAGGTGAACAAGCCCAATTCCTTCAGCTTTTCTTCATAGGAGAGGTGCTCCAGTCTTCTGATCATTGTCGTGGCCTCCTCTGTACCTGCTCTAACAGCTCCACATCCTTCCAGTACTGAGGACCTGGACACTCTACTCAGTTTTGATACAGCTCAGATGGGAGAGGAAAATCTCACGACTTGCTTAATAAGAAACAACTTTCTCTGTCAAAAGAACACCCTCCTGTCACCCAAGCTGGGAGCAGGCTGGGTCCTCCCCATTTCCTACTGAAGTTGTTTGCTCTGGGAAAATACACAATAATTTTGGAAAGCTCTTAATCAATTGATGTTCTGTGACTTTCTGAAATATTTCAGCTAGCAAACTGTGCTAGTCCTACAAGAAGAATTCTGGTTGAAGGGGAATGCCAATAAACATGGGGCTAAATTTATAAGGAATGAAATCTGCTAGCAGTGCCTCTCTGCACAAGTTGTGCTGCCAAGCTATTCCTCCTGCTGTGCAGTGCCCAGCAATGGCTTTGCTGGGACATTGCTTGTGAAGTGTTGTGCTGCAGCAAGGACAGCTGCTGGTTAGGGCCAGGGCATGTACTGGTGGCATGGATGGCAGTCACACTGCCGGGCAGAGAACATAATTCACCTCCCTGCCCTGCGTGTGTATCAGGAGGATGCGCTGAGACGTGGTGGGAGCTGGAAGCCCCTCACTGTGTTCTCTGCTCACTCATTTTGGTGTCCCATGAGTGGCTGCCTGAGGTGCTTCAGGCAGATTAGGTGTTGCAAGTATATTGTGTGTTTTCAGTGCACAGTGACAGTCACCGGTGGGCACTTCTGAGGATGGCTGCCTGGCACAGCTCTACAGTGCTGCCTCGGTTAGCAGGGTGTAACAAGGAAGCATGGAGTCTTCAGTCTCTTTTGTCTCTTGGAAGCAGCCAAAACAGTTTTTGGAACATATCACTAAATGCAGCAAACAAATCACCTGGATGATAAAAGTAACAGCAGTGAGTATCCACTTCAGCTTTTGGTTTCCTGCATAACTTAGAACGATGGGATATTTGATCTTTAAGGTTACTGATGTGTAACTGTTTGCCTGTTCTGATTTTTCCTTCTCTTTGCAAAACCTCCTAACTAACTTTCTGGAGTAATTTTCCATTCCCATTTATTTTCTTTCCTGGGCACATAGCACAATTTAATGTCCTCAGCTGTTGCCAGGGAAACAGGATTTAGAACCTGGCTTGTCATGTAAATGAAGGAGCAATTTTTTTTTGAAGTATTTCTATAAATTTGGATCAAAGATGATTACATATTTTTGTAGGTAGTGTTAGTAGCACTCTTTTGTGTGAATACTCAACACTCCCAGTGGCAACCCCCATTCAGTATGATATTTAGGTGCCTCATTTGGAAAGTCCCAGAAAGCCTGATTCAGCTCTTTCTGAGGAAAGAGAGAAAAAAAATCTTTTAAATGTTAAACTAACTCTTACAGCCATCTGTAGCAACCACTCTAGTGCAACCAATGTGAAATTTTCCAGGGATGAATCACACTGGTGATAGAGGCTTGGAGTGAGGAGGGACAGTGTCCTCTCGTGTTTGGGTTAGCAGATGAAGATGCAGATGTCCCTTTCAGTGGTGTCTTCCTTTCTGTGGTCAGCAGAAGTGAGTGTGGAAGTGAGGACAGCCATCAGTCTCTGCTTACACCATGCCAGGAATGTCCAATGGGCGATGTGCTGCATGGACAGCTTGGAGTCCTCTCATTTGTCTACACAGTATCTCAGCCTGGTGTGGAAGACTTCTGCTATGCAGCTTGTTTCTTTGATAGCTTTCTGTAAAGGCTGGTAGAGAGACCAGGGAAGGTTCCTGGACGGCTAGCAGCAGATCTTGTGTGCTTGTTCACATTCGGCTCACTTCCATATTTATAAGCAGATGGAGAGAAAAGCCTCAGAGTGGTGAAGACAATTACAGAGAGAGCTTTGCTGGAAGCAGAACTCCCAGAGACCCAGAAACTGGAATCGGGCACTCCAAGATGATTGAAAATCCTTACAAAATACCTCTCACATGCCATCCTGCCACACACAGAACAGAAGAATGTATATTTTTTCTTTGCCTGGGGCCTCTTTCCAAGGGAAAGAAAAGCTGGGTAGCAGGGCCACATAATCTTGGTATCCGGGATCAAATGCAGCAGATGCAAGATTGAAACAGAGGTGTGAGCATGATGAGGTGTTGCTGAGGTGAGCAGTATCCTGTGCAGCATCTCAGGCTCTCTTAGAGAATGGGCAACTCTCATAAGCTCAGGGGGTATTTTCACCTTCTGGTTGAGTGCCTGCACAATCCCATAGTGACTGCATAGCCTTGCTCCAAAAGCAGCAGGTCATGTTTCCAATGTGCTACGTTGCTATCTACAGAATCTTCAGCTCTAGCATTAAAACAAATAATAGTAATAATATCAATATTATCTTAAACTTCCTATAGCCATCCCAGGGAAAGTATCCCAACACAGACCTTTAAATTAAAAGAGCCTGCACTGTTTTTACAAGAAGCATCTTATACTTTATTTATGTTAAATCCACAAGCATATTTTTTTTCACTTACTACTGTTTGTTATTGAAAACCATTATGCCCTCAGAACTTCATCTTACTAGTGGGATTACTAAATTTTGTAGGGATTGTATTTTTAATGTTTAGTAATGAAAAAATACTTCTGTAAAACTGAAAATAAAAGTAATAAATATATGCATAGACTGTCAGTAACTTATGATTTAGTTAAGATAGTTGATATAAGCAAACACTTTTCCAATGCAATCTCACAAGTTGTGGTACAATGTTTCCCAAGCCTTGGCTGCAGGAAACCCACTGAGTCAGACTGACCCACCAGCATCCTGGGAATCCTCATGAGAAGTGATGTGACACCACTTGCACTCTACCCCCACTGTTTTCCAAAAGAGGTGCTGGAAAATCTCATTATACCTACACTTTCCTAATATGAAAATTTGATCCAAAAATGTCAGCTCAGAACAATTCAGTAAAAACATTTTTATTTTTTTGTTCACAATTTTTGTTGGTGAAATTATTTTGTCATTCTTTTGTTTTTCCCACCTTTTTCTCAAGATGTAATTTTAGATCTGTTTGCATGCTTACACTGACAAGTGTTTTGAGTGATTGACATACAACTTAATAGCAAGCCTTTTTATTATTATTTGAAGTGATCATATTGCTGCCTTGCTCTTTTTCTAAGTAGAAGAAACAACAACAAAAGTAAAATAAATCAAAATTAATTCATGATCAAAAATGTCGATTTCATTTAGAAGAAGTATTTTGGAAATAGACTTTCACTTTATGGTCAGCTAATACTCTGTAGTTGCAGGTGGGCAGCATCAGTGCTTTGTAGTACTGAGGTATCCACAAAACCTTTCCTTAGTTTAGAACAGACGTGACCCTTTTTGTTACTTATTGGTTTCTGTTTTTGAAAGTCAGATTACGTAGAACATTCTGTGGATGTTTGGACTGCATGATTTTCCTGAAAATATCTGAAACTGAGTCCTTTCTGTTTATTATCCTGTTGCAAGAATTAATTAACTTCAGTGTTGGTATTGTTTTGAAGTGTTCTTTGTTCTGTTGCTTACAGAAGTGAAACCAGTGTAGAGGACTGATGACCGACAGCAAAGGTAGAAGTGCGGTAACTGCTGAGTTTTCCAAGCCAATCTTGTCAGAGCTTCCTTTTGGAAGGTGGAAATACAAATAAAGACTTGGATACCCAGAGAAGTTAGCAAAGGACATGTTGCCACAAATTAGGTACTCTATTGAAACTGTGCTTTTTTCATCTCTCAAGCACTCTTCAGAAAATGAAAAATAAGTTAATTTCCACCTCACCTTACTGAGAAGTAAGACACTTTCAGTTAATTGGCTCATATTTACCATAAGGCATAAACTGACTACAGAGGTAAAGAGAGAAGTTAGGCAGAATAGTACAAGCTTGTCCCTCTGCTGCCTTTTCCTTTCTCAGCACCTCTTCACTTATGCTGGGACTGGATCCGGTCCTGGGTTCAAAGTATGCCTACAGGTGATCCACTGACCTACAGCACTCAATTGCTCTGCCAAAACCAGCACAACGCCACCCAGATCAACCCGCCTGGCCTTGTGAAGCAAGGGAAAATAGAAGGGCCTTTCAGACACCTCTATGCCAGGAGCAGATCTGAGTAGAAACACAGGGTTGATTTCACCCCTTGCTCAACTTTTTTTCTGAAGCCAGATGAAGGAAAGGACTCATTAAGCCTTTTAACTTCCTACTTAAATAGTCTTTAACCACCTGCAAGTGGGTTTTGCCTCCTGGTTTTGAGGGTTCTATTCTCAAGTGCTTGCTGACACCTGCTGGCCTTCTGCTCTCACAGAACTCAGGATGTTGAGAGAAACTTGAGTGCTTTATCCCTGTTGTTATTTCACTGCTGCTTTCTGGCCTCTGTGTTATTGAACCTCTAGAGGAAATGAGTAACTTTGAACAAATATTGCTTGGGTCAAGTTTACAATGTGCAAAGTAGAGGCTGTCCCATCTCAGTACCCTTGAGCAACTGTAAGTATGGTTCTTGGGTGCTTCAGTATTCCTTTGGGATTCATAGAGAGGGCTAAGCTGTGCTGGTGAAGAGAAGCAGTGATCTTGGACTCTGTGGATAGCACTGGTTGCTGCAGGTTGATATATCCCACAGTCTGTGTGCCAAGAACATCAGCAGTGCAGAAGCTGGGCAATTTAAATTGGTTCATCACTTTCTTTTGATATGAAGCTATTACCAGTACTGACAATTTGCCATCATTAGTGGCAGGTAACTGTTGTTGGACCCACTTGATAATTTCTGACTATGTAGAAGCACTCAGTGCAGGGCTGGAATCAGGAAGATGTTAAGCTTGATAAAATTCAGTATTTGTTCTCCGTCAAGCCTGAGTTGTGCAGAGGCCAAATTCTCTGATGCTTTGCCTGAAATATGTTCTTTTATTTAGCATGCTAAAATAAATACAGTATGCAAATAACATTGCACTTCTCTAAATGACAGTTCAGCCAGGGTGGAAGGAGATGTAGTCCAATGGTTTCATTGCAATGTGTCCTTATGTGCATGTGAATATCCTGTAAACTGAAATGAAACAGGAGTATTTGTGTTCTTCCTTTTACATGGCGGGTTCAAACCTCTGAAATGCAGTAAAAACCAGTTACAAACTTGTTGGAACCAGAAAAGAAATGAAGCTGAACATTGCAGTTTGTGACAAACTGCCCTGTAGAGTCTGAAATGCCGTTTTTGAAATGCTGTTTTGGGAGTGACCTACATCTGGAATCACAGTCCTGGTCCCAGTTTGGCTGTATTTGTGTTGCTGCAGCATCAGTGGTATCAAGGTAAAAGAGAAACGCTTTCTGTGAGCTAAGGAACATATATAAGCAGGAAGAAAGAAGAGCTGCCATCTTGTGTAGAAAATTGAGACTGCACTAAAAAAAAAAAAGACGATATGAAGTTCAAGTATTATATTTTCAGAAACTCTTTGGTGAAAAGAATTTCCTTTGTAGTAACTAATTTCATCATTTTTTTCTTATATATGGCATCTTTTTTTAACCAATACACTAGTCACTTTTTTCACAAGATCTGTTTTCCTGGTTTTGGCTGTGATGCAAGATTGTTGAGAGGATGTCAAGGCAGTGGCAGCTGTGACCCATTCTTTGTAGCTGGACTGGCTGAGCAGGAGCAGGATTTCTTGCACCCACAACAACAGTCCTGCACACAGAAAATATCTGCAGGCAACTTTTATATAAAAATATGATGTGCAAAAACAAAGTTATGATCTGCTGCATTACGCTGATGGCAGAAAGAGCCTTTCCTTCAGGATTCATTGTAGGTTCTTTGTAGGATCTGGACTCTGGAGAGGTCTTCTTACTTTGCTGCTGGCTAAACCCGAACAGTAAGTTGGACTTCTAAATCAGCTACCTCTTGTGGAATCTCACTGCTTTTTCTAGGTTGAAGTTTAAGAACAATACTTATGGTGGTCTTTGCCTTTATTCAGTTGTCTGTGTCAAGTTAACACTTTTTGTTAATGCAACTAAATAAACAGTATTGCTCCCAATTCTTGGGTTTGTGGAGACAATTTCAACTGTCTGCTGCTAAACTGGCACTGGGAAGGAAACCCTGCTGAGCTAGGGACTTCTAGGGAATAAGGGACTAGGCATCTCTTATTTCTTGTTAAAACTGATCTTTCTGAAAGCCTTGCCCTGAATAATTAGTGTCAACCTAGAACTTATTCAACATTTCAACTCACAACTTTTCTTTTTAGACTCCTAAGACCAAGGAAGAACCACTGACACTGCTCGTATAGTCTTACTTTCGTCAGTGACAGTTCAGCTATTCCCTCTTTCCTTTCTAGTAAATGATAAGCAGAAGAGAGAATTAAACTTCCTACCTCTGCCTTTTCCTGTAATTCTCTGAAGTCGCACCATCATTTCACAATGAACAAATATCTCCAGAAAACCTTACATGCGTGAATGAGAACTGTGGACATCAGGCACTTCTGCCATGTAGATTATAACCTGATGTGATAACTTCTTAGAAATTATTATTATTTTTTTCTTTTCCTAAACAGACAATGGTTCATTGAAAAGGACCCAGCTTCTTTGTGCCTTACAAAGAGGCTCTATTCAGCCCCAGGGGTTGAAGGTACTCAAACCTCCTGTCAGATACAGCTGCCCTGAGCAATCCCTTCACATCTTATTGCTACCTTGTGAGATGGTATTAATGCACCCTCTGTTGGAAATAGTTGTCTACAATCTGTATTGTGAGTTCACATTTGGAGTATAATATTTGAGAATACATATTCATTTTGTTGTTGCCTGACTGTCTCACTGCATTTCATTCCACACTTTGAAATTAGTTTATACCCACAAATTCTTACTAGACTTTATGCACGTGAGCATGCACTTGGAATTTCCTCCTGCTTGTAGTCCTGTTCCTTACAACCTTACAGTGATAGTGATTGCCTGTTCTTATATGATATTTTGATTTCCATGTTGCACGATGTTGTTTTCCAACTATGTATCACAATGACACAAACAAATCTTACGAGCATGCCTCTTTTTTGTGCCAAAATCCTTTATAAAACTTCTCCCGGAACCAAGCTGTGCAGAGCTGCATTTGAGCCCTTTTCCTTCTCCATACTGATACTTCCCCTTTCAACACTACCCACAGCTGTTTTCAGTCTTTCTCATCTCTTTTATTAGTTTCCATTTTTTATCAATTGTCTTTTAATGTCTCAGGTAATACTATATCGCATTCACTGAAGTCCTGGTAGATCAGGTCTTTGCATTTTCTTTGCCAAGAAATTCAGCAAAGAAAGATATATGTTCAGTGTGGTACTATCTGTCCTTGATGAACTCATATGTGTTAACCCCTTTGTTTCTTTCATTATTTATTCCTTCAAATTTTAGGGTGATAAGGGAATACATTCAGACATGAATACTTTTGTGGATGATAAAATGAGACCTTTGTGTTGCTTTCTTTTTTTTTTTTCCAACACGAGTAAGATTTTCTTTTCTGTATCAAATTTAGGTAATAAGATATATTAATAATGTTAAAACATATCAAGAATTCTTGTCTGATTCTGATTCCATGTTTCCATTTCTTCAGTGTTGTGAGACTGAAACCAACATCTCTATTTCTGAATTTCAGCATAGGAGACAATGTCATCCTTAGTGTGGGCATTAAATATTCAGATTGGAACTAAAAGTAATGTCTGCTGTGGCATTAAGAAACTTTCTTCATCATGAAAGTCTGCTCAGTCTGGCCTGTTCTTGAAACCATAGAGAAGATCTTAACGTGCAAACACAAATCTGCTCTATGTGTGCACGTTATCCCAATTTCTCATATACTAATTCTTACACTCATGAATCAAGAAATGTTCTTTTTGCAATCTTAACTCCATTCCAGAAATTTCTATGCTTTTAAATGTACAGTTTTTGTAATTAGGCTTAAGCTGTTTAAATTCAGCTCTAGAAGCAGATATGGCCAGTCTATCTGAGTTCACGGAATTTTGTTAACCAGTTGAGATAAGTTCAGTTAAATGTCTGGAAGAGAATTAAGGACTTTTTATTTCGATTCACCTAATTTTGTGAAGTTGTGTGGGAACTGCTGAGTCACAGCCTGAACCTTTGATTGATCATCTGAGGTGAGCAATGAATCAGCCAGAGGAGCACAGGTGAAGACACAGGTGAAACATGGCTCCACCCCTCCTAGACCTATTTAAGAGCAGGCTACAAGTAGGGAAGGATCTCTTCTGGAGATCCACTTTGCTGTAGTTTTGTAAGTGAGCCCAGGATATGGGTGAGCTTTCTATCTATTCTCTTTTCATTATCGCAATCTGCTTTGCCTAACTTGCTTATTTCATAATTATAGCGTCTTAATATTCATTGATTATACAGAAGTCCTTTTGTGAAGTTCCTACCATGGATCAGAGAACTTTAGCCAGGAGGAGCAGCCTATTTTTATAAACTCTAGCTAGAGCTTCACATTGCTGTGATCTGTGATAAGTTTTCAGGTGCTCTGTTTTCACATTATCTGTCTTCTATTTGAAAAAAGAGAGATTATAGGATAGAAAGAAAAACAAACAAAAAAAAACCCTAAAGCTTTCTTATCTGAAGAAAACAATATGAATGGAAACACACGTAAATGTAAAATCATTTCAAAAATGAATGAATTAAATCTACTGTAATAAGCAAAGTAAAAAATATTACGAAAAAATGTGAAAATATGGAAAGATCAGGCAATGTCCGCCAGATTCCTGCAGAATACTATTAGCTGGGATTGTGATTTTTGAATAGGTCTTTCAAAATAGTGATGACCTTGCAATTTCCTCTCTTCCTGATAACAGAAAGATTACAGTTTCCACTCCTCCCTCACAATTTTTATTCTTCTCCTCCCAGAGCTAAGACCTCAGTGTGCTTTAAAAAGCACTTGCATAAAGCATGAGTTGAGAAAAGTGGCAGGTGGCCCAGCAGGACAACTCTACCACCATTAGAAATTACCTGAGTTCTCAGCATTAAAGGAACAGCACCTCATGTAGTTCTCTTCCCTAAAATAAATCATTGTATCCATATTAAATAGTGACTTAGGATTTACCTCACTGGGAAAATGAATCTTTTGTACTTCACTTTATGTTTTCTTAAATATGGTAGTGTTAATTCTACTTTATCTTGCTGTGTATTAGGATATTCCTCACATAGAGGAAACTTAATGATAATAATTATGAGGTAAAATTTCCTCATGGTGACATTCAGAATTCTGCTCTGAAGTATAATTCTAAATGAAATATATGGGTTTTTCAACAAATATTAAAGCCACTAAATCATGAAGGTCTTATTTTCATGGAGCTCAGTGGGTAGTTACTCAGTACTTTGAGTCTCCTTTCTCATTTATTCTCTAACATGCTCTACTACAATGGGGCAAATTGCTGTGTGATCACTTACTCTAGGGAAGAGTAAGTGTGAACTTCACATTTTTGGGTAGAGGTAGTGATGTTCAAACTGTAAGTTGGTGGTGGGATAAATTGGGAAGATGGAGGTTCCTAGCATATTTCTGCTTATTTCAGTACTGCTTTTATACACAGATTAGATTAGTTCAGGGATCTCTGTAAAGGCTTACCACACTTTCTTCAAAATGACTAATGCCACCTTCATCAACTCCTGACATTTCTGTGGCATGAGTTAAGATAACTCATCCTACACCTGGACCATGTTATCAAACTCCTACCAAGCCTGGGATTTGGATGTGTATCCTTGTTTGTCAGCAAATACTTCTCCTCTTAGACTGTAAAACTGGCTCTCTGTGAGCATAGTTTTGAAAATGTGAATGCACTGGACCATGTTTCCCGTAGGATTAAAATAGCATGCAATCCTAATTTATTGCATTCAGTGATTAAACATATAAATTCTTCCTTATGTATTCAAATTGACATCCATCAGCACTTTGAAGATTGAAATCAGTAGAGCCTCTCTAGTAATCTGGAGGAATAACTTTCATTAATTATCACGCATGGTGTTACTACTACTTGTACTCAGCTGGCAGCAAAAAAAAATATTATTTGTATTTTCTTAGTTATTGTTTCTATCTTGACAGCAAATGTAGCGACTGTTCCTCCTGTCTTATGAGGGTAACCAGCACTGCCACCACGTGCAGAGCTCTGTGCACACCTCAGACTTGTTTGGAGATAAATGCTACCTTAAGAATAGCATTTATTTCATTTGTGAGAAAAGCAGATGTCATACTATGTAACAAGGAGAATAAGTAATATTTTCGTTTAAAGTTGAGGCTGCATTGCAGACTGAAGCTGGGTGCTAGAGAGAGTGGGGTCAGCCTGTTTAGATTCCAACCACAGCTGCAGTAGAGAGTTATCAATTTCTTATAGCCCTTTTAACTGCAATGTATTCTGTGGCCGCATCCATCTAGGTGTTTACAGTATGCATCTTTATTTTTTGCCTGCACGTATTTGGCTTGATTTTAGAAAACTGTTTTTTTTGTTTGTTTGTTTTGGCTTCTTTCATCTTTATTTTTTTTTAAGTTTCTTGCACTTTGCTGGTAATGAATGTATCTATCCTGCTCTGGCCAGCTCCAGTAATTTCCTAACCAGAAACATTCATTCATTTAGTATCCTAAGTTCTTGAACTATTTGCTAAACTAGTCTTACTTAATTGTGATATAGCTGGAGCTAGAATATTTCTAGTTCTTCCAGTTCATTATGAAATGCTTGCAAAATGCTCAGTGCAAAGCACTTCCCCACTTTCTGAATTGCTGTATTATTCTTCTTGGCTACAGAGTATTTCATTGCACTTTTCAGAGACTTCCCTATGGTTGTCTGTAGGAGTTTCATACAATAGCCTTTTTATTTATGGGTGGGCAGTGAAGATACACTACTGGAAGTTGAGTGAAAACTGTTTTATTTCAAGAATCACACCTACAGGATAGCAGGACATGTTCCATTCTCCTCATTCTAGACTTCATCCTGCTTTAAATTCAGACCCCAATGTCAACTGCTACTGTCAGCGGGCTTGACTGTCTAGAAAGTTCTACAATGTGATGTATGTTTTTTCCAGGTTTTCTCATAAGCTTAGTTATCTCTGATTTTCACTTTTACTCTATCTCCATCTCTCTCTGTCTTATTCAATAAAAAGGCATCTCTAGCATAATTTGTCTCTTTAATGATAGTATGAAAAGATTAGAAAGTGTTCTTGGGTACAACTCATGAGGACTGCAGAGCAATGAGAAGTGTTTAAAATTATCCATGTGGGCCGAAGCTTTGTTTGCTGGCAGAAAAATTGAAGTGGAATGGTTATTTTGTATGCAAGAACTGCATTTGGGTATTTTTCATTCTTTCCCACAACAAGAAAAGGTAGGATAATACAAGGAGCTCAGTGCTGCTCCTTGCTCAAAAAATAACAAATGTATGATAATTGCATAATTTTCATGGGGAAACAGTTTGGGACAAAAGGATTATCTTTCAAGAGATCTACCATTTCAGATGCATAGGTTATTAAAAGAAAAAAAAAAAAGACGTTGAATAGGACTCTAGATTGCCAAAAGACTTCTCTGGGAGTGCCAGAGGTATAAGAGAGTTGGATTTGGCTGAGCTTCTCTAGGTTATTTGCGGGTTGGCAGATATGAGAGCTTCTGGAAAAGGCAACTTTTGTTTCTTAGAACCTGAGGCCACTGAGATTATTTACATAGACGTGTAAGTGTATTTTGAAGAAATGATGTGCTAAAAGTAGAATTTGAAAAGGAACTCTTCCTTACTTCTTTCTAAAATTACATATGAGATAGGACTTTTTAAGCTAGGTATTGGTGACATATACTTGTCTATCCAGTTTTTCCAAGTGTGCCCTTGAGGAGAGATGCCTTTGCCCTCCAGGTTGAAAGAAAGCTCATAGCTCTCCTACCCTTACACTAGAGGAAGGCTATGGTACTTTTGCATTTGAGTATGTTCATCCAGAAGACTAGCCAGGTTACTCTTGCTTCTGTAAAGGCATTTATTGCTTTGGGAATGTGAGAAGCTACTTCAAATAAAGAGCTTTTTACTCTTGACACAACATAAAATGACAAAGTATGTTTTTAAATCTAAAATTATAAATGAGAACATGAATATCCACTGATTGGAGCTTTTCACTTCTGTGGGCCATATGCCAGTTTGTTGCAGTCATTTCTGTTGCTTACACTGCATCTTTATAGCTAACCAAAGACTTTTATTTCCATTGCTTGGCTGAGCCATATGAACAAGTTCAAAAACACTCAGAAAGCATAAACAAAAGTACTGACATTAAATGCACCAGTTTGACATTTTGGCTATGAACCTATTATCTGACTATTGCCTTTTTCACTATTTTTGCTTTCATTTTCTTCCAGTTCTGCTATTGAGTTAATGTTGCCTAGGCCTATAGTAAACATCCTAACAGGCAGATCATGGCATTCTGATGAGTTATTATGGGAAAAGTGAAATCTGTCACGGAGGAGGTGAACTGGAAATGATTTTTAGGTTCCCACTCAATTTCACAAGAATGTAAGAATATAAAAACAAGGAGGGGGGGATGGTAAGAGCAGAAAGATTTTACATAGTATTCCTGACATTTTGACATAATGATCATTGGCACTAATGCTGAGAAGTTTATAAACCACTGCCTTATGTGGATTAGAGAAGTAAAAAGGCCAGCTCCTTGTTAAGCAGAGTACTTTGTAGTACTATCTCAATTTGGGGGATTAAGATGGGTTTCAATGGGCTTGCATTTCCTGCCCAGCCTATGACTATCAAGGCCTCTTGTAGCTCTCTCAGTACAAATCCAGACCACCTGCAAGGGAGAGGAACCTTGTATTGCTGCTGAATATAGTGCATTTCCTGGGCTGTTATCTGCATATATCCTGTGTCATGTAAAGTAATGTGGATTATAACGTAACTGGAGAGTAATGGCAACACTGACAGGTTAGTTTGGAGCAATTGGCAATGCAGAATAATACAGATATGAACATTTTTTTTTCCTTTCTGAGGCATTGGCACAGGTGGCCCAGAGAAGTGGATGCTCCATTCCTGGAAGCTCTCAAGGCCAGGATAGATTGGGCTCTGAGCAATGTGGTCTGGTGGGAAATGTCCCTGCCTGTATCTAGGAGTTTGGAGCCTGATAACTTTGAGGTCCCTTCCAACCCTAATCTATATTTCTAGAATTCCTTCAGTCATTTTTCCTCTGCTCCAATCTTCAAAATCTTTCTTTTCTATGCTGCAAAATGCCTCTGCTTTCTGTGTTTTGTCTTATTTTGTTTCCAAACAGCTTTCAATAACTTTTGAATTACTGTGAAATCACACCTCTTTCAGGATTAAACTATTCTTTCTAATCTGCTAGCAATTTCAGTGTGTTTGCAGAGACAATCAGGCTGTCTTCTCTCCTGACCATGAAGGCACTGGTGGGAGTGCAGTAAGCTGGTGGCACTGGAAGGATAGGAAGCCCTGTTACAACTAAGTATTTCTCATCAAGTGTAGGAGAGCTGTACATGCGTAGGAACCAACCTGAAGGGAGGGGCAGGCATCTGTACATAAATATTCTGTGACACAATGTGATCTGCCTGTATGAAATTATAAATGCTGCCGGGGGCTGAGTTCTGAACTTGCCATAATCTCCAAAGAGCTCACAAGGATGCTTGGCAGGTTGCAGTCATGACCAGCTGAATGCTCTGCTGTGTCCTCAAAGGACAGCTCTGGGGCTAGGGCTGTGCTCCCAGGGGGCTGCAAGCAGGCCTCGTTCTGAAGGGGTTGGGGTCAGCCAGCGCTGTCAGCTCAGCCCCAGGTACAGCCCTACCTCCTTCCTGTGCACCTAGTGTTGGATAGGGAGGAACCAGGCTGGAGAATTGCTGCACAGGATGAAGTTTGGTGAGACGCTGACTTAGGAAATCTCTTCCTTCTGTCTCCTTGCTCCCCTCCTCAGACTCTAATTCCCATTCTGCATCACAGCATGCTCTTCCATCAGCTGTATTGTAGAAATTGCTTTTGAACAATTTGTGAACATGACCTCTATATTAGGATGCCTTTTAAAATTTCCCCATTGGCTTTTCCACTGCCAAAAGCACTCACAGGCAGTTTGCACAAGCTAATACATTAAAGGAAAATACCTAATCTATGTTATTTTCATCCTCAGGGATTAGTTCTGTACCTGCCTGAGCTTCTTGCTCCTCCTGTTGAGCCTGCTATTAAAAACATGACTAATTCTACCAGTCTGGATCATTAAAATGATCTTCAAAAAATGGTAGATTCTTCTGGCATTATAGAAGTGGAATAGCAGGAATGAGCACTAGGAGATGTTTTGGAGACTGGAATGATTAAATCTGGCTGCAAGAGCTATTGCATTGGGTACGTAGCCTAAGAAGCAAGGTGGTTCCACTTGAACCTCTTCAGAAATGCAGTCATTTTCTGGAAAGATTGTTTTACAGATGATACCAAAAGAAGGTAGCTGATGTAGCAGAGACAGTTCCTCCCTCTGTGAACAATACTTAAAATAGTACTGCACACTTTTCTATCTTCTCTGTTAAAGGGAAGTGAAACCAGTGAGTTTGTCCAACAATCTGCAGTAGAACAGTGTTGTCCAGCAGGATATTGGACTGCAACATAATGGAGAACTAATGTTGAGAGAAGAAAGTTTCATATTTTTTGAAAGCGTCTTTTGAGATGTTTCTTTTAAGAGTTCCCTCTAAGGATGTTTTTAACAAAATTTTCTTTTTTGAAAAAATTCAAACTGATTTTTTTTTTTTTTTTTTTTTTTCCCTGAAATCCCTTAAAACACCGAGATTCCTGTCTCAGAAGTAGACCTGAATAAATTTGATGCTAAGAATTTGAAGATTTCTTTAGGACTTTTGACCTGAAGCACTAGAGGAAAAAAAAAAAAAAAATGCTTAGAGATAATGCTTCTCTGTCATTGCCTAAGTAAGAATTTGGCATGAGTAACTTTTTGATTTGACTTTAGATACTTAAGGCTGTCACACATAATGTCTATCCGTTCATAAATGAACGAGACCTCTTTGCTAGAAAAGAGTATTTTCCTTAAGGGGAAGCAATCAAAGGATTAAGTGCAGTACATATGGGTTCACATTCTGCAAACTGAAGTCCAGATCAATCTTTTAAAAGACAACAATATTTTTCACTCTTCTGTAAAAAAAAAAAAACGTTTGCAACTACGGAATAATTTGCAGAGTAGTGATGTCTGTTTTTAAAAAATGTAAGGATTTCTTTTTTTTTTTTTTTTTTTAAAGTGTAGTTTTTTTGCTGTGAGAGTTTTAACAGAATATACCAAGTCTTAAGCAAGGCTATCAGGAATGGCTATCGTATATGGATGAAATTGTGACCCAGGACTGAAAAATAGCAAATTTGCAGGCATGAGTGGATATCTGTCTCAAGTGAAAGATGGGAATCCATCAGTCTCTTAACAGTGAATTATGAAATTTGCATTTTCTCACCAGAAATCCATGATAGATTTGGACCAAATCTGCAACATATTTACAGTTTCAGTTATGCTACTGTTAAAGATTGTAGCAGTATTGTGGTGCTTATGCTAGGAAAAAAATTACTTGACTTGTATGGAAGGTTTTCATGAAAGTAGGTTATGTTAGAACTATTATTTCTTCTTAATTTTTTTTTCTACAAATATCTTAGATTAGGAAATTCTGTGTTAATTTTGAAGTTAAAAAGAAGTCAGCAGTTCAGGTGTGGAAACAATCTTTCTGCAATTTTAGGTTTTCTTATATGTGAACACAGAGAAGTAACTTCCTTCCATTTATCTATGCAGCCTTTGATTTATAAAGAATGTACTTTCATTTTTCATGATGGACCTTTGACTGCTCTTTTGCTCATTACAACACAGTTGAAAAGGAAGAATGTGCTTTTAAGCAACATGGTGTACTAAAAATGAAACTCTCTGGAAAAGCTGAGGGAATTGCCAAAATCAGCAGTCTACTCCTTAAAGCTGAGCAAGAGAAAATACAAATAGTTTGGCTTTCAAAAGCAAATCTGTCTTGAAAAGATGGATATAGAAGGACTAGAATACTACTCTCAGGTAAGTAACTTGATCCTTCTTCTCTTTGAGTTGGCTTTGATTAATATTCCCATAGCAGAAATATATTTTGTTGGATTTCTGATGTTCAGAGATGTTTCTCACTGGCCATGACTATTGATGCTTTGATTTTTACATATAATTTTTAACAAAGCCCATGCTGATAAGCTCTTTTGTGTCACTGATAACTGTAAATAATTTATATTTTATCTTTTTTCTTTGCAAGTTTAAAAGTTTTTTATAATCCATATCTGTACAATGCAGACAGACCAGGCTGAAACTTAATGATGAATCCAGAAATGTGTCTTACAGCAGATTCTTCTTCCTATATTGTGATTTGTCTGCTGTGTTTTCATAATAGAAATTCCTAGATGAACAGCTGAGGAAGTAGTAGTAGAAGCAACTATGTTCTAATGATAGATGCACCATACCCTGGCTGAGAAAGTGCACCCTGATCGTGTTACCCAGGAAGAAGGCCTTAAGGGAAGCATCTGTGTTTGTATAATCAGTGATTATGCCTCAGCATTTAGATATGAAGGCATAATTAAATTGTTACGCTACTGAGGGAATCAATGGAAGTCTCACTTAACAAACATCCGCACAATACAAGTCTCCTGACCCAAAAGAACAGTTAAACGTACACATCCTTTAGACTTGGTGGCTACTGCTTGGGTCCTGGAAATAGACTGAATGCCCTGCGGTGCAACTTCCATGGGGAGAAGCAACTGTATCTTTTCTCCTGACACGGGGTTAGAGGATGAGTTCAGCTGAGGAGGTTGGGCAATCGCCCAAATCAGAGCAAAGAAATAAATATTAGCAGAGTGTTCTCATGGGAGGTCCATAGTGTTTAAAATTGGCTTCTTTGATTGGTCTCAAAGTTTGGCAGATCCATGTATTTTCTCAGGCATTAAGTGAACACAGCTAGGATTATTTCCTTAAATGTTTTCTATCTTTTTGGTGAAGTACAAAAAATTGTGGAATGAGTTTGTTTTTTTGTTTTTTTTTTTTTTTTAAAAAAAAAAAAAAAAGGAAAAAAGGAAGAAGAAGAAAATGAAAATGTTGTGTCCTGAATCTGTATTTGTCATAGAAGAAAGGACTATGAGAGATCTCAGAAGGTCACCTTCTCTATTTTCCTATTCCAAGGCGGATTAATGATACATGAAGTAGAGTTCCCACGCTATGGTATACTGGTGATGCATGAACCCCTTTAAAGTGAATGCAGAGAGTTACATTCTGGGGCAAATCTTCAGTGCACAGGAAATACTATTTTCAGGAGATCATTTGGGATAGGCTTGCTGAGGCTGCTACAAAGGGAGAGAGGCCTGTAACTAATTGAGGGTGTTCAGTGTTAGAGAAAAGTGAGAACAGCTGAGAGTGCTGGATGCAGTGGGATGTGTCCCTGCCTCCCATTGCTCAGCTGGGCTTTCTGCCTGGGACAGATTTCCTGACTTACTTCCCCCGGCTTGTGCCATAGTTACAGTCCATGGGTTTCTCAGACACTCTTAACTAAATCAGCACAAGCAAAGTAAATGTGTCCATGTCCATTTTCTGGTGCTGTAAATTCTTGGAAAGGAACAGCTCTTGTCCTCATTATTACACTCTCTACTCCCCAAACAAGGTGACTGCTTGCAGGACAGCTGTCTTTTGCAGTTGACCCATGGCCCAAGTGGGTTCCCAGGCTGTGAATGGGAGTCCGAAAAGCATATTCTCTGGGAGGCTGAAATAGAACCAAGAACTATTCTAATAATTTTACACGTAAGGTAACTGAGTCCCCAGGCCTGGGAACATTCGCTGTTGCAACCAAGTTCATTTTGATCCATACAGATCCAATCCCTGCAAGTTCATCCACTCCCCCTCTTGCAGACTTTCTTTGTGCATGAACTTTGTGAAATTATTTTATCATCTTCGTGTACTTGGGACTTCTTATTTAAGGAGTAAGTTTTTCTCTTGCAGCTTTCTACATAGTCTGGTCTGTGGCTTCCTCCTACATTCGGGTCTCTCTCCCAAAGCTAGGATGTTCTGTACTACAGAATGATGCAGACAAGCATGGTGCTACTCAGTGCTGTTCACTTGTCTCTTGATACTTGCTGCTGTGATCTATTCAGCTCACAGTGCCTGCTTTGGGGATCCCTCTCCTAGTCCTATGATTCATATTTCCCTCAGGGGTACAGGGCAGTGATAATGCAGAATTGAAAGATCACAGATTTTGGGAAATGAGGGTTGCTTTCCCTAGTCAAGGGAAGAAAACATGGTAAAAGGTTGCAAAAGGTAGGGAATTTTTTGGAGGAGGATGTGGAGTGAGGTATCCATCCGAGGAAAGGATGTAGGAAGTCATGAAGTAACAGAAAGTCTAGTGGTTGGACACTATTTGTAACATTAACAGAAAAAGACAATCAGAAAAGCACTTGAGGTAACACACAGAGCTGCTGGATCATCAGGGTGCCAATGACAAGTGCTTCTGCAGGAGGGTAACCCTGGGATTTGGTAAGAGGTGCAGGCTGTGTTATCAGGTTGCACCAGATTGCATAGGATGGTCTTTTATCCACTTCTGTTATAGCCTCATAACCCATATCAAAATTCAACAGCTGGCAAAAGAAGACTTTCTGAATAAGAGGTCTCATTTGTAGATGAAAACATTACCTCACCTCAGAAATATATCTGTTGGAGGTTCAACTTTTGGAGTGCTGGAGGAGGAGGAGAAATAGGGGCATCTGTTTGATTGTGTCTTGTGTTGACATAAAAATATTTCTCTTGGAAAAAAGTAAAAGCTGGCAACTTTCACTGCTGTGAAGAGGAATTGTGCTAGTTCATGCTAATTTTCTTCATAGTAGTGCATGTGGTACTATGTTTTGTATTTGTGGTGAAAACAGTGTTGGAAAATACTCCACTGTTTTAGTTATTTCTGAGCACTGCTTGTATAGCACTGAGCACTTTCCTGTTTCTGACATTTCCCTACCAATGGGGAGGCCAGGGTGCTCAAGAAACTGGCAGGGGACACAACCAGGACAGCAGACCCAGGTGGATTGAGGGGATATCCCATTCCACATGACATTGTACTCACCAATAAAAGCTGTGGAAAAGAAAAAGGAGGGTGTGTGTGATTGACACAATGGCATTTGTCTTTCAAATAAATCATTATAAAATATGAAGCATTGCTTTCCTGGAAATGGCTGAACATCTGCCTGCTGATGGAAAGTAGAGAATGAATGTCATTTTGCTTTGCTTATATGTGCAGCTTCTGATTTAGCTATTAAACTGCCTTTATCTCAACCCATACATTTTCAGTATTCTGTGAAAAAAATCCAAGGTAATCAGACATAACTAATCCTAGCATCTAGAAAGCTTCAGGTTAACAGTTTCTGGAATGCGATTATCATCGTGGCATTCATTCCATAGTGTATTTCACCTCTATTGCAGTAGAGGACAGAGCAACATTGAGGTCTCTTGTTGCTCAAAAGTATATTTCTTCTGAGAAGCAGAGCTAACAGAAGCAGAGTTGACTTTGGCTAGAATTTGACCAAGTCTACAATGATGTCCTTCAGCTTGACATAGACTTCCTTTCACTTGTCCTTTCCCTAGTGGCATATTGTCATTTGACAGAACATTTTGGCAACCTGATCTCTCAGATAGTTTAACATCATGATGTTCAGAAGACAAGTGATCCTCTGAGAAGTTCAGTTTTTGTGCTATTAGCAGGCACTGTAATTACTGGCTGCTGAAATGTTAACACTGAAATGTAATATATAATAATTCCCTATCCTGATTTTATGAACCACAACATATTGCACCATGATTTATGATGTGCTCAAGGTATTAAATTATTTACAGACACTCTCTCCTAAACCCCACAAGGGAAAATGTAGAGAAAAAATATCTACCTTTTAAATTATAATATTTGAATATTAAGGTAGAGCGTCTACCAGCTTGCGAGCAGTTCTGACACTGTCATCAAAATCCAGGAAATCCAGCTGTTCAGAAACAGGGTTATAGTTCTTGTACTGGCTGTCTTCCTGCTTTGTCCTCTTATGTATTTTTTTGTAGGACTGTTCAAGTTGTCACTTTCTAGACTCTTAGCCAAATGAATATGACTTCATTTACCAATTGAGATCTTTACATCTATAAAAGTCAGCTATTTTTCAGTAACTTCAGAAGAACTGTGTGCTGGCTGAAAACCTTGAGACTGAGGAATAACTTTATTATGTTTGTGGTTGTAACCTAAGTCTTTAACACAGATAAATAGTTTTAACAAAGACATTGCTGTTATACAAAATACTGACCACGCTTTAGTAATGTTATTATAATTTGCTTCTACAAGTTGTTGTCAGGGAAGAAAGAATTGCATGTACAGGTTGAATTTCATTATTAAAGCAACTTTCTGAAGTTTGGTGTGAGACTGTGAATTATATTTTTGGAAAACCAAAGAACTCACCACTAAAACCATTTATCAAACTGAACACAATAAAAAAATTCTTTGATCATTTTGTCTTTAAAATAGATTTGTTGAATTTCAACAACTACTGTTAGGAAAACAAATTGAAAGTCTAAGTAATCCAGAGAGGAATGTGAATAATTATGAGAAGAAAGTGAACAAGTAACTAAGTCATGGTTGGAAACCTCTATGATGAGTGTTGCAGCAACTATCAGAACAACTTTGTCTTCTGAAAAAATGTTCTAAAGTACTTCTGAGAAAAGTGCTAAATACAATGTCTTTTTTCTAGTTGGCCAGAGTCATTAACTACATACTGAAATTTAACTTGTATTTCTTAGTATTTTTTTTTTCCAGGCCTAGTATAGATTCAGATAGGAATATGGCTTGTATAAATTGTAACTGTTTAACAACCTTCTGTTGCAGAAATCTTAACAGAGTGCCACAAAGTTTTTAAAATATATATTTTTTTTCTTCAGGGTTTTTTTTTTTTTCTTTTTTTCTTTTTTTTCTCCCCCAGTCTTCTTCCCTTCTCAGTTCAATTTGACCACTTTTTAGCAGAGTTCAGTCTTTGTAATGATGGGATATAAGGAAACAACCTCGCCATTAGACAAAAATTAAACAAATGCCTTCATAGAAAGAAGATGTCTGTATCTCACAAAGGGCTTCTATCTTAAAACCCAAATCCTTCAGCCTGATGTAGAGAAATTATGTCACCTGTATGGAGACACCTGAATGTGAAGGACATTTGAAGAAAAATTATTAAATGATCTGGAAAATATTATCTAAGATGGAAAATGTGTAATGGTGTTCTGGCAATAACTCTACTGTGTAAGCACTAGGAACATCATTATGAATATCCATTGAAAGCACACAAACCTTGCTTATGATAGTCATTTGGCACCCATGTGACTGATATTCTGCTGAAATCTGGGTGTGAGATGCCGAAAGGGAGAATAAGAGATCTGCTGGTTTTTATAAATGCAACACTGGTTTTTATAATGGTTACTAGTCTTTAGAATGCCATCAAGTATCTAGAGATAAACAGTCATGCTGTTATATCACAACATTATATGAAAAATATTTAGTGCTCTGAGATCAAATGATTATCAAAATTGCATCTATTTTAATGGTAATAAGAAGTTAAGCATAAGCATATAAGGCATGCAGAATCAATGCTTTTTTGTATTTATTTTTGGAGTGAGGATATGATTTTTTTGAGATTGACCATGAAAGAGAAAAAAGGAAGATAATTTAGGTGTGACTGAGATGTTCTTGACTTGCCTACCAGTTCATTTCCATTAATTTCTGTGGCAGGAATCAGCCTGCAGATGTCTCCCGACACATGTTGTGCTACATCCAGTAGTTCAGTGCTGTTGAAAGCAGCTATCACATTTATAAATTACCAACAGCTGAAGTGGAAGAGACAAAGAGATGAAAAGCTGCCCAGGAATGGCCATTCTGTGGGAAGACAGTGAAGGTAATGACAGAGTGAAGAGCATCTCAGACCAAGAGAAACATGAGCTAAACAAGAGCTGATAAGAGAAACAGAAATAAGAGTTATACAGAAGGTTGAAGACAACAGAATAAGGGAGCCAAAAAATGACACACTTCATTGTGGCTCGTAGATATAGAAATGATAGATTTTCCTTTGGCTTAGTGAACCAGAATTGACCTTAGCACTGTAATACGTGATGAAAAGTATGCTGCACTTCCATAAACTGACAAGTTTGTGAGTACATAGCTTCTCTGACAAAACCAAAAGGTTAGTGGGAGAAAATATATCTCAGCCCTTAATCATCCTAATAAGATTATGTATATTGTATACTGACCTTTACCTGTGTTTTGCTAATATAATTCAGTTCTGATCAGTGTCAGTACCAGCGGTGAATTGCCTGCATATCTTTTGGCAGAGATGGTTGAATCCTGAATATAATTCAGAAGCATGAGTGGAATCCAAAATAGTTATTTACTTCACCTATTTTGCAATCTATTCTTTTCCTATAAACAGTCTGTTGCCTTTTCATGTAAAATTTGATAAATGACTTTTATTTATATCAGTACACACATTCATATGCAAACAAGCGCATTGGTCAAAGTGAAAGAATATCCACTGGTCACAATATACTATTTGCTCTGTTATTTGTCAGCTTGATCATTTTTCTTCTGCTTTCAAAACTATCCACTGAGGACTTGGAAGAATACAGAGTAAGCTTTATAATAAGCTAATGATGGCTCAAAGAATATGGTAATGAGTGACCTTGAGATAAAAACTTCTAATTCTTTATACAACTTAATACTTCAGAGCATTTATGTGCTACCCTACTGCTCTTCAATCACAAATTACAACATGGTAAATAGAAAGTGGGCTGCAGAACTAATTTTACAGGTGAGGAGTATAGTACCACAAAGTCTGGAGCAAACCCCGTGATCATGACAGATTCAGGTCTACCCATGTCACTGCTGACGGGTGAATAATAATAAGTAGTCCTTAAATCCTACAGTAGTGGGGTCTCCCTGGCCTCTCTCCAGGCAGAGTATGATGATATTTCATACTGTTAGCTTTAGAAAAAAACTAAATTTCTTTGATCTTCTTTCCTTCATTGTACTTTCTGGTCCACTGTGGCCCAAACTGATGACAAAACTCAATAAAATAATTGTTTCTCTTCTAATGATCACAGAATTGCAGAGGTTGGCAGTGACCTCTGCAGATCATCAAGTCCAATCTCCTGCTAAAGCAGGTTCCCTACAGTAGATTGCACAGGAAAGTGTCCAGGTGGGTTTTGATGAAGACCAGTATACTGGAAGCCAGAGATGTTTCGTCCTTTCCTCCGTTCTCTTAGGCTGAGCAATCCTGTTTCTTTCAGCTTTCCCTCAGTAAAAATTTTTGCAAGACTCTGTCACTTTTCTCTGAAATCTCCCCAGCTGTTTGCATTTTTCTGGAGGGAACAACATCATATTATCTTGTCATATTCAGCTTTCCCATAACATCCATAGATGCTTCTGCAGAACTGATATTTTAATTTTGTTTTCCTCATTACTGCTGCCTATACTGAAATATTTTGATGATAAATCATAATCACCTATACTTGGTATTTTGGTATGTTTTTCATTATACTGAAAGTAGTTTTCTGCAAATATCTCTTACTTGATCTCTGTTGAATCAATGTGACCCTCCTTTGTAGAGGTGGAAAATAGCTTAACAGGTACAAAATATGAATAGGCATTAAGATACCTTTATTTTAGTAGGATTTTAGGAGCATTATTAGTGAGGAGTTCTTGCTGTCTGTTACTCAAGTTACTCATCTGTTATGAATCAGAATGACTTTCCCAAAATCACACATAAAGCATTTTGATGTAACTAACACAGTACATAAACTGAGATCACATTCTGATCAAATCATAAACTAACAGTGAAACATAATTAAATTCTGAAAACACTCAAAAGTCATTAAAAGTGTTGTTTACTTATGCATTTCCAGAACTGTATTTTCATAGATCAACTATAGTAAGTTATTCTATTTACTTTGTGTGTTTGCATGTGTGTGTGAAAGGCACCACTTTAATACTTCTATAAAATTAAGTTCTTGTAATTTATAGAGGAATTTGTTAAAAAAAAAAACCTCCACAGAAAGAAATGTGTATCATACAGCATTGCCATATTGCATGCCAGTGATTTGTTATACAGGTTCTTCTATAAGTTTTTCTCAATCTGAGGATAAACTAAGATGTATAAATTTCTGCGGGCCTATTGTTTCTGACCTGTGAGAGGAAGTGTAAGTGAGCCTTGCAGATTGAACCCCACTCTGAAGGAATGTAAAAAATTGCATCTAGCTTTCAAGAAACAAGTTACACACAGGGGACTTACCCTAAAAGAGCTGTTGAAATGTAAGGTGCTAAGACTTTTATAACAAGGTAACTACATACGTGGACCCTTCAGTATGATTGATTGTGTTTTTGGTGGGCTTTTTTGGTGTTTATCTCTTTTTTTTAGCAGTGGTGATGTATTGTGTGTTGCTTTGTTTTCTGAGACTAACCTGTCACTGGATTGCAGGAGGCAGGAAAAAAGAGACAGCTTGAACTGCTGACTGCTTCAGTGAGTCTGAGGGTGAAAGGGACATCTCATTTTTCATCTGCCCTCCCAAATCTACTTGGGAGATTGAGGAAGGCAAGAATCTGGTTTGGCTGAGTAGTCCACTCTGATTAGTCAGTGAAAATTAGAGATAAGTGCTAACATTTATTTCTGGACTGCTACCCTGTCAAATGTTTCTCTCAAAGTCAGAGCAGGTGTGTGAGAATTGTATTTGATAAGGATTGATTCTACGCAGTTAACCCAGAGCACTGAAAAGAAGTTTCACTTCAGGTTGATATACCCAAGCAAGTCAGCTTAGTTGGCTGAGGTGCAGTAAGAAAAGCTGGGAAATTTTCCTGAGTTTCAGCTTTTTGCTGTATTTTGTGCTCCTGTCTGGCGACCTTTGGCAAAACGCTCTTAGACTAGCTTTTCTCAGCAGCACAGTCAAGGATATGTCCATAAATTAAACAAATCCACTTCATCTGTTGCCACTATGGAGTTCACACATTTCTTTCTCCTAAGCAGGTGGAATTCACACTATCAATCAGTCAGCTACTCACTGCTTCCACTTGTTCTTGTGTTTTTCAGGGTGAGGGGAAGTTGATCTCAGCACTGGAATTTTTCCTCTCCAGTTGCATCAGAATGCAGAAGGTCACTTCTTTCACTGACTCCACCACAAATACAAACCACTGGAGTTTCAGTGTTCTGAGGCAAGACACCAAGGGAGCTGGGGATAAATGCTGTATCCATATCGCTTTCCTTCTTCTGACTTAGTCTCAGTACAGGCCTGTTCTCTGTTCTTTTCCTTACCAATTTAATGAATTTGATCTGGTTATTATGACATCAGAATTAATTCTCTGGTTGTACAGCACATATACAAGAAATTCACATATTATTGAAAGCTTTCTTAACAACAACTAATATTCTGTTTGGAGGAAAAATTGGCTAGTTTGCTAATTACAATTAACAAGACAATATTTAGCAATGGCTACTATAAAAAGTAAAAGAATAGAAGAACATAGAGAGAAAAAAATGGAGAAAGAATGACATGCAGGAAGATACACAAACCCAGCAAAGCTGTTCACCACTCCTCAATCTAGTGATGTCTTGGAGTCAGGTGCTGATTCTCTGTAGTGGCAGATCATCCAAGGTTGTGTTTGTCAGTTGATGACTAACTGACAGTACAAACTCTTATAGCCCAAAGCGGTCAAGCTTACTCTTTTGGAGTGACAGCTTCTGGCTTTGGGATCTCAGCAGGACCTCCTTTGTTCACATCTTCCAAATGTACCACAGAATATGTCACCTGGGAAGAGTACAGGGATGCTGTCCGGACTTGCAGACGTGGGATCAGGGAAGCCAAGGCGCAGGCAGAACTGAACTTGGCAAGGGATGTGAAAAACAATAAGAAAACCTTCTACAGGTACATTGGCCAGAAGAGACAGGCCAAAACGGGTGTACCTACTTTGGTAAATTTAAAAGGAGAACTGGCTTCAACAGATGAAGAAAAAGCTGAGGTGCTGAATGAATTCTTCACCTCGGTCTTCACTGGTGGCCAGGATTCTAGTCTTTTTCACGTCCCTGAGCCCTGCATCCCCAAACCTCTATGTGGGGACCAAGGAGGTAAATCCCTCCCCACTGTAAGGGCAGAGCAAGTCCGACAGTGCCTCCTTAGACTGAATGAATATAAGTCTATGGGGCCGGATGGCGTGCATCCCAGGGTCCTGAAGGAGCTGGCTGAGGTGGTTGCCGAGCCGCTCTCCATCATATTTGAGAAGTCGTGGCTGTCAGGTGAGGTCCCGGACGACTGGAGGAAGGGTCACGTCACTCCCATATACAAGAAGGGGAGCAGGGAGGACCCGGGGAACTACAGGCCGGTGAGTCTCACCTCCGTGCCTGGGAAAATCATGGAACAGATCCTCCTGGACAACATGCTCGATCACATAAAGAATGAGCATGTGATCCGAGACAGCCAGCACGGCTTCACCAAAGGAAGGTCATGCCTAACTAATCTTGTGGCCTTCTATGATGGAGTGACGGCATTGGTGGACGAAGGGAAGGCGACCGATGTCATTTTCCTGGACCTGAGCAAGGCCTTTGACATGGTCCCCCACCACATCCTCATCTCCAAATTGGAGGGAAGTGGATTTGATGGGTGGACGACCCGATGGATAAGCAATTGGTTGAAAGGCCGCAGACAGAGGGTGATGGTCAATGGCTCTATGTCCAGGTGGAGGCCGGTAACAAGTGGTGTCCCCCAAGGGTCTGTCTTGGGACCGGTGCTCTTTAACATCTTTATCAATGACATCGATGAGGGAATTGAGTGCACCCTCAGCAAGTTTGCTGACGACACCAAGCTGAGTGGTGCGGTTGATACGGTGGAAGGAAGGGATGCCATTCAGAGGGACCTCGACAGGCTGGAAAGCTGGGCTCGGGTGAACCTAATGAGGTTCAACACGGCAAAGTGCAAGGTTTTGCATTTGGGCCGGAAGAACCCCAGGCACCCGTACAAGCTGGGAGGAGTGGTCCTTGAGAGCAGCTCGGCAGAGAAGGACCTGGGGGTCCTGATGGACGAGAGACTCAACATGAGCCAGCAGTGCGCTCTGGCAGCTCGAAAGGCAAATGGGATCCTGGGCTCCATCAGGAGAGGGGTGGTCAGCAGGAACAGGGAAGTGATTGTCCCTCTCTACTCGGCTCTTGTGAGGCCCCATCTGGAGTACTGTGTCCAGGTGTGGAGCCCTCAGTACAAGAAAGACATGGAGATTTTGGAAAGGGTCCAGAGGAGGGCGACTAAGATGATCAGGGGGCTAGAGCACCTCCCCTATGAGGACAGGCTGAGGGAGTTGGGCTTGTTCAGCCTGGAGAAGAGAAGGCTGCGGGGCGACCTCATTGCAGCCTATCAATACCTGAAGGGAACCTACACCCAGGAGGGGAGTAAACTCTTCATAAGGGCTGACAATAGCAGGACTAGGGGAAATGGATCCAAGTTGAAGGAGGGAAGATTTAGGTTGGATGTTAGGGGGAAGTTCTTTACGAGGAGAGTGGTTAGGCCCTGGAACGGGCTGCCCAGGGAGGTTGTGGATGCCCCGTCCTTGGACGTGTTCAAGGCCAGGTTGGACGGGGTCCTGGGCAACCTGATCTAAATGTGTATGTTTGGTGGCCCTGCTAGGCAGGGGGGTTGGAACTACATGATCCTTGAGGTCCCTTCCAACCCGGGTGATTCTGTGATTCTGTGATTCTGTAATATGTTGACTGCCTCCTGTTGATTTGAGACATTCTTTATCAGCCTCAGACAACTGTTCCACTTGACTTGTTACCAGAATCTCCTGTGCTCATAATGAAGGCCAAGAAGAAATTGGTGCAGTTATCTTCTGCCAAGAAGAAAATGCTGTGGTTATTATCTACCTATGTACTTTAGTTTTCTTTTGAAGGATCTGGAGATATGGACTGACAGGAATTTGGGCTTGGGTGTTGTATGCACTCAACCTGTATCACCACCATAGCCAGAATATCTCTGTGAGACCTCTTCTCTACACGGAAACAGCACTGATATCACCAGCAAGGGAAGACCTTGGCAGTGTCTGCAGGGAAATCAGCTGCCTGTGCAATGCAAAAGTGGCAGAGCAAAGCATCACATGTCCTCACAGGAGACTGTGTGCAGCCCTGGAGCACTTTTCTCACTACTACCACAGCGAACACTCTCTCCTATCTGGATACCTTTCTTTTGACCAAAAAGAATTCTTCCTATGAAATTGTATTATGTCCTACGGCATCCTTTAGCAAGAGTAGGGCTAATAAGACCTAGAAAGTAGACTTCCTTCAATGCAATTTTTAAAGCAAGATCTTAGCTGTCATAAATGCAATATACATTGTTTTTAAACTTGATTATTCATAAAACCTGGGATTCCTATTGTATTGCATGAAATATCTACAAAAATATAGGACAGAAACTGAAAGAATAAAAAGCGACTACTTGTGATTACACAAGTGCTCTTTTTTCCCCAGTTTTCATAATGATGATATGACAGAAAGTTTTAGTAATTAATTAAAATGCTTTTGTTCATGATAAAGAAATTATACAACTTTGTTGGCCACTTACAATAAACATAACACTACAGATTCTGAGGGGAAGTTGAAATGTAAACAGCGTTATTTTACATAAACACTCAGCAAGTCTTGCTCCTTTTTCATGAAGACTCTATACCAACACTTGACTGAGAACCTAAATTAAATTGTTAGAAGACTGGGTTTAAATTTTTTGGTACAGATAAACAGTGTACTTCAAAGTAAGCACTTTCATATGACATCTGCAACCTTAGGAATATACCATTTTAATTGTTACATCTGATTTTATTTATCTATTCTTGGCACAACATCATTAGTGAAATTGAAGTGAGATTACCTTTGATTTAACTAATATGAATGGATAAATTCAGATTTTTAATTTGTAATATTTAAATAACTAAGTTTCCCATGCCTGTTATGAGGATAGGAGGTATTATTAACTGTCCAATATTAGGTTCACGTGGATGATGAACAAAGCAAAGACCTGGGGCTGTTTTATGTGCTAAAGGAGAAGGTGAAACTCACTCGCTGATATGTTTAATTTCTTCTTGTGTGTGTTGCTATATTTTTCTTGTACCTGTAGGTTTCTGTGACTGATTGCTTTCTACAATCATGTTATAGTCTCAAGGCAATAATTCTTCAAAAACACTTAAAGGAGTGCTCATTTTGTCCTGGTCAACCTACACCCATTTAATATCTGCTTTTTTTTTGCTGGAATTTAGAACAAAGCCTGAAATGATGTATCCACATTTTTCCTTACAAAATAACTGTCCATTTAGTTATGCCTTAATGTTATTCTGACTGAAAAGATATCTGTATGTTCCTCGTGTCTGGAGGAGTGCAGCACTCTTGTAATGTAAATGACTGTCACTGTTATATCTGAAGAAGCAGTATCACATCATGTTGTGTCTTGAGTCTCTGTCCTCCCACTCAGCTCTCCTAAAGTGGCTTTTTATGACAAGTGTTGCAAAACAGAAGCCAGTGTGAAACATGCTTCCGAGAAGAGTAACTGTGAAACTGAAAGTTAGAACCAGAGAACGAAAGGTTAGTTTTCCTGTAGGAAAGATAACAGCTTGAATCTCTCTCCCTCTTCTCTTTCCACATTAGAAGAGGCTACGCTAGAGAGGTTAGGTCAGCACACACATGTTTTAAATTAGTGGTTTCTAAACAAGGAAGTGACAATTATTTGTTATGATTATTTGTCAAATAATCACATCTGTACTTAATTACCACATATGCACTAGTATCTGCATTTCTCAGGCTGAATTGAAAGAGAATAGCTCTAGATAGTAAACAGTGGGATCTCATTTTAGTGGGCACAAAAAATTGTCACAGAATTCCTTGTGTTAGAAGTTATAAATAAAAATGCCATATAGTGACATAGGTTCTGTGATGTGGGTTTCTCTCATTCTCAAAGCCTTTTTTGCCAGGTAAGTATTAGTCTTGTTATTTTATTACCAAAGAGTGCTCTCTCTTTGTTAATGCATTTGTAGCTCTGCTATATCCGGGTCATGCAACTGTTTTCTATATTCTTATTTTTTATACATTTCTTTCTTCTGTCATTGCATGTAGACCATTCCTTTGCTAAGACAAGTTTCCTCTAGTGGTTTACTTTCCAGTGACAGCTGTGGTCTTAACATTCTAAGTGTCACAAGCTGAGCATGAATATCAAAGATTTTTTAATGCTTGTTTAAAGAAAAGTAGATTTTTTTTTACATTGATCACCATCTCCTTTGGAAGTTCTTATCTCAGATTCCATCCAAAAGTATATTTGGGGAAAGTGAAATTTTAAGTATTCATTTATATGAGTGTTTGTTTGCCCCAGAGGTGTTTGTGCTGTCATTTCTTTAAGTGTTTAAATTTAAGAGTCACTTGGGGTCCAGGAAAACATAACACACACTTTAATTATTGCAGAGCTTTGGACTGAATCCTTGGAGTATGTGCGATATTGTCTTCCCTGGTCTGAAAGAATGCTTTCCCAGCTGTGCTGGGGGTTTTAACACTCAATTATGTCATTCCTCTGTGTCTTAGAGGGAGGCAGAAGGAGATGTGTATCACAGTCCTGTTTGTGGTCATAAGGCATGTCTGTGACGGTTGCAAATGGGGAACTTGGTGGGAGTCCTTGGCTGGAGGAATGCCTCCATGTTTCAAGCTTGTCTTGAAGTGTCGTTTTTCCATGGGGATCATGCTTTGGCAGTGTCACACTACCTTCCACAGTGAGAAGTCTGAGGCCTTGATGGCCAGCCACGTCTGTATAATTTTGGTCTCTTTAATGTCTTTAAATGAACTCTTCAATTGATAACTTTTTGGCTTCTTCTTCTCAGACCCCCACTGGGGGTTCTAGCCCCAGGCTACAAGCCACAGTCAAGTGGGCAACAATGTGATACAGCAGCTATAAAAAAAAAGAGTTTAACTGCAGTGCAATGGAATTAGTAACCAACCACTGATATTCATAACCTACAATGAAATTACATCACATTCATCACACGTTTCACATTCTCTTCCAAATGAACTGAGGCACGCAGGAATGATCTTGCATGCTCTTCTGTATTGATCTTACTCCACCGATAAGAGGAAAAAATTACCCTTTATTCCTGATCCATCTAGAGTTAAGCTCTTCTTGTTTAAGTCTTTCCTTGGCTTCTCGCTTATCATATTTATGGTTTTAAATGGTACTGTCCTAGCTTTATTGAATTTTGAATATTTCTAGCCTGTTAATTTCCACCTTGCTCTTTGTTAAAGTGGATTCAAACTATGTACACTTAAGGAGAATATAAAATCCTATTTTCCAATTTTCTGAGCAGATGCTCTCATGAGGATGTCACTGCTCCTAGGTAAATGTCTCTCTTTACGTTCCTCTGTGTGCCATTCCATCATCTAAGTGAGTGATCTTTGCATTGGACTTTGTCTGTCCAAGAGAGCTAGGATTTTCAGCGTACTTATTGGATTGTTATTCAGTGGGAATTCAGATAAGATTCAACCATCTTTCACCAGCAGTTAGACATGCTCCCTAGTGCAAAGCACTTCATGATTCCCTTTAAGATACTCTATGATATGGCCCCAAAAGTCATTACTTCATAATTTTAGGTCCTTGAGAACAGATGATCTGAATCAGGAAACTTATGTCTGAATTCAACCTCAGTTTGAGTTGCAAGAAAATTTATGTGGTCTGAATTCATTCACAGCTCAACAGAAACAAGATCTCCTTTTCCAGAGGGAACAAGCTGATACATCAGACAGAAAAGCATTATGCTGACAGCAGAATGGGAGGGTGAAATTTGTCTTGCAGTTGTAATCAGATTTCATGAGAAGCCTTGTGTGACAAAACTATTAAAAACCACAATCTATTAGGGGACAATGAGAGACATACTGTCTACTTCTTCCATTTCACTGACTGCTAAGGATGAGCATTTCAACAGATAGCACAGAACATGGTCATTTAGGTGGCAGATTGTGCTATTTGGCAAAGTACGTGTGAAGACACAGCTACATACTAAATGGAATGCCTATGTACATTACCATGCTGGAATTCAACTTGAGTAGATACATATGTTGTCTTGTTGGCTATACTAGAACTTCACAATTTCTGGAAACGATAAACGGCTTTCTTTTTTAAAATGAAAAATTTGCAGATTTTATGGGAAATTCTAGGATTTCCCATATTGTCAGGAAAGTATCAGTACCAAAATTAAAATCTAGTAGATACACAGATTGTAAATATTGTAAGTATTGAAGCAAATGACCTCATACTAATAAATATGTAATGTCTTAAGGGTCTTTAATTTCACAAAGCTGAAATTAATTATGAGTTAAATCATCCAAAAGAAAATTTAAACAGAATACTATGATTCATAACTGAAAATGCTATAAAAAAAAAAAGTCCTCAAAAACCACAACAGGGAAAAAAATAGACTAAGTTGATTTAAAAAAAAAAAAAATACATATGTATAATGACCTGGTACAGAGAAAAAATTCAGTTACCTAAGTTGAGTTTGAAAGCAATAGTTAAAAGTAGTTAAAAGCGAAGAGTCAGGATAGGGAGAAAATTGCTCCTTTTTTTTTTTTTTTTTTTTTTTTTTTTGTGATGGAGTATATACTTGGAATGAAAAATAAAGTATATTATTGAAACAAACAAGCAAAGAAAAAAAAATGGGAAGGAAAGGAATTTTTCCAACAAAGTAAAGTAGAATTTAAAGCATTTTTTCATACAATATGTCAGAAACCAGGAAAAGTAGAATTAAAATACCTAACTGAATAACAATACAGATAACTTTTAAGTGTTAGTTCCATTTTTATTTATTTTATCTTTACCATAAAAGGATGGGATTGTTTAATGGCATGTATGTACTTCATTTTCCACTTGTTATAAAGTAATTAATGAATGTAGGGTATTTTTAAAATAAGTAACTCAAATACATTCAGTCCAAAAAATTTGAAAGTTATGAACTGTCTTATGTATTTTCAGTAAACTAGGGAACACTGAGCAAAGTAAACTCATATCAAGCCAAAATTGGGATATGGAAAAACTTGAATAATCCATAGATCTGTCATTATAACTATGATTGTATGATAGTCAATTGTTAAAGAATTAGAGGTGTTAGTGATAGTGAGAAAAAAAAAATCATAGTTAAGATTGGCTTGTGAAATTAGATCTAATCATATTAATACTATATAATCATTTGGTCAATAGATATAATATTAATGATAAAGTATATTTAAAATGTTATTAAATGTTTGTCACAATTGTGATTTTGTTTAGGAAAAATTTCAAAAGTATTATATCCTAAATGAATTAAACCCTGATTAAATGTAGGTATATTTTAGGATTTATTAAATAAATTGGGATAAGGGTAGCATTTATTAAAGTGCATTTTGTTGTAATGGTTCTTAGTCCTGAGCTTTTTAAAGCTTTCATAAATGATTTGCAGTAAGCATGAAATCATCACTGATTTTACTCACATATTATTCCAGGCTTAGGTGACAAATAAAGCAGATAACTGGAGTGATCTGGATCTGCAAAGAACTAACCTATGTTATGCAACTCTAATTCATGGCCAAAGAAGAAATGTGTACTCAGAGGAACTTACCATTTCATGCTTCTGCACTCTTCATAGGTGTTCATATCAGTGAAACACAATTCAAGAAAAATAGTGCATGAGGCTCCAAAAACAATCCAGAGAGCAATCAATTCTTTGTAAGGATATGGCTTACAGAGTGAGACTGAAAGATGTCAGTTTATTTATCAGGAAGAAAATGTTGTGGTGACTGACCATTTTTTAAAAGTATTGTATATGAAAAGCTTTTTTTTCACTAAAGAATGTCGGTAGTATAACAGAAAAATATACTGTTATATGATTTATATTCTCCAGATAGAAAGTAGGCAAATTCATTCTAAGATAAAATGTTGATACTTATGAGTGACACGAAAATAATGTGAATCCCATTTATTTAAGAGCAATATTATATTGTCATTTGATATACAAAAGTAATATCATAGATGGATATGAAGCAGAACAGTTGAACAATAATGAGAGATTCTCAAAGCCTATGAAATATCTCTCTAGTCATTTTAAATAACACTTCTTTGTCAGCAAGTTCCATCTACGATACACATGATGAAATCACATGGTCAAGATTAAGTAGTAGGTCATTCTTCATAATCATGGTGGCCTACATACTTTCCTTTTCATCTATGACACGGTGAAAACAACGCAGTGGTCAATCTAACCAAATCAGAAAAGAACTCATCTTTCATGAGAAAAATACTTTCTGAAAGAAAGTTATTGATACTAATAAAACTATGGGGCACTTTGGTGGTAACACAGAACTCTAGATTGAACACGTCTCTTAATTACCTGCTGCTGCTACTGTTAAAATACGTGCTAGTATGATTTGAAACTTTAACCACAACTTTTCTTGGAGAAAAACTTGCTGTTTTTATCTGCACAATAATTTTAATGATAAACACAAGATAACTCCTGAAACTAAAATTGTACATTGTGTAGTCTTGCTTTATTCATGTTCATGCGACTGCACCCAGCAACTGTGATCTAAGCATGATTACTCTAATGACACTGTTTCTGATGTGTTCTGGCTTTTCCTCTGTGTGCCATATATTTGTTCTGATGACACAAGGGGCATCAGATTTGGTTTGTGAAAGACCTCTTGAGTGTTTTAAAACTTTCACGTTGGTAGAGTGGTTGTCATTGCAAAATGGTTCCTAATATATCACTCCCTCCCTACACTTCCAACAGAAAATAACTCTGTGTATTTTTTGGCAGATGTTGATTTCTTAATTGTTCCCAATGGCACTTCCTTCATGTAATGCAATTTTAAGGACTAAAATTTGCCCTTAGATGAACTTGTTTTCTGTGGTTTTGATCCTGCAGTTGCCTTCTAACACTAGGAGACTTCCAAAGTGAAATGTTAGTCTGTAACAGACCAGTGTAAAGGGATATGCACTGTTTTGGAGCAATCAGGCAGTAGTTGCTGGCCTAATGCTCCACTAGAAAGTGAAATGCCTTTACAGGCACTGGGGGAAGCATACTCAAAAGAATCCTTCTCATGGTTTTTACAGATGTAGGACAGGTTCCTGATGTACTTCTTAGAAAAATTTTGGCACAAATGTTTCCAAGGTAGATGGCCTTCTGCTGTGTCAGTATCATACCTACTTCTAGTTAGATGTGGAGGGCCACTGGCTGCTGATGACCATGGGAATGTATCACCCTGCCACCCAAAACTGGGTGCCCTCTGCTCTCATCTCTCAGGAGGTAGCTTTCAGGCCACCAAGCTGTGCCGCCTTCTTAAGAAGGGAGGCAGCCTAGGACAGCAGCCATCATGACACCGTGGAGATACAGGTCCCAAGAACAGCAGCCAGTTCAGCTAGAGAGGGAAGAAAAAACTCTCAGTACACAGAAAATATATTAAATTAAAAAAAATAAAATAAAATAAAAAAACAACAACAAACGTTTAGCTCCCCTAGAATGGAATTTTCCAGAATTCTCCTCACTTCCCTCCAATTTACTCTTTTCACAGTTTGAAAGAAAAGTAAGCACGCAAGCAAGCAAAAAAAGAACCCTCCAGGAAATCCCAATTATACAGCAGCTTTACTTATGCTGCCACTTGTTCCCAAAGACTGTACATTCATGATGAACTACATCAGTATATTTCGCATTATTTTTACAATGTTTCTCCTCGAATCTGACTGTACTGTGAGAGGAATTCTTCTGAAGGCTGTGGATGATTTTAAGGGTTGGTAATTTCCCTTGGGAAAGTTTTTATGTGAGCTGAACAATCTATAGAAGTGTGCAAGTGTTCTGAGTTAGTTTCTACATAGGCGTATGCGTGCATAACTATGATTACTGATTTTACTTCTTTCTCTCCCTCTCTTTTTTTTTCCTTTGGATTTCAGGCTCTAAAATACTATTTTTGCTAGCAGAATTTGCAAACACTTCCAAGTCTGAATCTTTGAGATTACTTCTCTTCCCAAAAAGCCACCACCAATGCCAACAGAGTTAATGGATGACTGGATGCTATAAAAGTTGGAATTTATCATTTTTATGGTAATACTGACAGCTTAATATTAAGAATTGAAAAATAATATTTTAGTTTCTTTTTTTTTTTTTTATCTACCTGTTTGAATGTTGACAGTTTTGGTCAGCTGGATGTATCTTTTTCTGGTTAAATCTTTGAAGGATAAGAAAATTTATTCTGTGTTCCAATTTAAACTGCTGCCTGGTTATTATCTTGGTAATTGTTATTGCAAGTTTACAGCATTCTCTGAATTCTTAAAGGTGATTAAATGGAGAGAGCATTTGCGTGGCACGTTATGCTTTGGAGTAGACCTCAGATCTTGCTTCTCTCATTTCCATCCTCCGGTACATTAAGTCTTCATATTGAACATGTGTGTTACAATTGCTGTTTCAAATTTCCTTAACAGAGATCTTTGTATTGCAACAGGCTTCAGTCAAACCAAGATACTGGCATAACTTCTGTGAACTAAATGCAAACAGTTCTGACAGCTTTGTGGCTCTTTGCCAGCAATTTTGCTGCAAGTTAGGCTGCCACCTGCTCATGATGGCTCCTCATGCGCTGGGCTCTGCTTTCCCCTATGGCCTGCTCTGGAAATGGCAGGGCTAATGATAATGTGCTGTCAACCATTCAGCATTTTGCTTTCTGTGATACCATTCCATACGGAAGTGTCTTTTGATATTAACTCTGAGTTTACCAACAGCAAAGGTACAAGGCAACTCCCTCACAAGGAACAACACAGAGCTGAGAAAAGGGTATTTGGCTGTTACAGTGCTGCTACAAACCTTAGCACTGAATATATTGCTTCAGACTTCTTGTCTTCAGTTTGTTAGCCAGAACTCTTCTGACATGAGCATGGTTTTGCTATGTTTCTATCTCACAGCCCTTTTTTCTGTCAGTTTGACTTTGTTGCTATGTATAAAATCAAACTGAGCCTTGTTTTACAATCCCAGTGTTGTCTGTGGAATCTGAGCAGAGCAAGAGCTCCATTAGCAATGTTATTCTTCTCTATAGTCACTGTCACACTCAGTTAAACTCCAGTTTTATTTTTTGTCATAAAACAGCATTCTTGGTCACAGTAATTCCGTTACCACAACGATCTGAGAACCAGTAAAATATATTAATGAATTAATAAAGATGTATATGGCTTAGTTTACAGTCCCCAGAGGATGCTTTGCCAGAGGTGGGGTGGCTGAAGGCATTATCCATAAGTATCCAGTCCTGGGGTTAACCACAGCTCAGTGAGCTGTCTGAGAGTGGTCTACTTCAGTTGGGCACTGACTCAGGCTGTCAGGGGCTGGGAATCCCGAAGCAGCAGCAGGTCAGAAAAGATTCTTTGTTAAAATGGCTGTGGGTAGGAACGTCAGGCTACAGTTTGCAGGTAAGAAGAGCTCTTTCAAGAAGGAGGGCTTGGGATAAAGAAGCTTCCCAGCCCCCAGTTAAATACACTATCCAAAGGCTATAAAACACATGAACTGAAAACACATTCTTGTGGCTGTCTTTCTGTCCCTCTAGTGATAGATGAATGTTGCTCTTTGTGAGAGTTCAGCAATTTATTATTCATCTGTGAGATGATTATCATCTTACCGATCACACAATGTTATCCATTCTGAACTCTCTTAGCTGCCTCCTAGCTCTTGGGTACTCTGGCACTTTGAATCTCCTGTTGCTTGCAGTAGAAAGAAAAGTGAGAATGTCTTGGCCAAGGCACTGGTTGAAATTAATGGTAGTGTAGAGACTGATACAGCAGAAAATTCCTTTTTAAGCTTGTCTTCTCAAGTAGAACAGAAAGAATTTGGTACAATTTGATGAAAGGAAGGTGCTGTAAGAAATGTCAGATTTTAAATGACTTCTATGAACTGCTATATTGATGGGCATAAGAGAAGACCCATGTAAGTATAAAGCTGGTCTTCCTATGGGATCAGTAATAGCAAAACACTTTTTTTGACTAGGAAGCTAATCTAGTATTTTCATTTTGCATTTTTTGGACAGCAGAACTTCCAGTATTGTTTTGTTCTACTTCATGTTGGGACCTTCTCCTTGCTCGTTCTATGAATCTGGATGGACTTTATTCTCTTGTTTGTATGTGATCAAAACAGCTTTTTCCACATGACAGCTGTAGAAGAGTTCATCAGCTAATCAAATTATGCTTCATTATCATTTCAACCCAAGAAAATGAAATTGAATATTCATATCCAGGTATTGGCAGTAGGTTGGGCTGCAGGGTTGGATGCTTTGAGAGAAGAATCACAGGGTTGGAAGAGACCCCAAGGATAATTAAGATCCAACCCCCCTGCCAGAGGGCAGGGCCAGATCTGGTTCTAGACCAGGCTGCCCAGGTACCCATCCAACTGGCCTTAACACTTCCAGGGACAGAGCACCCACAGCCTCTCTAGGCAGCCTGTTCCAGCACCCCACCACTCTCTGTGAAAAACTTCCCTCTGATGTCCAATCTAAATCTTCCCTTCTTAAGCTTAAAACCATTTCTCCTTGTCCTTTCACTATCACCCTGAGTAAAAGGTTAATTCCCCTCCTTATTATAATCCTTTTTTAAATACTGGAAGTTGCAATGAAGTCTACTTGCAGCCTTCTCTTCTCCTTTGTAGGAGAGGTGTTCCAGCCTTCTGATCATATCTGTGGCATTCCTCTGGACCCTCTGCAACAGCTCCATAACTTTCCTGTACTAGGGGGCCCCAGACCTGGATTCAGTGCTCCAGATGGGGCCTCACAAAGGCAAAGAGTAGAGAGGGACAGTCACCTCCCTTTCCTGGCTGACCACCCCTCTTCTGATGAGTTCAGGATACCATTGACATTCTGAGCCGCATGAGTTCAGTTCACGTTCAGTTTTTCATTCACTGGGACTCCTAGGTCCTTCTCTGCAGGGCTACTCTCAAGAAGTTCTTCTCCCAGCTTGTATACGTATCTGGGATTATACGGATGCAAGTGCAAAATCTTGCACTTTACTATGTTGAACATCATTAGGTTCACAAAGGCCCACCTTTTGAGTTCGTTGAGGTCCTTCTGGGTTGCTTCCCTTCTTTTTAATGTGTCAACTGCACCACTCAGCTTGGTGTCATCTGCAAACTTGCTGAGGGTGCACTTGAGCCTGTCATCGATGTCATTGATGAAGGTGTTGAAGATACCTGAGACTGCCCTATCCTGGACACAGCCAGTCACAGTGGACTCACTACAAGACACATCTGAACCATCAGCCACAGTGGTTGGTGCCTTTGGAGAACACATTTAATACAGGGCAAAAATACTGGTCGAGTAGTGAGGAGTGAGATGAAAAAAAGGGAGCCCATGCTGGAGCGGGTTTATCTTGAAGAACTGCTGAATCTAGAACGACCCATGCTAGAGCACAGGGGAAGTGTGAGGAGGAGGGGAACTCTTACAGACTACCCATGCCTCACCTGCCTGCACTGCTTGAGGTAGAGGAGCTGGGAATGAAGCAGTGTTAAATCCAGCTGGCGACTGGTCAGGAGTGGTGTTCCCCAAGGGTCAGTAATGGAGTCTATTCTGTTTAATATCATTGCTGATGATCTGGATGAGGGGATTGAATGCACCCTCAGTGAGTTTGCAGATGACACCAATTTGGGAGAAAGTGTCAATCTGCCGGGCGGTAGGAAGACCCCCAACAATAATTTAGCAAATACTTTCTGCAAGAATCCATCATCCCTTCAAATTTTCTCTTATTTCTTCTGTTTGTCAAGTTTAAGTCTAAAATCACATCGATTGGTTTCTTTAGATTGTTGAAAGAAAGGTGAAATTATTACAATTATATTATCAGCTTTGACTATAAGATGCATTTGAAACCCAAGATACGATTCCAATCTCATAAAATAATAGTAAGTAATATTAAGGTGTGGGTTTTTTCCCCCTATATTCCTATATGTTATATCTTAGTTTTAAGAATTCATGGTGTGTTCTTCCTGTAAGGCTTGATCTTCCATAGGCAAACAGAAGGTTTGACAGCGTACTTCCAGAAATTGATTTGCCAGCTTGATCATGAGCCCTAAGGTATTGCCTCTGTACTGACTACAGAAGTAAGCTGAAGGATAACCTTTGATTATATACCTAGCTTTGAGATGTCTCAAGTTGTTTGAAATAAACCTTGTTACTAAGGTTACAACATGAATTGATAGTACAATGTGAATATATATTTTACATAAACTGACTTATGCTCTCAGCTCCTGTATTCTCTATGCCAAGAATACTTTTTAATTTGATCTGTGGAGTTTTCAGCACCTTGTAGACATGATATTGATGAATGAATAACAGAAAAACAATGCTTCTTTTTCCGGAGAGTTTTTATTAGCGTGAAAAAATAATATTTCATGGTAAGTAAATTGTTCTTTCTGCTGTATAATCAGATAGCACTGAAATCTCACAATAACCAATGTGAATTGCGTGCATTAGAACTTCATCCAAAAACCAGTTATGACTAAGAAGTTTTGGGTGGGTTTTGGTTTTTTTTTGTTTATTTGTTTTTTTGTTTGTTTTGAAAGATTTTTCCTTTCTATTGTTCTACAGTGTATGAATAAATTTACTCAGTGGAGGAATTCTTAACAGATGGTTACCATTTCAGTGTCAGATGGCAGTAAGCCCCAGAACCAAGCAATTACAGAGTTCTTTGATGCAGAACCAGCTGAACAGATTTTAATAATTTCTTCCAAATTGGATACACCTGGCCCCCCAGAAAGTGCTGCAAGCTGGATGATGGAGATGTGCAACAGAAATATATTCTTGATGTGATCAACAAGTGTATGGTGACAAAATTGTAAGAATCAACAGGAAAACAATTTAAAATTATATTTTGTTGCTGTTACTTTCTACTGTTATGCAATGAAACATTGCAATTGAATGAATAAAATGATTTTAAAAAATACTCTGAGTGAAGATTGAATTGTTTTGGTTTTCTGTTACAGAATAAGGTTTACCTCTCTTCAAAGAGTGCTGACAGGATATGGATATTCAACTGTACCAGCTTTTATTGCTCACCTTTATAATGCTCATGGGCCTAACATGGAAAAGATCAGGGAGCACATGTAAAATGTTTTACACTTATTCTATTTTCTTGATGAAACTCCTGCATTTGGAAGATTTAAAATACTCTCTGGATTGCAATATGTGCCTAAGAGAAGGCATTTGGCAAAACTACTACTGTGACACTTCAGCAGCAGTTATATTGCCAGGAGAGTAGGGGAGAGGGACAGCCTAAGTTACTTCTGAGATTTAGCTTCATCTGAGTCACCAGAAAATTCTTTAATTCTTTTCTCCTTCATTCAGCTCTGTCTCTGCTACACTGCACAGTCCTTATCTCTGATACGAGGCTAGCAGCTCAGGTCTAATGTTCTAACAATGCTTGATATAGCTGAATTTTATATATTTTGTATAAAATGTGGTTGCTGGACTTCATAAGACATAAGTTCACGTCTAATCCTGCAGTCCAGTTTTACTTAAAGTGTCTCAATTTCTTTGTATAATACATTAAATAAGTTAATTTTGTTTATATTTGTGAAATAGTAGATATTTTCTGTAATGTGAAATGCGTCTGTAGGAATGCAGAAGTGAGTGTACAAAATGCTATTTACTCCAAGTGGATTGGGTGAATTATTTTGTTTGAGTTCATAAATGTAAATGTGACCACTGAATGTGTTTTCTGTGTACTTGCCAGTTCTCAAAGTGCTAGAGAAACAACTGCTTTACAGGCAACATACCCTTCTCCATCCCTGCACCACAATAGCATTGCTGAAGACCTCGCACTTTCTGGAAAAGATTACAAGGCACAAAAAAGTTAAACTTTATTTTCTCACATGACAGTACCTTGAACTGTAATGAAGTGGGGTGAGTATAAATGATGGAAGAAATATCTCAATTCTCTTTATGGAGGGCAACCTCTTAATCCAAACTGAACATGGCTAAAACTTGCATCCCAAGGCAATCTCTACATAGGGAGTATGGCCAAGATAAAGCATTTTCTAAAAGCTGGCTACTTTTATGTGTTCAGAATCAAATTTCAGGTTCATAAAAATCAAAATCAGAAGAGCTCCCTGTGCATAAAAGACATAAACTCAGTACAGACATCACACATTCTTTTGGATTTCCTTGACCAAATTGTATTTGACTGATTTATGGTATGTTATCATACACAATGGCTTTTCACAATGTATATCTGGCAAAGATAGCTATAAAACTGACTATAATAAGCATTACAATGCAATAAGTTAGTTTTAGTTTGAGATTTGGAAATTAGTTCCATTGAAGTTGATTGCTTTTCACAATTTGATTGCATGTTTTTTCTGTTCATTGGAAAAACCTAAGTAACATAATTGTAACACATGATAACACAAAAGTAACTTAATTTGATCTATTATTTTTTTCTTTCCTGCAAAAAAAAATCAGTAGAATCAAATATATTTCTGACCATTTTTACTGCTGGTACAAAGGAAGTCTGGAGGGAGAGGAAGCACCTCATTTCATTCCATTTTCTCATGAGGTATTTTCACATAAACAAGCAGAATGCATAAAAATATTTAATCTCAGTTATACTGCAGTCTATTTTCACCTTCACTTTAAATATACAAAAAAAAAAAAAAAAAAAAAGAACAACTGGACATAAAGTGTGTCTCTTGCACTCTAAATCCTTAAAACTCTTTCTCTTCTCTTGCTACTTTGATGCTTTTCTTTCATCTTTATAATGTCTGTGAATTAAGAGTGTTTTGTTTCTATTCCCAGGATTTTAAGATTTTGGGATGTCAAGACTCAGATGATGTCACCCATTTTGGGATATGATTAACTGCCATGATATTGCAGAAGCAGGGATTTAAAGGTTGCACTTCATGATGCAGGAGATAGTGGTGTTGAAAGAAAAGTATTTGGAAATCTCCATTAAGATAGAATGGATTATCAAGCAATTGGTGATCCTTTCTGTGAATGAGGCGCAGTTAATGGTGCATATAAGTGGAAAGAATGTGCAGCCTTTAGCTTCCTGTTTGAAACACGATTTCCCTTGAAAATGGGATGAGAAAATGTTGGACTGAGAAAGAAACTTTGCTCCGTTGCAACAACTCAGATATGTAAAGATGGGAAATGGTAGTTCCAGAAAGGTGTCAGACAGTGTGGAAGATGTATACCTTAATTAGGACATCATTTTGCACTTTCATACAGTGAAAGACAGCTGTTGTGAAAACAAAAGCAGCTATAGCTTGTGAGATCTGATAGTACCGTGACTTCAAATTGGATTAAAAGATAAATAATAGTTAAGTAAAAGCTAAATAAAAGCTACGGAGTGTTAAGGCTGCTTCCTTTATAATAGACACTGAAACTGGCAAATATAATTAATTCTGATTTCATTTCAAAGATATTAACTACTTAATAAAGAACATCTGTTAGGTCACATTAGACTATGGACATCCCCAGCATGCTTAATTCTTGGACAGCATTTATATAAGGTCAGAGTATGAGTTGCTGACTGCACAGTTATTGGCTTGTTCAATTTCACCCTTGCGTGATGATACTGATTCTTGTTTTCCATCAGTGATACCATCATTATTGCTGTGCATTGTTTACTTCTCTAAAACAATTTGACCTGGAATCATGCCACATAATTGCTTACATTTGACTGAAGTATCTCAGTTAGTAGATAATTACCTAGGACTCTCTTGAAGAGAGGGAATATACTTTGCCTTCCTTTGCATTTTGAAGAAAGCGTTTCCAAGGTAGATGTAGCCATGGTCTGCTTCCAGCTTCTGTCCACTCCTGTGGCTGATGTACAGTAGTCGTAAAAATGTCTTCATATGATTCTGGGAATTCATCCACCTTATGCAACTTGCTAGGCTGGGACCTTGATCATTCATACCAAGGAGGACTGTAATCTTTGGCTGTACTTGGTATGACTGAAGTTAAAATTATAGCAGCTCATGCATCTAGGAAATCTGTAGTGAGTGCATATTCATCAGTACAGTTAGAAGACTACTAGTCTTTTTTTTTTTTTTTAATTTTTTTAAATTCTGGTATTTTTTAAAATCTGGTATTGTGATAGCTCACAAATGCTTTTTTCAGCGTTGCTTCATCTTTGGTTTCTCATATAAAACTGTCCTGAAAATACTGTTTTAACAGTATTTTGTTTCCTAATTGGCTTTTCCAAATCTCAGTACTGTTTCTGTTGTTGCCATTATTTATCAGAAGTCTGTGACAGAGTGAATAGTTACATTAAAATCCCTTACAAGATTATACAGACCCTCATTCCAACTACAAAAATGATTAATTTTGGAGTCAGGAAAAAGTCAAGTCCCATCTCACTTCATTCATTCAGACTTTAACTTGCATTTACATGTGTAGGTCATACCTTCCATGTGGTTATGATATGTGACTGAGAAATACATTTTTGCCATATGTTTTTTGTTCCCTTTGTTTTCTATGCTCTTTGCTGGAACTGGCCTTTTTTTCATTATTTTCCACAATTCCTAATTGCTAAGCACAGAGGAGAGATTGATGTGCCGAGACCAAACAGGCCACTGACTCCTCCTCCACCAACTTCCTATCCTTTATTAGAGCCAAAACCAGATGTATCAGAAGCAATTTTGTAAAAGAGAAAAAATACAGTGATATTCTCAGTGATCCAGTCATTCCAAAATGTTCCTGCAGTCTCCAAAGCTTTGTGACCCTAGAATATACTAAGCCTGCAGCTTTGTCTCTTTAAACAAAGAATGTTAAAAGAAGAGGGAAAATGTAATATTCATTTTGCCCAGTGATGTTACAATAAGACAACACTACCAAAATAAAATATAAGAGTTTTACACACACTCTTAATGATGACAGTAGTGTTGGTGGGAAGCTACTGACCTCTTCCCTGGTCTTCTGCTCCAAATTACTGTCACTATAGCAAGGGTGACAAAAGATATTTGATGTCACTATGGTACTCTACAAGAACATTTTCTGAAGATGCCTTTTGTGATTTAATATAACTGTGATCTGTAGCAGCTGAGGATGGGGCAAACTGAATTTTCAGACATACCTACTGTCATCTGCATGGTGATTTTCAGCAAAGGATTGGTTAGGATAGCTGAAGGTGATGGTGATTTAACACTGCTGTCTAAACCAAGGAATCCCTAACTTCCAAAGTAAAAGATACAGTCTCAAATGTGATCTTCATATGAACTCCTACATTCAACTCGAGTTAGGCTTGATGAATGAAAAAAATCTGGATTCTCACTCCTATGAGCTGAGGACTTTTGAAGACCTCTATTCACCTTATGAAATTTTCAGCAGCCCAAACAGTGATGATAAACTTCAGTAAAAGCATATCTGTTACTTATTGGCATTTAAAACTGCTAGGGAGCATTATTTGGCAGTAAATATATTATGTTTGAACAGTAAGCATGCTTTACTAAATAAGACGTGTGTTTGTTAAACTTCTGTGCATTACAGAAATTTAAAGGCTAATTAAGTTATTAAAAATAGGCATGGACTTAAAAAATATTTTACGTTCAAATCCCTAATTAGACCGCTGTAGCCAATTTAGCATAAGCTCAAACTCTTCCTTCCATGCCTTTTTTTACAACTGTATCACATTCCACCATAAAAGGAAAATCTCTGTTGATGGTACTTGATATTCTTTAGCCTACTGGAGCCAACAGTAACCAAATAATATTTTCATTATATTTCATATTCTGCTTACTAATATTTGTACTATGTGGCTAAGTTTCACTAGAAAAACAGTGTACCCAGCAACAGAAATAGAATGGAAAAAAAAGTAAATTAAAGACTTGTTTCAATAGCATAATTTGTATAGATTAAGACAGTGTAAATCTTAGACTGCCATGCATTTCCTGATTTCTCAGAAGAGCACCTATGGGTGTCCATGGTAGGATAAAATGATAATATTTGTATTGGTTTCTTTGACTCTGGCCTTAGCTATAAATATTTCAATGATTTTTCATTTACAATAGATTTATAGCTTTCATGTCTTGTTTCCATAACCTTCCCAAATCAGTCACTTTTTTGTATCCTCTTGTAAGAATGCTTTGAATCATTTACTTATTTTGATCTGCCTAGAATAATTCTGCTGCAGCCTGTTCAGATAGAACTGAAATCTAAAATTAATCTGTGAATACAGTGTGAAACCAAAAAGAAGATGCCACTTGCACAAAATGTTTCTGCCTACTTCTGTTTGTATGTGGTTTTCAATGGTTTATGGGCAGGTTCAGCCAGATTCTGTGACTAGTGAGGCAGAGGGATTTGTGAATCTGCACCTCCGGAAAGGGGTTTTTAACAGGGGACCCTGTTAAAAACAGTGGCAACGATCTGAGGAGAAACAAACTAATTTACTAAATAAGATATTGGAATGCACAATAACATAATATAATTAAAATTAAAGCTAATGAATCAAATACAATGAGAGAGAGTGTCCAAAAACTGAAGGCCTTACCATAATGCTGAGGTGAGATGTGCAGTCGGGTCAAGCTGCAGTGAGGAGATGATCAAAAAGAGGGATGTCAGGTGACCTACCAAGGATTTAAATCCTCCTTGTATTCCTCCTGAGCAGAAATGATAAACAGAACAGCAAAAAGTCTTCTGGGGAATGCAGTAGTTCTTCTCTTCCAGGACAGGTACCTGGTCCTGGAGCATTAACTCTTTAATTCCCAGTGCACTACATGATGCTGTGATGTGGAATACCAATAACCAAAAATCATAAAATGATGACAGTGGTATTTCAAATTCCTTCAAAATGTTCAGGCATTTATTCCTTGAAAATTTTAAGACAACTGAGAAAATATAGGCTTCCAGTGTGGGCCTTTCAGTTGGGTGGGGTAAATGTAGGGCACGCTTGATATTTTTTTCAAATATCCATAAAAACTGGACAAGCATTTCTTGGGACAGGCAATAGATATTTCTTTCTTGTCCTGATACTGCCACAGATCTGCTTTCTTGCTTCAAATAACTCATATTAATTTGGTTCATTTTCTGTTTGTTTGATTGGTTTTATCTTTTTGCGTCTGCTTTGGATTTGAAAGCAAAACAAAGTAAAAAATAACCCCCACCCTTACCAAGCTTGAGACTGTCACATTCTAGCAGTCTGTGAAGTAGCTTGCACAACCCAATCCCAGACCCCATATAGGATCAACACTATTCCTGCAGAACCAGGTTACTATATGTAAACATCTAGGAATTCTCAAAATTAAGGTTCATAGTTCCAAAAATATTAAAAATTGTTTTTCCAGTCAGTCACTCTGAACTAGATTATTCTTGGGAATTTTCAAAAGATTGTTGTTGTATTAGAGGACAGTATTCAGTTATTGTAACACCCACTAACTGTCACTCATCATTTAAAAAGTTCCTTCTTTATGACCAAATGCTCAGGAGAAGGGTTTATGAGGCTTTTATTGAGTAAAGAGATAAAACATCAAAAACAACAAAAACTACACTCAAATTTAGAATTGGCTTGGTGCTAAATTCTGGAGAAGCCTCTAAGCAGTTTCTAACTATTCCTACTTGCTAACAGAAATGCCTGGGCCAAATTTTTAGGAAAAAACAATGTCTCAGATGGAAGACAGCTGTGGCATTCTGAGATCTAAATTGATTAACTGGGTACTAATTGAATTAAAAAGACATATACTCAATCTTTTGTCAAGAAGATCTTTCTCTTCATCAAACACTATAATGAGTGGGGAATGGATATATGAGCGACAGGGATGTCAGATGGAAAGACTGTGAGGTTTCACTGCTTTTAATAAAATTTTCAGAGATCTCTAAAAGAATCTGGTTCAAAATGAGTTGTCAGTCATGCATCACTTTAAAGTTGTATAAAATAACAGTGTGTGCGTCAGTAGATTTAAGGACAGCCCACTGCATGTTACGCTTGGACTGGAAAATCTGCAAGCATTACAAAAAAATTGTGCCCTCCCAAAAAAAAAAAAAAAAAAAAAAAAAAAAAAAAAAAATTAGACTTAATTCACATTTATTTCTCTCTCTCTGAACTGCTTTTAAGAAGTCCCTTAAATTTCCAGAAGATGAGTGAGATAGCTCTGAGATGGCTGCCATTCTCCCAGCACCCAAATATGAGTTTTTATTAATGGAGCACTTTACTGATCATAGCAGTGATTACATTAATCATCCAGTTCCTGACAGTGAGATAGCCAAATTCAGTGGAACAGAATGGCTTATGTCCACGAGAATGCAGTAACCCATACAATCACTTTCACCTCATGAGCTACTTTTCTGTGCTACAAAAGCAGCTTCAAACAGAAGGACTCAGAGATGTTCTTCATGAAATGTGATGGACACTGTAGCATTCCATTTTGCAAAACAGCCTCAAAAGCCTGGAAGAACACACCACACTCAAACCTCATTATTTTGCTTCTCAGCACAAAGCCCCATCTCACTGGGATTCCTGGGGATCCAGATACTTGATAGATATTTGGATATATGGGAGCTCTGTTGGAAGCAACTTTATCATGTAATGCAAGTGCTCCCCAGCACGTCAGCAATGAAGGTATGTGGTAGTGAATTATTTAAATTTGGGCTTGGAAATCTGTATCTCACCCTAGTTCCAGTCTTCATGTAACCTACCACAGGAAACACTTTAGCAGAGGAGTCTGGGGCCAGTTTGACATCTGTCCAGAATTCCCTGTGCTAATAACATTTAATTACATTTTAAGGAAATCACAGCAAGGTTCCTGGTAAATAACAGTCTGAGACAGGTGGACACCAGACTGCAATAATGCACTACTATACATTTTTTAGTAAATTGGATCCTATATGATGACTATTACATTTTAATTACTGTGATTATTTTACAGGTATTTGAAACATAAATTGTGTCATCACAACTGTGTAACTTATTACTTAATTGAAATTAAAATGCCTTTCATATCTTTCTGTCTTGGAAGGAAATCTTCTCCCATGCCCCTCTAAAATGTGCACGCTGTTTATACAGAAATTACTGCTCACAGTGGAATTGTAGCCTGAAAGGTTAGCCAGCTGGCTACATCTGACTTCTTGTCTTCATTAGAGAAAAAACAGTGACCCAAGTGTGAGCACACTGCTATTATAGACTAGATTAAAATCTTCTCTTTTGCCTTTCACTTATCACTGTAAAAAGAAAAAACATTTCTATTACAAGTTATTATGACATTCAAATTATAATAAAATTGATTTTCCCGGAAACAGTCTTTTTATTAATTGTCCTGGATGAAATGTTTAATATATAACATATTTAATATTGCTACAATTCATTACTCATTGCAGGAAAGAATAACATACAAGGAAAAACTTATATTAGTTAACATCATTCTTATTTAATACTTTATATACTGATAATATAATACTGATATATATATAATATTAATTATGTAGTTTAATGTCTGTGCTTTTGTATTTGCTTATATATATTATATATATATATTTACTTATTTTTGATGACCACAGAACAAGAACAACAACAACAACAAATTAGGTACAACAGACAATATAGCTAATGGAAACATACATAAAAAAATATTTTGTGTTATTTTTTACAAAGACACAGTACATGAGTGGCTTTTCTGCATATTTGGAAGACATCACAGACTTGGTTGGTAAAGTATCCCAGCAGGTCTGCCTGTGATAGTGAGATGGAAGTAAAACTCAACAATGAGGGTAACTCAAGAGCTTACAAGAAGAGGAAACAGTTAAATTAATGTTAACAATGTGTTATATTTGAAAAATTAGATATAATTTTTATTGAAAATAATTTTTATCGAAAATGCATAGACTCTAAACTTTGAATATCAAAACTTGTTTTTGCAGTTGACATTTTAATTAACTTAAAGTTTTGATTGTGCTTTAAGTTATCATCTGAGCATTTTTTCTCAATTATACAGTGCTGCAGCTACTAATCTGGGCACATGCTGGACCTGTGACACTATCTACAGGCATGAAGGCACAGTACTCTCTGCCAAGAAGAGTTTCCTAAATAAAAACCTGGACTTGAGCAAGGGCTTTGACATGGTTCCCCACCACATCCTCATCTCCAAATTGGAGGGATGTGGATTTGATGGGTGGACCACTCAATGGATAAGAAACTGGTTGAAAGGCCGTAGACAGGGGGTAGTCATCAATGGCTCTATGTCCAAGTGGAGGCCAGTAATGAGCGGCGTACCCCAGGGGTCTGTCTTGGGACTGGTGCTCTTCAACATCTTTATCAATGACATCAGTGTAGGAATCGAGTGCACCCTCAGCAAGTTCGCTGATGACACCAAGCTGAGTGGTTGCTGCGATCGACACGGTTGAAGGAAGGGATGCCATTCAGAGGGACCTCGAGAGGCTAGAAAGGTGGGCCCGGGTGAACCTGATGAGGTTCAACATGGCAAAGTGCAAAGTTTTGCATTTGGGCCGGAGGAATCCCAGGCATCCGTACAGGCTGGATGGAGTAGTCCTTGAAAGCAGCCCTGTGGAGAAGGACCTGGGGGTCTTGATAGATGAAAAACTTAATATGAGCTTGCGGCATGGAGGGCAAATGGTATCCTGGGCTCCATCAAAAGAGGGGTGGCCAGCAGGGACAGGGAGGTGATTGTCCCCTCTACTCTGCTCTTGTGAGGCCCCATCTGGAATACTGTGTCCAAGTGTGGAGCCCGCAGTACAAAAAAGACAGGGAGCAGTTGAAGAGGGTCCAGAGGTGAGCCACAAAGATGATCAGGGGACTGGAGCACCTCCCCTATGAGGACAGGCTGAGGGAGCTGGGCTTGTTCAGCCTGGAGAAAAGAAGGCTGTGGGGTGACCTAATTGCAGCCTTTCAATACCTAAAGGGAGCCTACAAACAGGAGGGGAATTAACTCTTTGAAAGGGTTGATATGTGTAGGACGAGGGGAAATGGTTTTAAGTTGAGGGAGGGGAGATTTAGGTCGGACATCAGGGGGAAGTTCTTTACCAGAGAGTGGTGAGGTGCTGGAACAGGCTGCCCAGAGAGGTTGTGGATGCCCCGTCCTTGGAGGTGTTCAAGGCCAGGTTGGACGGGGCACTGGGCAGCCTGGTTTAGCATTTAACGTGGAGGTTGGTGGCCTTGCATGTGGCAGGGGGGTTGGAGATTCATGATCGTTGAGGTCCCTTCCAACCCTGGCCATTCTGTGATTCTGTGATTCTGTGAAATTATTGCGGTCTAAAACAAGTTCAGTTTTCAGCAAGGGCAACTGTCAATTTCCACAAAGGCCTACACTAGTTTTCTGAAATTGTAATGCATTTAGTAATTAAACAATGAAAGAGTTAGACAAAAATGGCCGCTTTAAGGAGTAGATAAAATAATAGAAATAATATGGAAGTGCATCTTCAAGGCAAATACTGCAACTAGCAAATCGTTGACTGTTGGGCAGTATTAGTTTCAAAAATGTGTAGAATGATTTAAAGTTTTGAGGGTTTGACCCTACTGAGATCAATAGAAAGAATTTCAAAGAATTTTGAGGGCTCTGGATAAGATCCAAAAGTAAGCTGATACTTCTGGGGGATTATTTATTTATTTATTTATTTATTTATTTATTTATTTATTTATTTGCATACCTCTTTGGATTGTCACTTACACAGGACTTGAAACTGTCATTTACCTTAATATTAACGTGGAGTTAGTAGGGAGCGTTTAGCAATTTGCAGTACAATAATTATTTGCACTACAAAAATTATTACAAAAAGAAGTATGCTTCTCAGACTCTTCTTTGCTTTAATAACATCTAACCTCTCTGTATTTAACAACATCCAATCTTGCAATATGCAGTAGATTAAATTCCTTGCATGGCATTCTGTTGAAGGCACCTAGAAAGTAAATATCACTTTTTCTTTAAAGGTATTTGCCTTTACAAATGAACTTTTAATTGTTTGTTGTTTTAGGCTTAGAGTCTACAAATAGAATAGAATAGAATCTGAGCTTCTGGTCTTTCATCTGTTCTGATGGGGATCATACTGAAGACTGTTTTATTACACAACTTGTAATCTTGTTTGGTAAAGATTATTATCAACTGTAATGTTATACTCGGGTCAGTAAGTGAAGAGCTGCACTGACTGAAGGTCTTGGATTTGTTTTCTTGAAACCAAGAATGTCCTTGGAAACATTTTTTGTTACCATTATGTTCACTGTAAATCACCAGCCTGCACTTTTAAAGTTCAAAAGCTGAACAGTTTGCATGTTGAAGCTGTCACCAGTTTCTTCACCGCCTTTTTGCTCATAGTGGTTTATAATGCCAGTCTCTGTGCAGGACTGGTCAAGCTTCCTGTGCTCATTTAAACTACTTTATTTGACAATATGAGGTACTTTTCTGATTCACTTCCCTGGCATTAGATCCATGGGATCATCTGACTTGTGTTTCCATCAGATATTAACCTCTAGCAGACCATATATGCATGAAGCTTATCAGAAAAAGCATCTCTTTGCTCATACTCGACCAAGTCAGTCATGAAACGGACTGTTCTTTACTGTTGGATTTTCATTTCTCTATTCCCTCTCTGCTGGGTTTTCAGCTTTCTGGAAGAAGAGAATAATGTTTTTTGCCCTCTGGGATGTACTTGGGGGACATAGTGGGAAAGATCTGAGGCACGCCTCTTGAAGCTCTGGGTTTCAATCAGGATTGGAGCTTGTTTTGGAAGGCTGCCAGCAAAAATGGATAATTGAGGTGCTGCATCCCTATTTCTTTGCTATCACAACAGGACACATTAAATAACCTTAGCTTCAGAATTGCAAAAACAGTTTGAGGAATTTATTTTGGAGCCATAAACAAATGTATATTTTCATCCTGAAATTCTCTTCTTCAAGGCCAATAAATTTGGCAGTCTAACCTGTGACTGATACTGTGGCAAATGTTTCATCTGTAAACTGCGTATAAAACCTAGCCATCAAAACCAGCTTTTTAACTTCACTATTGTTTCTAGGTTTCAGTACAATTTGAAGACAGATATTGCATAAATCCTGTATTTTCTGGGCTGCTCAGAGAGATCAAAATCATTGGTTAATATTCAAAGGAATTGTTTGAAATAGATATGCATACATGACTGATATTTTTTCCTTGGAAAACAACAGATTAGAATTGCATTTAGAATTGCATTTTCATTTCACTTTACTTATGAAGAAATTTAGTAATTAATACATGTCTTTAGTTTTAATCTGTGCACTGTATCACACATTGCAAAACTGAAATAACTGCAGGATATTACATCTTAAGCTTTTTTTTTTTTTTTTTTCTGTTTTAGTTTTTTTAATGATAAGAAGTAGCTTGTATGCTTAAACAAAATGTTTACCTAAAATGCTTTTACTTTGTCTTGGAACCAAGTAGTGAATATTGAAGTGATTGCTGACATACCTACAAACTCTTTGAAAAATGTTTTAAGGTACAAAGGATAAAATTTCAAATTCATTCTGGTTTTTTTTTTTTTTTATTTTAAATTTGATCATCGCATAAAAAATGCCTTTTTAAAAATATGAAAGTAAATTTAAAAAATAATCCAAAAACCTGAACAAGTTTAAAGGTTGATTAAGATCACAGAATCATAAAATCATAGAATGGCCTGGGTTGAAAAGAACAACAATGATCATCTAATTTCAGCCTCCTACCATGTGCAGAGTCACCAACCACTAAATTAGGCTGCCCAGAGACACATCCTGCCTAGGCTTGAATGCCTCCAGGGTTGGGGCATCCACAGCCTCCTTGGGCAACCTGTTCCTAGTCTTCTTGCTAGTTAATAGATAAAACTTACCAGCAGGAGCACTGAAAATATTTCTGTAATCTTCAAGTTTTTGCACCCTACTATCTATTTATCAGTATACCTAAGTTTTTTTCTTTGTCACACAATAAAAGTTACTTAAGAAGATTGATATTCAGATGTGATATTACCTGGATTTATTTTCTGATATTTGTTTAGTTCAAATACATTAAATATCAAAAGAAACGTTACAAGTGGGTGGGAGATTTGAAAACATGTTCCTGTGCAGCCCTCTAATCAGTAGACATCACCATAATCTCAAAAGAAAAACTTGACCGAAATCAGTCTCAGATGGTGGATAACACATAGTGCTTTCAGGAAATATTTAACATGGAGGACAGTCCCAGAAATGATTTTAAAATGAAGTGCATTAAGTGCTATTCAGAGGAGAGAAAGATTTTTCCTGGCTGGTGCACTACTGATGTCAGTCATGAGACTGACGGTGCAACTGCTCTCCCTGTGATTAAACAGCACTGAGCACACACTTGACACAGCTGAGATTTGTATCTGCTCTGGAGTAGATGGGGATAATGTGAGCCTTATGTTCTCACTCTGACTGTGGCCGGCTATTGGCAAGCGCTCATCCTTAACATGATCTAAAGTTGACACGCTCCAATACTATTAATCTGATTCATCTGTGTTTGCCTTTCAGATACACTCAAATGCATCCTGAGGAAGAAGGACATGTTTTTTAAAAAAGCAGAATATACTAGCCTGCGGGATGATCTGTTTTGATTATGATCCTTTTATTTGCCATAGCAAAGAGAAAAATGATTTACTGAATCAGGCCAAAAATATTTTGCATTTCCAGCCTTTCCCAGTAAAATATTATGCTTAATGCTCTCACTACTTTTGAAGGCACAGTCATTAAAACTGCTGCTTGACAGGTTCTTGACTCATAAATCTGTTTTTCTTTGGCCAGAATCTGCAAAATAAGATAACAAATGTGTTAACAATAATGTCCTGATGTACAGTCATTGAAACAAATGTAAAATTTTCAAATGTTTTGAAGCTAATTATCAACACTAAATTTTGAAGTAATTTAAGCAGTTAGACACTAAATTTCATTGTTTCTTTCACTTTTGCAGAGAAACCAATTTCTTTTCTTCCTTATGGTTTGCTCCAGCTAGTTGTTGAGCAGTGTAGTGCCCAGCTCCTGTATATTAATCCTAAAAGGATGGGGTGAGTGGAATAAAGATGTCCCTAAGGAAGGGATCCTAAAAAATATTTAGGTGGGAAATGGTCACAGGTTGTCAGGGAGACAGATGCTCTCTTGAGCTTTGACCATGAAAATTCCTGAGGGTATCCTGTTTTCCAGTTTTCTAGTTAAATCATCAAGTTATAGGCTGTCCTGGGTTAGGATGCTGTCAGCCTTCCCTTAAAGAGTTGTTCTAGTTGGTATAATTAGCTGGGTGTTTACCAGGCCAGAGATACCATGACTGACTTATAACTATACTCTGAAATGCAGGGTTCATCAGTAAATTTGGATTTACTGTCACAGGGTCTGAGCTTTCACAGGCTTTTCTGTGTGTTGCATTATAGCTTGCAGCACAGTCCTGTTTAACTCGATAACTAAAGTTAAACAAGCATGTCAACTTCTGTAGGGCTGGAGCTTAAAAGAATGAGAACAATGTTTGTTGAAATAGATACTTCTCATTTATTATGAATCTTGGAGTTCATCATCAAACCATAGCCTAGTACATTAAGTATTCCTTGAGCTTCCCTGGAAACATTAATTAGAGCTCTGCTAAGCAAAATTCAGAATAATAGGAGGACTGTACTCTGAATACAAAGTCTCAGTATCTAAGCAAACTTGACTACATGCCTGGCCAACTCCCTGTGCAATAATAAAATCTGGATCTAAAGAGACCCAAGATTTCCACATTGCCTCCAGGCCCTGGGCAGACAAGAGACCAATTTTGCACACAAGTGAGATCCAGGTGGCATGGTCAGTCCCTGTCTGTGCTGTCCAGCTCCCAGTTATCAAGCATATGAGCTGTGACTGTGCAAGCTGAAAGACCATCTTTCACAGCACTGTTTCTTTTCAATTGATATTTACAAGACCTAATAACCAGGAAGACATAGAAGCACGGAATCACAGAATTGTAGGGGCTGGAAGGGACCTCTAGAGATCACTGAGTCCAACTCCCCTATAAAGCAGGCTCCCTACAGCAGGCTGCAAAGGTAGCATCCAGATGGGTCTTGAATATCTCCAGAGGAGAATCCACAACCCACCTGGGCAGTTGTTCCAATGCTCCATCACCATTACTGTGAAGAAATTCCTTTGCACTGTACACCACAGCCAGGTGCAGAACTTCCTATGCTCAAGTTTATAGCATTTCCTTTGTCCTGTCCCCAAAGATCACTGAAAAGAGGTTGGCCATGTCCCTTTGACTCCCACATTTAAGGTATTTATAAACATTAATAATATCCCCTCTGAATCTTCTTTTCTCAAGGCTGAACAGACCCAGGTCAAACAGCCTTCCTCAAAGGGGAGATGCACCAGGCCCTTTATCATCTTTGTGGCCCTCTGCTGAATTCTCTTCAGGAGATATCTGTCTTTTTTGTACCAGGGGGTACAGAACTGGATACAGTACTCCAGGTGAGGACTGACCAGGGCAGAGTAAACGTGGAAGATCACCTCCATGGATGAGCTGGCCATGCTCCTTTTAATGCACCCCAGAATCCCACAAGCCTTCTTGGCCATCGGGGCACACTGCTGGCTCATTACCAAACTGTCATCCACCAGGACCCCCTGGTCCTTATCCTCAGATTTCCTCTCCAGCAGGTCATGCCCCAACCTGTACTCATGATACTGATACTCATGGTTATTCCTTCCCAGGTGCAATGGAGATGTTGAACAAGACTGGACCCAACGCCGACCTCTGGGGAGCAGCACTAGTCACAGGTCTCCAACCAGACTCTGCATAGCTGATCTCCACCCTCTGAGCTTGGCAAGTCAGCCAGTTCTCAGTTCTCAACTGATCTCAAGTCAGCCAGTCCTTAACCCACCTCACCTCACTACAGATTGGAGATTTCCTTGGAGCACATTTTTCCTTTTAAAAAATAGCAACTCCAAAAATCATTAAAAAAAAAAAACACAACACTTAGAACTGTGTTGCTTATTGAAGTTGGTTGAGCAAGCTCACTCTGACATACTGAATGCATTTGAGTTGCTTAACATTTGCTAAACATGATCACTGCATATAGCTCTTCTTTATAAACTACTTCTTTCCAGCAAAAATGCCCAAGCTTGGTTTGGAACTGCTTAACTTTCCCCAACCTTGTCATCTTCACTTGGATTCTGTCAGAGGGATAGCTGCTAGTGCAGCAAATGCCCTTTTCTTTCTAGGAGACATGCATCTCCTCCACCTAGATAATCTCCCTTAAACTATAAGGGAGGATAAGAGGAATTTTTGGACAACATCATTGTTAAGCGATACTGAAGTTGATTTTAAGACTGAGTTTATAGACGTAACACTTCATGGAATGTCAGTCATTAATTTCATGAAGAATATTTTAAAAAGACAATGAAGAAAAATGCATGCTAAGTCAAGAAATGATCCTACATCAGTCAGCACAAAAAAATCTGCTTTGAAAAAAAAAGAAATAAAAAACTTTTTTCCTACTTGATTTTTGCATCGTTTTGTCTTCCATGACTAGTAGCTAGTTATATTTTCCTTACTATGGGACTTACATTCTGTATTATTTTACATTTCAGCAACTAACAGAGAGTTTTACTATCCAGTGTTAGAGATGAGAATTCCCAGGATCACCCTGAAGGAATTCAATTTCCCAAAGGGTTATAGAAGTTGCAACTGTATCACTAAGCACTTATCAGTAAGTACACTGAGTTCCTTAGAATACCTGTCAATTATGCCACAAAAGGAGACTTCCCATGACAGAAGGTGGTGAATTTTGACTAAGGAATGAGTACTCTTTTCAGTGGTAAATTGAATAAATCTGTGTCTCAAAATAATTCATTATACAATATGTTCTCTGATCCCTGACATCTCATACAGCAGCTGAAGTTGTCTTTGAGTTAGCTGGCATATTTTGTTCTCTCATTATTCCTATTGGCAGTGTAACAACAGAAAAAAAATCAATACTGAAGCAGCCCAAGAAACCACCTGATCTCAGCTCAGCCCTGTGCATGGAAATCAGGCACTGGTCAAAGCCAGCATCATGTTGTATGAAAGGATATGGCTGTGGCATGAAAGGCAGGCAATTAATGAATTGGACTGGATCGTAATTTACTTTGTCCTTTCACCAGGACTGCTGCTATTCACTTCAGAGCATGTTGTACGCCAAATGCATAGTAAGCAGATTTGCTCAGTTTCTCTCCCCAGAATTAATGATCTACTTACAGTGATCATGATTTATTTGTCTCACCACCTCCTTGATATCATTAAGAGGCTGAGAAGTTCATTTCCGCCTTACTGCCTTGGTCTGATGAAGTTTCAGATAACTTGGATGACCACAATGATGCTACTGTTAAATTGAAGTATCATTTGTATTTGCTGCCAGAGTGCAGATTAAAACCAAGCAGCCCCTTACCCCTTAGATCCACTGCTTCCATTGTAGATTTCTGTATGGTATAAAGTGATACATGAAGGCCAAATTTTCTTCACCAGCTTATAGACAGAATTAAAGCTCCACCAGAATTATAGACAGAAGGAAACACAATGTGGACTGAGTCAGAAAAGATTCATGAATGTGTTAGCTGCACAGAAAGAAAAGATCAGTGTGTTATTCCTGTGTAAAGTGGAAAGCCAATGGGAGAAAATGCTTTATCAATCAGTTCTTTAGCAATTTGTTTCCTTAGCAATTTGTTATTTTTCAGGATATTTACAGAGATAATTCCATATCTCTTCATAAAGTTGTTGATCCTGACCACAACTAGTGAAATGCTAATTAAATATAAGTGTATCTAAACTAAAGAGTAAAACAAAGAGATACTAAATCTATATACTAAAACTGAGGTGTGCATAAACGTGGCAGTCTTAATTGTGACAATAGAGGTGGTTTCTCTGACATGATTTGTTACTGTAGATTTTAGAAAAAACAGAATTTTGAAAAAGAAAAATTAGTTCCCTTGTTCTTCTTTTGAAACAATAACTGCATTTAACCAAGCAAATTATGTACTCCACCTACAACACAGTAAATAATTTTGGTATATACTTTTAGCTGAAACATTGAATCATTTCACAAAATAACTATTTTCTCAGGATAACCAAAGGCAGATGTGGGATGTAAGATGCCCGAATTCAAATTATATGTTTGAACATCAAATAAGAGAGAATAATTCAATTTTTATTTAAGGCAAGTGGATAGTGATGGGTTAGTGATTGTGCAAGCATGTCCATTTCCTTATGTTCAAAGAGAGCTCTCTTTTCATAGATTCACCCCAGAGAGCCTTGTTCACTTAACTAAAGCAGCTAAGATAGAAATAAAGAGACACAAAAGATAAGTGTCTAGAGTCATCATTTTGTGAGATTGTGAGAAAAATATATATTCCATGTCTGGGCACAAGACTTCTACATAGCCCAAAATAGTATGGCACCTATTTTACTACTTGTTTATTAGTCACAAAATCCCGCTTTTTTCTGCACTACCAAACTTACTGCTTTACTCAATAATTGGGAAGGAGAAGAGGAATAATCAAAGACTCAGAATAAAAGGAAACATTTCCCTTTCCAGAATTTGGAGTTACTGTGTTTTGTCATGCTATCATTTACATCCTTCCAAGCTTTACGAGATTAATTTATTTTATGAGTACTGCTTAATCTAGAGAATATAGAGAGTGTTTATCTGTGAACACTCAAAAGTTGTTCATATTTCCAGATACACTTTATCAAAGACATTATCAAAGTCTTCCCATTTGAGATCAATGATAGTTAAAGTCTTGCTTGCTTGATCCCTTTTCTTTTGCAGAAGATAAGTAATTTATGTTTTGCAAAGAGAAATCAATATCCGTTGTTTACAGTAAAGTGTTTTCACGCGAGATAAAATATGTACATTTAAATTCCAATTTCTTACATTTCTTTTTTTTTTTATCTTTCTATTGCCATATGTTATTTGAGTTTATTTCCATATGTTTAAGTTTCGTTTTGATAATTTCTTTCTCACAGCATGCAGAGCTCTAGTGATATGTTCCTCAGACAAATACCCTTTGACATGTTTCACAGGTAGCTTCAATAAACAATTCACAACTGTAGTATTTCAATTAATGTTGACATTAACTGAAATTAATTTCTATGTGCTTGGCAATTGTGTCTGAAGTATGTTGTCTTTATATGGAAAACTGGAATTATAGCCCAGTCCTATAATCATTTGTAAACTCTAATGATCATATTGTAGAAGCGTAGAATGTTTTAAATGAGAAGAATCCTCCTGAAGTAATCTAGTTCAACCTGTTGCTCAAAGTTGGGATTACACTGAGATCAAATCCACCTTTACAATTAGATCAATTGTAGTGCATATTGAAAAGCGTTGTCCTTTCCACCTCTCCATTTTTTTCCTCACTTTTCTGCAGTGAATACCTTCTCATCGTTGACACTGGAAACTCTTAATAGAATAACTGACAGTGTATGAAGACAATGACCTTGGCAGTATTCTAATTCTGCCATGTAAATGTTTGATTTATAATTCTTCCATGTTAAGTACCTCCGAAGGATAATTAATTCCATCAGAAAAATGTAATTCTAAACTATGTGTTAGATATCTACTGTCTCCACAGTCTAGAGATTGATATCGGGAAACTGAATCCAAATAACTTCTGGCTTAAAAACAGCCAGTTTTAAGTAAGAAGTGTTCCATGTCTGTTCAGTCTAGTCTTTACACTCACAGGTAGATGAAAAGAGCAAGTTAGGCCCTGAGAACTGAGTTTGCAATGGAAAGGAGGTGTGGCTCTTTCTGCCTGGTATGGTTTTGCTTAGATTAAAAAGAGCTCACTGAGATAAAGCATGAATTCTCTCCAGTGCAAATGGAAGCAAAGTCAGCCTCTTGGTAACTGTTTTTCATGCTGGAATGTGATATTTATTTTATATCCATCTTCTGTTCTGTGAAAAAGTGACTTGGTGACAGCCAAAAAGGCTTAGGATAGATTAGACCCAGACTTGTGACACAAAACATTTATTTTCAGCTGGAGATTCAAAATGTTCTATTCAGCAGACATTAAAATAACTCAAAATGTTTTTCTGTGTCTTTGATGTATGAAGCCTGAAAAAATGTGGCTGCCAACTTTATCAGATTACTGAATCTTTATGGTCTGACACATTCTAGGATGCAGAGTTCAAAAGATGTTAGTATTAGAGTGTACAGGTAACCCAGGAATTGTCAAACCTAAGCAGACCAGTTGCCCATTATCCTTTTTCCAAGAGTAGAAAGTAGTAGCAGCTTAAGGGAAAATTGCTAGAGAATGTCAGTGGGAGAGGTTTGCATACTGTGTTTAACACATCCAACTCCCTTGTTGCCATTTAATACACTAAGTGTGTCAGTAGGTCAGTGGATGCAACTCTTCATGAACTAGATGTACTATTTTGTTTTTTTGTTACTTAACTTTTTGATGTCTTAATCGATCGGATCAAATTAAGAAGAGGGAGGTGTGAACTTAAAGAATCAAAACTATCTTTACTTCTTTCTTTTACCCTTTCTTAAACATATTTGTCAGGAGGAGGATGCTAACATTTGATGTGGTAAATTATGCCATATTGATGCAAACTTTCAAAGATAATGTGGTCTTTTTATTTATTCTTTTTTTCCTTATTCATTTTCCAAAACCTCAAAATAATCTAAAATATTTTCAAAAGTGATTGACATGTTCAGAGGGTCAAACCAATGTCACTAGCTTTTTTCATTACCATAGGCATTTTTCCCTCTTATCTTGCTTTTTATTACTTCTGTATTCTGCCCCCATCCTGTGCTATCAATCTTTAATATTTCTCTTTTTCATCACTTCAGTGTCTTATTCTCCCCTTTTAGGTGAGTTGTCCTTTGTTTTCAATGTTTTTTCAATTGGCCGTAAAATCTCTTTCTTTTTATTAAAAACTACTGTTGTTTGTCTGCAACTCTGTCTTGCCTGAATTCTGTTTCCTCTTTCCCCAGTTTCATTTCTCAATTTTAAGAGCGAATGCCTTCTTGAAAAAGCTTTGTATATCTCCTGCACATGAATTTATTTATTTTTTTTACTTTCTGGCAATCTGAACATCTGAGAAAACAGTCCACCATATAAATGATCTCTGCCCCACAGAAAGGTAATTTTTAATGTGGAGGATGCATCCTTTTTTAAATCAGTGCTAGACAACTGAGGTTGGGCAAAGATAAATCGCCTCTATAGAGATGATAAGACACAACTGAATTACAAGCCTGTAGTAGTCAGACTTGTTTAGCAACAAATGCATTATAATTCATGGAATTTTTATTAGTCAAAAATTTTTAGATTGTAGTTGAGAATATGCTTACAAACATTGTGGACTTTTATTTTCATAGAACTTTTGAGTAAGATATTATTTTAGTAATATATCAAATATCAATGTTACGTTGCTTACTTTCTTGGTCTTCTTTTGAATGAATAATGAGAGCAAATGTAATTGTATACTTTGCAAAGAATTGGACAGAAAAAGGATTTCTGTCAAATAGACAAGCTCTTAGACTGTATCATAGTATAAATAGACAATGCCCCACAAATTGTTCATAACATCATTAGCCATTTAATAAAACTTTCTGGAAAGAAGATTGCATCTTCTTTCAGTGTCCAAAGACAGTTCAAGGAAAGTAGGCCTACTGAAAGACTTCTCTAAGTGCCTTTTATTAGGTGCATTCTACCATTTAAGCATTGTTAAAAAAATAAAATAAATTAAATTAAATACAAATAAATTGTTAATAAAAATTATAACAAGCAATTCAATGCATGTGTTTTCTGCCTCATCAAAACAAAATAAAACAAAACCATCAGAACTATTTTTACAACCAAGAGAGAAATGGTTAAGGAAGATCATTCAGAAATGGCTAAGCTAGATCACCCAAAATTGCTTGAAGGATACTTTCCCAACTTTGTTCCACTAGACTTACTATCTGTAGAATCATAAAATGGTTTCAGTTGAAAGAGACCTTAAAAATCATCTCATTTCAACCACTCTGTCATGGGTGGGGACACCTCCCACTAGGCCAGTTTACACAAAGCCCCATGCAACCCAACCTTGAATGACTCCAGGGATGGAGAATATACAACTGCTCTGTAAGTAAACTGGAAGTAAAAGTAAAGTGTAACTGGATCCAGTGCTTCACAACAGTCTGAGTAATAATTTCTTCCTAATATCAAATCTCCACCTTCTTTAATTTGAAACCAGAAGGCTGCAACAAAGTGACCCTGCATCCCTTTCTTCTCTAGGTTGAACAATCTCAACTCTCTCAGTCTGTCTTCATATACATAGAAAGGGAACTCCAACACTCTGATTATCATTGTGGATCTTTCCTAGGTCAATTCTAGCAGGCCCGTGTACATTTTATGCAGGGGTCCCCAGAGCTGTATGCAATAAACCCCATAGGGATCTCAGGAGAACAGAGTAGAAGGGGAGAATTACCTTCTTTACCTGCTATTTACTTTTCTTTTGACGCAGCCCAGTACATGATTGGACTTTTGGGCTGCAAGGTGCACTTTGCTGACTCATTTTTTATTCACTGGTACACCCAAGTCCTTCTCAATAAGAATCTTCTCAAGCTACTTATCACCCAGCCTATATTTATGTTTGGGATTGCCCTATCTCAGGTGTAAGGCCTTTTTTCATGAGCCTACTTCTAAAGCCTGTTAAGGTCCCTCTGGACGGCATCTTTTCTCTCCAGCTCTCTCTACTGCATCACTCAGTTTGGTGTTATTCTTTAATAGGCCAAGGTTGCACTCAATTTCTTGTTAAATAATATTAGTTCCAATAGTGACCCCTGACAATTGACACTCATCAGTGATCTCCGCCTAGACATCTTGCACTTGACCACAACTCTTTCAGTACCACCATCCAGCCAATTCCTTATCCCCTGAATGATCCATCCATTAAATCCATGTATCTCCAATTTAGAGATAAAGATGTTATATGGGACACTGTGAAATGCTTTGCACAAGTCCAACTAGATGACATTAGCCACGTCTCCTTTACCAGCTTTGCTATAGAAGGATAGAAAATTTGTCAGACATAATTTGTCCTCAGTGAAGCCTTGTTGGCTGTCACTAACCACCTCTCTATTTTCCATGTACCTAGTTTCCTGAAGGATCTCCTCCATGTTCTTCCTGGTGACAGAGTTTAGATTGACTGGCCTGTAGTTTCTGGGTGTTTCTTTTTCCCCCTTTTATAAAAAATAGGGGTCATATTTCCCCTTTTCCAGTCACAGGAAACTTCACTGCACTGACATGAATTCTTAGATAACATGGGTATTTGCTTAGCATTATTCATCCTACATATTTTGATGATCTCCAAAAGCTATTCAGTGTGCTCAGGCAGCTGAAATAAAAGAGGTCTTGGAACACTCCAATTCATAAGCAGATTCTGTTGGAATACTGATGTTAGGCAAGGTAATTGATAAGTATGATTGATTACTGATAAACAACTCCACAAATAGCTGCTGGTAGTGATAAATTGTGCTTATCAGTCAACTTTGCATAAGTAATATTTTCTCTTTAACTTAATTTTGTTGAGACTGCCAGTGACATTTCAAACATTCAAGGAGGCAAGAAAACTTTCAATAGAAACAAAATAAAACAAAACCTCACCTCAGATCCCATAGGAATGCTTTTTTTCCTCCCTCTGAATGTCAACCTTCTCCCATGTCATAAAAGTATGATAAAGGCTGTTGAATCAGTGACAGGTTTAATGGGACTAGAAATGAAACACTGATACCATTAGAAAATGAGAATTACCCTTGGATTAAGCAAATATTTTTGTTCAGTTCTAACCTTTGAAAAACATTAAATAACATACGTTGAAACTATTATATTTGTCAAGAAAAGACACCTACTTTGGATAAGTTAGATTTTTTTTTTCTTTTGATGCTTTTGTTTCTGCTCCGATTTCCTTTAATGTTTTATTTTGAGAACAGTGTAGGAAGTACATCAGTTAGATATTATATGACTGTGTGCCTATAAATACATGGCAGTCTCAGATTTGATGCCAAAGCCGTATGGGCTCCAAGCTATAACTCCACTTAACTCAATTGAGTTGCTTAAATTAATGTTGCTAAGACATCTGAGGGTTCATGTAATCATCCTACTTTTATGCAAACTGGAACTTTACTGCAGGAATGAAGAAATGTCAATCAAACATCTACTAAAATCATTGGAAATTGGAACATTCCCATTACAGTTCTGTGCCCATCAGTTTCAGCAGACATGTTGTATTGGCATTTCTTGGGTAGTGTCTTACATATATATATTAAGGAGGAGTGTAGAAATTCTCCCCAGGCAGAGGTGTCTGTAAAGTTAGGCTAAGACTTCAAAGCAATGGCAGAAGGCCCTTTTCTAATGGCCCTCTGTATTTTATCTCCATCTAACCTCAAAGTCCTCTTTCACTGTATTTAGTCTGAGAGACTTTCTAGCAACTGTTTTCTAGAATAATTTTTTTTTTCCTCTGGGCAAGCTGGTATCTCCCTTCCTACCCAGTCTTATTTGTTAGGAAAGGCTCAACTGCGTTGTCCCCAAATCTTAAATATTCTCAGTTTGTGCCAGACGCCTGGTGGCTCAAAGTTTAAGTGATTGATAATGTTGAAATTCTGTCTAAAACAGTGTATAAACTAGTCTAACTTTTCTAGCTGAATTCTTGTTTAAAAAAAGATAGGATTAATTTCTAATTTTTTTCTCTCCACTTTTGTTTTGTTTAAATAAGAAGTCACTTAAATTGAACTCATATCTATTTAAGGAACTTCCACTTTTAAAGTATGGGAAGCTGAATCTGACTTTGGTCAAAAACTATGAACATTTTATATATAACACTAGCTGTTGAGCATCTGGGATTGATCACACTGAACCTGTGTTAAAAAGAACACATGAGATGAATCCCAGATGTTTCAATATGGCACTACTTCCCAGACTAACTGGATCATGATGGGAAACAAATGAAAGTAAATGTTTAAAAATTAAAGACCTAAGTGGTTTTAAATGTAGGCACCTCAAAGGTGATGGAGGTGGTGGCGCTGAGTCCAAGAAGGTGTGGGGTCCCTACATCTTTTCCATTTGGTTGTTTTTGATGTTTGGAATCTCAGACACATATTAAACTAGAGAAAAAAATTTAGTATTTCCAGTGAAGATGGTCTTTGGATCCATTCTCACTGACTGGTACTTGTTCTTTAGTCCTGTGTTATTCTACGTAGGCATGCTGTTTTCTAGCAACGTTAATGGAAAAGTGATAGACACATTAACTCCAAAGATAAAAAGAAGAAACTTGTTAACTTTTCCTTTAACTGACACATGCAACCACAATAATGCTTTTGCATCATTTCTTTTGTGCTGTTCTCTTACATATAGCATTAGTTAAGCCAAGCATTTCAGCGCTCCAGAAAATAAGACAAAATATAATCTTCTCTATTCTCTTATCTCCAGCCCAGTTAAAATACAAGTAAAATCTTATGCAGTAAAAATTTGTTGTCAGTTAAGGCAGGAAAATTGTCCATACTTTTTGCTAGTACAATGAACATGCTGACAATGTCTTTTGTTTCACTGTAGCTGTTCATCAGCAAAAGTATAGTTGTTACATTGCTCGATTTGCTCAATAAGGCCTAAATAGCCAGCGCTCATGATCTGAGGCCTGTGATTAAGCCAAGCATAGTTAATAAAAACAATGGAGAAGAAAACAGCATTGACTAAATATTGCAGTTCAGGTCAGATGGGAAAAAAGCTTGAGATATATTGAAGTAAAAGCTAATTTTCCGTTGCTTTTGCTTAAGAAGTAATAATTTTTAGTTAGAATGTCAAGTAAAATTTATCTGTAAGAGTGGACTCGTAAGCAGATGCAACACAGTTTTCCTGTTCCTTTACACCAGGAGTAGCTTGGCTTGGATGACATGAAAACTTGTCAGATTCACTGATGTGTATTTCCTCAAAGTAATTTACAGTCATGTTGTTTCCTCTATTCTCATACAGTATTTATTTGTCATGTATTTTTCTAGGGAATCTCGAACGTTTATCTTTATTGTCTGTAACACATCTATGTCTTAGGTTGCTCTGAATGTAATGCCTCCTTTCTATTTCCATGGAATCTACAACAGATACAAAGAGCACAACAGCATTATTCGACAGAGAAAATTCTCAGCTAGGAAACACTATTTTTAAGCATAGTCAGCACCATTATCACTGCAATTTCATCAGTAATTAGAGAGAGCTTACATTATGGGCTCATGAAAATCACACCGATAAGAGATGGCTCACTGTTGCAGTCACCAGTGCTGAAATGCACCACCCACCACCATACTGCACACATATCCACTGTTTGGTCTCCATAAAAGTTCAGCAATTGTCAATGAATATCAAAAGGTGCCATTTATTTCCACACAGAGGAATTCAATTTCATGCCTTTTCTTCATGTACACTTCTGTGTAAAATGTCATTTGTCAGACTGTCCCTTTTCTGCCATCTGTCCAGTGGCAACAACATGTAATGGAATACTGGCAAGAAGGTTCAACCTCTGCCATACCACCAGCATCCACCTCTGATTTTGTGTGTCAACACAATAAAAAAGAAGGCATTACTTTTGGAACAGCTTTCCTATTTTCTTTATTTTCTTCTGTGCTTGGTTGAATTTCTTTTTTGAACTTATTATTTACAGCTAGAAATAATGTATATACTGTCATTTGTGTGCATGTGTGCTTGCATTTGCTACCCTGCAGAGCAGTACTGAGGAGAGATTCTTAACATTATATGAGTCAATTTCACTGGAAAGTATGTGCTGCATTATAGAGAAACAAAGTGTTTCATTTTCTTGGATGAGAATACACTTTAAGCCTGTACCTACAGAAATACATACAAGTGCCTTTTCAGGGTCCTGAATTTTATATTAAGACAAAGTAGTTAGTTTTAAAAAATACGATTTAATGGAAAAAAAAAAATTATCTTTAAGATGCCTAAAGTATCAAGAAGTATTTTTCCTCTTGAAATACAGAGGTGTATTTACATACAAGACAACTCCTATGGTAAATATTATGATTTAATGGTGAATAAAATGATTAAATCATTAAATTGAATTCAAAGACACTAAAAGATACATTTTGAACTACATAAAAGACTTGATCAGCTTTACAAGGAATTTAAGCCAATATATTAAAGGCGTATAAATCAATAGTGACAACACAAATATAACATGAAGACAGACCTAATGTAAAATAATATCGAAAGTACGACTACTTCAGAAGAAACATTAATATCTAACTAGAACTGACTGAGGCAAAAAAAGTTATAGATAAGGCTGCTATGTTGGTCTACTCTGCCTCTTTTTAAAGTGTCTTGTAATAGTGAGTAATGTTTTACCATTTGGCATAGAATGCCATCCAGGTAAAATAGAGTGAGTATAGCCTGGAAAATTATTTCTCTTATTGTTTGAACTCTCATAACGGTGGTTGTCATGGATCCAAACCACAAATTCTTCTAGCCCAAGATTCTGTCTCTGACAATGCCAGTAGCAGATGTTTCAGAAAAGCGAATTAAAATAGAGAGAATATAACATGATAGTTCCCATGGCATAAACTCCCAGGCACTGGCAACCTGTGAGCTGGGGAAATTCTGAGCCAAAGGTCATAACCTTTCATGTACTTTAAATAACACTCTGTGAACTTTCTCATGATTGTACGTAATAACTTTTTTAACTGTTTATGCCTTTGGCATCCAGTACACCTTGTGATAATGGCCTGCACAGTGGAAGCAGGCAATTTAATGCAAGTGTACCTTCTCTTTGTTCTTAAACCTGACTCCTGAATAAGCAGTTTTGTTTCTTCTTTATTCTCCTAGTAGGAGAATTAGTAAATATTCATTAACTGTTCATTTTCTTCTAGTCGCTCACATGTATATATTATTTCTAGTTGTACCTCTACTTGATTGTCTTTTCTAATGATTTTTTGAATTTTAATCTATTCAGATCTTTGTCACTGTTGAAGTGATTTTGATCGCTTTCAATTCCTGCAGAACACCTTAATGTTGGAGGAGATTAAGCCAGGACTAAAGACTGAAATTTCAAACTGCATGAAATTCTGAGCAGGCAGATGGGATTTCCACAGTTCCTAACATAGGCATGGTACAATGGGTAGGATGTAAGCATCGAGCTTTCTTTCATTATTGAGGAGGGATTATTCTGTAACATTTGTTATTTTGAGGTGGATGATACTTTGAGTGTATGATTCTTTATCCAGTGACACCTTGTCCTTGGGAGACACTCTTGGGAGAACGGAACTCAGATTCATTTTGAGTGGAGTCTGCTCCGGCTAAATTAGATAATTCCTCAGAGATCTACAGGAGATGTAGATGCTCTTCAAAGAAGAAGTGTTTTTAAACTTGTTGACTGAGATAACTGGGTGTCATTTTGCTGAAATCAGTGGAACAGACAGCTTCAAATGTAGTCAGCTTTGTTTGTTTGTTTATGTAGATATTATAATGCAATGCTGAAGTGCTCAGTAATGTATTTGATATTTGAAGATTTTCTGCTAGGTCAGGTATTAATAAAATGTCTGCCTTATCAGATTATTACATATCTAGCATGTTAAATGAGCGCTCAGAGTTACACTGAGGTATGAATACAAGTATCAAACACCAACAGAAAATACACAAGCTGTTATAGAAGCAGGTTCTCATGCTGTTTTCTTTAAAACACATGAGTTAAAAGCCTAAGCTCTCTGTATAGTCAATGGAAAATGATAGATCTCTTGGGCAGCTGAAACAGAGCACAAAATCAAGGATTTCTCTTTACTGTATGAGAACCTTAGGTATTAGAATCGGTAACTAATCCATACTAGGGATTATATAGGTTATATATATAAAATATATTATATTTTATATATATATTTATATTTATATATATATATTTATATATAAATATATATTATATATAGGGTTATATGATATAAATATTTCCCCAGAAAAATTAAATATGGGTGCTAACTCTTATAATCAGTTTGAATCAAATCAGAAGTTTTAGAATATCTGTTTTTATGTAGGACAGCGTGAATCAAATGCCTATTTTCTACAATCACTAGTGGCATATTCTGTCTCCAGAAGAGAAAAGCACTTACCCATTTGAATTTTGTGACATCAGGGAATTAAATCTGAAAAAAATCTGGTGCAAAAATCACCAGCGCTGATAAAAACTTTGATGTTAAAAAACAAAGCAAAACAAAAACAACTCAGGCTTTATGGCTGGCTTTTAACAGTCTATTTTAATACTTTCAAAACTAAGTAATTCTGGAGTAAATGATCTAATTGGAAATAATTGTGTATGCTGCATCCAACTATATTCTGAACAAAATGATTGCTACTTAGATGTAACAAAATGGCACCATATGAACTATTCATTTTTTAAATTAAATGACACAGTTGAATAAGAGCCACACAGATAGAATGTACTGAAATAGGATGAAGGAGATATGAGATCGGTCATCATTTATAAAAAGAGTGACAAAAATCATAGAATTGAAGAAACACAGAATGGTTGGGTTGGAAGGCATCTTTAAGATCATCTAGTTCCAACCCGCTGCGTGGTCACCTCCCCCAAGACCAGGTTGCTCAAAGCCCCATGCAGTATGGCCTTGAATGGTTCCGGGGAAGGGACAACCTGTTCCAGTGTCTCACCACACTCAAGGTAGAGAATTTTTTTCCTAATATCTAGTCTAAATCAACCCTCTTACAGTTTAATGCCCTTTCCCATTGTCCTGTCACTACCTGACTGTAAGATATTACTCTGTAAGATATTATTCTGTCAACGTCTGTGTCTCAAAGTTTGCTGGGGACACCGATGGACTTGTTCAAGTCCAGACAAGTCCCGAGCAAGGACGGTGAAAACCTTTGTCTCAAGGAGACAGATGGACAAGTCCAGGCAAGCCCTAGGCAAAGGTTGTGAAATCCTTTGGGGCAACGCAGATGGGCAAGGCCAGGGGCAATGAGAGCGAGATGAACTACAGCTAAATAGCTGTGAAATGCTCCTTTGTGTGGACCTATCTCAGGATGATGGGCCATCTTAGAGGGTACTCAGTGACTCTTGCTCGAAGCCCATCCTTGTCACGTAGGCAGGAGAACAAGGAGGATAAAAGAGGAACTGAAAACCACGAGAAAAAATTCAGGGAGAGAGAGGAATTCCGGAAGATAGAGGGATTCCTGAAGATTGAGGTGATTCCTGCATACTGTTGAACTCTCCTGAGCCTGCTGCCGGACTGCTGTTGCTGCTTCAAGAATTGGCTCCTCGACTTCCTCGTCTACCTGCCTGCTGCCCAAGTCCGGCCACGCTGCTGCTCCCCGTCTTCTGCTGCGTTCTGCCCGTGACCTTCAAACACCGTGCAACGGGACGCTGCTGGATCCTGCTGGTGACTATCCCCGCTTTATGTAACTCCTGCTTCTTTTCCATCTTTTCTATCGCCCTCCTTCCCTTCCCCGTCTCCCTGATTAGGTCTTAGTAATAAACTGGATGCAACAACATATGATATTGTTTCTTAATCTCACACCGGGTATACAGATATTAAAGAACCTCATCTCCCTCCTATAAATTGGAGCGAGACACTGACCTTACAAAAAGTCCCTCTTCAGCTTTCCCATGGGCCCCTTTCTGATACTGGAAGGCCACTTTATGATCCCTACAGAGCTTTCTCTTCTTGAGGCCAAAGGGTCGAAGAGACCTGTATTTCCGAGTCTGTCCCCATAGGGGAGGTGCTTCAGCCCTCTGATAATCTTTGTGGCATTCCTCTGGACCCACTCCAACAGCTCCATGTTCTCCTTGTGCTGGGGCCCCAGAACTGAATGCAGTACACCTGTTGGGGTCTTCATGAGATCAGAGTAGAGGGACAGAATCATCTCCCTTGACATGCTGGTCACACTTCTCTTGATACAACCCAGGATATACTTAGCCTTCTGGGCTGCAAACACACACTGCAGGCTCATATTGAGTCTTTCATCAACCAATATCCCCAAATCATTCTTCTCAGGGTTGCTCTCAAGCCATTCTCTGCCCAACCTTTATTTGTGCTTGGAATTGCCCCTACCCAGGTTCAGGACCTTGCTCTTGGCATTGTTGAACTTAAGGAGGATAGCACGGGTCCACTTCTCAAGCCTGTCCAGCTAACTCTGGATGGCATCCCTTCCCCCTAGCATGTCAACTGCAAAAGCAAATAAAATGTTGAGGAGTGAGGAGTTAAAATAATAAAAATAATTCATTACTGTTATTTTAGGAATAGACTAGAGTTATAAAATGATGTCTGAAACAGGGCATATGATCATAGATTAATAGAATCACAACGTTGGAAAGGATCTACAAGATCATCATCCACCCATTACCCTTGCTACCAACCTTCCTTCAGGAAGTTGAAGAGTGCAATAAGGTCTCCTCTGAGCCTCCCTTCTCCAGACTAGACAATCCCAGCTCCCTCAGCCACTCCTCATAAGACTTGTGCTCCAGACCCCTCACCAGTTTCATTGCCCATCTCTGTACATGTTCCAGGGACTCAATGTCTTTCTTGTAAGCGAGGGGCCCAAACCTGAACTCAGTACTCAAGGTGCAGCCTCACTGGTTCTGAGTACAGAGGGATGATCACCTCCCTGTCATGAATCTCCAACCCCCCTGCCACATGCACGGCCACCAACCTTCCCATTTAATACTAGAGAGGGCTGCCCAGTGCCCCATCCAGTCTGGCCTTGAACACCTCCAGGAACAAGGCATCCACAACCTTTCTGGGCAGCCTATTCCAGTACCACTCTCTCTGTAAAGAACTTTCCCCTGACATCCAACCTAAATCTTTCCTCCCTCAAAACCATTTCCCCTTGTCTTGCAGTTATCAACCCTTTCAAAGAGTTGATTTCCCTCCTGTTTGTAGGCTCCCTTTAGGTATTGAAATGCTGCAATGAGGTCACCCCACAGCCTTCTTTTCTCCAGGCTGAACAAGCCCAGCTCCCCCAGCCTGTCTTCATAAGGGAGGTGCTCCAGTCCCCTGATCATCTTCGTGGCTCAGCACCCCAAGGTTCCTTTCCTCTTCACAGTCATCCAGCCACTCATCCCCAAGCCTATAGCGCTGCATGGAGTTGTTGTGGCCAAAGTGCAGGACCCAGCACTTGGCCTTGTTGAACCTCATCCCATTCACCTCAGCCCAGTGATCCAGCTTATCTAGAGCCCTCTGAAGGGCCACCCTACACTCAGGCATATCGACACTTCCTCCCAACTTGGTTTCATCTGCAAACTTACTGAGGGTACACCCAATCCCTCATCTAAGTCCATCAATAAAAATATTAGATAAGATGGCCCCATTACGGACCCCTGGGGGACACCACTTGTAACGGGTTGCCAGCTGGATTTAAATTCATTAACTATTACCTGCTGGGCACTGCCCTATAGCCAGTTTCTTAGCCACGGGGAGCCAGTTTCCCCAGGAGAATATTGTAAGAAACCATGTCAAAGTCTTTGCTGAAGTCTAGGTAGACTACATCAACAGCCTTTCCTCGTCTGCCAGTCTGGTCACCCAGTCGTAGAAGGAGATGAGGTTGTTCAAGCACAATTGGCCTTTCATGAACCCGTTCTGGCTGGGCCTGATCCCCTTGACACCACACATGTGCTTTGTGATCTCACCCAAGATAATTTGCTCCATAACTTTGTCTGGTACTGAGGTCAGGCTGACAGTGCTCTAGTTCCCCGGACTCACTCTGCTCCAAGCCTATAGCTCTGCATTATCACTAGTTTTTGTGTAAACTTGGACACATGTAAGGGTATTTTTGTCAAATGCTCAAACTGTATTTGGTCCTGTTTTAAAACTATATGTTCCTCTGAATGGTCTTTAGGTAGTTCTCCTGCGAGAGCTGCTTGCATCCGAAGGTCTGTAAAGAAGCCTAAGCTGGCACACACCCCCTTTCCATAGGAACTGTGATTACCTCGTGGTGCTTTTTACATGTGAAGTCAGAGTTCATGTACATAAGTAGGCTGTAGTGAAGAACAAATTTCTGCACCCAGAACAGGTTCAGAATGCTGAAGAGTGTCCTCCTTTTTAGTCATTGTTTCAACATTTCATAGGAAATGGGACTGAAAAGCTGTAGCTTTTCCTCAGCCTGAGGAATCTATATCCAAACAGCAGGAGAGTACTGTATTAACTAGGCTGCACATCTTGCTTTTACTTTTACTTCTTTAATTGACAAATGTGAAGTTCTCCCTAGAACAGGAATTGAAGTGTAGGACTAAAAGAAATGTGGGCATCAAGGATTGCTTTTGTCTTCCACACGGTCAATCTGAATGAGTACAAGTCTTCTGTTTCTCATGTAAATGCTCCAACATTCGTATTTAATATTTTTTTGTTTATTTGTTTTTAATGTTTATATGTTTATATGTAATAAATTTTTATACATGTACACAAAACACACAAACATACATATATATACAAATAAATGCAAATAAAAATGTACATCAGTGAAATCTCCTTCCTTGACTTGGTATTCTTAATCTATATGACTGGGATTCAAATGCGAACACAGTGATTGAAATTAATGATGCCAGTCCTCACAGGGTCACATTCTTAAAAATGCTTCCAAACTTTTTGTTTGTACTTCTTTAGTTCATAAACACTTTCAAAATATTGTTATGGTTAGAATGAATCCTCAGAATCACAGATTTTGTCAAAAAGATAGGAACAGATTAGCTCCTAGAAGGAAAATTGCTGTTTCCATTATAACCTGTCAAAATAAAGTAAAGCCAAACCACTAAAAAGTAGAGTGCACTAATCAGATTAGTCCAATGTCAAAGTTTCTGTATAAAACAACACACTAAATCAGAACAATGTGGTGCTAATGTGATAGTACTGCTGTTACAAGAAGACTTGTACTGTGGATGCCATAAGGACACTTTATACACTGAAGGGCTGCCAATACCTTCATGGCCTTAAAATGTGTTCCTTGAATCTGTAACTGTATCCCTTAGGGATTCTCTTTTGCTTACTGTAATACTAGTTTTCTATGTACAACTGATTTATCTCATTATTTATTTTTATTAAGTTTACCTTGAAAATAAAGATGAGAGGGTATTCCTGCATGCTCTTCCTAATTATGTTTATTTGACCCTATACCAAGAAGGAATCATTTTAGTCTAATCAAGATTTTTTTCATTTTCACTAAAAATTTTAATTGCCCAGATAGATTTTCACTCCAAATCTTCAAGTATCAGTTATTCTGAGTAATAATTCTTGTTCTTTTCTGTTGATCAGGAAAAGTAGATTTTATTTAAAGTAAAATATAACTTCTTTCTCAAGAGTTCTCTGTGAACATTTGGAGAAGTGAACTTCTCCCAGTTTGAGATTATTCTCCGATTATTCACTATAAAAAATCACACTGAATTTCTGAAACAACTTGGAGCTTGTGTTTCTTGGTCTCAAGTAATAAGGACACTGAGAAGACTTCACATGTAAATTACATTAAGTGCAGAATTTAGATTTGCAGTGTGCTGTTATTATCTTCATTGTTTGACCTTGCTATGGTACACAGCATAAGGATGTTCTTTTTATTTTACATGATAAATAACCTCTATTACAGTTAGTTCCTTAGGGCAACTACTATACTACCACACGTGGCTAAACATGGAGTTCTGATGGTTTGTGTTCTTTTCTGTTACAAATGACCCACAGTCATCCCCATTTTCCAAAAGAAGAGTTAAATATTTATTCTTCTTGATCAATGATTTGATATAATTTATCTGAGGTAAATTTTGTCATTGTGTTATTTGATTTTACAGTGTTTAAAGACTAAGTCTGAAGGCTCCTGCTAAAATAGCTGCACCAAACCAAACCACTATAGCAATGATATACACTTCATATTGATGGTCTCCAACTTGTCTCCCACAAGCAACACTTACCTCTGATGCTGAAGTTGACTCTTCATTTTGCTTTCCACATATAAATTCTTTTGTAATGGGAGTAGGAGAACACATCATGTTTTTTCAGTACATTGCTCCCTGGGAATGGTAACGGTCCCTGGAAATGGTAAGTGGAAGTTTGTTGAACAGTTACAGCACTTGGGTGGAACAGAGATGTTTGGAATCTAGAGAGGAAGGTATACATAGTATCTGAACTTTAAATCTTCATTTACTCAAATTGATAACCCTCCTTTGGATCGATCTTTAAGTATGGTCATGGAACCCCTACAGGCATGAAAAAAAAGAGATAATTCTAAAGATTCTTTAGATTTCCATCTACCAGTCTGTTACATTAATGGCATGATTTACCTTCTCTCAGTGCGCTAAATGATCTCATTATTATGCTGTGGGAGAAAATAGGTTTAAGCTGGAAATAATGTCGTATAGCATTTTATTAGCTATATTTATGAAGGTATTAATATTATATCAGGGAAAATAATTGAGCAGAAATCCTGAAAAATGTGCTTTATATTATAAACATCCATAAAGCAATGACAGCCTTTGCATTTGGCGTAACTGATTTCTTTGAAATTCCTTCTGTGGCACAAGAACAAAAAAAATCATGCACTGTATTTTATTCTTGTTCTCAGATTTCTTCAGCATTGACTCACATGGTTATGGCATATGACTGCACATATGTGCAGATGAATGTGTAAATAACTACAGAGAAAATCAGTTATTTCATTACTTTGATCTTCAGCTAGATCTGTTAATGTATCTACTTGACTAAGGGTTTAAATGGAATAAAAACAGGACAAAAAAGACACACAGAACTTTAACATACTGAAAGATTCAATGCTAATTCCTGTATGAAAAATACATATTATACACAGAACCTTCTCAAAAGTGTATTATCATTTCACTCATTGAAGAATCTGTTGTTCTTGGAGAGACTCCATGGATTGGGGATAGCTTAGCCCAGACATGAGAAGGTGCAAAGGATCTTATGAACACCTGAATAAACTTCTGAAAGGGACAGCAAAGAATATGGAGCCAGACTCCTCCCAGTGTGTCCAGCATCAGGACAAGAGGAAATGGGCACAAACTGGAACACTGGAAATTCCATTTAAACACAACAAAGAGCTTTTGTGTTGTTAGGTGGTCAAACACTGGAATAGAGTGCCCAGAGACTCCGTCCTTGAAGGTAGTCAAAACCCAACTGCATACAACCCTGAGCAACCTGCCGTGACTGATCCTGCTCAAAGCGTGAGTGGTACTGGACAAACTTCTGAAGTGCCCACCAGCATCAGCTCCATACAGTGACACAGTAGGTAAAGCCTCTTCATGACCAATTGTGAAAATTCAGTTATTGCCTGTGGTTAGAGTTGTGTAAGAAAAAAACTTTAACATTTAATTTTGAATTAAGCATCCCTGTTGCTGACATAAATGTTGCCTCATGCCCTCATTTATTTTATTTCTGGACATTGTTTGAAATATATCTAACTGTTCCTGTTTTATACTTTAACTGGTAACAAGAAGAATATCTGTTTTCTACCAATTCCTAATGTAAAAACTTTTACAGTTACAGTCTTATTTGGTAGAAGTTTAAAAAGCTTTTATTGATGTAAAAGAAGCATTAGAAGAAGTATGATTCCTTTCCCAAGAATGTTATAAGAGAGGATAACCAGACTGAGAAGAGAATACCTGTAAAAATTATTGCAAAATATTCACTTAAGGTTTATAAAACTACTACGAACTGTTATTTAATGAAATAAGTATCATTTCAAAAATAAAAGAAGATGGGAGAAGGAAAAGAATGGGGTTTGTAGTATAATTTATATTGCTATTATTTTCCTTCTTAAAAAAAAATCCAGTTTAAAACCTCATTAATTGTGTGAATCATATCTTTTATACAAAAGGTCAAAATGAATTTTCATATTGTGAAGTCATGTTTCCCAAGTCAGGATAAAATATATTGTACAAGAGAGGTTATATGCTTTTTGGCTACAGTTCTCTTTGCAATATATTCATTTTAGATGCTTTAGAAGAACATTACAGAAGGATATTTTAAGTTAATAGATATATCAGATAACAAAAATGAAACTGCTGTTAGCTCATCCTAACATATATATAGTGCCGAGCAGGCCAAATACATTTAAAAGAAGATTATAGCTTTATATTTAGCAGAGAAATGTACAGATAATTCCTCATCTTGATGAAAGTGGTGAATTTTCAGTTCAGAAAGATCTTTAATTTGCAAAAAATGTACCTTGCCTCTCCTCTTGCATTAAAAATCCAGACTCCATCTATAAATCTTTAACTCTATTAAAAAAATACCAATAAGCACATACTTGCTAGTCTAAAATTCTACATCAATTTTTGATATGAGGTTACAGCTACAAAGGGGTATCTACTTTCAGACTACCTGGGAAATATGATTAGCCAAAAGGCCACATTTCCAAGGAACCAGATGTGAAGCCAGAAGCACTGTTTGAAATGCTAGCCTTAATGTTTCTTCTAGTTAAGAAAAGATTTCTACCTCAGCTTAAGGTGCATCTCATAGTAACATTTGTTCTTCAGCCACTCAAACCAGCCATGTGGGCCCCTCTCTCCTTGTGCTGTCCAAACTCAGAAAAAAGCCTTAATTTTTTAATATCGCTGAAGACTAAATTTGATCAGCTGCAGAGCATACACTCCCTGCACATTCTTTCCCAGTTATAATTTTAATAAGTTAGAGTCTTCCAGTAGAGAATGTGAGATGATTGAATACTGTACACTGTTTAAAACAGTAGTGGAAAAACTCCTGTGCAGAAAATACAACATTACATTGAGCTCCTCGATTCTGGAGGCCATGCATATTAGCAGGAGAGATTCCCCATGTGCTAGTAAAGATTTCCATATTTTAGTAGAAGAGAGCTCAACATGTGGATATGCAGTCACGTTGAATGCTTCTCCACGTTTGCTAGTGCAAATTGTACTGACATTGATCACTAAATGTAACAGCAAAGGTCACATCATGAACGATCCTATTAATCTTGTGTGATCTCCTATTTCACTTTACATTCTTCTGTGATCTTCTTGTCAGATGAGAATCCATCACCTTGCTTTGACTAATGTTTTCTTAAATTTTAGTGAATGTATGTCACAGCTTGCATATTGAGTTAAATGCTGGCTTGCTATTGTAGAAGCCAGCACTGCTGTTAGCCTGTCAACACCAGGTTTCAGAAGGAATTCCTTTGGTGAGTCTGCCTTCAGCGAGGTGCCCTTCAAATTTGCAGTTCAGCCCTACAGAGGGTTGTCTTGCTGGTTCGGTGTCTGCACTTAAAGCACAACTTTGATTTCAGTTGTTTTCCTAGTACCTTCCACTTACTGAATTACTGTTTTCTTTACAGAGCACCTCCAGAGGCCATTTGGAAAGATACATTTTTAATAAAAATATTGGGAGAGGAAGGAATGCTGAGTATACAGGTATTTAAGCAAAACGTTTTTGTCCTACATTATCTTTGAAGATACTTCAGGAAAACAGATCTTGTAGTCTAGTATTCCATGCCATAATTTTGAAACTAAAGCGATCAAGAAAATTTTTTTTTTCTTTTTTTTTTTTTTTTTAGAAAAAGAACTACTATCTCCTCAAATAATATTACCATACATTTAGTACTTATTTTTCCATAATGATAAAAAATAGTTTCATTATTGTAAATGAGCATTTACAGTATATTTTGGACTTACTACAAGAGCTGAAAGTGAGGTATTGGGATGTCCTGAATAATTTTCTTTAAGCTTTACTACTCTTAAGTAACTTGACTATTTCACATGAGTGCCAATACAGCCTTTATGCCAATCCACACCATGCTATCAAGCTATTTTTCCCTCCCACATCTAATCTGCTTTTCAGCACCTGTACCAAAGCCAAACTGCCATAATGAGAGTCTCAAGTTCAGAAAATGAGGGGGTGAAAGTTACTTAAGCCTGAGAATATTTGGCATAAGGGTGGTAAGAGAGATTTTTGTGAGGAGTATTCCCAAAATTTGGGTCATATTGAAGAGAACAGGACAAATTCTGCTATCGTATACCAATGTAACTGCTATAACTGGTAGGTTCCTTTGTGTTAGTGAGAGGAGGATTTGGCTGAGCATTTATCTAATAGGTTAAATGTAAATACAGTCCAGTAGAGAACTACATTTTCCTGACTGAAGTGCTGCTTTGAATTGAGATATGTGTGTCCCTTTCTTATTTTAAAGAGAGTGAGTAGGATAAATATGATCTAAATATCACTTGCTGATATTTCTTAGAGGTGGGAGTAGGAAGAGGCTTTAGATTTCTTCAGCTATTTATTCTACTTTATTTTTCTTCTTAACATGACTGTCTTTCTCAGGAGAACTGCAGTTATGGATACAATCTTACTGAACCTCTGCCCACTGCTTAAATCAAATTGAATCTGAGCCTTTCCAGAAGACTGGGAGAAGATATGACAATTGTTTAGAGCTCAAATTAAAAAAAAAAAAGAAATGTCATGTCTGCACTGATGCTTAAACTGGGGATATGAACTTGGATCATGCGAGTCATCCTTACAACAACTCCTGAGTGGATACACCTTGGAAAGTTTAATGGAGATAGATTGCTCTGCGTATTGATTTTTTACATCTGGATTTGGGAGAAAAATTTGGTATGGCAGTGTTGGGGGAGAGGGACCTCTGGATAAGGACAAGCCCCTTCCCCCCATGGCGGGGCCATGGAAACAGAACCCCTGCTTTCCAGTGTATGCTTGAGATTTCATGCAAGCAGGGTTGCTCTTGCAAATGCACAAGAAGAGCTAGGAGGAACAAAGGTTTAACTGAAGTGTCATGATCAGCTAGAAAAATTATCAGAAGGGGTGTTAGAGCAGAAAAGCCATTTAACTGCACAAAGACATAACACGATGTCTAAATATGGACTGATTTGGCACAGTAATAGTTTGTGAAATTGTAGCCCCAGTGTATTTTTTTGTTTACTGTTTTACTCTAATAATATTTTAGCTTAGATTAAAAAAAAAAAAAACTAAATCAGTGTAGGAGGATTTTATGTCCTTCATCTATATAATCAGTAAGTGTAAAATGTTTGCTAATATCACAGAATCTTTAAAATTATTTCTGGCTGGCAAATCTAATGTGGCTTATAAAGTGGCCTTTATATTCTAACCTGTCTTGTAAACTCATTTGCACTTTCGTTCATGCTGCCCAAATAAATATAGACACACTTGAACAGGGTTTGATCTATGAAAAATGCTTATGACAAACTGTCGCTTTTTAAAACTCCTCCGTGTATTTACACAGTTGAAATTTTTCCATACCTCCACTATCTCTACAGTTGTTGCCCATTATTTTTTAATTGTGGTAGCAGCAACAAGAGGTAGAGCTCTCCCTGGACACTGAAGAAATGCCACGCAGACTCTCTCACAGCACAAAGAAATGGTGAAAAGTGGAGGAGATGCGGAGAAAGGATGGTGTCATTCCATTGTAATCTGTGACAAAGTAAACATACAGTTAGCTGGATATTTTGTGGAGGGCATAATGTAAGTTCTTACTCTGTCTTGTTTATAGAAACACTTGCCAAATTTCATTTTAATGCACTAGTCGATATTTTATATTTGTGTATTCTTTTGTTCTTTCTTTCCTCCTTATTTCTGAGTTGGATAGACTCAGAGTTCCTCTCAACTAAGTTTCTGCAATTAAAATTTGAAGAAACTTATCTAGACTATGAATTGATGATTCAGCTCCAGACAGCAGGAGTGATTTGTAAAATATTCTGTCTAATATCTAAAGCTAGCTAATGAACTCAGAGATACTATTAGAATGTTTAAAGTGTAACTATTCTCTCTTCATTCCCCACCTGATATCTTTTCAATGCCTTCTTATTTCACAGATAAATTAGTGAATTACAAGAAAGTGTTGTTCATTTGTACACTTTTATCAGTGTAGAATGACGTCACTTTGCTTCTGTTTCTCTTATCCCTTATTGTGACTGAATTACATTTAAATCTGTTTAGTGTCCCAGTAAATATCACATTTATGCATTATTTTAGCTAACACAATATTAAATGTGCTTTCAGAGTTTTCAGTACTGTTTTCAAAGTCCAGTTCCATTGTCAGAAAGGATAGATAAGTCTCTAAAGAAAGAGAACATAATCCTCTGTTCTGATCCCTTTTCTTTGCCCACTTCTGCAAGAGGAATATGCAGGAATCAAGAGCAATGTTTCTCTACATTTCTGTACTGAATCCCTTTCTGTCTACTTCTGCAGTATATAGTGAGTAAATAATCATATATCAGAACCTGTTTATCTCAAATGTATTAGCCCTATCTCTCACTGATCTTAGTATCTAGGTCAAACTTAGGAGTGCTGAAGAGTTAATTACTAATACATTCAATAATAAAACCTAAATCTCCTAGGTTTTAGTTTAGATTTTGAAACTGAGGTGACTGTATACCTAGTTTAATTCAAAGACCTTTTTCTTTGACAGAAAGAAAACAAAAAGAGAACAAACAAAAAGAGAAACTATCTTACTAGATCTTTTTTTTAAATTATGAAGCATGGTTATGAGATCAGCAATTTATTGGGAACAATTGATTGTAAACAACTCAAAAATTATTTAAAAAAAAAAAAAGGCAAGCAGCTCTAGCATCAAGTGTTTTCTCTCAACCTACGACAGTAACTGTAAAAGCAGCATAAAAATAAAAAGCAGTACCTTACAACTAGGTATGAGGGAATACTGTGAGTTTTAAATTCAACCTAATCTGTAGCTGCTTTACATAATGTACAGTAACAATGTTTGATACAGAAATTAAATTTTTTTTCGGCCCTTTAAGTACCTTTACAATGTATGCAAACTTGTATTCAACCTAAATAAGGGTTCTTCAAGCTTATATGGACTCCTTATGGTGAATTTTTAAGTCAAGCAGCTGCCACTGCTTTCATATCAATGTACACTCTTGATAAGTTCAGCACTTATAAAGCAATTCTATCTGTCCAATAAATAGCTGATGACTGTGAGTTCATTGCTCACAATTACCTTAGGAGTGTTCCACCTCCCTTGTTAACATTTACTTACTATGTATAAAGACCACTCTGAAAGTAATGCTTCCTATTTTACTATGTTGGCCCACAGCAGAGGCAGATGTTGATGGTTTTGCAGCAAAGGTTGAGCCTTCCTGTCAGTATTCTGTTACATTTTATTACTGTGTGACAGATGACAACAGAGGGATCAGTTTGACAAAATGGCATCTGACATGGAAGTGCATATGAAACAAAGTGTGGAATTGAAATCCTCCATGCAGAAATAATTGCACCCATTGACATTCATTGATACTTGCTGCATGTTTATGGAGACCAGTTGGTTGATGTGATCACAGTGGGGAAGTGGGTAATGTGTTTCAGCAGTGGTGACAGCAACAGTGGATCACCTCTGCTGATTTTTACAAGTGTAGAATGCAGACTCTTGTTTATTGCTGGAAAAAAAAAAAAAAAAAAAAAAAAAAAAAAAAAAAAAAAGCATAGATAAAGGTAATGGTAATGACTGTGCTGAGAAACAGTGTTTTGTAGCTGAGAATTTTCTGTGTCAGGTAGTGTAATTGTACTCTTTGTTACAGTTTCCACAAAAACAAAAAGGAGGTATTACTTCCTGAACAGCCTACTTGAAATGGTGTGCTTTAAGATACAGCTTCTTAAAAGTACACTTATTGTGCTACCATCTCTTGTGTATACATTTTTTTTTTCTCTGTAGACAACTAAAGACTGTTTACTATCTTCAGATGAATCAACAGTCAATCCCTGCTTTAGAGCTTATGCTGTCCAAGAGGGACTTATAATTTTATCTTAATGGGCAGAAGAGAATGAAGAAAGGGCTATGTTTCTCATTTTATATGCATTAAGGGTTGGATGAAAGCAGGAGTTGCGTAGCATGTAGAGAGTACTGCTCATATCTCATAAATGTATATTGATACATATGGTATTATTCAAATCCTTTTCATGATGAAGATAGTTCCAAATTTTATTGAATTTCTAAATGAATTCTCTTCTATCTCTAGATGATGTTGAAATCTCTATCATAATCAGACCAAACTTCCTCTCTTCCTCATACCTAGATCATTTCAAAAGATGTTACCAACAGTGCTTTCTTCCACAATGAAAATATACTTGTGCTAGTAGGAAATATTTCATTTTGTTTTCTCTTCATGATACCACTTAACTTTGACTAGTGTGCTTTTTTTTTTTTTTCTGATTTGCTACTAGCAAGGAATAAAACTCTCTTAATTTCACATACAATTTAAACATTATCTTTTTCATGTGTAAATGTGGAGACCTGCTATCATTTAGAGATTTCCAAGTAGAACATACTATTTGTAAGCACAGTTTGCAAAAGTAATCCTTTATCTCTGGAATGGTGTTTTTTTGAGCTGAAAAGATGTAAGATGAGACACTGAAAACTATCTGTTATTAGGAAGTCTGGTGTGTTCTAAATAGACAACGAAGTGTTGTCTGAACATCCATATGCCACTCACTATGTGTCCTAGGAGGTGTGTATTTCCTGACTGCTCTGCACAGATCTTGTCCTTCTGTCTCAAAATACTTAAGAGAACTGGAGTAGAGTCAGAGAAGGATGTCTGAAAGTGTAGAACTTCAGTACAGAGAAAATCTTTGGTAGAATAGGACTTAGAATCATAGAATCATAGAATCACCAAGGTTGGAAAAGACCTAAAAGATCATCCAGTCCAACTGCTCACCTATTCGCAATAGCTCCCACTAAACCATGTCCCTCAACACAACATCCAGTCTTTCCTTGAACACCCCCAGGGTCAGTGACTCCACCACCTCCCTGGGCAGTCCATTCCAGTGCCTGACCACCCTTTCTGAAAAGTAATACTTCCTAATGTCCAGCCTGAATCTCCCCTGCCATAGCTTGAAACTTACCAAATTGTAAAAGAGATGACAGAGAGGATCTAGGAAAGGACTGTTAAACTGTGGGAATGCTATTATGGATTAAAATTTAAAAGACAGAAATACCACTCGTCATGTCCAACAGGTGAGTTAGACACTGTGATATGGAGCTTGACATTCCAGTCTGTTAAACTGTAGTTTCTGCAGGTATATCTGCTGGCATATTGACATATTGACATATAACTGGCTGGTGTGGAACTTGGCTCATTTCATTTCTGCCCATATCTTGCCTAGCTTTGTTAGTGCTGTTCAGTTCCTCACAGCTCTAAATGCTAAAATATATAATCATCTCAAGAAAGCTTAAAATAGAGATTTTCTTTTTCATTCTGCCTCTATCTATCATCTCATTTGTTGAAAATATTGAATAAGATGAAAACTTGTCATAAAATGATTAACTTAATCTTTTGCATCAACAAGTAAATGCTGTTGTAACAGGATATATGTTTCATTTTTAATCACAGTATTTCTTTTAAAGCTTTAATTCATCTTCTGGCACTGCTTTATTCAATATATGTGTATGAGTCATTTCTTCTGCATGGATGGATGTAAGAGAATCTGTTGACATGAGACCTTCATTCTTTGCTGGCGAAGTAAATTCCTCACTGGATTCCATGTGATTGAAGGTAAAAGTCACACTTTTCCTTGGTTGCTTTTTTATTTTTCCTCACCAGAATTCTCTCTCTACAGATGGGGTAATTCCCCTAAGGTCTTCTAGTTCAATTAAAGATAAGAATATTCACTGCTAAATTAAAACTTCTGAAAAAAAAATGAAGGATAGGTGCATTGGCAGTAGTTACTTCTGTAAATCAAACAGTCCCAACACTGTGAAAAATGTAAGAATAACAGCAGAATATCTTTTTTTCTCTGACTCTCAATCTGAATTTTGGTCATTTGCTGTGGAGACTAGCTTCAGAGCAGGTAATATTGCACTGGGCAAGGGATCTGGAGTGAAAAATGCCAACAAAAAAGCTCTTTTTAAGGCTTTTTTGAAGCCAACAACAGTGCTGCACTTGTGCTGAGGGGCTGGCAGCTTGTGGGCAAGCTGTGGAGTGAGCAGGGGTAGAGCTGGCCCATTAGCAGCATAGTTTAAACACCCTACAAACTGGCCATCACCCCCCCCCCCCCCCCCTTGATGTTGGCACCTGGTGATAGGCTTTAAATAGCCTCGGGGAGAAAAGCACACAGGGTGAGTAACTGTTGTCACTGCTCATTGAGAATGGGGAGGTTACACTGCCCACAAGGTGCTGCATCTGTGGGTGTGTGAGGTGGGTGAAGTGGTAAGGAATGTAAGTGTTGTCCTTCTTTGCCCAGGAGACCGGCTTTCCTCTTGGCAGTCTCTGAGACCAATTGGCCAAAACATGGTCTCCACCAGACAGACGGCTTATTCCAATAAGACTGTGGTGAACCAGGCAGAGGGCCAGCCCAGAAATGTATATGCTCAGGTCTTTGGCTGCAGAGAGTGTCTGAGCCTGCTGCTGCCCGGGGAGCGTAGAAGGGAGTCCACCTTTGTGAAGTGTGAGCAGTTGGAGATGCTCAGCCTGGTGGTGGAGCTCAAGAAGGAGGTGAAGAGACTAAGTAAGGACCATCAGGGAGTGTGAGTGGGAGATTGACTGGTGGACTTGCTGGCATGCTAGAGGGAAGGGTGCCAGAGAGGTACCCCCAGAAAAGTGGTTGACTCCCTGTCCTGTCACAGTCAGACAGACATGATAGACGAGGAGGGCTGGACAAGAGTCCCAACTCGGTGTCACTGGGGCCCCCCTGCCTGCCTATCCCGTTTCCCCAGCTCCCACTAAGCAACAAGTTTGAGATGCTGGAAATTAAAGGGGAGGTGGATGGGAAGGAGATGGAGGATCTGCCTAGGAGGGAGCCTTGAGACTGCATCTGTCAGGAAAGAAAGGAAGGTGGTTGTGGTGGGTGACTCCCTTCTCAGAGGAACTGAAGGCCCCATATGCAAGCTGGACCCAAGCCATCAGGAAGTGTGCTGCTTTCTTGGGCCCAGGTCACGGACATAACTAGAAAACTCCCAAAGCTGGTTAGGTTCTCTGATTACTTTCCATTACTCAGTTCAGAGTCACATTACTTAGTTCAGGTGGGCATGAAATTGCTCAGAGAAGCGTGTGAACTATGAAAAGAGATTTCAGGGGTTTAGGGCGTTTAGTTCAAAGCAGGAGCACAAGTGATCTTTTGTTCTATACCTTCAGGGGCAGTGTAGGACATGGAGCAGGCTTGGAAAGCACAAGTAATGAATAATTGGCTCAGAAGCTGGTGTCGAGCCAGAAATTTTGCGTTCTTTGATCATGGGGCAGTTTACTCAGCCCCTGGCCTGTTGTCCGTTAATGAAACCCACCTATCTTAAAAGGGCCAATGAATCCTTGTGCAGGAACTAGCAGGGCTCATCAAAAGAGCTTTAAACTAGCTACAGCAGGGGAAGGGGACAAAACAGGTCTCAGCAGAGATGAGCCTAGGGGAACAATGCATGGTTGGGGTGAGGCAGATGACTCAGCTGAAGTGCATCTACACCAATGCATGCAGTATGGTAAACAAGCCGGAAGAGCTGGAAGTGAATGTGCAGCAGGCTTATTATGACCTAGTTGCTATTACCAAAATATGGTGGGACTACTCCCATGACTGGAGTGCTGTGATGGAAGGTTACATGCTTTTCAGAAGGGACATACTGCTCAGCCTGGTGGTGGAGCTCAAGGAGGAGGTGGAGAGACTGAGGACCATCAGGGAGTGTGAGCGGGAGAAGGAAGGAAGGGTGATGTTGTGGCTCTTTATATTAAAGAGTGTTTTGATGTTGAAGAGCTTGAGGTTGGGAATGATAAATTTGAGTGTCTATGGATAAGGATCAGGGGTAAGGCTTGTAGGGGCGACATCTTGGTAGGGGTCTGTTACAGACTGCCTAATCAGGATGAAGAGAAGGACGAGGCATTCTGTGAGCAGCTTGTTGAAGTTGCATGGTTGTCAGTACTTGATCTCATGAGAGACTTCAACTTCCCTGATATATGTTGGAAATACAATCTAGCACATAGGAAGCAGCCCAAGAGGTTTCTAGAGTGTGTGGAAGATAGCTTCCTTACACAGCTGGTACGAGAGCCTACCAGGGGTGGTGCCCTGCTAGACCTGCTCTTCGCTAACAGAGGACTGGTGGGAAATGTGAAGGCTGGGGACTGTCTTGGGCAGAGCAATCATGAAATTGTAGAATTCTCTATTCTTGGAGATGTCAGAAGGGTGACTAGCAAAACTGCTATCTTACACTTTCAGAGGGCAGATTTTGACCTGTTCAGGACACTTGTTGCAGGGGTCCCCTGGGAGTCACTTCGTAAGGGTAAAAAGGTCCAGGAAGTCTGGATGCTCCTCAAGATGGAGGTTTTAAAGGCACAAGAACAGGCTGTTCCTGAATGCTGTAAGGCAAGCCATAGGGGAAGAAGTCCCAGTTGTGGATGAACTGGGAACTATTGTTGAGATTCTGGAAGAAAAAGAGAGTCACGTCCTCTGGAAGAAGAGGCAGATTACTTGGGGAGATTAGAAGGAAGTAGCTAAGGTATGCAGGGAGTAAGTTAGGAAGGCAAAAGCCCAACTTGAACTCAAATTGGCCACTGCAGTAAAAGAGAATAAGAAATCCTTTTACAAATATATCAGTGGTAAGAGAAAAGCTAAGGAGAATTTCTTTATTCTTTACTTGATGCAGCAGGAAATGCGACCACTGACAATAAGGACAAGGCTGAGGTCCTCAACGCCTTCTTTACACCTGCCTTAAATAGGCTGATTGGTTATCTTCAGGGCACTTTATGCCCTGATCTGGAAGACTGGGATGGTACGCAGAATATACCCCTGTTGATTCAGGTGGAGACCGAGAGCTCATCCTCCAACAGGATTGTCACATGGGACTGGACAAGCTCCTACCTAGGGGGCTGAGGAAGCTGGCGGGGGTGATTGCCAAGTTGCTCTACACTATCTACCAGTGCTCCTGGTTATCTGGAGAGATTCCAGAGGATTGGAGGCATTCCAATGTGACTCCCATACAAAATAAGGGCCGTAAGGAGAATCCGAGGAACTAGAGGCCTGTCAGCCTGACCTTGGTACCAGATAAAGTTATGGAGCAAATTATCTTGGATGAGATCACAAAGCACATGTATGGTGTCAAGGGGATCAGGCCCAGCCAGAACGGGTTCATGGAAGGCCAATTGTGCTTGAACAACCTCATCTCCTTCTACGATTGGGTGACCAGACTGGCAGACGAGGAAAGGCTGTTGATGTAGTCTACCTAGACTTCAGCAAAGACTTTGACATGGTTTCTTACAATATTCTCCTGGGGAAACTGGCTGCCCATGGCCTAAACAGGTTTATCCTTCTTTGGCTAAGAAACTGGCTATAGGGCAGTGCCCAGCAGGTAATAGTTAGTGAATTTATATCCACCTGGCGACCCTTTGCAAGTGGTGTCCCCCAGCGGTTGGTATTGGGGTCCATCTTGTTTAATATCTTTATTGATGGACTTAGATGAGGGGATTGGGTGTACCCTCAGTAAGTTTGCAGATGACACCAAGTTGGAAGGAAGTGTCAGTATGCCTGAGCGTAGGGAGGCCCTTCAGAGGGATCTAGATAAGCTGGATCACTGGGCTGAGGTGAATGGGATGAGGTTCAACAAAGCCAAGTGCTGGGTCCTGCACTTTGGCCACAATAACCCCATGCAGAACTATAGGCTTGGGGATGAGTGGCTGGATGACTGTGAAGATGAAAGGAACCTTGGGGTGTTGGTTGATGCTTGGCTGAACATGAGCCAACAGTGTGCCCAGGTGGCCAAGAGGGCCAATGGCATCCTGGCTTGCATTAGAAATAGTGTGGCCAGCAGGAGCAAGGAGCTAATCATCCCTCTGTACTCAACACTGGTGAGGCCGCACCTTGAGTACTGTGTTCAGGTTTGGGCACCTCACTACAAGAAAGACATTGAGGTCCTGGAACATGTACAGAGATGGGCAATGAAACTGGTGAGGAGTGTGGAGCACAAGTCTTATGAGGAGTGGCTGAGGGAGCTGGGATTGTTTAGTCTGGAGAAGGGGAGGCTCAGGGGAGACCTTATTGCACTCTGCAACTTCCTGAAGAGAGGTTGTGATGAGGAGGTATTTGGCCTGTTCTCCCAGGCAACAATCATGACCTGAGGAAATGGCCACAAGTCATGCTAGAGGATGTTTAGATGTTTAGACATAAGGAAAAATGTTTTCTCTCAGAGAATGTTCAGGCACTGGAATGGCCTGCCCAGGAGGCGTGAAGTCACTGTCTCTGGCAGTGTTCAAGAGATGTCTGGATGAGGAGCTACGAAATATGGTTCGTATGGTTGCTTGTGGTAGCAAGGGTAATGGATGGTTGTAAGTCTTTTCCAACCTTGTGATTCTATGATTCTAAGTGTTGTAAGAAAACATTATCCACTCACAGCAAACAGGACTTGTCAAATGTGAATATAAACATGAACATATCTTCAAATATCTTCACTGGTATTCTGGAACCATTCTTTGACTTTTAAAAATATGTTCCAACTCAAACAATTCTGTGATATCTATGATGCTTTCTAATCAGCTTTAGCAGAACTAAATTGGAAAATGGATGAAAAATTATGAGCTGGGACTTGTACATCTATGGCAACTTTTGGAAGTATTGTGTCTATTTTCTTCATGGTGATAATACACTGTCATTATCACACAGTATTAAAGCAATGTTACACATCTCATTCTTGTCACTGACATAATAGTTACACAGAGATGACTGTGGTGAACAGGCTGGAAATTTTGTTTTCTTCCTACTTCTGGATTCTTATTTATTTCCACTGAAAGTTTGAATAGCTGATGTCTACCATACTTAAGCTAGTTTCCTTTCCTGTGCCATTTCTCTTGTAGCTTGCAGTAGTAGTTCCTGTTATGTACAGCAAATTTTTCCGTTTTAAAAATACAATTTCAGCCTGAGATAGAATTTGTTTTAAAATGATAAGACTACATTGATATTTTAAGTTTTCTGCTCTATTTAAGGCAGTTAATTGATGCTGCCAATAGCTCCAACAGAGAGCATTCTAGGTTCCGGTTTTATAAGTTTTAGGGAGTTTCCAAACTGTAGTTGTATATTACAAAGGAAAGCAGGACAGTAAAAAGACAGTTGCTGTAGCCAGCAACAACAAGTAAGTTTCCAATTTTTTGGACTTAAGCATCTAATTAATTTTTTTCCCAGCCAAATGGTTTGGTCCTTTGTTGTTGTATATTTCTCTGAATTCTGAGAAATATAAATAACTGCATGAGAAGTAGGTCATTTAGATAATGTACATTAACAATAGAGCTGACCTAATGTGAGAAAAGTCTAAGAGTATGAAGAAAAGGTATCCAAGTCCAGGACTGAGTGTCTGGGTGAAAAAGATTTTTATTAGCAAAACAAACATAGTCCCACTGTATAATACTTATTTCTCTATTGAAAAATGAGGATAGTACCTAATTTTAATGACAATAACATGTCTTCATGTGGTGTAAATCTATTATTAATTCCGAATATTGAAACCAGATGAATATTTACTCATATCCTTTTCAAGTGCCCAGAAATGAACCGTCTATAATCACTGCCTCCAGCACAAATAAGTTCTTTAGGCTGCTCCCATTTCACAACTTAGATGAGTCTTGGTACTCAGGAAGACAAAGTAATAAAAACAGCTCTGGCTTATACGTGTTGCTGGTGCAGGTGTCATGCAATCTTTATCTCAGCGTCTATCCAATTTATATTAACACACCAGATAAAAATAAACACTAGCAAATTAAATAGCGAGTCTAAAATGTTGTCAATATCTAAAAGAGATTATGATACATGACATTGTATTACCTGTCTTTGGATGTTTGCTGAAAATATGAGCTAAACAGTCTATGCTTCAGGCTTTACGTAAAATGCTTATGGTACAAAGCATTTCCCTAACCTGAACTCTCCCTCACTGCTAACACTGTTGACTGTTTAACTCCTCCAGCTGGTTAAGTCAATCCACTTGATTCTAAGTGGCTTCTGGCACTTTCTGGTATTAGTAAAAAGCAGTTCTTAATTTTAAGCAACCTGGTCTAGTGGGAGATGTCCCTGCCTATAGCTGGGGGTTGGAACTAGGTGATCTTAAAGGTCCCTTCCAACCCAAACCATTCTATGATTCCATGATTTTGCCAAATAAATATATGTTTCCAGGAAGAGTATATAAAACATTACTCAGTAAAAAAAAGTGGTGATGTTTAAAGTAGTCAGACAAAAATATTGTAACTGGGGAAAGATCCTGTATTGTAGGCATCAGTGTAAATATGTTTGAAGTAAGTATACCAGTTATTATTTATTTTCTATCACAATGCAATTGGCAGTAACAATCTGAGATCATGAAATGTTAAAAAAGCAACTTTGAAATTGAAAGCATGTTTACATCATTGTTGCTGTGTATTCAGAATGAAAGCAATACAGTAACTTTAAGCTATGCAATATAATTTGTTAACATCCTCCAAAATCTAGACAGATAACCCTGCTGGTGACCATAATGAGAATTCAAGAAATTTATTTTTCTGAGAAGGACTTAGTCAGAAGTACCAAGGCAAGTAAGGGTTTCAGATGCTGAAGATGTAAACTTTTGGAAAGGAAAATATTTACATGTCAATCTCAGCTGCTCAGGAAAGGAAAGGGGAGTTTTTTGACTGCAAATAATGCAAATATATTTTCTGTTTGCACGTCTATAGGAATTCTGAATAGCTCTATCCCACAACATTTTTAAGAATCTAAATAGAGAATTATATATAAGAGCAGCTTTGTTCTTGTTGCAAGAATTAAAGACCAGTTGGAAGAGGAGAATCACAGAATCAAAGAATTGTAGGTGTTGGAAGGACCCTCTAGAGATCAAGTCCTCTGGCAAAGCAGGTTCCCTCCAGCAGGCTGCACAGGTAGGCATCCAGGTGGGTCTTGAATATCTCCAGATAAGGAGAAATCTTATGCAGGTGGAAGTTAAAATGTGAACCTGCAGTATATCGTTCCTGACGAAAATGAGGGTAACGATTCAAAGCATAAACCCAATTTTACTTATCCATGGTTACATTTCTGAAATTCTGAATAACTTCTAAGCAAATTATATTTTTTTTCTCAAATCAAAATTAGCAAATTGGCTCACCAAACAATCATCTGAAATTTTTCTTATTAAAGAAATTCTTTCTAGATACTTATGTATGATGTCCATGTATTTAAAAAACAAACAAAATAATCGAAAAATTATCAGATCTATGAAAAGTAGGACAAAAAAAACCCCAACAAAATAAAAACAGTTCCGCACCCCATCAGAAAGTCCCACAAAATAATATCTGTCAAAAAAAAAATTAAAGATAACTCAATATCCTGGTGCCATCAAAACTGTTAGCTTGTTAACGCCATTTCCCATTCCCTCACAATGAAGCCCACTGTCCACCTTCTTTATGAGAATTGGAGAATTGTTCAGTCTTGAAATTAATGCCATCCTTCTCCACTGCAACTTTTCACTGTGAAGACAAGAAGTAGCCCCAAACTCTGGCTAGGTATTTCTAATCTTGTCATTCTGAGTTTCCAGATAGGCATGCCTGTTTCCTGCTGTCACATGATATACTGAGTGGATTTTCTATAGACCCTCATGTCTGTGGTAACTCCAGTCTCACAGTTTTGGGTGAGAAACAGGACAGCTATTTTTGAGCTATATTGAGCCTTAAGGTTCCAGCAGCCCTGCTTATTTATGTGGTCTCAATAAGTGATATAGATTTGCTTTGAAGTTATATCAGAATTTGATAATGGGAGCTGAGGCAACCAGCTATCATTATAGCTAGGAAAAACAACTTTTATCCTAAAACAAGCCAGCCTTCATGTAATATTACACAAAGATAACAAAAACATTCAGGAAAAAAAGCCTTGTCCAGATTTTGTAGAAGTTGTATTACAGTAGAAGATGACCTTTCATTTTTGGCTTTCTTTTCTTTTGTCAGCTCTTCCCTGAAGCCATGGTTTGATAGGTCAAATAATTCAGCAGCAGTAATTGCTCAATCACTCATCTGCACTCTTAGACCCATGACACAACTTCCATTTCCTGAGTACTGACAGTTGTCTAAGTCCATGATGTGGTCATGGTAATCAACTGGATGATGCTTTCTGTTCTTTTTTTTTTTTTTTTTTTTTTTTCAGTCAGAGGAAAGAGGATTTTTAACTGTGTTTCTGATAGTAAAGTTTAAGCCAGGGAAAATGCATGGGCTGTTTTGTTGAAACTTCTGAGAGAAACACATATGGGCTTTGGTCCAAAATGAGATTCTCATTTTTATTGTGTACTTCTTTTCCTTTGGCTTCTTGGCTATGCTTTACTAGCAATGAAAAATCAAGCTGCTTTTATTTTCAGTGGAACCAGGATTCTACATCAAGTTCAAATCTGTAAGAAAGAATACCACCAAACCTTGGAAAAAACCAGTTCACTCAGAAGCCTAAATACTTAAAAATGTATTCAAGAAAAAGAGAGAACAATGAGACAAACAGAAATTTATGTTCTCATAATAAAATAACCTCATTTACAGAATGCTGAAAAATCAAGATACCTGATAAATAATTATAATTCCAAATATTTGCTACCTCTTGAATAGCAAGCAGAGAAAGACAATATATCACCGGCCTTTCATACCCTATAACAAAACTAAATACAGACCTGCGCAGCTCAGAGATAAAGCACAGAAATATTTTCAGTACAATGTTGAAACACTTCAGTGTATCAAAAGCAAAAATACTGTGAGCCTCTGAAAGCCGGAGGCCATTCCTTCAGATGAGGTGACAGTAATAAACTCAGGTCTGGCTTTCAACCCTGCCTCAAATAATAAGAAAAAACAACCAGTGGGTCACCTAAAATGCTTTCCAGAACTAAACTGTGGAGATATGCTGTAAATCTACTAAAAAAGTAGGGAATTTTTCTGTTTTATTACCAATGACAGTTTATAAAATGAAATAGTATTGTTATAATAGTACAGAATAACAGTTTATGGTGGAAAGATTAAAGGCAATATCTTTCCTCATTTTTGACAGTAACACCTAATTCCATTAGAAGCAACTCTATGTGGCTATTTTTATCTTTGTCAATAACTGCAAAATCATTTTTCTTCCTTGACAACCAAGCCTAAAATGCAGTTAAGGGAATTTTAAGTATTCACATTCAGTTTTTTTATTTGTTTTTGTTTTTTTCCTAGGAGAAAATTAATCTTCTTATTAAGATCAAAGGGATAAAATGAAACACTAATTTAATTTTTTAAGCATTTCTGACTGAGGTGAATATATACCATGCTCATAATTTCAGTGGGAAATCTCAAAGCTAGCCAATGATTTTAAAATTAAAAGACAAAAGAAAAAAAAAACAAAACTATTCACTCTTTCAAAAACTGTAATTCAGTGCTCCATCTGAGAACTACTTTCATTTTGTTGTTGTTGTTGTTATATGTTCAAGTAAAGAAATCTGTACTCCTCATACGAATTAATTTCTTGCAGATACCTGAAGATAACTGAAAATCTTCTTTTCAATCACTTTAAATTACATCTTTAGGTATTGAAAACTAGCTAATCGTTGAATGTCAATAGATAACTGTTCTTAAGTATCCATTATTTTGCGTGTTTTGAAGAAAAATGAAAGCGCAATGTGAGACAAAACAGTAGATAAATGGCTTAAAAACAAAAACACAAGAAATCAAAACATATTAAAACAAGTACACTGAAATTGAAGGGGCTTCAGCTTTTTATATGGTCTCAGTACAATTTTCAATTGATAACTGTATGAAATAACAATAAAATCACACAAAAAACTGACCTATCAGTATTAAAAATAATGCATAATATGCTGTCATACTTCAAAGTAAAAAAGCTATACAGGAAAAAAGAATATTCTTTCCTACCTTCATTACTGGCATCTTAGATGTTTTGCAGGGTATAAGATGAACAATCATTTAAATACTCCTTTAGAAACATTTCTTATTTACTCTTCTTGTGTTTTAACTGATAAAATAACAGGTAGGAATCTACCTGAATTCTGTTTGCTATGGTATCTTTCTCAATCATACTTTGAATTTTTGTTGTTTTAAATCTTACACATTTGAAGATTGGCCAACATGCACAGTTGGAAATGGACAAAATTAAAAATAAAATAACTCTCTCAAACTAATGCAAAAAGTAACGGGGATTATGGGCAAGAAGAAAAGATTTCTGAAAAAATTTAGTACATTATATAAACAAAAGAAATTGTCATAGAAACAAGTCTGAACATATTTTTTGTGAAATCCTTTCAAGAAGGATTTTTAAGGAATTGCCAACCAAAATGATTTTGGATTTTTCCAAAACAAATACTTTGCATAGAATATACACTTTACTCACATAAACTACAAATAAAAGAAAATTAGTATAAAATAAAGCTTTTTTAATTAAACATTAAAAGTTGTTCACTTAGGATTTTTGGCCCTAATCCTGTACTTATTAAGACCAGTGGCAAATATCCCATTTCTTTTAATATAAAAAGTCTGAAGTGTTTATGACATTCAGGTAAACCTGGAAATGAAAGTAATCATCCTCAAATATCCCTGACATTTAATAAGGAACACAAGTTCACTGAATTTTTATTATGATCTTCAGAAATGTTCTCAGTTCTCAATGGGGAAAAACAAAAAACAAAAATACAATTGAGCATGTCTCATGTGCTGAGAGCCCAGTATTTTTCTGTCAAAGAGAAGATGGAAGATCTTGGAGAAAATTTTTGTTCTGTTAAGTTTGTACTAACTTTCCAGTAACAATTACACAGTTTTAATTATATAATGGGTGATGAGGTAGTCTCCATGATGTCCGATAGTAGGAAATTTCTTGATTTTTAAGTACTCTTTCAAAGTATTTTAAGATGTGATTAGAGGATTGGGAAGCTGGGAAACTTAAAACCAGAATGTTGGGGGCCAGAAGAGCTGACTCTTCATTATCTGAGTTCCTGATGGAGGAAACCCCTTTTGGTTGTGCCTTGGAGAAGCACTGGGTGTGTAAGTGTGGCTGAACTTGTGCCCTCTCTGCTAACCTGACACAGATGAGCTGTAGCCAGGAAGCCTTCTTGCAGTGTCTGGTTGCTCTGTTTCCAATTTCTCAGCTGGAAAGTATGGATTGGGTTAGCAGCACATTAATGCGACCTCTGAGTTTGCAGAGCATGACTGGGTCACATCAGGCTAGTGACGACTAGACACAAACTGAGCTGCACTTACCTGCTCAGGACGTGGCCTTTGCCTCTGACAGCAGCCAATGGTAGCTGGAACAAATTGAATAATCTTTAACTTTATAAATAAAGCAAACAAATACACTGAGGGAGAAAAGAAACAGACCAGTGGTATTTGATTTTGCCCTGGACTGTGTTATGACTGTGGATGACCACAGCAAAAAATTATGTTGAGTCATGTAAGTAAAATTTAATAGAAAAATATATTTCTGAAATCATTTCTTATGAAGAGTGAGCATGTCTATTCACATCTATATTAAGATGAATTTACATTCAAACCATTTCTCTTGGAAGGGGAAACTTTTTTTCCCACTCTGTTTTAAAGTGTTCCTGAGTTACTGACTTGATGTAGATGAGAGAAAATCCCTTATAGTTTTGGAATAAATTGGGGATAGTCTTGAAATCTACATCTACAGTACAGTAAAGTTTGTGAAACTATTTCAGTTTGCACTTCTCCATGGAAATGACAGTGCGTAAATCTACAATTGTAGCCAGGGGAAAGAATGTTATAAACGAGCTCTGACAGTGTGATTTTAAAACTGAAATGCCCAGACATGAGTCTGTACATGTTGTTTAATCCTTCATTTTACAGCATTATTTTTAACTGATAATAAAAAAGTTGTCTAATATCCTTCTTGACTGATCAAATCCTTGTGGTAAAGTAGATAAATATGAAGTTATGCACAAGAACTTCTCAGAATCATCATAAATCAAATGAATTGGTGGGGAAGTAGGTAACATGAACTTTTTTACTACCATACTTAATTCTGATTACATTTAATTCAGAAGCTCTACATGCTAGAACAGACTTAATAGAAGATGCTGGCCTCTGTGATAATTTGCAAAGAGTAATTTTATTTCCATTGTGGGTAGACAACCTAACAGAACACACTGAAAAATAAATGGATAGAGTGACTTTTAGAAGTGAAGCTGTATAATTACATGTAAATAATTTATTTTAATCTCTTAGCTGAGATAAATGTATTTGGAAAAACCAAATGAACTGTTTGCTGGATGACGTAACATAATCAACTTATACAGTATACCTATTGCTAGTACAGTAAATAGTACCGTTGCTAACACTAACAATTTTAAACTAAGTAAGTTTCAATTGTCCTATGGAAATTACTTGGTGTCCCAGACAGAATTACTTCTCTACGTTATTTCAGTGTAATGATTTCAGTGTGTCAAAGAGACTTCCAGTAAAATCTAAGGAAAAGAGGCCACTGAAGTCAATAAGCCCTGAATTAGAGCCTTGGATTTGGTTCATCTCTTATCCCACGGGTAAAATAACAGTACTTTAAAAATAAATAAGTGGAAGTCATCTTTTAAATTAGAACAAAGGGTCAAGACAAATCTTTAGTTCTCTGATAATGAATGTATAAAAATTGCTCAAAGATCTTTTGTAGGAATAAAGATTAGAAAAAGTTTTCCTATAAATTCTGCTTTGCTCATCATAAGACATAACCAAATGTTTGCAGTCATCATGATCTTCACCATATCAGTCTTTTCATCTTAACGAGTCTAAAATTTCTTGCTTCTTCTTGCAAAATCTTTGACAGATTTTGTATCTATGATAGTGAAAATAAGAAAGCAGCAACAAAAATGCTGATACCTAGAACTCCTTTTCTTCCTCTGCATCTTTCCAATTATATTACTTTGTGATCAAGATAATTTGAAAGGCCTTACATTTAAAAATCTGGAGGAAAACAGTGGGCCACAGTAAATTCAGGAAGGGTGTAGATCTGAGATCTGTTCCTACTTGGGGAATGCTTTGTGGCTCGTAAGAGCAAGCTGTGAGCCTGTGAGTTAGTTACATACATTCACAATACCCACAGGGTCAACCTGTGGAAGATGGCAGCTTAGTTGGCAACATTCATTTAGCAGTGAGCTTGCCAGCACAGAATTATCTTGATCCTATTATCATATTCCATCTCTTCTCATGAATTTCCCACTTGGAACTCTTGTCTTGTTCTGCACAGCTCAAGACCCGCTAGAAAAACCTGCCATTCTTCTGGTAACCTCAAATAAAAATGTTTAATTCATATGGATGTCTTAAAACAATAGAAGACTTTCAAAAATAGTATTTAAATATAATAATTTTTATTTAAATGTATGTATGTTTATGTTTAAATTTAATATTTAAATACATCTACACTGATCTTGCAAGGCAAGACTGAGAATCACTTACTACAAATGTGGATTCTTAGTATATTAGCAGTCATAATGATAGACTTCTGTAGCCAGAAACATATACACAAAAAATTACTTCCTTTTCATATGAAACATTTCTGTAATTAATATCAGAAATGGAGAAGTTACCTGTGTTCAGAGAATGCTTAGAAATATAGTTTTGGAATTTTTCACTGAGGGAATATCCCTATGAAGAGTTAATTCTTTCAGCTATGCATCTCAGAACAATCAGTCTTCATTAACTTACAGAGGTATGAAAGGATAAGGGTGTGAGAAGGAGAACACTGATAGGAGATGTCAATAATTGGCTGTGGAACTGGCATCAGCAAGTCAATTTTGATTTCTGTCTCCATGAGACCTTATTTGGGAATCACTATTTGCCTGGGAGAGACAGGATGCACCCAAGCCCCTAAGTGATGTGAATGCATTTTTTCCAATAGGCTTTGTCTTACCTCAGAAGAGGTCTAGGAAGAAAGAGAGAGGGAGAAGATAACCAGCAGTTCTGTGTATGGATGACACACAAGGCTGATGAACAAAGAGCATGGTAGTGATGTGATAGGTAGGAATCGTCAAATAAAAAAAAAAAAAAGAGGCTTAATCAGGATCACCAAACACACCAAGGGCATTAAGGGCAACAAGAAGGGCTTTTACAAGTATATCAGAAACAAAAGGCAGAATAGGAAAAATATGGATCCTCTAATGAATTAAACAGGTAACTTGGACACCCGGGACAGTGAAAAGGACATGGTAGTCAATATCTTCTTTGCCTCAGTCTTTACCAGCAAGACCACTATCAAGAAATCCCAGGCCCTAGAGAGCAGATTGAAAAATTCAAGAAAGGAAGAGGTACTGTTGGTGACAAGATCAAGGCAGGGATTTGATGAAAGTGGATATTCACAAGTCAATATGTCTTGACTGGGATGCACCCATGAGTGCTGAGGTATCTGGCAGATGTGATTGTGAGGCCACTTTCTGTAATCTTTTCTAGATCATGAAAACTGTGAGAAGTGCCTGAAGACTGGAGGAAAGATAATGTCATTCATACCTTCAAGAAGAGAAAGGAGGAGGATCCAAGAAACTACAGCACAGTCAGCCTCCCCTTGATCTCTGGCAAGGTGATGCAGTCCTGGAAACCAACCATTTCCAGGTACATGAAGGAGAATAAAATCAAGAGAAATAGCCAGCATAGATTCATCAAGGGGAAATCATGCTTGATCAACCTCAGGGCCTAAAAGCTGAAGACTGGATATTTCCAAGTTGAAGGAGGGAAGATTTAGGTTGGACGTTAGGGGGAAGTTCTTTACAAGGAGAGTGGTTAGGCCCTGGAACGGGCTGCCCAGGGAGGTTGTGGATGCCCCGTCCTTGGACGTGTTCAAGGCCAGGTTGGACGGGGTCCTGGGCAACCTGACCTAAATGTGTATGTTTGGTGGCCCTGCTAGGCAAGGGGGTTGGAACTATATGATCCTTGAGGTCCCTTCCAACCCAGGTGATTCTGTGATTCTGTGATTCTGTGATTCTGTGATTCTGTGATTTTCTTCTTGGACTCATTAAGAAGCTTTACACTGTTCCCATAAAATTCTCATGGAGAAGCTGCTGGATTATGGGCTAGATGCGCAGATAGCAAGGTGGGTTAGAAACTGACTTGTTTTCTGGACCCAGAGAGTAGTAGTCAGTAGTTAACAAAATATCCAAAAGCACTTCTGTGCTGTGCAGGTGATGGAGCACTGGCACGGTTGCCCAGAGGTTGTGGCGTCTCCTCCTTGGAGATGTTCAGAAACCATCTGGACCTCAGTATCCCTGCTGGAGCAGGGGTTGGGCCAAATGGACCCAGAGGACCCTGCCAACCTCAGCTATTCTGTGACTATGTGAAAATCAAAAACTGAGGGGAAAAAAAAGCATTAAATGTGTCTGCCTTTTTCCCATCTTCACTTGTTTAATGACCATGTTCTCCTTAGACCTCTTCTTACTTATAAAAGCATTACTTTGAAAAAGACTTACTTATTACATACATATATATATATACTAATTACTTATATAAGACGTACATATAAAAGCATTTTTTGTTGTCTGACACCACCAACTCTGATTGACCCTCTCATGGATATGAACGGAGGAAATATGCGGTCTTGAGGCACACTGTGGATTTGAGGTGGGGAAGGAATACTTATCTATTTTTGCTTCCATTATTGTGTTTTTCAGATCCCTGCAAATATTTCATAAAACATGATACATGAAATTTAAAACTGAAATACGACATTCTGCAGATGTGAATGTTACTTTAAAGATTGCTTTCCAGCAATTTAAGATTGAGTTTTTTGGTCAGAGGTTGATAGAAGTTCCATTTGTAGTATAGAAAATATTATTCTATATAATATATCAACATTTTTCCATCATTTACAATGTAATTTTAGGGTAATGAGAAGTCAGAAAACATGCATCATAAGAAAATTAGTTACTTTGACAGGATATGTATTTTTTCCCCTGCTCGTTCATTGCAATGATTTATCTTCCTTGGTGATTAAAAAACGTAACTTACTATTTTTATTGTACTGAAGATGATTCCATTCTTACAGACAGTGTCAAGAGCAAATAGCTTTGGCTGATACGTAAAATATATCACTTGCAAAGAATTTTAAGCAGAGGTGTTGATAAATATGTCAGTATTTGGCCTTCTTTCCAACACCTGTCTAGAGATTAAACAGGATGTAGTTTGTGCTTTGTCATTTACACTATGGATGAATTTGGCTTTCAAGCATAACTCAATAACCTTAAAATACACAGTAGATAAACACTAAATACCAGGCTATCAACAATTATATTCTTCAGTGGGCTAAAAGATGACAGGATGCCAATATGATAATGTAGCCATCACTAGGACTGGTTATTTCATTTTCCAGAGTAAGAACTGGTGATAATTAAAAGCCATGATTTCCTTTTGTCATGTCGAGTCAATTTTTTAGGTCTCAGTTGAGTAATAGTGCTTCTCACACCTCATTTCCTAGGTAGCTGTTAGAACTATGCCACTTTCAATTGCCAGATGTTCCTGTCATCAGCTTGACCCTGCAAAAAAATTTAAACCAAAAGCTGTCTCTTGTGATTCCTTTATTTTCCTATGAGCAGAAAGAAGAAAGAGTGATGAGTGTTTTATATGTTCAGACAGTCAATTTATGACTACTACTTTCATTTGAAATTTGCAGCCTGTTCTGGTGTTCTTAGGTATTAACATTACCCAAAATTCTGCATGGATCTCTCTGAATTCCACTTCAGCTCAGAATCTGTAGAAAGGCTCATGTTATGTGAGTACAGAATCCCAACCCAAGGTTGCTCATCACCAGAGCTCTCAATGATGTCAGCACAGGGCAGTAAGCATGGTGATGCAGTGCCTGAGTCAGCAGCCCAAAACCCTGCACCTATTGCTAGTTATTCTCAACCTCCAACCTTTTCATTCAAAACTTATACTGGTGAAATTTTGTAAACTGATATTGAAATCTAGCCCAAACTTTTGTTTACTAGATCTTTAATAAAGTGAAGCAAAAAAACAGCTGTAACTTGAATATTTATTTCTGTTATCCACAGGCTCTCTGTCTCATTCTATCTCTGTTCATTTCATGTTGTTTTATGTACTGGAAGCTGCTATAAATACATAAGGGACTATTTTCATGATTATGTCTAAGAAGAATATCTACATCCTTTAAAACCATCAGAAAGTTTCTCTTTAACTGATATGTGTGTTTTGTCAGATATCATTTGCAATATTTTCATTGTTTTAAACAAGGAAATTAATAATCATTATTCCGATTCAATAACATCTTCCAGGGATACATGCAGCAAATCCTCCCCTTTCCCTTTCCCTTTCCCTTTCCCTTTCCCTTTCCCTTTCCCTTTCCCTTTCCCTTTCCCTTTCCCTTTCCCTTTCCCTTTCCCTTTCCCTTTCCCTTTCCCTTTCCCTTTCCCTTTCCCTTTCCCTTTCCCTTTCCCTTTCCCTTTCCCTTTCCCTTTCCCTTTCCCTTTCCCTTTCCCTTTCCCTTTCCCTTTCCCTTTCCCTTTCCCTTTCCCTTTCCCTTTCCCTTTCCCTTTCCCTTTCCTTCCTTCCTTCCTTCCTTCCTTCCTTCCTTCCTTCCTTCCTTCCTTCCTTCCTTCCTTCCTTCCTTCCTTCCTTCCTTCCTTCCTTCCTTCCTTCCTTCCTTCCTTCCTTCCTTCCTTCCTTCCTTCCTTCCTTCCTTCCTTCCTTCCTTCCTTCCTTCCTTTACTTTCTGAAGGAATATTTTTATGATTCTGTTAATGAACTTTTTGCCTACTTCTTGTTTAACACTGAATAAATGCCTTCCCTGAAGGCATTCAAGGCAGGGCTGGATGGGGCTTTGAGCAACCTCGTCCAGTGAGAAGTGACCCTACCTATAGCATGCGCATTAGAACTAGCTGATCTTAAAGGTTTCTCCCAACTGGAACCATCTTGTGTGACTGTGATCCTATATTTGATTCATTAGACTCTGGCAGTTCACTTCCATTCCATCCTTACTCTGGTCTGTACCTCTCAGACTGGATCTTAGTAATGCGCAGTGTCTTCAGAGGATATCCAAAAGTTCACATATGACAGTGTTGACATACAGACAACTGACATCTCATGAAGCACAGTAATAAGAAAACACTATTCTGTTATGTGTAGGATTTTTCTCAGAAACACCAAGGTTGAAAAAGACCTATAAGATCATCCAGTCCAACCATCCACTTATCACCAATAGTTCTCACTAAACCATATCCCTCAACACAATATCCAAACGTTCCTTGAACACCTCCAGGGTTGGCAAATCTACCACCTCCCTGGGCAGCCCACTCCAGTGCCTGAATGCTCTTTTCTTTCCTCACTGTAGTACTTATTCACTGTCTGATTGTTGCTTATCACTTAGCATATTATAATCAATCAATAGTATGTAGCATTTCTGAAGATTCAGAAATAAATAAATAAAAAAGATCAAGATTGCAAAATTGAACCCTTTGCTTGTCACAGAGATAAGACCTCCATGAGAACCTGAAAAGTAGGCAGTCAGTGTTACTGGCGTCTATGGTCATTGTACCCATATAAAGAAACTTTTTTCCAGCATGTGAATCTTCAGTGCAAACTGGCTTCAGATCTGCTGAAATCCTACTGTCAAGTAACATATAGTTTCCTTCCAACTCAAACTAACCTCTGATACTTTGATTCTCTGATTCAACAATGCTTTTCTTTTTGTAGTATCTACTGCCAGATCCACAAGTTATTTATTTCTCCTGCAGATGTGCTGTTCTGGCTAGTTTCTGCACTGAGATATATTTTTTGGCTGTCTGCATATGCATGATCGTCAATCTGGCCTTTTCTTAGAAAATGTGTTCTACGGTTGAAGACAGAACTGGTATAGACATAGCTGACAATTACATTATTGATTTCATTGTAATTTTATGTGCAACATTATCTGCCTTAGGAATTTTATGCAAAAGGTTCAAAACATGTGATTGCAATTTTCAACAATAAAGTCTTTTGAACATCTCCAGCTGAGGTTATGGTCACCTGTTTGAATGGTTTTCTACAGATAAAACTTAAGGAAAGAGCTGATCACGTGATTGAATGTACATTAATTATAAATTTACATTTATTCCCTTGTAGTTATTTAATCCTGCTCCCTAGATCTCACTTTATCTAGCATTTTATTACAATTATTGATGTTTTCTGTGCTTAAAAACTTAGCAAAAAAATTCTTAGAAAGAGAATCATTTTCTGTCAACAAGTGTAATAATTTATCGCTATGTCTATGTAAAAAAAACACACAGGAGAGTGCAGGAAATATATTTCTATTACCATTTACAAAGAAATATGGTAGTTCCATGAACAATTTTTCTTGTCACCATCTATATTCAGAAAGCCATGAACTGCCTCCTTCCTTCTCCAGTATTTCCCTTTTCAAAGACCCTGTTGGCCTCTTGTCTGCAAGCCTTTGATTGAAGAGCAAAATCTCAGTCAAGGAGGCTCTTGAGCTCCCATTGAAAGCTTTACAACATTAAAGATTGAAACTCTGAAACAGCTTTCCTTAGTGAGTACATTCGAACACTTTACATTTTCCTTGCCTTATGTGACTAGGAATTACCAGGAATTACCATATCAGAAATGCCCAGAGAAATTAAGACATCAGAAATATTAATTAAAATAAATGCTTTTCTACCTTGAGTATTCACATGCTGATGAGTCTGATGCATTTGATAGCAATACTGATGAGGTAACAGGATTTTTCATATTTGTGTGTTCCCTGAGATCAACATTTGTGTTTTGGAGCATGAATGATGGACTCAGTTTACTAGGAGAACTCACCCACCCTGTGGTATGCTCCTAAAAGCAGGAGCATATTTGCTCCCCTTCATCCTGCATGTCCTGTACGCACTCTGCCATTATATGTGAGCAGGAATGGAGCATTTTTCCTTACGTTATATGGAAGTGGCAAGCCATGTGATAAAGGAAGTTTATGTTGTTCATATGACTCTAATGTAAGTACACTTCTACCCCATTTCCCTCCCACTTGTGTGCTTAGTGTATCTTTTCCACGCTCCTAGTGGAATCCTTTTACTGGTTGTTTAGAACTGCAAGGAATGACTTAAGACACCATTTCTGTTTATTGGAATGTCATGATATGACTCAGACTCACATTTTGAGTTAGTACTTCATGGCATAACTTCCATCAAGTAATGATATCAAGTTCCTGTCTGTAGCACTACAGTTCACCGGATAACATATTTAAACAGGAGTGGTATTTGTGGTTGTCAACCCAGTCACTAAAGTAGAACAGATTTTTCCTAACATCCTGTCTCACACTGAGGCAATTTTGAAGATTAGTTAACAAAACCTGAATGAAAAAAGATAGAGAGAAATTACTTTGGCCAAATATGGGATTAGTTAACATGTTTTAAAGGAGTAGACTGCATAATATATTACAAACAAATAAATAAATAACCTTGCCCTAAGTTTGTCATAGGAACTATCATTCTCTGTCAGCAACCGCTGTTTTCAGAATTGTACAAGTGTTTATCCTGAAATACAGTGTGAGAAGTAGAAGTGTCAACAGCTTCTTATGTTTGGCCCTAGATATCACATGGACATGTTCTGATTATTTCTTCACTCCTTCACATACTGATGTTCAGCAAGACATGAACAGAAGTCAGATCCCAAGTGGAAAAGGTTCATGACAACTTCAGAAATGCCCCTGTAGTAATGCTTGAGCTGGCCTTCTTTCTTACCAAAGCCCGTTGCAGTTCTGTTTGTCATGGTTTAGCTGTTAGCAGACACTAACCAGAGAAACTACAAATCTGAAATGAAATATAGTGGTCAAGTGGTTTTTGCAGATTGATTATGCTTTAACTCAGATTTGTAACCTTGTCAGTAGACTAGAAACAGGTTTTTTATTAGAATTTTCATTGTTCTCCTTACTGTTGCAATTATCTAGAATCATCCTCATATTCAAAGACTAAGTCAGAATTAAGACTGTAATGTTGAAAGTAGTACACAGGCACAGAATAATCTCTTAGTATTCACGCAATCCTAATTTGTATTCCTGAAGACTGAACTTCTAACCTAGAGCCTTTATTCTCTAATAGTAAATATGAAATCCTAAGTAAATGTAGAATGCTGTTTTCTAGTATCAGACATATGAATTTCAAGATCTCAAAATTATAAAATTCTATATCATAGCTCCTTTAAAATGCTGGTTGTGTGAGGTATTTGTATGCTTCCAGTGACTATCACATCCAATTAAAAGGGAGAGGTAGAGATTGCAAAGTTTTAGAAAAGGCAGCACTTCCATGAAGGCATTGTGGCTGAAGGTGGGAGCTGATGGGGAATGTTGTGGTCCAGCATTTTGTCATAACAGCCTGAAGAAGACACAGCAGATTTCCTATGTGCACAGACTCAAATTAAACATTTTATCTAGCACATCTTCATGATTTTGCAGTTTTCAGAACAGATCCCCATGCATGTAGAGACATAGATAGTTACTGCTATTGCTCCAGTGAGTGACATAGGGGTAGCTGTTTAGCACTTTCCTTTCCTCTCAAAAATAATGTATTTCATTGTTCACAGTTAAGTCTTCATTTATCATTAAAAATATAAATGTCTTCTTGACATTTTAAATTTATTTTTAGTGGAACAAAATTTACAGCTATGAATTTATTTTTCTTGATCATTTTCATCCTTCTTAATCAGCATAGCTTCATAGCAAATTTCAGTCTTTGTTATCACATAATTTTTAATATGTTTGTTTTTTCAAATTTATTTTTATCTCATTAACTTATTTTTGCTTCTCAAAAGTGTTATAGGCAGTACACCAATATTGATAGCACATTTATATTGGCTTAGAAGTTCCTAGTAATTTAAAATCCCACTGGTAAATCTCTGGGAGGAAACTGTCTTCATCTTTCATGTCCAGCAAATGTAATCCATACCAAATTTCTTCAGGTTTATCATCTCACAGATGTATGGCATTTGAGAGAATCTTCCTTGAAGACTCTGAGAAATTTCCTAAATTTCGATACATGATGTAATCCCAGTTCTGATTCACACATTTGTCAACATTTCCTTTTACATTTTATCTCCAATAGCTAGGAGAGCTTACCTGAAGCCATCATCCAATGCTTAGTTTGGAGTCAATCCATAAATAAACTAAGAGTAGTTAAAAAGTTGGCCCAGACTCAGCCAGGGATTTTCAAAAGTGCAAGTGAGCAACATGTACTCTTTAGAGAAAATGTTTGAAGCTGTGTATCTTATTTTCCCACAATACAGTAGTTACTTAAGTGTTACATCCAGTACATCTAAATGACTCCAGAGGTTCGTGCATGCAAACAAAATGGCTGAAACCTACTGTTACTCCTGAACAATTAATTTTAAAATATTTTAGGTAATTAGTCTTCAGAAATCTATGAGAAGAGATGACTATTACTTCTGAAAAGAAGCCTTTTAAATTCAGATAGGAATTGACAAGCTTTTAGAGTCATTAATTCTTAATCTTGCAGAAAAAAATTAATAAAAATGTGAGATTGAATACTGCTTTCACGTCCTTTCCTTTCATTGCATTTCCCAGTTTAAATGAAATTAAAATAGAAGCTTCCAAATTTCTAAAAGTTAGCTTGAAACTCAACAGCTTCAATCATCATGACTTTCTCACAACTAATTTGTCTTTTCATATCAGTTGTACTGCATGCCTTTGAGTTATATTCACTTCTCTTAACAATGACTTGGGCAAAAGGAACTTCTGTTAGTAATACCCTGAGTATTTAAGTAATTAAAACAACATTCTACATTCCAAAATTGTGGTTATATAATCTCCAGTATTCATAGTAATTACTCATTTTAAAACCTGCTCGTAGGCAGCATGTATGGGGTAACTAATATCTTCAGGTTCTTCCGTGGAATCTTTTTACTGAGATGTCTGTTTCTAGGCTCAGTTAAGCAATGTTACAAAATGAAGAACTATAGTTTTGGTTTCCTTATGTGTCAGAAATGAAGAAGTGGATCCACTTGTAAGAACACCTCAGGGATAGAATCATCAAATAATTAAAGTTGGAAAAGACCAGTAAGATTGTCTAGTTCAACAATCAATCCGTCAATGTAGTATTATTTCCTTCATTAATCAGATATTTGGTATTTCTAAATGAATATGGAGAAAAAAATCACAGACCAAATATGATAATTGTAAAATATCCCAGTTCTTTGTAGCTAGTAGCATTCTGAAGAGTTATAATTAGTTTATCATCTCATTTCTTGCTTTGTTTTGAGTTTTATTGGTAATAAAAAAAATAAAATATTGCCCACTACACTTTATAGGGCAGAGGAAAGAGCCATGGCAGGTATATAAGGCTAAATATAATAACTATACAAATATTTTATTAATTATACATATTTTTGCATTCATTCACTTCTATTTTCCCTGTTCTCTTACTTTTCTATCAGACAACAGATTTAAATGTGTTGAGACAACAAAAACCTTCATATATAACTTAAGCCGTCAGACTGATAAATACATTTCAAGCCTAGGTTTTCCTAAAATAAGAGAGAATATCTATACTTTTTTTTTTCCTGTTGTTTCCTGTTTACTGATTTTAAGGTAGTTCTCTCATCACTTGGTAAATAATCTACACAGAAATAATTTCTTGTTACAAACCGTGCAGAAGGTATCTCTCTCTCCAGTTTGGAAGATGTTTTAAATCACAGTCCAGAAGTTGCACTTGGTGCTGTCAATTACTGTTCTGGTGATTAAGTGCTGCCAGTACTGCTCCCACTCACAGCAACTCCATCATTTATACCTCTAAATCTGGTACAGACCTGGCTACAATTAGCAGGCCGTAGATATAGTTTAGGGCTCAGTACAGAATAGAAACTATTCCAGATGGTCAATTTGAATATGACCTACCACGTTTTGAAAGGAAACAGAATTTAAAATGGACGTGGGCTCTTCTATGCCAGCTGGTCCAGAGTATGTCTATTCTGCAGAGAGAGCTGTTTTAGGAAAGTACAGGATGTTTCTAATGAATGCCAGTACTTTTTACAAGTTGTATGCCTATTATAAAGATATTAATATTTTGCAATTGCTTCTTTCTGTTCTGTGATATCTGACAAAGGTTTCTTGAATATATTTGTATGTGTGCCCATTACTGCATGTGACATATTGCAGCACTTGTAGTATTTTAATGAATATTCTGAATATTAACATTAATTTTTACTATATAACATAAAAATACAAAATGATACATTAATATTATTTAATTTACTTAATATTGCATGCAGTAATTTAATATTGATTATTGAAATTCAACAGAATCCTGATGTCATGCCATTGCAGTCACAAAAGTACTGCCACTATAAAAATACCTCAGCATACAATTCAGTTATATAATAGCATTATAATTCATACGTTCAATTTCAACTTCTGCATACTCACACAGAATGTTTAATGTTTACTCTGAACTAGATTTAACTGTAGAATTATTTACAGCATCTTCATGAGTTCACAAGATTCTCCTGGATCGATTCTGGGAAACTGTTTTGCAATTGTGAAAGCTTTCTTTGTGAACAAAAACGTTATTACTTTGTCAGGCTGAATTTAAAAAGGGGTGGCCAGGAGGGAGAGGGAGGTGATTGTCTCCCTCTACTCAGATCTTGTGAGGCTCCATCTGGAGTACTGTGTCCAGCCCTGGGTCCCCCAGCACAAGAAAGCAGAGCTCTTGGAACAACTCCAGAGGAGGACCACTAAGATGGTCAGAGGGCTGGAGCACCTCTCTCATGAAGAAAGGTTGAGGGAACTGAACTTGGTTAGCTTGAAAAAGAGAAGAAATCTTGAAAAGAGAAGAATCTGGAGGAATCTCATTGCGGCCTTCCAATATTTGGAGGGAGCATATAAGCAGGAGGGGGAATGTGAATGGAATTATGAGAGTGGATAGTGGTAGGACAAGGTCTTAAACTGAGACAGGGGAGGCTTAGCTTAGATATTAGGAGGAAGTTTTTCACTCCGAGGGTGGTGACACACTGGAACAAGTTGCCCAAGGAGGTTGTGGATGCCCCATCCCTGAAGGCATTCAAGGCCAGGCTGGATGTGGCTCTGGGCAGCCTGGTCTGGTGGTTGGTGACCCTGCACACAGCAGGGGGGTTGAAACCAAATGATCATTGTGGTCCTTTTCAATCCAGACCATTCTACGATTCTATGATTCTATAATTCTATGATTCTACGATTCTATGGCTAGGATACACAAGTTTTGTGTAAGATCAGTTTTATTTAACAGTTGTTAACCTCTTCAGAGTATGTTGTCAGATCTATTAAAACTTGAATCTTGTAGGCTGTGTGATGAATTGAATATATTCAATTCAGGTGTCCCAGAATAATTCCACTTCATTTTTGGTGAAAAGATCTAAAGTTTTTCATCAGTGATCTTGAAATTTAAGTCTTACATTGATTCCCCCTTCTGTAGATCTCCAGGCTTTAGGATTTTCATTAATTAGTCACACTAAAAGATTTCAGAATATTTAGTTTTGTTGTTACTGCTGTTTTTGCTAATATATATTTTTCCTTTTATTTTTCTCTATTGGGTTTCCATTCAGTCATACTAGCACCTGTCACCGTGGCAGTGCAGGCATCTGTATATCAGCAACATTTATTTATTTATTTATTTTTATGTCTCCTGTTCAGCAATAACAATCAGCTTTGGAATTGTTTCATGCTACTTATCTCCAAATGCCCAGAGGAAGCGTGCAGTAAAGAGTTATGGTGGTTTGTGTCCCAGCATACCCATTTATAATTACATTTCTAAATGTATTTTGAAGAAATTAGTTTCCTTATAATGTTTAAGATAACACATTGGTAATCTGCCAATTTTTTTCTCTCTATGAGGAAGATTTCACTTTCTAACAAGGTGAAATGTGACCCATTGCCAAATAGCAATCCTATGATTCTTAGAAGAGAGCAGTTGGCAGGACCATGATGATTGCAGCAGGAATGACCTTTGGTATAAATGTTACTTCTGACTCCTGACTAAAGTAATTTCTCAGAGTGACAGGTCAGCAGCTGTCACCCTGGTGCCTGATCTGATATCACTGACACTGTCAGCTGCAGATTTTTTGATGATAAAAGGAAGTTACTGGGGAGATACCAGAGGAGGGCCACAAAGATGATAAGGGGCCTGGAACATCTCCAGGATAAAGAAAGAAAGAAAGAAAGAAAGAGAGACATGTAGCTGTTCAACCTGGAGAAGATTAGGAGGTGACCTTACCAATGCCTGTAAATATTGAAAGGGAGTGGGTCAAGTTGATGGGGCCAGGCTTTTCTCAGTGGTGCCCAGCAACATAACAAGGACAGTGAAAGTGAACCCGAACACAGGAAGTTTCGTAAGAACATGAGGGAAACCTTCTTTACAGTGGGGTGACGGAGCGCTGGAACAGGTGGCTCAAAAAGGTTGTGGAGTCTCCTTTTCTAGAAATATTCAAGACCTATTGGGACTCATACTTGTGCTACCTTCTGTAGGTACTGTTTGCTACTGCTGTAGCAAAGCTTTGGACTGGATGACTGGTCCCCTCCAGCTCCTATGACTCCATGCTTCTGTGATTCTGTGAAAAGAGAGGGATGACAATAGCACTTTCATAATATGATAAGTAGAAAATAACATTTAGAATAGTTTCAGCTGTTGTATAAATCCTAGCCAGTACCATAAACTTAATGCCTTGTACTGACAATTCTTTGACACCATATCGTTGTCTCAATTCTGCCTTTAATTTTCATGAAGAAAAAAGTAATTAATTTCAAATTCATCACCAATTTGGGTGTCATGTTAAGATAAAAAAAATCAAGACATTTAACCAACTATCACATATTTTACATTCATGTGACATAAATAACAGCAATGTCACAAATCCTTTGCTGTGATTTGTGTTCTCTAATTTCTTGAGATCCTTTTCAATTCTGGGGTTAGCGTGCAGATTGAGTCCTAAGGCAAAGTGTAAAATTTGTATCCTACGGTCTATAGAACAAATGCTTGTTTGCATAGGATGCTTTCCTAATATTTATAATAATTTCTGAATCATATGTGATGGTCTCCATGGATTATTTGCATCAATATTTTTCCAAATATGCAATTTGAGAGATGAGCAGTGACAACAGTAGGTATCATAGAATTGTAGAATCATAGAATTGTAGAATCATAGAATCATAAAATCATAGAATGGCCTGGGTTGAAAAGGACAACCATAATCATCTAGTTTCAACCCCCCTGCTATGTGCAGGGTCACCAACCACCAGACCAGGCTGCCCAGAGCCACATCCAGCCTGGCCTTGAATGCATTCAGGAATGGGGCATCCACAACCTCCTTGGGCAACCAGTTCCAGTGTATCACCACCTCACCACTACTGGCTGGCAACCCTGCCTGTGACAGGGAGTTGGAGCTTGATGATCCTTGAGGTTCCTTCCAACCCAAGCCATTCTGTGATTTAATTTGTCCTTTTGCCCTTAATAATCAAGCATTACATAACTTAGTATTTCAAAAAGACATTGAGAGCTCATAACTGACTTTGTACTTAATTTAGAGAGTGTCAAGCTACTCTCTTAAAGCTACTGTATGTGGGCAAGCAGATCTTGGTGACCCTGCCTAAGCAGGGACTTAAGACAAATGACTTCCAGAGTTCTCTTCCAACTACAGTCATGATTCTGTGATATGACTCAGAGCTGACCCAAGATTGACCTTGATTTCTCTGATGCTCTGAAGCTTTCCCATCTATCAGAAATGATATTTTTAAATTTTGGTTGACAAGAGATTCTTTCATATCCTGATAAATAGTATCAAGTACGCATACTGTGCTACTTCCGCTCTGGGCTAATGAAAACATCTAGGACCCCAGTATGACTGCAGCTTAAAAAACTTTGTGCGGAGAAATATGCACTGGATCACTTTCTTACTCACTGTAGAAGGGATGTAGGTGTAAACAATAACTGTGAGAATTTTTAAATAGGAAAGAGGTGGTTTGTGAAAGAGCCAAATACAATAAATGTTGAGGTACAAATGTCAAGGCACACAATTTATGTGATGGAAAAAGGTATTTGGAAGATATTACAGATGAAGAACGTGTGGGAAAGACATACTTAGTTTTTTCCTCCAAACTTTTTAGAGAAAAACTTGACAAATATTTCAGATGAAAATTTTAGGATTGTGTATACTTATTCCCCAGTGTCTTATACAAGCTCCACTAGGTTTGGTAAAGAAATAAGGCTTATTCAACTGTTGCCAGTTATCCTCTTAGCCTAATTGATTCAATGTGCAAACATATCCTGTGTCTCATCTTATCAATAGCTGAAATAACTCCAAGTTGCTTAGACTTTCAAGTATCTCAAGTGCACAATTATCAAATAGCTGTTTTGCATTGCTTTTTTTCTTTAGAAAAAGAGATTACTGAAAAAGATGCTGTTCAACAGAAAGGCAAGTTAATTTTCTATTGTTTGAGAAAATTATAACAGCTGAAATTTTTTCAAGAGGCAAACTCAATGCTCTATTGCAAAATGAAAGAGAAACTTGATTGATATATTTTTATTTACAAATCATGTAACTGTTTTGATCACTTAAGATCCTAATATCTTGAAGAGAAATTTAATAACTTTTGTAGTTTGTTTATGGTCATGGTTCAAAGGAACACAACTGTAACACGATAAAGATATAAAAATGGTGTGTGACTACAAAAAGGGGTACTTTTATTAGACATAATAACTCAAAACAATTAACAACTCTAAGACTTTTAATATTTTTATTCCTTTTCCCATGATTTCTGACATAGCTGATGGTTGCTGTTTGAATGGAATTTGCATGCATAATGCAAAATGTCTGTGGAATAATCTATCTCTTTGGTTCTTATGAAATCAGACATGACTTTATATGCATTTTATATATTTTTTCTTCTGTTTTTTTCAGTGTAAGACAATCTAGTTTTTAGTATCTCAGGGGGCACAAGAGCCAGTCTTTTGCTGTGTGCTTTTCTTAATCTTAAATTAATTGTTTTCCTTTATTTTTTTAATTTGTAATCCGTTATTTTGTGCAGATCACAGTATAATTGGATTTGTTGCATTGGATTTCACAACTCTGATCTTGCTAGCATGTGTTCCAGATAACCAGAGTATGATGGACTTCTGGTAGCAAAAAACTCTTACTGACCTCAGGAAGACTAAACAGTTGATAATATGTGATATTTTTACGTGTAGATGTATTCGGTAAGTTGAGGGTCTGTGTAATGGCTGAAAAATGTCAGTAATAAAGATGTTTCCATCTATTCTCTGTAGTCCTTGTTAACACTGGAAATTTGGTAAACATATATATTTTATTTAGCTACCTTGTTAAGAATAATGTAGCACAGTTGTAGACTGGAGTGTCTGTATACAACTGTATGTCAGTACAGTAAAAATAATTTGAATATTTTGTTAGGTTTCTTTTGGCGTTTTACTATTACTCAGGCTTAAAAATCAGTTTAGCAGTCAGAATAACTGCAGTCCAAAGGTTCTCAAGTTAACCACTGGTTATCAAAGTGATAAGTGTGGCCTTGAAGAAAAAAACTTAAAAAAGTAATAGGAAAATTTTTGTTTTTATCATTTAAGTAAACTAAGATAGATTGTTTTATTTTTAATTATTTTTATTTGCTTACTTTTTTTGGCTGTTCTTTTTTTGTTTCAGCTAAAAAAGAACAAACATAAATATGCATTTCTGTTGCATTAAAATACTGCAAACAGTGATTTTCACAGAAAAGCAAAGAAATCCTGCATGATGTTTCAGTGTGTCAGTCTTCCAAGTTCTATGTATATAAACTTCATGGCAGGAATCAAATAAAGGGCACAGGCTGAAGTTGTCCATCTTCTGTAGCTGAACAGACTTCTCAAGAAGCATTCAGAAATTCCTCAAGACCTGCTGGTCTAAACATTGAACATAATTGAAAATTGTGGATACAATTCATGAAAAATAAGCAATACATGAAAGATGAGAGAGAATGAAATAAAAAGCTTTATGTTGGAAACTTTGGATGCTTAACAAAGTATTTCTTAATGACCATCTTTAGATGTAAAAAAGTCCACCCAGAGGATCAATAGTTTTCATACAGAATTTGCCATCTACTGATGCCTGTAATTCCACAAGGTCCATTTGAATTTGGAAATGTTGGAAATAGGGATGTAGTAATTATTCATGCTTTGCTTTGAACAAAGACATTACTGAGTTGTAAAACTTTCATAAACATCACTTCATTGCCTATAAAATAGACCAATGACTTAATGTTCTAGTCATACATTTTAAATTACAAAATTCATCCAAAATATTTTTTTCATTTAACATCTGTTTAGCTTGAGCAGGCAGGTGGAGTCCAATTTTTAAAACCAAAAATATTTGTACTGCACCTTTGGGTTTACTAAATACCGAGAGAAGTTGAATACAGTATTACAGGATTCGTTGATGAAGGTAGTTGACATGATCTAATATCTTTGAAATATATGTTGTGCAAAGGGATGTATCAGGGTATTAGTATATCAGTGTGGTTATAAATTGAGAGTGAAAGTGGCATATTAGTTTTGTACTGGCTATCTGGACAAGGGTGAATATCATGCTTAACAGATGCATGTGGGTTAGGATCATTGCCTCTTAGTTCGATATTGCATTTAGTGAATGGACATAATTAGAAGATGTTGGAGAGGAATTTGCTTCTCAGTGACTCACTCATCCTTTAGGAGTTCTCCTCTCACCTTCCTACCTCTACTCATTGCTCATACAGAAGAAATATATGCCTCAAACTTCTGTGCCTTAGATATCTAAAGTTAAACAGAGTCATTCTAAGATGAATAAAATTCCACATATTAATTTTATAAAGGAAATAAATTAAAATACACTTATTTTATTTTATAGTGAACTATTTAACCCTATAATGTTAAGGTCAGTTTTTAGCACTTATAAGCTGAATCCTTGTTTCACTTAAAGTGATGCAAAACTGGAGACAGGAAAATACAAATGATGGAACTAAAACTTTTATCAGCAAAACAGAAAAATCACCTATTTTGGGGAGCTCTATCACAAAGTGGAAAAAGAGGTAGCCATCTGTCATACAAATAACACTACCACAGCATTGCTTCAGCTATGGAGCCTGGCAGATTCTCTGTTACTCTTCAAAAAGAAACTAAAAATATCTCCTGTTTCTCTTTTGTTTTAATAATATGAAAAAATGGAAAATATATATTTTTTCATAAATCTCAAAAGATCACCTGAAATATCAGCTGAAGACCAAGGCAAGTAAAAACATTCACACTTCTGGAGTTTTGACGCTGAAAGGATATGTAAACTTCAGTTAAATGAAAAATTTCACCAGCAGAAGAAGTTGTGTTACGAGTTTGCAAGACCTGTTAAAGAACTTACATTTCCCATATGTAAGGAGATTTTAGTAACAAAAACAAATCCTTTACTATAGCAGAGATGGATCTATCCAACCATATACTAATTAACAGATGCATAACTTTCCTTTTGGAAGAAAATCTTAAGATATTTCATTCCAGAAATAACAAAGCTGAATTTTTCAAAAATATTTCATTGGAGCTTCAGAAATCCTCCAGCTGCCAACTAAGGCTCCAAGAGAATCAGAAACTTTGGGAATCTTCACAATTTCAACCTGCAAAGCTCTGGCAGAGGCAAATACTTGACCCTAGAAAATATGAAGCTCTTCTAAAATCTTTCAGAAGACTTTACAGGGCATACAGTTAGTGTGCTCTAATTTTCATAGTCCAGTGGAAATGATGGATTCCAATTCTAATTCTGACAGGATTTTTTTTTAATTGGAAATTGGAGTAGAATTTAAAAGTCATTTGTACTTTGGTTGTCTCACCCACAGGAAAAAAAGACATCATTTTGGATTTTAACATTAATAAAATATTTACCATTTTACAAATAAATTTCTTATTTACATATCTTTTCCTGTTTTTTATATATCAAAATTTCATGACATAAATTCATTCTCAATATATTTAAATGAAAATTATCCATTACCAATTTGGTTCCAATCAGAAAAAAATTCTTTTATGACCTGTCACACTCCGATAGTTACAGTGCCTGAATTTTTGTGATCAAATTCAGATTCTTAAAAAGAGATTTATTGTGTAATGTTGGCACAATCTTGACATATTTTTTAATACTTAAAGCTAACTTCACTTCAGCCTTTACTTAACGGCAGCATCTGGAGAGTTTGTGTTTGTTAGTAGCTAAAATGATTGGTTTTCCGCTTCTGGAAAATGCTACTTTCAGGGAGGAAAAGGATTTTCAATAAGTAAAAAAAAATACAAATCAAACAAAAAAAAAAAGGAATTACAGTATAATGAGCATGATGTCCCTGTCTAGAAGTCATAATTGCCAGACACAGAAATGCTGGCTTATGCACCACATCAAACCAAATGAGAAAATATAACTAAATCTGTATTTGGAACCCTAATTTTCCACCAAAGTGTAATGTATTTCATCCAATCTCAAAGTGTGTGTCGTGGAGAGTAAGCAGTACTTGCTGAAATAGGAACAGGTGACATGAAATTAAACAGAAAAAATAAGAATTCAACCATCTAACTAAAACTCTATGAATTAAACAAATGTTAAAGGAAAGAAGAAATAAATGAAAGCAAAATGCTATGAAAATTTCTGTCTGTCAAATGTTTACTGTCTGGCCCTGGACATGCTCTCTGTAAGCTGGGGGAACTCAGTAGTAGTTTATCTCTGCTTCCTGGAATGTTTATGGGTTTAATCCAGTAATTTTTTAATACTAATTTTTGTAAAAAAAATCCAAGAAATTATAAACCAATGTAATTTTTTTTTTCCATTAAAATGTAAAGTGTCTAATTCCAGGAAAATGGAAATACAAATATCTGAATATAGCTAGTGCTCTATGCTGCAGCTATTTGTGATAACACAAATGAAGCATCTTCACTGCCGTTATAAAAAATTCCACAGTAGTTGTTCAGGAAAAAAAAAAGAACAAACCATAGATGAAATAGTAGAAGTAAATGTTCTTAAGGCATAGGAGAGACACTGAAGAGAAATGAAATAGTGCATTTTTTTCTACTCTGCTATAAAACACAGGCCTACCTGCTGCTGTAAACAGCTTCTGTCAGAGTAATATGTAAGTCTTCATAGAAATAGAACCCTAAAATAAATCTTCCTCTCTCTTCTCCAAGATCTCCTTTCTTGCTTTTTGGCCTTGGTTTAGTTACAGAGCTTGTTATTCACATGTAACTGGCACATAAGTCACACGAACTTCAATAACTTGTCGCCTTCCTGAAGGAGAGGAAGGAGGCAGCCTTGGTTACTGAGGATATCTAGGTATTCTGAATCTCCACTTCAGCAATTAAACCGATCCCTTGCAGAGTGATGCAAATCAGGAACGTAAAATTGCGTGTATGTAGGTGGCTGTGTGTCCACAATGTAGCTGAGCATTATAGTTCATGGTTGTCCACAGAAATCTAGTGTCTAGAGAGGTATTCAGGCTGGTAGTCAATAGCTTTCTGCTCAGAAGTGTCCTGATATCCCCAGGATCTCTGGACTCTCCTCACTCAGTTCATATTGATGTCTGATATTTTTCTCAATCTCATGGATATATGTTAAATACCAAAGGTGATATCTCTTGGTCTTGTACAGAATCCCCTAATTTTTTTAGACTCCACTGGATTCCTTTATACTTGTCTTTCATGAGTAGTCCTGAGAGTTATGCATAGTCCTGCAGTTAGTGAAATCTTTGACTGGGAGCTACTGGTACAGTCTGTGCTTATTTAGAAAGAAGGTAAACAGAGGCATGAATTTTAAAGGCAAAAGGATTTGACAGGCTAATGGAATCATTCTTCTATTGTCTACCTTTTTTACAGATCCTCCTGCTGTTATGTTTTAGATGGCGGATTAGCTCATAAGATAGTCTGTGATACCAAAGGACAGGTCATCACCTTCCAGAACATTTGCTGCTAAGTTTCATGCCCTAAATGCAATTAATGCTCACAACTATTTCCACTATATCTCTCCAGAATATAGCCAGACACAATTTACAAATGTAAGTCTTAATTTTTTTATTTAGAAAGAAAAAATAAAAAATAAAAATATAGGTAAATCTGTTCACCTCCTCTTCCTCTGCAAAGACTTCCAGAAGCTGGAACTGTCTTGAAAAATTCAAATTAGAGTTTTGACATTAGTCATAAACATAGTCATAAATTAGGGCAGAACAGAGTAATTTGAATCACTTGCTTACAGATCAGTTAATTTTCACACACTTTTCATTGAAAACAACCATCTTAAGGATGCATAGGCGAGTTCAATAATTCTGCTGTCATGAGTACACTTATAAAATAAACACAAGGGACTAAATGAGAGAGTGAGAAAATGTATTTGCCAGCTGGAAACCTTAGGAAAATGATATTCCGTGACCTCAGGAACCATTCAGTACAATTGAACCTTGTCTATCCTTGGCAATACATTTACAATAAATGTATTTGACTGTTCCTCTCTGAATGCTGGGACTATATGTAATTAATCCTATGAAGATTATATGTTCGGTAAATTCTTTACGTATGCGAGGTCTTTATTGCCCTGTGGGTAATGTGCCATTTAGAAATGTTACATATTTTGTTCAAAATTTCAGTTGGTATGGTTATTGTGGTGAGTCTCTCTCTCTCCCTGCACTTCCCCCCTCACCACTCCCCCCCTCCTTCATTTGTTCCATTTGTTCTTCCATCCAAATTTGGTACACACTTAACTTTCAATGTATAAAGAATCACCGAATACCCAGTGTTAGAAGGGATCACTGAGGCCAGCTCCTGGCTCCAGACAGGACCACCCAAATATGGTCCTCTTGTTCTTTTTAAAATTTTTGGGTGTTTTAAAATTAGTACATTCTGATGTTAAATGAATACTCTTTTCTACTAGCAACTTTTGAGAAGTATAATCTACTATTCCTGTAGAAACATTCCTATTCAAGGTTGCTTTTTATGTTGCTGTTTTTGTTTTTTTTTTAGTTACGGTATTTTCAAACAGAAATTAGATGATAGGCAGAAGTAACAAAGAAAAAAATCTTTCAACTTCAAATCCCCTTTAAACTTTTGCAAAATATATATAAAATATTCCCCAAACCAGAACAGAAGGTCAGGCAAACAGAGTGTTAATTTTCATTTGAATGATGGATAACCTTCTGCTAGCAAGCAGACCAAACTAATAGCAGTGGATTTGCATAAATAGAGAAGTATTTCTGGAGGTGCACACCACATATTGTTGTGTCTGAAAGGAGTCCAGTTCAGGTGCTCCACGGACACTGTGTGTACTAAAGTATTAAGAAGTGAGCACAATCAACACAGTATATTCAAATATAGTCATGAAGCAGATTCAATTCTAGATATTGTTTGTAGCTCCTGTGGTTCATGGTGCCACAATCAATGTGCTACAGAGGATTTGTCCATATCAAGAAACACAGTCTAACACTGAAAATTAAGAGGATGTGTTTTTAAAACAGAGAATATAGGAGATATTGGGAAGGTTCCATGTAACTATGGCAGCCAAAAGACACAACTATTTAAAATAGCAGAGCTATTCAAAAGTTTCTTTGCATATTGATCCTCTGACAAAACATACTTAATGTAAATACACTACAGAGAAAATATTGATGTATAGTATTAAAATGATCACATTTGGACACTTATAAAAATAAAAAATTCCATCAATGCCAATCACTGAAAAATTCATTAACACTCTTTGAAATTCTTTATATTTGAAAAACAAGACTTGTTCTCCAGACCTCTCACCAGCTTCATTGCCCTTCTCTGGACGTACTCCGGGGCTTCCATGTCTATTTTTGTAGTGAAGGGTTATGATAATTTTTGCGTTATATGTTAAAGAAGGATATTTGACTGTTTAGCTAAATTAACAAAGTCAGTATCTGTAATTTGTCTCCATACTCAAGAACTTCTTTAATTCCACAGGAAGTAACACTATGTGGATAAAATGGCACTTATTTAATTTTGGCTTCCCATATAATAACATAAATTTTAGTACGATACTTTACTATCCAAGGAAGAAAGACAGTGAAGGGGGCAAAGAATGTCTCACATAAAGTGAAATGGCATCAGAAATACCGTCCAGTTTAGGCCTCAATTTAGAGTCAATCCCACCACTATTTAGGGCTTAATGGCATGTTTAAAGCAGGCATCACATGGACACATAGAATTTTAAGTGGCAAGAAGACATAGCTTACCTATAGAGAACAATGTAATTGGTATGAGGGCTGCAAGTGCAAAGAAAAGGGTTTTGTGACTGATAGTTTTGAGGAAGCAAACTGCTTCTGCATCTGCAGCAGCTGCAGCTTTCCCAGGGCTGATGCTTTCCAGCTCAAGTAAATTGCATTGCTGTAACCAAAATGGATCATACTAGAGGAATGAGTTATCATTACTGGCTTTGAATCAGAGAAGACAGAATGCAATCCTAAGGCCAGTGGGAGATAGTAGGAAGCGTTTCTTGCAAACCCTGAAATACAAGAACTTTATTACTGTCATTAATCTTCTATAATATTTCTCAGCACTTTGTCAGCTAAATATCTACAAAGTAGGTCACACAAAACTAAAGCAAACTTGGAATCATCAGTTATCTAGCTAGTATCCCATTGATTTGTTTCTAAAACTTGTTCCCAAGTACTTATTGTATTTGATATGTTTATATCCAACTGATTTGGATTTAATAAAGGAATTTCCCAGGACTTTCAACTTCCATTTTTGTCATGTTAAAACTGCTTTATTTCTACCAAGTTATTTTCAAATTTATCTGAAAATAAAGTATGAGTGTTAGGATGAATTATGGCCTTCATTTCAGGGCTGGAGATGTCCACCTAGTATGTAAATTTGGTGAGTTTTTCTATTCTCTAATGCTCCATTATTAGTAGAAGTGTTCGTATTTGGACACCTTTCAGCTGCCTAAATACAGGGAATTCACATGGGCCACCTGGTGTCTAACTGCTGCTCCAAGTCAATACAGACTCTGTGTCCTATTTTCCAGGGAGGTCTTATTCAGCTGTCTTAGGGTATTTCAAATAGCACCAGGAGGTCACACTTAGGCAGGGATATGGAGTCCTTTCTGTAGTCTTAGTACGTCAAGGAGAGAAAATAAGATATGTTTGTCATTCTAGGAGGCATTTTTTGAGGACATTACCTTAAAGTATCTTCTAAGAATTATTTTTTTGTTGTGAGAGCTAGTTTTTCTATGTTGACGTGTCCTCTTGCAAGGCCAAGCCATCTTTCAGTAACACAGCCTTGATTCATGGATTCATTTCCAGCATAATGTATCTTCAGGAGAAGAATTACTCAGTTTTTATCAGAGGAGGAAAAATAATCTGATTATTATGATACACTCATCTGCAAGAAAATAAGAACTAGATAGTAACATTTTTTAAGAAACCCTCTCTTAAAATTACCAATATATCACTTTTAAAAAGGCAAACCATGAGATGCACATTGCCCACAGTAATCTGCATGCAGTTTTACATAACACAGCTACTGAAGTATATCGGTACTGGGACAGGGTTCAGTTGTTGTTGCATCCTTTGGAACAATGTAAAGCCTTTGAGCAAATCTATATTTTTGTGAGGCCAAACCCCAGATGTAAGCTGTCCTTTCACATTAGTTTAACTCCAGTGATGTCAATGGAGCTGCCCCAGCTCTGACATCATGCTGAGCCAGCTCCCCAAATGAAGTTCTTTGTGACTGCTGCTGTGTTCTTGGTTCTTTCCAGCTACTGCTTTGCATCAGATTTCCAAATATCTTATTTATTTATTATACGTTTATGTGTGTATGTATGCATCTATTTATTTACTAGGACTTTTTAAATTCATAGACTTCTATAAGTTTTATAGAACCCCAGAAAACTGGAAATATTTCCAGACTTCCAGAATGTTTGAACTTGTTGCTTAGTCAGCATCAGTCCTTTTCTTGAGTTGAATTTAAAATGGCAAATGATATACTGGGTCACCACTTTCTCAATTACAGCATTATACTGGAATGAAATCATTACATGAATAATCTGGAGAATAATGTAATACCATGATCATAATATAACTCAATTACAGAAACATGTACATTTTTTCTAAGAACATTTTAAATTATTCTTATATTCTCTTCAAATTTTTGGTGAAGACACAGAATGGCCAGGATTGGAAGGAACCTCAAGGATCATGAATCTCCAACCCCACTGCCACATGCAGGGCCACCAACCACCACATTTAATACTAGACCAGGCTGCTCAAGGCCTCATCCAATCTGGCTTTGAACGCCTCACAGGACGGGGCATCCACAACATCCGGGCAGCCTGTTCCAGCACCTCACCATTCTCATAGTAAAGAACTTTCCCCTGACATCCAACCTAAATCTTCCCTCCTTCAACTTAAAATCATTTCCCATTGTCCTGCTGTTATCTACCCTTTCAAAGAGTTGAAGACACAAGTTAGTTATTTTTAATTTGTTCATACAGCTTTGACAATCTGAATAAGAGTGTCCAAAATTCATTTGGCTCTTGTACCATTTGAACATCTTGGTCCTAATGATGAGGGTATTCTCAAGACACTTCAACTCTCCCAGTTGATGTCAGCCAACAGGCATGTAGGTCAGCCAGAAAACTGTTTAAGGATGTACACAGAAAAAGCAACAATGGGAAAAAAAAACCACAGAGAACATCCTGGGCCATATGCCTTCCAGTTAAAGGAATACTCCTCTATGGGGAAAAAAAAAAAAGTAAGTATAAAAATAATTATACTATCCCTTCTGAGACCCTTCTTCATACAAACAAATATAACAATGAGCTGTTGTGAGATTGGATAAAAGGAAGCTTTTGTCACCATGGTAGTAGTTATCTCACCAATCGAAGCAGTTATCCCAGTTTATCCAGTGGCTCTGAAGCAAGAAAGAGATCATTAAAAAACTTTTTCTTATACCAGACTGCCTACAATTTCTGTGGCTCCAGTTCTGAGAGAAATTTAAAGGGAATGAAGACCAAGAGACCCTCTTCAATATGTTGGCTATTGCCTTGCCAAATCAGCCGTCTGTGTACAGTCAGAGAATAATGTATCACTTGATACATTAGTACATTAGTACATTGATACATACAGAGAATATCTGTATCACTTGTGGCCTTTCCTTGGCTTATGCTCAGAGAGTTTAGGAACTGTTTGTTGTTTAATAGAGTCTTCAGAGATTATTCTTGGAGAGTTATTTCTCTATGCCAGCATACATTGACTGAAAGTACGTTTATGAAGCCTTGCAATGGGAGAATTGGATGCACTTTTCCCTTACTAAATATTCATTGTGAAAGAGCAAAAACAAATTTGAGGTCTATGCCCCTAATTTGGGTTTGTCATTCAACTTAGTGCCCATGCAAAGGCTTCTCAAGTGAGTTGATGCTGTCATCAAAATATGAAGGTTCCTCACTGTCTTGAAGGATTAGGCCAATGATAGGGAGTAATTTTCAGCTGCAAAAATAGTAGCACTGGCAATTTAACAAGAATTCATTTGAAACACTGTGTGGACACACACATAAACAAGATGTTTACAATTACTGTATATTTGTCTGAGAGTAATGCACTGGACAGTGATACTTTCTGCTATGTAAGACAAAATTTTAAGGAAACCTCTAAAAAATCTTTTATGCTTGTTTCTTTGGTGAAAAAGACCAAAACTTTGAAAAGAAATTGAGTTAAAAAAAAAAAAAAAAAAGTTCAGTAACTGAATTTGAAAACTAACTGTTAAATAACCATTTGCCATTTTCAAGATACAAATACAAAATACAAATACAAAAAAATCTCTCTCATACAATCATTGTTAAATATCTCCAAAATACATTTTGATAATAATCTTATCTGGTGGATGTAAATGCAAGAAAAACTATACTGACTGGCTCTTCAAGGACTACTTGACTGTGTTACTTTATTCTGTTTCACTTACATTTTGTGAAAATAATATAACATGCCATAGAATTCTGCAATTTTGATGGTCTCTTCTATTTAATTTTCTGAATTATACTGATCGAGACATTAGCTTTATGTTGTTGACCCAGACTAAATTTATCCTGAACCCTGGAAACTATTAAGCTGAAGCTACCAAATACCATGGAAGATTGTAAAAAGAAAGCTTCTTTCCCCATAAATGTCAGTAAAGGCATTTCAGAATAACAAAACAAACATGATTTAAGTATTCTGAGGGCTTATTAGTTCATATCACTGAACAGATTCTCAGTTGCACTGTCTGTTAAAAATAATTGTGAACATACATTAAAAACACTGGGAAAATACGCATATAATGTTTGTTGAGGTTGTGCAATGCAAACAGCTTGCTAGATCAAAAGAATATGAACAATTTGTCAGCAGCTAAGAATCAGTTTCAATGGTACTTATGTCTTTTGGGCAAAGTATTGACTACACTGAGTTCTTCCAGTACTGTTTGAGGACTCAAGATGAACACTGGTCAATTTTATTTATGAGTGTAGACAGCCATAAAAACTAGCATTTGGTATTAGAGCAGTGGGACTTGAACTGGGCAAACAAGATGGGGAGTACAAGTGCCTGAGGAAACTGTAGCTGAAAGCCCAAAATATCTTCTTTCAGAAAAGGAGAAAAGAAGTTGGTGAAATTACTGCTTGTGAGAGAGACAGAAAGCTATTTTCAGAGTGGGCTTCTCACTTATTCCTTCCTCTCCATCTTTTTGAGAGTGTTAGCCCCAGAAAAATGAGGATAGAAACACTGGACAAACAAAGGGTATGAAAGTTGGAGAGGAATCTTTGAGTAAACAATGTAGAGTACAATTTAAGTTACGGGTTATTTGGTTAACAGCTCCTTTCCAAGCCAGCATAGCTGAGAAGCTTGATATGGTAACTGCAACTTGAAATTTGGCATAAAAAACTCTGCACCCCCAAGTTCTCGTTACCATTGCTTATCACACAGCATACCTAGAGAAACCTTAACAAGAACACAGTAGTCTTGCTGGTGGCAAACGCTGAATAAACACAATTCTCTGCCAATATAATCATTCCCAATTTTCACGCTCCACGGGCCACACCTCCTTTCAGCAACAGCAATTCCTCCTGCCTCACTGGTACAAGCAAGTGCCTTGCGCCAGCTCAAACTCATTTTCCTGAGGGCCTCTTAGGTGGGACTCCCAGGAGAGTTAAAACCATTGCCGTGTTCATTTAGATGGCAACATAAGCCCTGAATTAGACCATAGCTCTGTGACTTCAGTGTAGTATAAATATATTCCAATGATTTATCACGTATTTGCTTTTCCATTTCACATATATAAAGCAGAACATTTTGTAAGCACACTCTGTAAATGTTAATATAAAATCCAGATGTATGTTTTGTCAGCCTACTGCCTTATATTGCATGTTTGAATATTGTAATTTGCTGATGATTGGTAGGTATTTTAAGGGAATGACTTGTGTGTGCATGAGTGTGTGCTGCATTGCAGCTGCTGCAGTTCTTGCTCCAGGTACATGATAAACGCAGGTGAATAACTTAAATTTCAAGAATAAAAAATATCAGTAATTTTTTGTTAGATTTCACAGAATTGTGAGCAGGTAAACTTAAAATATGCAAACAGGTAGTCAAATATGAATATGTTACTGTTATTCTTTAAACAGCCATGTGTGGATCTACTCATATGTTTCAAGAAGTACTGCTGTACTGAGAAGTATACTCTTCCCAAAGAAGTATAGTCTTCCCATCTGATGCATCTCCTGCTAGCCTTCTCCAGACCCTGGAGCCACTCCTGTTGTTGTACATTTACAACTACATTAAAGTTTCATCAAGGTGGTATATTTTCTAAGTTAAATCCTTCTAAGTAAGAGTAAATTTGCCCCATGTTTCTTGTACTCATGTTAAGTCATTCATTTTGTAAGTAAATTATGTTACTCATTTTTCATGTAGCAGTCCAGTTCTGATGGCTGTTCCTTGGAGAGGTTAGTGTTGTTGACATTTCCAATGACAGTTTTCCTGCTGGGTCAAAATGAAAGCTATTTACCATGCAGTTTCCACATTATTCATTCTCGAGAACGAAAAATTGCCCTCAAGGGTGCTGGATGCACAGGAGCCACCAAGGCCAGTTTCTGTACGTACAATTTCTCTACTGAATTGGAAGTGCCAACTATGACAATTTAAAATTAACTTAACATGGTAGTTTTGCCAGATGTGTGCTATGTAATGCTTGGTTCATACCTCAAAGACATGACCTTCACACAGAGTGTGCTAAGCAAAGTCTGGATTCTTCAGTCAAAGATACATCCTTACTTAGTTGGAAGTGATGTTGGAGAAACTTGTTCTTTGTCTCAGAGAAAGTATTTATTTAGCAGTACACCATATGAGGAAATGTATGCAATATTTCATATCTTAAGATACATCTTTTTATGCCCTGACAAATTTTGATCTTAGATATATGTGAAAAACTCACATTGCATAAACAGAAATAGTCAAAACTAATTGTAAGAATTGACAGTGGGATTTAGCACTTCAATGTCAATTAGATTTACATGTATATCTGAACAGAGGAATGAATTTGGAAATACAGGGACAAATTAAAAGATTCTCAACTGATTTTTTCTGGGCTTTTCTTCACCCTGTAGAGCAATTGCAGTGTACTTCATGGTGACTATGTAAGGGACAGTACAACCACTGTTGTAACAAGCTTTTTCAAAAGCTTACTGTTTTTGTCATGTAAAATGTTTTGCGAGCAGAACTTTGCCAAAGTGCTGCACAGCTCCAAAGCTATAGCCATGCCAGGTAAGTCAATACTGTTACCTTGTATTTAAATCAGTACTATGAAGAGGCTAATCACTTTTGCAAATGAAATTTGTTTCTCTAGTTAGAAATGAAATTTTAACTCTGCTTTTGAAGAGTTTCTATTAAAGGATTCTAAAATCCATCTGAATTCACAGAATCAAGAATGGCCGAGATTAGCAGGGGCACGTAAGTCCCTCTGGCCCAGGCCCTGCTCTTACAGAGAAACCTAGAGCAGGAGGCCCAAGTTCATGGCCAGATGGTTTCTGACTCCAAGCAGGGTGAATCCACAGCCTCTATGTGTCACCATATATATCTTAGAAAATAATAAATAATTTACAAGACCATAATATATAAAAATAAAAAATATTTTTAACAGAATTTTTTTCCCTGGCTTTTAAAACTTTCATTCCAATTTGTGATTGATAGCATTTAAACAAAACTCTGATCTCTGACTGTACCTACAGGATTTCTAATGTGGAATAGAACTAATTTTCCACATTACAGCAACTTCAAACTCACCTTGTTATTTGATCTACTTATTGTTCAATAGTAGTCTGAAAAAGAAATCAGATGTTGGAAAGGATTGGAACAGAAAACAAAAATTAAAAGAACTTGGTCACTATGCAATGGTATGAGATTCTTACATCTTAAATTCTGTCTACATTTATATTGCCTCCAATGGAAGGAGAATACAATAGCAGAGGAAAGAAAAAGAGGAAGAGATCAAGAAGATGGCAAGAAGAGTGATTAAAGGTTTGGAACAATTTCTATATGATTAGCAAAGGAGGAATATTTGCTGCAAAGAGATAAAGGACATAATGTGCAGTCCATTAAAGTCAGGAGTGGTGTAGAGCAGGGAATAGTTGTTCATTTCTTTCACTTTGCTACACAAGCTCAAGTTAAAATAAGAACAACTTTAGCTTGGAACACTGGAGATATTAAATGTTCAAATACTATAAAATAAGACTGGATAAAATAGTGGGAGAAAATCTGTAGGGAGTCCTTAAATAAGTCATTGTCTCTCAGTGAAGAAGTTTCTGAGCTGCAAATTAGTGGAGTCTGTGACAATATTCTGAGAAACCACCTCTACATTCTTGGCCTGATTTTACCTTTTCTTGCACCTTGTCTTCTGACTAATATGTATAGAAATCCTTCTGTAGAAAAACAGAGTAGAAGGGGAATTTGGTTTGACCTGATACTCCATTTCCTATGTTCTCATTTAAAAAACACTACTCAATTGAAGCCTTGTCTCATAAATATTCCTTGTACAGGAGAGGGAGAAAGGCTGCAGTCTTCGCAGGCAATGACACAAATTACAGGGCCACCACAGTAGTGTCAGTTTAATTTGAAATGAAAAATTAAAACCATAGAAGAAAGAAAATAATGAAATAGCAGAGTTTTATAATATGGACTCAGAAATCTTTATTTAAACTATAGTATTTTAAAAGGATAAAACTGTATAATTTTTCAGTCTCTGCAGTGGGATTAAGCAGCACATGTGGGATTATTACGTTTGATTTTGCTCATAATTCACCAAGCAGGAATGCAAAGTCTGCAGTGCTTGCTGATCACACGAAAGATTACAAGTTATAAGGACTGTCTGTGCAATGCTGTGGTCAGCACAGCCGGATCCCTCCCATGCTGAGAGCATGCAAGCCACCAGCCAGGTATCACCCGCAGCTCCTTAGGAAACCTGATGGGCTGGAGGTCTGACCCTGCACTAAGAACAGTGAGGATGACAGCTGCCATCCCAAGATTGGAAATCCATCTGGGATTTAAATTGCTGGAGGCTTCAAGATCTCAGTTTCTCTTTCCCAGCTGAGGTTTCTGTCCCTTGTTTGGTGTAATATTCAGAAGCCTGAAAACTGTTCCAGCATCACTGGGATAGTGCAAAACAGTGTCAGCCTTCCTCTGGGATATTGCATGTCAGTGTTTCATCTGATCAATGCAATGTGTGCTGCCAGCATGCTGGATTGGGACTTTTGAATATCTAACCTCACCAAATAGCTCTAAGAAGAGTTAGTTGAGAAACTAACAAAAAAATTTACAAAAACAAGAGCTATAATGATTTGAAGTAACACATGGGGGAATATAGTATGAGCCTAAAACACCAAAGATTTGATACGTTTACATTGTCTTTATATACTATTCCTTAACCAACCAGTCCTATTAGATTCCAGGATAACAGTACTACTTACTGTGATCAGCAGGATAACCTATTAGGCAAAGCAGCTCTCTTGATTATGAGAAAAAATAGCAGCTAATAAATATCTCTCATCCTTTTGTTGGTTTTAAACTCAGTATAAATTAAGCCTTTTGATTCCAATTAGAGCTTTAAGATTTCTTGAGAACAGATGACATATTTATAACTCAACATGTTTGTGTCATCCATCTGTTCTCTGTTGGCAGGTTGTAAATTGTAAGGGCACATAGTACCTTGCCTGTATCATTGTATGTGCCAAAGAGAATGGGGGTGGGAACGGCTTCCTGCTCTAATTGGTATTTAGGTTCTTACATTTTGTGATAGCCACGTAATCATAATCCATGAGTGGCTTTTCGACCTTCTCTAAACACATTTCTTCCAGTCCTCATCAAGGCTCACCTCATCAGCAGAGAAAGACAAGCACTTCTGCAGACTATAGCAATGTCAGACATGAAGTACTGGAATCTGTAAAAACTGACATGTTGCAAAGCCAGACAGCTGCAAAGATTCATGGAAGAGCAGAATCCAATTGGTTATGAAACAGATTTAATGAATATGACTTCCTCAAGTAAGGAATTTATGGGAAAATAAACTGTTACACTTGAACAGATAATGTCAATCACAGTCTCAATTCCTATAGAAATAGCTCTCAAGACAAAAAGAAAAACTCTTTTTCATTACAACAATTTTTTTTCGTAGCATAACATATATCACTTTTAATTGTTGTAGTTAATGTGAACCCAGTGCTGGAGTCAATTTTCTTCAAGTTTTCTCCATTTATCAAATTTCTGTTACAAACTATAGTTATGTGGAAAATATAGGCTGGCTTTGGAGATGTGGACAGTCCAAAGTTTAAAGGCAAACCTAGGTGAATAGCAAAGGTATAGACTGATTATGCTATGAAATTCTGCTTCAGCTGGAAAGGCTGAAATAAAAAACAGTTTCAATGGAAATCGAACAAAAGATTAAAGAATGTACTAACAACCCTAGCAGAGATTATTAAGGAGTCAAGGGATGATATTGTTAACAAGGCATCAGGCCAAGCAATAGTTGTCCAAAGCTGATAAGAATAGAGTGGCTAGAAATTGGAGAAGCTTAAGAAGATATTTTTATGTTTTTGCTTAGTACAAGCAGGATCTCCAAGGACCAGACCATGGTTAGCATAACCCCATTATCAAAAAAGTGGTCCAGAGATTTACTTAGAAATAATATATCAGTGCATTCAGCCTCATAGGGGACAGAACTGTTTCAGATCAAATGGAGATACTCTTGGAAAAATCGACAGCCTGAGAACAGCCACATGTTCTCAGGAAGTGGAGATCATGCCTTGGCTGATTGGAATTCCTGGCGGATATTATTACTGCAGAAGTGTGGGGTGACCTGATAGAGTAACAAAGAAAACAGAATTTTTACTGTGGTTATTCAGGTATTTTGATCATATAAGCATTTTAAAAATTTAAATGGAAGTGGAAGATTGTTATTACTTCAAGAAAGAATAAATAGTTGTCAATTAAGTGAAAGGTGTTTTTCCTTTGGCTTGGGGTTCTTAAGTCATTATCAGACTTAAACTTTACATTTGAGATTTCTGGGATTTTGAAGGATGAAAACAATGGGAAAAAATGATAAAGTGTTTATGAATATTTTTTTTTTCTGCAGTACTAAAACTAGGAGAAGTGCAAAAGAAGCAGTAAGCAAAACATATTTTAGGATGTTCTAGAGTTTAAGGAAAGAGCTATAATCATCAAATGAGATTAAGTCATTTTATGAATGACAGGGAATTAAAAGTAGTAACTGGATTCTAAAAATGAGTATATTTCAAGTTGCTCTGAAAAGTTCAAGAATTCTCTAAGTAGGAAAATACTAAGAATTGTTACTCTAGGAGCAATAAATATATGTAACAGGAAGATTTTAGCCTGTAAATTATGTAATTTTGTGTTTGAAATGAAAAAATAATAGAAAATCTGATGGTATTCACTATTTATGTTTTGCTCTCACTGTGACTTTACACACTACTGAAAAATAAGGTTTTTATTCTCAGTTAAATAAAATGGAACAACATACAGTGTAACTTTCCTTTTCCCTTAAATAAATCTGTACAATTTTGTTATAATATAAAAGAGAAGGAAAGATTTAAGAGTTGGAATATTTTTACTTTTTCCTTGCTAACTTTAATTTTCTAAATTAATCTAATCTCCATGTTTTCCAGATCTTTCAGGTTTCTTTGAATTAAGCGTCTCCCACACAACCCTTCCCCAAATAGCTACTGGTCAGTCGAAGAAAATCAAGCAACTGTTCTTAAGAACTTGAGTTCTTTACCCAGAGAGTGGTGAGATGCAGGAACAGGCTGCCCAGAGAGGCTGTGGATGCGTCGCCCCTGGAGGTGTTCAGGGCCAGGTTGAATGGGATCCTGGGCAGCCTGGTCTAGTATTAAATGTGGAGGTTGGCGGCCCTGCATGTGGCAGGGGGTTGGAGCTTGATGATTCTTGAGGTCCTTTCTCAAGCCATTCTGTGATTCTGTGATTCTATGAACTGAGAAGCATGTCTTCTCTCTTCTTGGTGGCACAGACCTTGTACAGAATGTGTCAGTCATAGCAAAGGTGAGCAGCAATAACCCTAAGGCTTTGACAAAAGTTTTGGCTAAATGCTACATCTGCTCAGGAAGTTGTCTTGCTCAGCATTGGGCTTAATCTCAGTCACTGTGAAATCCCAGTGAAGTCCTCTGGCCCTGGAAAAGCCACAATGTTTAGGGGTACACTCATATGTTCAACAGCAAATTTGCAAAGTTTTTAGAGTTGAAGTTATTATTGCTAATGAGTCTTATTTTTTATTGAGTTATTGAAATGTTCCCCACATTTTTGTTTTAGTGCTAGACATATTTTCTGGCCTTGGATATATTGAAACATTTAAGCTTGTTAATAGTAGATGTCAGCCCAGATAGAATTGGAACCAGATTTCTGAGGCAAGGAGTCTAAAGTAACAAATTATTGACACATTTCATTACTTCCACTACAGTCTAAAATATTGGACAAATAAGTAATATAAATTCACAGCTTAGATGGATTTTGGAACAAAGGGAAGCCATGAATTTTTTATGGTCAAACATGATATCTAATCACTCAACTAACACCACTTTATTTAAAACTGCAGATGTCATTTTTGGATTAGATTTTGTATTAGATATTATATTACAGTGTTGGTTGTTTTTTATCCTTTTCTTTTGAAGATCAAAATTTGGATGATTTCTTTTGTTATATGAATTATCCTGTTACAATCTGACAACTATTGTTATGGGGTGGAAATCTGCAGAAAACTTGGCTTATTATACTGCTGTAATGCTTTAATTGTTATTTAGAACAGAAAATGGTAACATTGATAGATCAAAGTCTTCTCAAAACTTAAATGCATTCCTTTGACGCTCCAGAGGTTTGTTTTCACGTTGGATCATATTCTTTACAGCCCTTACAGTAATCATTTTATGTCTATCTATAAACACAGAGCAGATGCAGGTTTCCCCCTTTTTTAATGTCCTTAGGCTGGCTTAGTGTGCAGTCAGTTACTTTCTGCATCCAGCAGATATCATGATGCTTTATTAATCAGTTTGAGTGCTGGCATTATGCTTGGCCAAAACTGGTGAGAATTTCAAAGTGGATGTCTTTTGTTTGTTTTCTTTGAAAAAAAAGGAGTGGTATGGTATAGTGAGATGCATTCAGACCAGGGTTGTGACAAATTCCTTTTCCACAAGGACTACTCGGTCAAAAGTGTGTTTGGAATAAGGCAAGAGAAAAGAGCTAAAGGGGATATGCAACAACAAAAGCATTTTGAACCACATGGAAATGGGAGAAGATTCCTGCTACTTTTCATAGTTTTTCAAGCTAACTTCTTGAAGGTAGAAGACAAAGAGTAGGAAGTTGTATATTTATGGCTTACACAAATTACAGTTTCTCTCAAATTATGCAGTATACTTGAAGTAGCTCAAGCAAAATAGTATTCTGTTGTCTTTTTTTTTTCCTTTGAGCGTTAGTGAAGAAGGTACACAATCAGAGATGCACTATTTCTCTCATGAAATACTGTATACAATGATCACAGTGAGGAATATTTCTGCTTAGTTTATTACTTCTAGCTTTATGTACTTGTATTTCTAGTAGAGTTGACTTAATTGTTATGCTTGAATCACAAAAGTACGAAAGTACTAGGTACACTTTTACAAATTTTACCATGCCCTTGCTTCCTAACTTAGAGAGGGGAAGGTATAGAAAATAAATTCTTCCAGATTTTTTTTAAGAAACCCCCAGATTAATTTCTTTTACTTATTTTTAATTGTTCATTTCCTTTCTGAAATTTGAGGTGGAAACTCAATAAAAAGAATTTTTCAGCCATATCAGCAAAATAAGTGCATTTTTGCTGCAAACCCAGACACTTCATTTTAAGGTTTCAAGTGAAAACACAGTTTTTTTAAAAAAGTCCCCTGCCCAGGATACTTCTGCTTAATTATAACTCCTCTGTGAAAATCCTTTTGCAGTAGAAATAGAACAGCATTTTTTTAGTTGTTTGTAGATAAAATGATTTGTTTTGTTTTGTTTTTTAAAGCAACTCTATTGATCATATAATTCATCTTCTATGGACTTTGAAAAACTGTTAACAAAATCTAGAATAAGTGTCAGATGCATAAATACTTTATACTGTAATATACTTATTAATTTCATAGAAATTTCGTATGTAGTTGGCTGAGCCCTATGCTATATGAAAGTATAAATTGCTTCAAAAGAAATACTTTGGAGAAAGGTAGTCAATGTTGTCTATTATCATTCCAAGCATTAAATATCAGCCAAAATAAAAAACAATCCAGGTACCATAACACATTTAAAAGGATGAGAAGGAATATTCATCAAAACTTGGTACAAATCTACCTTCATGCATAAAATATTGAATTCAGCATTTTCTTATTTCTCACATAAATTAAATTCACTAGAGACAAGTTGTTAGAAATTAGAAAAAATACCATATCAGTTTCAATTGCACAGTATGAATGTATTTCTATTTTACATCTTATACACTGAATATTACAAAAATATTAAAAAATTTACAGATATTGATTCTCTTTTTCTTTTGGAGTAAGTTGCCCAGAAAAAAAATTCTTCAAATAGGAAAATGCAGCCTTACACAATGAAACAGAATACAGGGAGTATGAACTGTGACACTCCCAAATCAAAGAAATCCATGTTTCATTAGATTTGAAAGAATTTTTTTTGAAGATTCAAAACCAAAATTGCAGTTATTCAGCTAAGAGATTAAGCAGTTGAAAAATAATTGCAGTTAGAATTATTTTGCCCTGTCTCCTGAGGGATAGCTTATATGTACTATCATACTATTTTCTCCTAAAAGTGACTTGCATGGGAAATATGTTTGCATGTCGGAGGCTGCTGCCTGGATATGATATTAGCTATTGTAGGCCACCCACAACAACCTCGCATTCGAGTAACCCTTCACCACCAGCAAGGATTCACTTAACCTTTGATTAAAGATTGGAATTTAAACTATGAAAAGGTCTGAAACCTGACACAATCCTTTGACACCATGGTGTCTGTCATTAAAGATAACCCTGCATTAGGTACTGATTTCTGAAAATAGAAACAAACTACTTTGATTTTCAATCTTAACTCTTTGATACTGCCAATATAACCCTGCTGTGTCAGGAGTCTTGCTTCTCCTTTCAAGTCTGTAAGAAGATTTAGGGAGAGTTTAGAGGCCAGCTAGCACAAATCGGGCAGCCCAGTTGCTAGCAAATGAAATAACTTTCTGAGACTTAGTGATCAATGGACCACAAAAAGAAAAAATGGACAGTGAAACAGAAACAGATAGACAGACATCTTCCTTCCTTCCTTCCTTCCTTCCTTCCTTCCTTCCTTCCTTCCTTCCTTCCTTCCTTCCTTCCTTCCTTCCTTCCTTCCTTCCTTCCTTCCTTCCTTCCTTCCTTCCTTCCTTCCTTCCTTCCTTCCTTCCTTCCTTCCTTCCTTCCTTCCTTCCTTCCTTCCTTCCTTCCTTCCTTCCTTCCTTCCTTCCTTCCTTCCTTCCTTCCTTCCTTCCTTCCTTCCTTCCTTCCTTCCTTCCTTCCTTCCTTCCTTCCTTCCTTCTTTCCTTCCTTCCTTCCTTCCTTCCTTCCTTCCTGCCATCTGAGTGTCAGTTTTTATTCTTAGCTACTGCTTTTTTCCTCTCTTCCTCAGTTCTGTTTATCCAGTTGGCTAAGAAAACCTCAACCTGCTGTTCTTTTTCTCCATGCTTTGCATTACACACTGGCAAACGATGAATGTCTTTGCAGTGGTTGTGTCTCACCTGGTCATAAAAAAAGAAAATAAAAAAATCAGAGGAGCACAACTCAGCAGCAGATTTCCACTGGAAAATAATGTGGGGGAATACAAAGTTCATACACTGTGAAAAAATGAGAAAGTTTTTGGATTTACACTGTTTCTGAGAAACTGTCCATCAATTTTTTAGTTGATCATGCACCTCAACTGAGCTGGATTAAATTGGATCCTGACTGGAATTAGTCCAATAGCCCTGGTTGGAACTGACTGTGCTACAGAGGCAGTTTTCACAGCTCTAATCACCAGCAACATTTGTTGAGAAGCATCAGCTCACGAAGGGGCCAATCTTGGAAGTACAGCACTCCCTGAGCTGAGCAAAGCAAAATGCAGCCTACTGCAGGAGACTTCTCTTGAAGCCAAAAATGAGTACTGACTTGACTCCAGATGACAGTGCTCTCTCCAGTCCTCTCCAGTCATCCCAGTGCCACTGGAGCTGGAATTCCCGCCGTCTTTTCCAAGACACTGGCAAACAGTTACACAACTTTTAGAGAGAAGGCTCTTCTTTATGCCCAGCAGAAGGTCATGATCAGCTTCTACTCTCTTCGCTGCACACACAGAAGGTTCATATTTCTCAGCTATTCATAGCAAAGCAAAAAAGGGAAAGAAGAGGCTTTTTTTCTTGTTTTCTTTCAACTCCATGATGCACAGACACAGAGATCATGATAGACATTTTTGTTCCTTGACAAGTCCTCATGTGGCACCTACTTTACTTTGTCCAAAGGGGCTGTAATGCAGCTGCAATTCCATCAAATTAAAGCCCAACTTGAATGTGTCTCTCTAGCTAAATTTCTGCTTCCTCTTTGCTAACATCATTGTGAAGATACAGTCAAAAACTTGCAAAATTATCCATTCCACAAGGTTATTGAATGTTTCATTCGGTGTGGAGCTGCTTCTGGATCATACCCACATTAATATATTCACAGCATCTCCACACGCATTTCCAATGAAAAAAAAATCATAACAAAAGAACAAGCTAAGGAAACTAAGGAAAGTAATAAGGAAAGATGGAAAGACAGCAAGAATTGAAATGACTCCCTCAGGGGTGTGACCTATATGGAAAAAAAGAAGGTGAAATCTTAACCTTGTCAGAAAGCTTATTTCACAGGAGCAAAAAGGGCATTATATTTTGGCAGCCTGCTGGCTGCATATTAGTGATATTTATTGTGTAATCTTTGTTTCTGATAACAATTTGCAGAGTACTAACTGGAGATAAATACTTCAGGATGCATAGAGTAATCTGATATTTCCTAGTAGAATGCCAAATTTATCCCACCTATGACACTAATCTAATAATTCACTCAATGAGCACTAAAGATTTCTCTTATGAATTAGATCAGTATGATAAATCACCCAGAATTTTGATATACTTAGTTCATATTTCTTCCTTGATAATAGTTTAACGTAGTGATTTGCAGATGCCAGCAGGAGAATCTGAAGGGTGGTTACACGAACTGATTTCCTCCATGTGTTAGTTAATGATACAGGAGCTTGTTGGATGTTGAATTATTTTTTTCCATGCTTTGATATTTTGTGTACAAGTTTTGTTGAGAGCTGTTTCTAGCAAACAAAATACAGAAAGATAGAATGCATATTTCCTGTCTTACTTAATTGCATTAGGTTTTGAAATAAAAGGATCAGGATCCATTCAGGATCCATTTTGATAGGAACTGAGCTTGCCCCAAAGTGCTAAGATTTAAAGATTTCAAGAAACAGTTTCCTGCAGAATGGGTATGGTTTTGTTACGGATAAGGCACAGATAATTCAGATTTCCTATTGCTAATAATCATTCCTTAAAATGGCTTTACATTCACTTTATTATTTAAGTTCCCTTACCCATACTACGAGCTTAGACAAGCATCCCACAATAGCAGATCTACAAATGCCTAAAATGCACTCCAGGCTTTCAGCCTATGAATGGCTCAGACAGTAAATATTGATTTACTTCTAGCTTCTGCAAGTAGATGAATGGAGTCCTACTAATATCTAAGGTTATCTATGGTCTTATGACCTGTGAATGGTAACCTTGGTGCGACTCGGATTTGAACACTAGAAAGTGAAAGGTCAGAGAAATGATAGCTTACCTATGGCAACAGAATTAACAGTTCGGGCTGCTCTGGAGATATTAATTTGAACCGTCTTATGGTAAATGTCACTCAGGTGCACTGAAGAGAAAAAAGGATTGATGAGCTCTTGAGAAGACACAGTGTTCTTGCATTGTTAAGTATGATTCCAGAGTAAATAAAGGTACCAAAATGAGCTGATTAGTTGGGGAGTTAACAATGAAAAATTACAAGAGTATATTTTCATTTTCTGATGAACACACCTCGCAAGTGAAAAACACTATTGTAACGTGATTCTTGGATTATCTGATAAAACCAGCGTGCAAATGAGTAATAAAAAGCGTTAAGGATAATATATTTTCTCTTTGCATAAGTTAGCTAAATTTAGGCTGGAAGAACAAACTGAATTCTTCCACTTAAAACTGCTGAGCAAGAAGTATTTCAATGAGATTGTAAGTGTAATTTAGCTCTAGTTTTGAAGTATGGATTTCTTTTCTTTTACAGCTTCATTAAGCTTCCTGAATGCTACGTATGCTACATATTCTTATCTCTGGTGTAATCAGATTTTGGTGTATACAAGACATTTTAGAATAGGTCTTTTTTTTTTTTATTCTCCTTTTGCCATCACCTTGGATCAACATTTTTCTCCATAATGCTGAAGGTCCATAATGCTGTAACACCAGTGTATTTTTAAGAGTTCAGTACTTTTAAAACTGAAAGTGTGTCTTTAAAATATAGACTTAACTTTGACCATGCATGCTGGACATCCTAACCATTTTTAGTACTCCCTCTAGTTTCCCCTTTTTCAGATCTTTCATTGCATGTTTACTTGATTCTGATGATGAAATGAAGTTTGGAAGAGTTTCCTTTTGAACCATAGGTGGCAGCAGACAGCAAAAACCTTGGAAATCGGGGCTCCTCAGCATTTCTGAGAGAAGCATGCTTGGTTCATCATAGGATGGGTTCTCTATGATTCTCTCCTCACGCCCTGAGGCTATTTTAAATATATGTTTTACATTTCTACATTATAACTGACTGCAATGAAAAAGAAGCATTTTTTTTTCTTTTTCTTTCCTTGTGTATTTATTTGTGCAAAATATCATCATAAATATGTTAGTGTTGCTATTTAACTCTTCTTCAATTTCCTGCCTTATCCATTGACTTGCAGCAGTATCATTTAATCTACTTTAGATTATATCCATTATATCCAGGCAGTTTTGTTGATCTGGTTTTAGGCCATGGGGAGTCTCACAGTTTCCTGATCCACAAGTTTTGGGAAAGAAGCAGTGACAGGCTTCTGCCTAAGACTCTGTTAATAAAACCATAAATCCATGTCACAGAGATAAATTTTCAATCTTTTTGTTTTACCCCGTGGGGAACTTAAAAATGCTTTTGCTTACTAGGCTATTTTTACAGCTCTAAGTCCAGTGTATTTCTTATTGTCTTTTCCCATAGCCTTGAGAGATTCAAACAAACTCCAGAGCTTTAGTAACCCACTTAGTGAATGAGAGTATTGGTCTTCTGTAAGTGAAACTAAACATATTGCCATCTACATGTTACATGTTTCCTTCTGCGAAAAACCCTGCATTTATTGGAGTAGCCTTTGGCTAATGAGGTTATACTTCTTAAAATTAATGACATGCATTTTGTATCATCCTCGGCTTATGACCAGCCAATCTGAAAGCCAGCACTGCTTCTCCACGTGGGCTGGTTCACTGTGTACACACTTAGGGGTTTGTAGAGGCATCACCTTCTGAAAAAGTGCCATTACAGCAGCTCCTGAACTAGGAGACTTCTCTCCAGTCTTGATACAGGAATCTTTTCTGGACTTGAATAGGTGAAAAATAGGTGGTGTTGGAGGGCTCTCTCATTGCCTGGATGAAGCTAAAGACAGTACTGATGCGGCTTTCCACCAGAAAATATTGGGTGGCTGCTTGTTGTTTTGCAGTGATGGGAAAGGGTTTAGGAATCCAGGACTGGCAATGACCTTGCTCCAAGGAGTTCCTTTTTTATTATTTATTTTTTCACTGGAGAGAGATTCCCTGGATTCCTTGGAGGCACTGCAATGAGAAACCCTTCAGAAAGGACAGTGACGATGACTCGCAGTGTGATACTCACTCAGCATGAAGGCAGAGCAGAAGATTGGAGACAAAAGCCACTGCATGAGTCCAGGAGAAGAATTTTGCCTGGGGCTTTTACAGAACAAACAGCAGTGAGCAAAACTTTTGAGAGGGTTTAGATAATCATCTGTGGTAGATGAAAGATAAACTCCAAAGCAGAAGCCTTTAAATGAAAAAAAATAATTTAATTAAATTAAATGTTTGCTTCAAAAAAAAAAAACAAAAAAAAAAAAAAAAACAAGAGAAAAACATATTTCCAGGAGTTCTGCTCCACTACTCAAAAGAAAATAAACTAGTGGTTCAACAATGCAGATGAATGACTGCAGATCTGAGACTTGTAGCTTCTTTGACAGTAGACAATGCTTCTAAATATAAACATAAGAGGACTGCAAAAGGATGGAGTTTCACATCTTTCAGTGGAAGAATAAATATTATCCAATCTGATTTATCTTCTTGTGGATTCCTGTCTCATGTTAAAAGCATGAGCTGTTTCTCAGAGAGCGTATTACCAAAAATTCCTACAAGAATGGATTGCTTTCTAAGCCTTGCTTTAGATTTTACCATATATTATTTTATCTCCACTGCTTTGTAAATATTAAGCAAAAGCAATAAAGAAAATGACCACACAGTTCCTTTTAGGCTAATATACTATTTCGCCTCTAATAAACATAGAAAAATATTCTAAACCTAAAAGAAAGCTTTTTTCTAACCACCAGGCACAAACACACAGTTTCTTTGGGTATCATATGCATTGTCATTATTATTCATGCTTTTTCAAAAAGATAACATTGCATCTAGCAATGTATCCTAGAAATAGCTGACAGCAATTTTATCTATATGAACTTGGAGATTTTTTTTTTTTTTTTAGCATGAAAATATTGATATCCCTGCCTAATTCTTTTTCATTTTCCTGTACATTCTTCCTCAGTATTTCTTCATATTCTTTTTGTCAGACTGACTTCCTTTTTTTCTTTGGCTTGCTCACAACTTCCTAATCATATTCTTTCACATCCTTTGCTCTATTATCCTATAGTAGTAATTTTCTAACTCTTCAGTTCTTTCTTATGTGTCTATACCAAGAGCCCCCAGTTTTCTTTTCCTTGCTTCAGAATGACTTCCCTTCTTTTCCTACAGGACTGAATCAGGTGCCTGTAAGTCACTTTCTCTTCTGGGCACCTATCAGGGCTCCTGGATATCTGACCTTGCTAAGCATCCACTTTCCACTCAAAGAGAAAAAGATTATAATGGGGCCCAGTATGTGCATATGTATCTATTTTTCCTTTCATAGCCTTACAAAGCAAATGAGTGTCAAGAACTTCCATCCCCATAGTTCATGTTCTGGTTGTGAACTAGAGTGCCCACAGGTCCTTTGTGTTCAGTTAAATGTGTGACTACTTCCAGTTTAAAATGGGGCTTAGTGACACTATTAAAGTGAAAGAGAGGTCAGGAACAAGAGAAAAAGAAATTGGGCTGTAACACTTTGGGTCTCAGGATTCTGTCTACCAAAGCAGATGACTAGATTTTCTTGTATTTTAATATATCAGTGCAATTTTGGACATATTTTGAGTATATATCTATTATTTAATTGAACACACTGATTCAAAAAACTGAATAGGCTGCTGATAGGAAAACAAGGTCTGTCAACTGAAATTTAGCCAGTAGAAGAATGAAGATATTCATTTCACAAAAATTTGGACAGACACAGGTGTTATTTCCTAATTAGTCCTTAAAATTTACTAAAGAGAAAACAGTATTTTTCTAAAGAACATTTCCACTTTTAAGAGATTTGCTATGGGGCTATCTTGTCATAAATATAAGCAGCACATCTTCCCAAAGATGGATACTAATGTCTTCCCCCATGCAAAATATGAAAAACTGCACTTACAAAACCATACAAAACAAATAAATTCCTGTTTGAGATCTGGGGATAGGGGTTTTAGATTCTCTAGAGGAGAAGAGAATTCTTTCATTGTTTCACAGATGTGGCAGGAGCCACATGAAATGCAGAGCTATTGTATTTTGTGATTAATCCTTTCCCCTCCATCTCTTCCTTCTCAGTCTGTATTTTCCCTTCCATTGGTGCAGTACCAGAATCCTGTCTTCTCTCTTTCCCGTTCTTACTCAGCTACCCTGCATATGCTATATCTTAATCTCCTTTTCCTACGGGAATATTTTCAGTGTTTCTGGACATTTTTTGGGGGGAGGGGGATGGAGGGGGAAGTAGAGATTACAGTTCCAGATAGATTTTTTTGCAAAGGTCATTTTGATATACAGATTGCATCAAAATTTCTCCAGACATATGGATTTGTGTATGTGTATGAGCACTAGAGCTCAGAGTTCAACAACACTGATACTGTCATCTATATTCAGAGTATCAGGTGAAATGGGAAGAGAATTTTGGCAGAAAATAAATCCGCTTGCATTCCAGCCTGTCTTCAGATATTAGAGGGACTGGGGGTTGCTGAGCTTAGGGTTTGATCAATGTTCAATTTGACGTTATAAGACTGGTTGTGCTCAATATGTAAACTTTGACAATTACAGGTTCACAAATAGCACACTGCCCAATTACTGTAGTTGCATTTGAATGCGCTGTCATGGTCAACCTTAAGGAATCTGGCTGCACCCAATGAGAACTCTCAGAGCTAGACAGTGAATAAGGCAGTTTATCAAAGTAACAGACTACATACCCTTTCAGATTTCTGGTGATACATTCACTGTTTGAAAAGCATGTAAAGTTCACCAAGAACATGAATAATATGGACAAACACAAACACATTAATTATCTCTATTAAGATTCTCAAGTTTTCCAAGGGAAGCACCCATTATAACTGAGTGAATGAATCTTACCTAATTGACTTCCCTTTGAGATGGCAAGAGATGCTCAGCCCATCAACTGGTCCCAGAAGTCAGTGATGTCCTCCTGACTTATCTGCAATGTTATCTTCCTCAAAAATCCTTCATTTTTGTACTATTTTCTTACTTTGAGGTGGAATTTGAGTGACTACAATTAAACATACCTTTGTTTTGAAAAGTTTACTCGAAGAACATGTTTTTGACAGAAAGGTGAATAACTGTTGGCTCAGAGCTGGCTCAGGAAAACCAGATAGTTTATCAGTTCCTGTAGTATCATCAAGTCCCCATTCCTGCACGATAGTTACAGGAATTGGCCACAGGAATTCCATCCTGCTCCACACTTCTGTGTTGTTTTTATCTGAGAGTCAGCTTACCAGGCTCCCTCAGTGTTTGCTATCAGCTAAGGTTTGCAGGTCTTGTTTTGCTTATGCTTACCTTCTCACAAAAAGTTGTCCTTTCAATAAATCACCTCCTGTATCCATTCCATGTAACCTACTCTGAGAGTACCGTCACTCAAGCTTCACAACATATGAAAGGAACTGGAGAAGTCACGTACAGTCTTGTTATTGAGCTCTAGCTCAAGGGGCTTTCAGTCTGCTTACTGTTTTTGAGGTAAGATGATTGACTCATAGTGTTTGGCAAGACTGTATTATCAGTACTGAGCAATACTTTGGATGTAAATGCCAGGCTAAAGGAAGAGGTTAAGGGCAGGAGGGACCATACTGTCACACAGCAGTTATTGCTTTTCTCCTCAAGCTGTCCTGCCCTTGTAAAAACTGGTTGGTAGGAACGACTTGTGGTACAACTGCAGCATGGTCTGGGTGTAAATTAAGTTTGATTCTACCTACAGTATTGAGCTCTTGCTGCAATTACTCCTTCATGTCTGCTCTTCTCAAAGGACAGAAGAGTGCTGTACTGGTCCCAAGTGAGACTATTGGAAGCATAGTCAGAGTTTAAGGGACTGTATTTTGGGAACATTTTGTACTATAAATGTAAATTACTTGCTTGCTTAATAGGTCAGTACTGGATGCTAGGCCACTTAGAAAAATGTGCATTTAAATTACACATCCAGCTTAGAAGATATTGAAAATTATGACCTATGTGTGATGCAAAAATGCATCTATTGATTTGTGAAAATTATGTATATTCCTATTTTACAAAATAAGATATTTAGCTGTGATGTGCCGTCTTGTTTTTGACTGCAATTTTGTTAATTTTGTTGGAGCTTGTCCAGAGGTGGGCCACAAATAATGATCCAAGGGAAGTAACACTTCCCCTACAAGGATAATTTGAGAAAGCTGGGGATGCTCATCCTGGAGAAGAGAAGGCTCTAGGAAGACATGATAGGGTCCTTTCAATATCTAATTGAGGGTTATAAGAAAGAAGGGGACAGACTCTTTAGCAGGGTCTGCTGTGATAGGACAAAGGGAAATGTTTTCAAGCTAAAACAGGAGACTAAATATAAGAGAAAAATGTTCTGTAGTAAGAGCGATGAGGCAAAGGATTTAGTTGCCCAGAGATCCACCAGAGATATGGTGGATTCCCTGTTCCTGGAGACATTCAAGCTGGCCCAGTTTCTGAACAGCTGTTGCAGCTTTAGATGACCATGTGCATTGCAGGGGGGTTGTAGATGCCATTTAAAGGTCCCTTCCAATTCAAACAGTTCTATGATTCTATAACAATTTCATTTGTAGTGGCTGGTATGTTGTCATGTTTTGAATTTAGGAGAAAATTAATGTTGATAACACACTGATATTTCAGCGCTTACAGTATAAAAAAGATTTTTCATCTTCTCACACTGTCATATCAGCAAGGAGGCTGGAGGTGTACATGAATCTGAAAGAGGACAGAACCAGAAAGCTGGCCCAAACTGGCCAGAGGAATATTCCATACTGCATAGCAACATGTGGGACAATAAAACTGCAAGGAGTTGGTAAAAGGGGCTGCTTGCTGCTTGGGGACAGGCTGGGCATTGGTCAGTGGGTGGAACTGTGCATCACATGTTTTGTATATCATGATAAGTATTATTATTATTGCTTCTTTTTCTGTCTGATTAAACTGTGTTTATCTCAAAAACTGAATTCCTTCACCTTTTTCTGATTCTCTCCCTCACCCGACCATGGGAGAGAGGGAGTGAACTGTTGCCTGTCCAGTTAAATGACAAGTGTGAACAGTGACTTTATTATTACCATTGACTTTGGCTATTCTAGTCTCTTCCATGACAAATGCCATTTTATATAAAGAAATGGACTTCAGAGGAGACAACTTTGACCACTTCAAGAATCAACTTGGAGGTAACCCACAGGTTAAAGCAATGGAAGGTAATTGGAAGGCCCAGGAGAGGTGATTACATTCAAGAATCAGTTCTGTGCTCCTCATTACAAGAAAGACAGGGAACTTTGTGAGATTCCAGTGGAGGGACACTCAGATGATATGGGGCCTGGGGCATTTCTCTTATGAGGAAAGAATGAAAAACCTGGGACTGTTCAGCCTGGAGAAGAGAAAACTGAGAAGGTTACCAGTGATAGAACAAGTGGCAATGGGCACAAAAATGTGCTTTTATAAATCTATTTCTCAAAGTTTTTAAAACTATAATGAAAAGCATAGTTTGGTCTGAATTCACAAGCTGATTTAATAGGAAACTGAGAAAATGGGGAAAAATTCATTAGTCATCAAATTGGACCCTTGTAGTATTAAAAGGCATACAAATGGAGCAAGAAGCATTGCTGGTGAAGGGATCAATGGAAATTTGTCAAAGGGATGATAAAAAACATACCAAAGGACAAAAGAAATAGGCAGCACAGTGCTATTTGTATCGTTGCACTAAAAAAAGAAAAATAAATCTTATTTTAAAGACTGTTAGAGTTGTACGATCTGAACTTAAAATGAAATACAGTTTCATTAGTTTAATTGAGAAAATGGACTGCAACTGCAATGTTTTTTAATTCAATAGCGTACACTTATTTCTGGATAAACTATAATTAGACTCTTTTCCTATGCTTTGAATAAATTTGTTAATGTTTCTTAGAGGGAAAGATGGTGGTTTGTAAAATATTGTCAGCCTGTCACATAAAGGCATGCTCAAAGTAAATGAAATCACAGAGTCTGCAATTTTAAGAAATGTTTTATTATAAAGGATAGGAAATCAAATCCACTTTTTTTTTTTTTCCCCAAACCAAGATAAATAAACAGTAAATATCATGCTGCTGATTTTGAATGTGTTTTGCTTTTTGCATTACATACTGCAAAAACTGCCTTCCAAATGTGGAGACTAGGAAATATATATCTGTTGAGAACGCAGTGGAAGATGGACTTCAGTCTTTGCACATAAATGAAGAACATTTCATAAAACTGCTGGAAACTGAGACAAAGCAGCCCTGTGAAGAAACTGCTGAGCAAGGAGTAGTTTGGTAACTTATTCAGCAGAAAACAGCAAATTAACCCTTGTGCAGGATTATTTCAAATATATATATAAATATATACAAATACACAAAAGGAAAGAGCTTCCCACTTTAAAAAAGCAAACATCAAGTTGTAGCAAAACCAGAGAACCTTGTGGGCTTTGTGTTCTTTAAGAAGGGATGTTTAAAAAATCCAAGCCCTTTTTTTTCTCCATTCCATTAAAATAAACTGCTAAAGGAAACAAAAGTTTCTCTGCTAACGTATTTGATCTTCATTGTGCCTAATTTCATTAAGAGTTTAACAAACAAACAGCTTAATCAACAAACAGACAAGCACAATCACCACATTCAAATTATAAGCATGATCTTGGTCCCAGTTTAATCAATAGAAATGTTACTTTTGATTTAAATGGGAGCAAGGTCAAGCTTTTTTTTTTTTTTTTTTTTTTTTTTTTTTTTTTTTTGTATAGCAGAAGTAGAATGAGTACAAGCTTCTTTCCCAGATTTACTTTATTCAAATGATTAAATCACAAGGGACTGTGGGCAACCTAACTACTTTTTTGATTGTTATGACAGGGACATTATACTTACCTATAGCTGAATTATGCATCTCTCCACACAACTCTGAAACATTTTAATACAACAGAATTCCTTGTTTTGACTGTAGAAAACTGTAAGTAGTCTTCTAAAGTTCTTTAATACTTATATTCTCTTGACGTTATGTGCTTTTTTGAGTAGGGTCAGGGCTGCATGTACAAATTAAATGACCATCACAGGAAATATACATGCTATTTACATTTCACAATTCCTTTTTTTCTACACAGTTCGATGAGTATTTTTTGTAGTTGTAGCCTAAGCACTGAGAAGAACTGGCATGCTTTTGATACTCACAAAAATGTAATAATACAGTGAAAAAATGAAAATTTAGTATAAACGTAAAATAATTAATCATAAATTGTGCACATGCAAGGATATTGTACAATGAATTCATTGACTTAAGCCAAGCATTTATGTCATTTTTTATATAACCTAGCAATTTGCCTTCCTGTGTACTTTCAATGGAAATATTCCATGCAAAATCCTATATTTTCTTTAGGATAATATTTCACAGTCTCTTAACCTTTCATCAATTTCTATATGTGACATTCAGACCTCCTTTAATGAAAGAAGGGAAAAGGCTCAAAATTCATCTACGTTTGTTATCATGCTATAAATCCTAGCTCAGAGATTATGCCAATTACCTCTACAGAGCAACCAATTTATGCTTCTTACCCTTATCATTCTTCATACATTTGACTCAGTTTATTTATGAGAAACATGTCCTTCAAAGACTTAATAAAAAATAATATTAGCACAAATCATTGGACTCTGAGATTAACATAAATCATTCATTTATTCAAATTCAGTTCATTTTAGAAAAATGATATTTGGAGTGGTCACCTTCAGTTCTTTAACATGAGTTTTAAAAAAGGAGTCTCTATAATTATTTTTTTTTTCATAATAGTGGCGTTTCATTTTTAAAAAGCAGTCCTCTTAGTGGACCTAAGAGTTTCCTAGTTTCAAATTCTGATGCCGTTGTTGAATAACCTGGTATGTTTTTTGCATGTTTTATATATATATACATATATACTTAAGAAAACAACAACACTGCTAAAAAACAACAACATAAAAAGCCCACAACTAACTGACAGACATTGGATTCAGTTAGAGGATCTGGATTCAATTGTTCTTCTCTGGAAAAACTCTGCAGACACTTTCTTCTAAACCAAGCCTCCCCAAGCCATCAAGACATGGGGTTACTGAAGGGCAGTTTTTGAAGGCTACTGAGTGACAATGAAGTGACTTTGCAGCATCCCTATCCCTGTATGTTGCTTTCGTGAAGCCCTTCACCTTTTACCTCAGACAGTGATAGTAGGGCTGCTGAGGGCAGTGACATCCTGGTTTGTTCTCGGATCCACCACTGAAAGCTTTTAAAAGTCCAAGGGCCGAATCATCATGGTGGTGGAACGCAAGGAGTAGCTGGGGCCTTTGAAGTAGTGCCACTTGATACCATTGAGCTTTCCATGGTTTTGTCCAGCTGTATAGAACATCCCATTGAGATTGGAGGGGCCACAGGCATCAAACCACCAGCCTGAAAACATAAAAGAAAAACAATTATCTTCAAGGCTAGTAAGAGACTAAGATTACTAAGTAAGAGACTAAGATCATTTTCTAAGTTTAGCTGATTAGCAACTTCTGGCATGAACAAGTTTATAAAGCTCACAAGGGATCCTGGAATAAGAGATGGTGAGGGCAATTTTCTGTAGCCAGCTGTGCTGGAGAATACACTGATTTACAGATCCGGAAAAGTATTTAACAGCTGTTTGTATACAATGAATGTGAAGCAGGAACAATAAAGACAAACCGTTTTGCATGTTTAAACAGTAATACAGTTAATCCAATTCATGTAAACATACCATAATAAGACAATAACTCACAAAGAGTTTGCATAATTTTACTTATTTGGTTACTTTGAATATAGGTATGATTTAATTACTGGTATTTTTCTTGTTGCTTTGACTGTGATTTTTCTACTGCTCAGAAAATTTATACTTAGTTACAGTAAGATGTTCTTGGCTAGCATAGATTCTGAATATGGTTGTGCTGTGCTGTTATTACAGTATTGGTATGAAATATAATTAGTTTTCATAATGGTGTACATTGAGATAAACAGAATACCCATGCATGGACAGATGGTTTAGTTGGTTCATGTGGTAAGGTGTCAGAATGGCCAACTTCAATTAATGTGAATTCACCACCCACACAGTTTGAGCATGAACAACTGCATTCAGTCCCAGATTTTCCTACTGCTTTGAATGTAAAAAATATATTTAGTCTCAAGCTTCCTAAGCCACACTTTGAAATCTGCCTAATACAAAAACTTTGGGGTCATTAGTGTCAGGAAAGTCCTACCTCAGATCCATTTGAGATTTGTTCACTTCTCTCTCCAAGTTCTCATCTGGACTTAGAGAACTGACATATGTCCATTCAAATTTAAAGAACCAAAATGTTTTTTTTAGGCTCTCTATTTACTTGTCTGCAGGTAGCAGAATATTGTTAGTTAAGTGACTATCACTGACTAAGAAAAGTTATTACAAATACAATTGATTGGTATCATAAGTAGGATTAGAAAGTGCTGTCTTCTCTGCACCTCTATCCTGCCTGTTTTTTCCCTGCTTCTTCCTCACTGACCTGTTGAACTCTGAGTGCAGTCTCATCTATTTTATTCTTTCAGAAACACAGGGCAAGAAAAGTCTTCCCCAGCTCTTGTGCTTCCAGACTGTTGTTCCTGAAGCAGCACTGTGAGACTGTTCTGAAAAGTGAGGTGATGTAGATTTTGGAAAAATATAAAAATAGATAAAAATAGATATTTGCTTTTTGAAAACAAAACACCAGTCTGGTTTGCAGAATGATTTCATGAACTGTTGAGCCGGCATAAATGAAGGAGCAGTAAACTGCTCCTGAAGGAGCATCTCCCCTATGAAGAAAGGCTGAGTGAACTGGGTCTGTTTAGCCTCGAGAAAAGACAACTGAGAGGGGATCTAATCCAGGTTTATAAATATCTGAGGTATGAGGGCCATAGTGGTGAGGCCAGTCTCTTTTCAGTGGTACATGGAGACAGGACAAGGGGAAACGGACACAAGCTGCAGCACAGGAAGTTCCGCACAAATGTGCACAAGAACTTCTTTACAGTGAGGGTGACGGAGCACTGGAACAGGCTGCCCAGGGAGGTGGTGGAGTCTCCTTCTCTGGAGATGTTCAAGTCTCGCCTGGACGCCTACCTGTGTGACCTGCTGTGGTGAACCTGTTTTGGCAGGGGGGTTGGTCTTGATGATCGTTAGAGGTCCCTTTCAACCCCTGCAATTCTGTGATTCTTTGAATCTGAAACTGAGAAGTCAGGTCTAAAAAGAAATGCAACAGTTCAGCAACTTTTCAGCCTGAGATTTCTGGCAAAGAAAATGCATGTAGAGCAATACCTGCACCTTTGTGAGTGCTTTGTTAACAGAGCACTGACAATAAACCTGAAATACTTATCAAGTACTTGTGAATATTACTAACAGTGATGGAGTTTTTGTGGTTGAATGCAGAAAATTCAAACTTGCTATGAGTGCAGCTTTTGTTGCACATTGTATGCAAAAATATCATCTTGCCTTTAGACTTCTGTAGTGAAGATATGCTTATATGTCTTTAACCAGGGGAGAAAATGGGACAAGTGGTAAAAAAGTGATTCTTCAGATCTACTTTAAGTAGATGCTTTAAGATGAGATTAACCAGTAACCTCACTTAATTACATTCCCAAGATATCCAATAATAGAAGAACTCTAAATTAGTTAACTGTGATAAAGACATCAAACGCAGTGAGAGTACCCCACTCAAACTGCTTGCATGTTTTAGAATGGAAGAGCCTTGAGCAACATATGCAGCATCCCTTCTGCATGAATTTGATTATTTGCCCTTCAGATCCCATGAGCCCTGAGGTACCAAAAACCAGAAGTTACCAAAAAACCTACACAAAATTCGTTTTTCAACAGTATGAAAAGTTGAAACATTTTCATATTAAGGTGAATTTTAGTTTGTAAGGTGAATTTGAGTTTTAAGGAAAACTCTAAACAACATGAAACTTGGCAACAGTGTGATTACAGAACACAAATTGACAAAGATAAACTAGGTGACATGCTGACTCCAGTGAAGTTAGTGGGAGTTTTGCAGCATATCTTGATAGGAATGTATATATTATTTTTTTCTGCAATACCTTGCAGATTATCTATGTAATATAATGGGAAGATGCCTGGTTTAGACTGAGAAAGGCAGAATGAATTCCCAGGCTGCAAAGAGCTAATACTCCCAATGCCAAGAACATATTGACCTTGGTGGTTAGAAGCTCTACTTGTCATAAAGATTTGTGCAGCTTTTCTTCATAGTAAGCCCTATAGTCTTCTTGAATCTTCAGGTACAGTACACTGTACTAGTACAGGTTTTATGCATATTTCCATATAACATTGTTGTACTGAATACTTGCTTTTACTACTTTTATTTCTTCAGGCAAATAAAGACATGAAGTTTAGGTAATGGCTGTTACTCTTGATGGCTAGATTCTTGTTGCTTTAAAAAAGTCATCCCAGCATTATAAGTTGTCCAGGACCCCCTGCAAACCTATTTCAGGCACCAGTAGAGGCAAACAATGATGATCTAATGAGAGGCTACTGAACTCCGTGAGTGCCAGTGTGGACCGAAGTACAGAATTTTAACTTTCAGTGTGGCTCCCACTAAATTCTCCCCAATAAATTCTGAAAACAGAATTAAACTGTGAGAAGCTCCTTTTAGTAACGGGTGCTGCCCTAGTGAATCTTCCAGTATCCTCCTACTGACAGAGAGCCTTTTATCAATCTGTAATGAACACACTTACGAGGGTATGCTAAACCATACCCTACTACTATTGATAAAATACTGGCAGCAATTAGCCTATAGATTTAGTGTTTACACTGTTCTTTGTATTCAAATTCATATAATTTATGCTTCCAGCCCTGTAAAGTAATTTCTTAGATTTTGGATAATACTTAGTGTGTTTTTTTTTTTCAGAACTAACACTTCATAGTGAAATCTTAAGGGAAGAATTTATGCCAGATAAATTCTGGCAGACCTCTGTTTGAATACAATTGACCTCCCTTTGATTACAGTGATATACCTAAGGGGGTAATAAGTAAAGAAAGAGAAAGCTGTACAGATGATGTTTTACTGTAACAAGAGTATAATCTTGTAGAAACTTAAGACAAAGTTAAATAGAGAAAATCTAATTCTCATTTTTCAAAGCTGGAACACAGATGCAGTTGAGTTCTGTTTACAGTGCTGGGATGAAGATATGTCAAGCTGTGCTAGATACCATTTCATTCATCTTAAAGGAACTGCAACAGATGCATGAACTGACTTTTTAGGGAGAAGGTTTTCTGCAATGCTGTTCAAAATTGTGTTAAACAATGAAATGATTCAAAGATACATAAGATTTTACAAATATTTTGTGTGGACCACTTAATTCTCACATTGCAGACTTTTAATCAATTACTTCGTTCAAAATATGTTTTAATGAGCATTTTTTTTTCCTGCTGTATTGGATTTGTTTGTGAGGCCGTTCAATTTTTTAAAAAGATTTTTCGTAATACTGCATCAAGATGCTAGCTTTCCTTGCTTGTATCTTTCTTTTAAAAAACAAACAAACAAACAAACAAACAAACAAAAAAACCAACAACTTTTCCCTTTATTTATTTGCTTTTTTTTTTTTCTTTTTTCCCCATTTGATTATTTCTTTGTGTCTTCCCATGTAGTCCTCTAAAAACTCTTCACTCCCCATAGGGTCTCAGATTATCACAAAACTTACAAGTGCGTGTCTCAACACCAAAGTAACCATATTTGGATAAATGCAATTGAAATGTTTTGTTTTGTTTTGTTTTGTTTTTCCTACAAACTCAATTTTATAGACTGGGGAAAGAGGAATAGAAGAATAGAAGCAGTGCCTTTCTTGGTAGCTATGATGAAATGGGGGAACATAAAACTGAAGTACCTAAAAGAGATATCTGCAACACTGGCCAGTGCAGCAAGCAAAGCAGCTCCAGGGCTGTGAGACAATCTGAAACAAGGAAAGACTCCCAATAGTTAGATGTTAGCTCATTTCCTGATTTCCACAGGATTTTTCTCTACTGAAGAATCTTGTTTATGTTTCACTACAAAGTAATGGATTTCCCAAATGAGCATCAAGACCATTTGGAATAGCAGTAAGATTTTAACCTCAGATATAACTTTTGGCAATGATTTCTGACACTTGAATCATGCATACGGATCATGAAAAGTAGACATTATGAGAAATAATAGTAGAAGAAAGATATTAAAGTGACTAATGAAGTGATAAAGAGGAGGCTTTCACAAGAAGGTTAAGAAAGTTTTTACTTTAGATACACAGGTAGTTTCTTCAAGCTGCTGTCAACATCAATTGCTTAGTTACTAATGTGAAATGAGGATAGTCTTACAGTCTTCTGTGACTAACCCATTTTTAATAATTTTCTATTATAATTAGTAATTTTTCTACCAGGAATGCTATCATCTCTGTTCACAATAACAATCCTTAGGTCATAAAGTATATTGTCCAAACAAATAGTAATTTAGATGTTACATTGCTAGATTGTTTGAAAGTAAGCTATAAAAATAAATATGAATCACTCTTGTAGACAGTTGCTCTTCTGGAATAAAGCTCACTTATGTTTTGTGAAATCCTATGCACTGCTCTTTAATTACCATTGCTGTTACCTCTGAAAAGTCAAATGTCATCATCTATTTTCTTTAAATAAATAAATTCTGAATATTTCAGTCATCTTAAACCACCTATCAGTCTCATAGACCTGCATTTACCATATCTTTAGTTGAATATGATTGTACATTGAGGTAATCTACACAAAACAAAACCCAACCTAATAAAGTAGTATTGCTCAAATGAGTAATGATATTACTAGAAAAATATACTGAGAATCTTTTATAATGGTTATCTGCTTTTATGAATACAATTTTCATATAGTAGAAATTTTGTTTTCGAAAGTAAAAACATAGAAAAGGCTTTTCACAGAAAAAGCTTTTTATTCTCCAATGTTAGCAACTTTATGTTGTTTGTTTTTGCTTGTATAAAATGTAATTAAACATGCATATTTGTGGAACTTTTTTTAGTAACCTAGTGATCATCAATTCACAAACGAACTGTAAATCTAGTGTGAATTGAGAGCTTCCTAATATTAACTTATTATTAGCTTAATCTCAACTTTGATGAGAGACTATTAGTTGCTTTCTACATGCTAAAGGAAGAGATGTCTAAAATCTGAACTGCTGATAATCCTTTCTTTATTCTTCAGCCTTGTCTCTCCCTCTTGATTACTGTGAACATCTCTAACTTCAGTAAGATTCAAATACAGTCTGGACAATAATGTCCAAAATTTGAATGATACATTCTTATGATTTTATGGAACAAATGGATTCTATAAAACCAGTGTCTCTTTCTAGCCTTCTGGTTTTGTTCATAAAATTTTAGTGAATTTGGCAATAAAACCAATAAGAAAAATTTTTAATGCAAATATACCTAAACAGCCTTTAATGTTTGGAAGACTATTTTATGAACGATTTCAATATTTCCAATCTTTTCTTTGAGATAAGTTAGATGGTAATACTTAGGCTCTTAAAGGTTGTTCTTCCACTGATAACTTCTCAGCTAGAAGACTGGGTCCAGCAGTAAAATATACCTTAAGGTATACTTGTAGCAACGTGGTGGACTCCAAAGAAGGTACTGTAAGGGGATTTATGTTTTCTTAGTCTAGAATACAGAAGACAGAAGGGAATTTCTAAAAATCTCAAATTTATAAGAAAGCTGCTAGGAAAAAAAGCATTTTTTTCAAAGGAGTGCAAGGAAGAATCCATTCTTTCCAGTAATAAAGGATAGAACAAAATGGGACTAAGCTAAATTGTCATAGACTTAGTTTAAACATCAAGAAAAACTTTCTGATGCTTAGTGTAGCCAAAATCAGCAACAGATTGTATTATAAGACAAAATCTTTATCATTAGAAATCTTGATGATGAATAGAAAGACAAAAATAAACGGTTTGAGAAGAACAGAAGAATCTGTCATGGGTAGGAAGGTTGTTTCCAGGCCTATTTTCTATTGTCTGTTAGACTGTTGGGTTGGTCAGACTATGGCTTAGATGTTGGTACTTGATACTCTGAAAATAAAATTAGAATTTAACTGTGAGTATATAGACATTAAGTCATTAAGTCATTATCATCATAAGTAATTATCTTTTCATATCAACTGAAAGATATACTCCGTTTATAATACTAATAAATTGTGAAGTAAAAATAATATGAAACTTGCAGACTGATGGACATGTTCTCATCAAAATACATAAATAGAACTAATTTATATGTCAGTCACTGCTTGGTTCTGCTTGTTCTCCTAATGCTTTATTACTATTGTCCATACTTAGCATTTATAAACATGGTAATATAATGATGATTTCTTAGTAGTTATATGTCTAATGAGATACATCTAACAAAAATAACCGAAGGATCCTACAAGTATCTGCTGAAAGAGCTGGGGCTGCTCTTACAAGGATAAGCTGAAATCTGGGGCTGTTCATCCTAGAGAAAAGAAGGATCCAAAATGACTTGATGGCAGCCTTTCAATATCTAAAGGGGAGCTACAGGAAAGAAGAGGACAGACTCTTTAGCATGATCTGTGGTGATAGAACAAGGGGTAATGGCTTCAAGCTTAAAGAGGACAGATTTAGGTTGGACATAAGGAAAAAGTCTCTTACAGTGAGAGTGCTGAGGCAATGGAACAAAGATATGGAGGATGCTCTGTCCCTGTAGACTTTCAAGGCAAGTCTGGATAAGGCCCTAGGCAATCTGATCTAGCTGTGGATACTCCTGTTCATTGCAGAGGAGTTGGACTAGATGGTCTTTAAAGGTCCCTCGCATCCCTAAGTATTCTATGATTGTATGATTTCAATATTTCCAGCATAAATCAATGCAATTCCAATAACTTCATATCTACGTGGTGGTTATATGCCTCTGTCTACAAAACATTTGGTAGTATAAATGATTCTTCATGGATGGTGTTTTTGCTACGTAACATTTTTATGAAAACAACAATAAGTGGAACATAAACATTGGTTCTTTCCTACATAAATGGACATATATCCTTGGGATTCACGCCAGATAATTTCAAGTTGCACTGAGGTTACTACTTTCAAAGCTTTTGTTTCAAATAAAATATAACAGAAGCTGTATTTTTGTATTCTGACCGGATCACATGCAGTCAGAGTTCTACATTTAAACAGGAATTTCCCTCCAAAAAAGATAAGAATCCTCTATATTTCTCTTGCCAGAGATTTGTAAAATTTGCCACTTGGAGAAACAAGAAGTAAAACAATAAATGCACACTGTTTTGGATTGCCCATTAAGCAGTGTCTCATCAAATAGTCAAGAAATATACCAAGGACTGTTAAATATATTCATGGGAAATGTCTCTGATTTAAGAAACCCTTGAGATGCAGAAGATTGAGACTAGGGAAATGCACAGGGGGAGTATTATTTGTTTGCATTGTTTTTACACCCATGTTGAGGTATCTACTGTTTACTGTTGCTGGAGACAGAAGACTAGACAAGTGGGCCTCTACTTCCTGTCAATTAAAAAAAATCTAAATAATTCTATGCTTTTTCAGTCTTAGCTAGAGATCTAGAATGTTGCCATATCACTTTGACAAGCTTAATAAAAGATTAATTGTGTTCTCATGTATCATCTGAAGTTAAATATCTGTGTAAACATCTCAGTTTGTCGCAAAGGCAAGCCAAACAAAGTATATTTAGACTTTCACTGTAGTCCAAGTTACTCTAAGTTACTCTAAGTTATTTTGCAGTGCCTGTAGGTGATTGCACAAATAATTTCTGGGGCTCAGTTGACAGGTGGTACCCTGCAGGATGCTCTAATTTGGCCTGATGCCAACAGATCTGATCCACAGATATTAAGTGCTCTTTCACTGCAAAACAATCTGAAGTTCCTTGAATACCTATCCAGTGCTTCTTTCTGAGGAGAATTCGTTACATTTAAAGTGTTCTATCTTACAAAAAGCTCTGCATGTAGATCACTGGCATACTCTTCTAGAAATTTTCCAAGTTTTCCATAAAAAAAACAACAGCTAAAACATTTAACTTCTGTAAAAAAGTTCACAGGAGTTGAGAATCCAGCTCATATGAGAACATACTAAAACTATTCTTTCAAATAAGTATTAGGATAGAGTCAACCAGCAGAACATGGCTCTCAAAAGGACAAGGAGCACAAAAACACAAAATTTTGTTGATGCTATATGATAATATGCTCGCTACTCTTTTTTTTTTTTATTCTGGGGGAGAAGGAGGGTAGAAAGGAGGAGAAAAAATATTTTTTACATAGACCAAATAAAACTGACAACAAGCAAGATCACAGACAGAAATGTGTGTTTTCCTTACATTTTTATTTTCAGCCTTGACTGTAACCATATCACAGTTCTGAGCTTCAGCTTATCTCAGGCTTTATTCCTGACATAAATATATTCAGTTCACCTCATAGAGATAACAAGATCATCCAAACTGTCAAGATAGCAAGGAACCTGCCTTTGGATTTCATATCATTCATCATTAATGTGCTGTCTGTGATGTTGCCAAAACTAACAGAAAGTCTGATAACTTTCAAAAAAAAAAAAAAAAAAAGATCTTTTCCAAAGCCACTTTTGAATTGCTACTTTAATCAGTCTTTTTTTCTGTGACATAAAACCGAAATCTACTCGTTAAACAGATGTTTTGGTATTTAATTCAATTTTGGATTGTTGCACAGGAATGAGAAAGTCTTTTTCAAAGAGTAAATCGTAGCAATATTTGTTGAAGATATAAAGGGAGGTTGATTCATGTTTCAAAGCACGGCTGAGGTCTTTCTCTTCCTGAAGAACTACACCTTACTAAAGGCTGCATAGCTGCTTCAGTCACCTTTTTTCAAGGCCTAGTTGCATCTCCTTTTACACTGCAGACATTTGTTCTATCTGTGATTTCCTCACCCTCTGGTAATTCACCCCACTCCCATTTATTCTTTTTAGATGCTACCAGCATATTCCAATCTGTGGTTTTCCTGCTGATTTACGGGACTGCTACAGCAAAATACATGTGAATCTTTGTGGAATGGTTGTTCAACAGCAGGCTGACCTCAGTAGGGCATTGACCTGCCACATAAGTCAGGGTAGGAAAATAAACAAAACCCACCGATCCCAGATTTAGCTGTCTAGGAGCAGAGGTGGTTTTCAGATACATGAATGAATATGCACTTCAGCACAGATATAACTCCCATTTAGGAGATTCTCACTGGGCTCTGACCTGCCCTGGAAGTATTTATCCATTTAGCATGGTCTCTGAGGAGAAAGATAATAGTTTTAATTAAAATCAACTATTGACTTCTTACCCGCTATTTGCCCAGAAGTAACTTTCGCTACGCAAATGGGAAAGCACTCTCTGATCGCTTGTCTGCTGGAAGAAGTTTCATGAACTGACATTTAATAAAAAAGTCAACTCCTTAAAGACTCTCCCACCTGGGTAATATCCAATTAGGAAAGAGAATGAGGAGGTAGGCTGTGCATTTGCTAAGAATTTCCACTGGAAAAATCATCTTCTGTTAAGAAGTGTTAATCTTAAGCGTTAAATATGCCTGAATGTGGCCCGAGTTGGATATACTCAGAGTGCCAGCAACCACAAATAATATCAGGTTTAAAGTCTAATTCAAAATACAGAATAATTTTTATGCTCCAGAGTTTTTTCCAAGAAAGTTAGAAATCACAGAGGGAGATTCTCAGAAGATCGGATGTGAAGATAAGAGCCCTTCTTGGTAATGCAGTCTATGAATCAAAGAATCACAGTGCAAGATTTCTCCTTCAGTGCTGTCGAAGAGGTAAAAATGACCTTGCCCTTTCATACTGACTTGCCCATTCACTAACTCAGAATTAGCACCAATTTTAAGAGAAATTTCTGACTCTTTTGCAGGTCTTTAGGCATCTATATGAGGAGCTAACCTTGGATATTCCTCCTCCACATTGGAGGGAACAGATATCAGTTACATTTGCTATATTTACTGGTAGTCATATTGATTTCGTTCTTTCAGGTACTCAAATGTTACATCTCTGTGATCTCCCCTCACCTCAGTTCCTCCCTCTTGTCTTCTGCATTTTGACTCTGCTCACTAAGGATTTGTTTTAAACATTATAAAACACCTAAGTGCCATGATTTGAGTCTACAAGTATGAGAACATAAGACAGAGAGCTGAATCTCAGTAGTTATTTCAATAATAGTATCACACAGGTCCCTAGATTGCATCATTATAGGTGTCACTACTGCAAGCCATAGTCAAAACAGCAGTCCATGGAGTGGTGACATGTGAACTCCCTACTGAAAAAAAGTACAAGAGCCATCCCTCAGAGGATAGAGTGATAGGAACTGTCTTTTGGGATAGGAAGGGTGTGATTCTTTTGGATTTTCTGGATTCCAGACAAACCATCAACTCTGAATGCTACATCACAACGCTGACAAAACTGAAGGTTCAAACTTCCAGAGTCAGTCCAGAGAAGAAAACCTTTCTCTTGCAACAAAATTAATGCTAGGCCTCATTTAGAAGACCGTAGATCACACTGCTAATTTTGGATGGACTCTCCTGCCACATTCACCGTACAATTTGGAAATATTTTCCATCTATTCTGCCCAATGAAATAACTGTGCAGGCAACATTTTCCTAGCAATGATGTCATCAAAGCAGCTGTGAAACAATGTTGTGAAACATCTGCTGTTGCAGATTGTTATGGGCCTAGTGTGCAGGTTCTTCCTGTTCACTGCTGGTGAGCATGCATAGATAATGGTGGTGACTGTGTTGAAAAATAGTGTTTTGTAGCTGCGAATTTGATCTACCAAATTGTGTTATTGTGCTTTTTGTATCTGCTGTAATTTCCATGGAAATAAATAGCAGACATTATTTTCAGAATGAAATATATTTCTATTTCCCTGCCCTTTCTCTCTTCTTTTTCAGAGGTATTTTTTTCCAGCATCTTATAAACATCTTTCTCCCTTCTTCATTTCTTTATTTCTTCCCTCCTTGCCTTTCTTACCTCAACAAGAACGCTAACTTGTGCTTTCCCTATTGAATTTGTTGCCACAAATTTGTTGTGGGGTGTTGGCACTACCACAACGTACATGAAGAAAAGAGTAGAAGTAATAATAATAAAAGGAATTTTCACATAGTACTTACACATCCATGCATGCAACTTCATCCATATTTGCTTAAGGAAAATAGAGTGGACTCCCAACAACGTATTACATATTTTTAGAGTTGTACTCACCTCCAGTTAACATGAGAGCACATTTACACATGCAGTTGTCATTGTCAGCATCTTTTGTACTGAATTCAGCACCATGCAGGATCAGGCTACTCTGTTTTCCAGCTGTTCCACTATGACCTTTTAAATAAAGCCTGAAACAGCAAGAGAAAACAATCAATGTCACCAAAAGGAACCATAAAATATCAAGATCTCTTTGCATATGAAGTTTGCCCTGCACACAGTACATTCGGAAACTTTAGAAACGTCTTGTGTTTTTGCTCAGTCTCTTCTTTTATTTTAGTAAAATGAGGACATTCAGTTTTTTCCAGTGTATCTGTAGTCCCTGTAGGACATAGTCCCTGCACCATGGCAGAATTGAGCACAGGGAATCCACTTTGGAAAGCATAAGAAAGTGGAAGGTGTCAAAGACAGGAAAGGGAATGAAAAGAGGTGCCCAGAGATCTGCAATACACTGATACAATGATTGAATATTTATGTAGCTGTTCTCTTTACATGATACAAAAACAGTACTTCCTGCTAATGGTAATCATGTTATTAATCCCTATGCTTGAAAGGGTGTTTCATCAGTTTCAGAATTTTTAATTCCATCAGTTACATGACAAGCCAGGAACTTACTTCTGCCAAAGCTGTCTCTGAGTGATGAATGGAAAATAACTAAGAGTTCAAGCCACAGAAGTCTTAGTGATTTGCAGTGCTAAATATCTCTTTCCTTAAGGAGCCCTGTCAACTAGTTGAAAACACAACCATGACCCAGGAATCTAAGCCCGACTCCAGCAAGTAACGACAGCATTTGCATTGCTCAGCAACGCAATGCCCAAAGTCAAATGCACCAGCTACAAGGATGTTGAATGGGACACTTTTGTCCCACCAGAGAAACAAGAGAGGACACGGCTACGTCTGTCCTGAGTTCACAGCTACAGGGGCAAACACATGGAAATGCTGAGGAAAGAAAATAAGGTTGCATACAATGTTTTTCTTGCCTCCATGTAAGCATCTCTGGGAGACGGACATCATGAGGAGACTGACAATTGCAGCAAAATCTACTTCCTGCACATTGCTACATAAATCAAGCGTCTGGCTTGTAATTTTTTCATAAAACTTTACTGGAAAATGAGGGTATATTTCGCTAATAATGTCTTCATATACATGAAAAAGGAGACAGTATCTCAGAGTCTTCTGGAGAAATATGAAGCCATAATGTCTCCCAGGAGCAAGCCTTATCACTGGGGCCAGAGAAAGGGGAAGAAGCATCCTATACTTATCTCACTGAAGCTGTAAAGGAAGGAATACAGGAGGAATAGGGAAAACCAACAACATGATTTGGGATAGATTGCTTTACTAAGAGAAGGTGAGAAACAAGTTTCTTCTAGGGTTATTGAAGAAGGATATGTATATCTCCGAAATACTGAATGAGTAATGGGCTCAGAAGTAGAACTTAAGCTGTAAAACGGGAGATAAGTGACTTTCTAGGATTTACAGATGGAAGTCGTATCCTAGAAAAATGCCTTCCTAACTTCAACAAACACAGTAAAAAAGAGCAGCAGTTATGATTCGCTGATTGTGGTTACTGCCTCTCAGATTTTGTTCAGTTTAATCCAGTGACTTTGGATGAATAAAAAAGCAAATGCCTTAGACAGAATGTCATTCCTACTTTTGTTTATATGAAGATAGATAATTTGCTTCAAATTGATCATAGTGTCAACAGCAGAAGTGGGGAACATCCCTAACCCAGTCTATTATACAAAATTAGCAGTTAAGACATTGGCATCATTCAGAGATTGGAAGACGAGTCTGTTTACTAGACATAAATTAATAAGATGCAGTTCTCCCACAGAACTTTGTGTTTGAAGATCTCCTTTTGAGAGGGAGGAGAAGGGACATGCAGATACCATATGGCAGCTTTCCTTTACCAAGTACACATACTAGTTTAGTTGCACGCATCTATGGATGTTAGATCCACGCAAACCCAACCTCGTTAAACTTGTAATGGAACCTTGTTACAGAAGAGCATCTTCTCTGTATCCTAGTGAAGACATGTAGGAGTCTTATGCCGTATTACCGAGACATCTCAAGATGTGGAGTTATATAATTACTGCTTGGGGATCTAGAGAGTCTAAAATTCACACTTTCAGACTGGCTTAAACTTCACCTAATTTTCACTTAAATTCTTCCAATGTACTTATTTTCCATATTTAACAATGGAAACAGTAGATGCTTCACCTTAATATATTAAAATAAAAAATTATGAAAGACAATTGTCAGAACTATCTTTCCAACAGATACCTTCATTTGATTTTGATGCTGCTTGTCACCTGATCTGAATCTGATGATTAAATAACTTTAGGTTCAATTATTAGAGTAAATTTTATCTATAGATAAGTATATACACATATACATATAAAAATTCTTGGATTAGATGTAAATACTTTGCACAGTCAAATACTTTTGAATGCAAAGAAAGGATAAGGCAAATTGTAAGCCACAAGAAAAGATCACAAACACTCTAAGAAGCCTAACAAGGAACAACCAAGGAACAAAAGTACAGCAAGATCATTACACTATACTCTTGTCCAATCACAGTGGCAATTATCCCATAATTGTAATGTTAGTCTATCAAAGCATGCTTTCTTTAGATAAAATTACATTAAGATCTGGCTTTGTTCATTGTTTCTTTGTTCCACATAAAGTAAAGGCTGGAATTGATCTCAACTTCATTCACTGGAATTTTGCCTTGTTTTGCAAGCTGTGCCTAATTTTTTGCAGAACAAAATAAACTTCTCTGAGGTTGTGTTGATAGAAAAATTACTTTTCACATGATATCTACAATCTGATTTCAAAATGCCACTATATCAGCAACACCAAAACTCATAGAAGTCTCATAAAGTCAGTATGAAAAGTGAATACTATTTACTTAAATCAGGAAGACAATGCTAGCCAGGTTTTTTTTATTAATGATCAACACTGTAAAACTCACTTAGTCCAATAAAAAATATTCTTATACTGTAAGAAAACACTAAAGAAAAAAAAATGTGTGTGTGGTGATGTGCAGTGTTTTCCCCAGCGGGGTAGGCATTAGAATTATTTACAAGCTCTTGCACTGATATTTTATAAACATTCCACTCACAGCAGATTTAATCTTGCCAGTTATGTCTGACTTTTCCTGAACACCATAGACCTCCATGACTTAGCTCTAAACCTGAAGTAAGCAACTGTAGTAGGTTTACCATACTACAGCAGTGAAAAGATGAGCCATATTCTGAGGCTACAAGATGAAACAGGTTAAAAAGTGTGACAGCGGCCAAAAAAGAGAACAGCTTTAGTAAGGCCGCCATAACATCCTTCTCTCCAAATTGGAAAGATATGGATCTAAAGGGTGGACTATTTGCTGGACAAGGAACTGGTTGCAAGATTGTACCCAGAGAGTGGTGCTCAATGGCTCAATGTCCATATGGTGATTAGTGACAAGTAGTGTCTCTCAGTTGTCACTACTGGAACCAGTGTTCTTTAATATCTTCATCAATGACATCAACAGTAGCATCGACTACATTTTTAGCATGTTTGTGGATGACACTAAGCTGTGTGATGCAGTTGACACATCAAGGGATAGGATGTCACCCAGAGAGACCTAGACAGGATCAAGCAGTGTGCTGAGGTTAACCTCATGAGATTTAACAAATCGAACTGCAGTGTCTTACACCTAAGTCATGGCAACCCCAGCTATTGATAAAGCTGGGGAACAAAAGGATTGAGTGCAGCCCTGCCAAAAAGGACCTGGAGGTATTGCTGAGTGGTAAACTGGTCATGAACCAGTAATATGTCCTTGTAGCCCAGAAAGCCAACCGTATCAAGGGCTGCATCAAAAGAAACATGGCCAGCAGATTGAGGAAGGCAATCTTGCTCCTCTCCTCTGCTCTGGTGAGAAGTCACCTGAGTACTGTGTCTAGATGTGGAGTCCTCAGTACTGGAGAGACATGGATTTGTTAGAGCACATCCAGAGGAGGGTCACAAAAATGATCCAAAGGATGGAATACCTCTCCTATGGGGACAATCTGAGAGAGTTGGGGCTGTTCAGCCTGTAGAAGAGAAGGCTCCAAGGTGGCCTGATAGCAGCCTTTCAAATATATAAATGGAGGGTAATAAGTAAGACGGTAACAGACTCTAGCAGAGTCTGTTGTGATAGGACAAAAGGAAATGGTTTAAAACTAAAATAGGAAATTTAGACTGGATATGAGGAAAACAGAGTTATATGGTAAGAATAGTGAAGCACTGGAACGGGTTACCCAGAGAGGTAGCAGATGTCCCGTCCTTGCAAATTTTGAAGTCCAGCTGGATGGGGCTCTGAGCAGCCTGATCCAGCTGTAGATGTAGGGATCTGTTCCAACTCAAATAATTCTGTGATGCAATGATTCCATGAAGTGGGAATATTTTGCTAAATATCTTTCTACCTAAATTGATGTCGCCAAAAGAGTTCGGAATACATGATACGGTAAAGTTGGCACTACACTGGGTCAAAACTTAGGCTGAAGTAAAACAAAACTGATACTGAAGCAGCTGGTTATTCTGCTTCTGAACTTCCATTCAAACCATATGTGTCACAGTCAACATGATGTGAGATTAGCACATCACTGTCCTTCACTAGAGAGTGATGATTCTGCTGGCCCTCAGTCAGCAGTAGGTTTCTTATAATTTAGGCTTAGTTAAGTTCTTACTGATAACAGAATCAAATTGGTAGGATTGAATCTTTAAAAGAAGCTCTGTATAGCTATCAGGACAGAATTGCCCTGATTTAGAAAAGACAGTGATTAAGGGTGGAGTTCTTGCTTGTACTTATAAAAGACTAAGGAAAAGAAGTCAAAAATAAAAAAGGAAACTCGTTTTCCAAACAAAAATTTAGGGGCAGTTTCGGGATGCCTGCCTTCCCAATTACTCACTGCAGGGAAGTTCTGAAGATCAAGAACAGTATTTGAAACACTTCTTAGTTTTACAGTTTTGGCAAAAAAAGCAAAGTTGTGGTGAAATAAACAAGAAGCCTTCATCTATATACAACGAAATTAAAGTAGCAACAAATAAGCATTGGCAAATAAATATGAGTAAACAGGACTAAGTAAAACGCTAAGTGTGTATATTGAGTTATAAGGACATCTGATGACTTTCCTATGAAATTTTAAGATCATAATGAAGAGCACAGCAGATGATGTTACTTATTTACAGAAAAGCAAATTTGTTCATTAAAGTGCCTTAGGAAAGACAGCATACTAAGGAAAAGCAATTGTTATGTCTTATCTAACGAGTGTTAGAAATTCCCTCTGCATTTTTTCCATGTGACTACTCTTGCAATAGCAGCAAGGGATCTATGTAAACAGAAGGTGAGGAAGAACTCTTAAACATACTTTGCTTTCCACCATTCCTAGTACTGGACACAGTTCCTCTATCTCCAGTCTCTTGAAAGCAAAGGGAATAGCTTCAAGTTGCACCAAGGGAGGTTCAAGTTGGATATCATGAAAAAATTATCCTCAAAAAGATTGGTCAAGTGCTGGAACAGGCTGCCCAGGAAGGTAGTTGAGTCACCATCCTTGAAGGTGTTCAAGAAAGATTTAATTGTAGTATTAAGGGACATGCTTTGGTGAGAAAATGTTTGTGGTATGAGAATGATTGGACTCAATGACCTTGGAGATCTCTTCCATCCTTGATGATTCTATGATTCTACATTATATTGTGTGGAAAGAATAATTCTAACAAAAGTTACACAAACATCCTAGGGCAGCCTGAAAATGTCATTTCAAATTTACACCAGAAACTTCTTTTGATCACCTTGATTAGATCACCTGAATACACAAGAGTACACAGCTGAGCTCTTTTCACAACTTTTGATAAGATTAATAGATGAAACCGGAATAATTCCAGATGAAGTCCAAAAAGAGTATTTCTGAAAAATGTTCTTATGAAAATTACATCATACATAATGAGACCTTAGAAGATCTAAAAATAAATGCAATCATAAATCCTTGTGTGAAGATTGTGTGTTAAATGTTATTAATGATGAAGGAAACTATTACTGTTTTTCAGTGTTTGCTTATAGAGCACTTGTCTTCAATTTTTTTTTTTTTTAATGGAACTAGTGAGAGGTCAGTGTCTCCCAGAATTGAGATATCAGCTTTCTTTCTATAATTTTTTCCTGAGTCTCTAGAAATCATTAAGTTCTTTGTTTAGAGCAGTCTGTCAGTGAAATAGCTAGGATGTCTGTAAGTCTCACGCAGCTTTGTTGGTCAATAATACACATTTTGTATATCAATAATAAATTAATAATAATTAATTACATTAATAATACATTAGCTCCCAAAATGCTTTCATTATGGACATACTGCAAAATGGCATGAAGCATTAATAGTAACTGTTATCTCTGAATAGAAAAAAAAAACAAAAACTTTTGTAATTAAGTTGTATTTCAAATACTTGATAAATAATGTGATAAATAATCACTCTAAGGAAAATCTGCTGTGACTGAGGTTGAAACTGAAAAGTCTGCCAACATGCTGTTAAAAATGCAGCTAGACAAAATATGTTAATGATCTAGAAGGCCTAGGTCAGTATTCAACTTTTCCAGTATTTAGTACTCTCACTTAGGGATAAGGAGAAACATTTCTGAGTACATTTGTGAATTCAGGGGAAACAGTCTCTGCTGAAGAGAATGAACCATCTGTGGTGATCAGGTAACCTTCTGTGAGCTTGAACTGTTCTGAGTTGCAGAGTGCAAGGCATTATAGTTGGTGCTTTTGTCCTTCAGATTAGAATTAGATTGCCTGGGCACCCGTTTACATCCTTTTTCTGTTAGAAAAAGTCTTCTTAAGCATAACCTACATTTTCAGGGAAAAATGTTTAATTTATGTTTTAATACAGCAGTAAATACTATCCTTGTAAAAACAATCAAAATTAAATATAACATTTCATCACAAATAAGGATTGTTTAACTAACAGGAACTTAACAGCAGATGAGATAAGTAAGCATTAAAAGAAAATTAAAAGCTACACTTAAAGAATGGAAAATACACTAGAGAAATTAAAGAAACAATAAAAAATTCAGTCACCACCACTATTACACAACTTTGAGCTGCTGCTAATCCATTTATTTAAACTGCAAGAACAATTCACATTTATTGCTGCCCATCCTGGAATGATACAAAAGTACCTGAAGCATGAAGAACAAGATTTCCAAAGCTGATGTCTGACTGGAGAAAAACACCAATGTAAATATAAAAAATAACTGAATTCTTCCAAATCTTAAATTTGGTTCAAATTGTGCGACTGTTTAAGTAGTAAATTTGTGGATTCTTTATTTAACTTTATTGGACTCCTGGTAAAATTTGTAACTTTGCAAACAGTAGACATGATGGTTCTGTAGAATGTAAAAAACCTAAATAATGGAATAAGTAGCTCTGAGAACTTCAATAGATTTTTAATTTGGCTCTGAATATTCTTGTGGTCAGCACATGTAAACAATTTCCTCCCACCATCCCTTAAGAAAAGTGTAAGACAAGATGACCTCTGTATTTTTTCCTCTGCGGCTCTGTAGCAACGACTTAATGTTGCAATGATTAAAGTTGACATTACTGCAACTCCTGCCCATTCTTCTGTTGAGACAAGTGAAATGTGTCAGCTGTTTATAACATAAAAAATATTAATTCAATATATCCCGACAAAGAACATATATATTTCAATTTTAAGGATAATAAGATAATATAAAATAAAGCAGTAAATGAATATGAACAATTTTCCTATAGAATTCCAGTACAGCCTATGGGACATCAAACACTACAGGGTAGGTAGATACTTTGTGGGACTGCAAACCATTGAGAAAAAACCTTGTTTCCTCTCTGGAAAGCCAGTGCTACTTCTAGTTTGTGTGCCACACACCTGACAGATCAAAGGAGGGGAACCGATAAAAGGGAAGGTTTCAGATGGTGCAGGATGAGGGGGTGAGTGTTAACTGAGCCATGAAGAAGTAACAGAGCTACACATTACAGCAAACTGTGCAGGCACCCAGTGGGCTTTTCTATGGTACTGGGTGTGACCATATAGAAGTAATATGACAGATTTTGCCTTTTCCTATATTAAATTTCATTGGTAATTGACTCGAGTGCTGTATAACTTGGGACAAGGTACAGTGACCAGGGATAATTAAAATATACCCAGATTTATTGCCATACAAATTTTTCCTACCACAAGGCGGACGGCGTGCCATACCACTGTGTATAGATAAACTGTGCTTTGTCACAACTTACAGAAAATGTTTAAAATACACTTTTTTCTGGACAGTGAACAAGCAAACATATGCTTCTAATGCTTGAAATACATGCTGCAGAAGCCACAGAAACAGTCACTGAGGCAGTATAAGCTGCTAAGTTTGCAGCTGATGTCAGTAACATGGTGGTGATGGAGAGGAAACATATGGCAGCACTCAGTTTTCCTGCAAGCTGGGACAGAAGCATATTTAAAGGCTACTATGACAATGACGTGTTGAACAGAACTAATTCCCTCTACTCTAATCTCTCACCAAATGCAGCACAAAAGAGATACATTAATCAAATACTACAATTTTCTTTTAAAAATGTTTTTCAACACAATGCTTACAAAAGCAAAATCATTCACAATATACTTTGGTGAAAATCTAAAATGGAGCTTTTCATTTATTAAATTCATTATTTTCTTATTCATGAAAAGTCAAAATCATGCTACTGTCCCACCACCTAATTAAATACTAAGATTTCCTACTGCTGCAGAAACTGCCACTTTTGTGATAATTAATCTCTGTATAATAAATATCATGTTCATTTAGAAAGTATAGAGATTATTTGTATTTTCAAACTTGAAATATTATGTAAGCACTGAATATGTAGTATGATGATAATACAAATTGTTTTGATAGCACTAAAAATGAGTGAACGTCTTAAAAAATAATAATAATTAAAAAAAAAAACAACAAAGTTAGAACTTATCTGGACATCTGCCCAAGGCTTGGAAAGCCAAATTTACAGAAATTTGGTAAACTTAAAATTTAAAAATGTTTTTCTCCCAGCTCAAGTACAGTTTCTGGGTTTGGCTGAAGGCAACAGCAGAGGTGCCAAAACTGATTCTAAAGGGAATTGTCAGCACAGAAGAAACTCGTATTAGAAAAGTTTGAAAAGATTAAGTAAATTATAAATAAGTAAGCAGACCTCTTGCTGCTTATGTCTATTGATTGTGTATTTTTATTTTAATTTGCTTTCCACTTATTGAAACTTTGGGTTCATTGAATATTGGTTTGAAATTTTATTTAATTGTGAATTGATTAACCCTGCTTGAAAATCCAGTCAAAAAAACCAAAATGATTCCAGTAAAATTTAAATTTAATAATTATTCCAAAATATGCTTTGAGTCCTAAAAAATTCATAGATATATTTTGTTGAAACTCATGTGGATATTTAATAAAAGTGAATTTCAGAAATCCATGCTTTAGTTACACTGAGGGTGACATTAATTACCCATTGTCACCCACATGCATTGTACATTATCCTAATTAATTGTTTTAGATAAAATTTAAATGCAAGACTTAATATATCAGCATGTTGATAGTGCTAATTTTTACTCTGATGACTACTGTAGAGATACTAGCTTCTTGTTACCCTGAAGTGTCATTGAAAAATATCATTTGTAGGCCACAGTGAAATATTTATCACAGTTTACTTAATTGAAAGTAATTAATCATAAGTAATTGCAAAAGTTATAAATTTCACAGATAGACCTATCTCAAAAAATATATAAATCTCATTGAGATATGTTGGTGTTTGATACTTAAATTGTATAAGCACATTAACTTAAATTATTGGGCTAAAGAGTACTACATTAACAATGTAGCTTTGTTTCTGTTGGCTTTTATTTGTTTTTACTCTGTGAAAAGCACTTGGAAAACTATGGCTAAAGCTACAGTTATGCTCTGAGGAGGTTATGTAACCCAGGTCCAGGTCTACAACTTCATTATTCCCATTAAAACTTTTCTGTACTCCATTCTGTTTTTGTAATCAGAGGAAGAATACTGTTAAGCCAACATTCAAATGTTGCTTTTTATCTGTATTTACAGAAATGCAAAAGAACATATAATTAACTGAATTTTCCTTTTTTACCCCAATATTTGCCAAAAGCTGTGATGCAAGTAAAAGCTATTTGAGAATGATTGTTATTAATTCCTAAATATTCTTCTGCAAAATACCATTTGTAAGGCCTGATGTCCTACCATTTTCAGGAATACAGCAGTATCTGTGCACTCAGTGATTTCACATTCTCAGTATTTTCATACTCCCTTCAATAAGAATTTATTACTAGCACCTATTATTACTAAACTTAGTTTGAAAGCCTTTTGACGTTAGAAAGTAAATTTCAGCGAGGTGGATAAGTTTTGTACATGTATAATTTTTCACATGCCACAGGTCTTATATGTATTTGTACACATATAAGCAAACACATACACATAAAATTAACAAGAAAATACAACTAACTTCCTAAACGGAGACAGTACATATATTTTTAAAATTTATCTTCACTGTTTGTTCAATTGTGGACATTCAGCCAAAAGTTTGTTGAGCTTACCCTGCCTTAGTCCACCTGAAACAAGTCACTTTTCTAAGGGTCTGGATATGTTTCAGAGCAGAAAATGACACGATATTTTACTTGATATTGGCCTCTTCCTTAAATATTAAACTATTTTTCTGAAGCTGTATGGTCATGATAATATCTCAAGTCACAAATCAGGCAGTGAAATAAGTAATCCTTTAGTAGGCCTGCCCTGTAGGAGAAATGGAGATCAAGAGTAGTATATAGTACAAACTATTCTGCAAGCAATGAGAGCAGGTAGTAAGAATAATGATGAGAGAAGAACAGAATAAAAAAAATAAATGTAAAACTGAAGACTAGTACTGAGACAATGTCTTCAAATTCCAAGTCCAAAAAAGTCTCTGACATTGAAGAAGCTCCTAAAAGTAGACCAGATACTGTGATTCACGCTATGGATTTACACTTTTACACAACAAAAATAAAATGTTGTCAATCTGACCACGAACCATTCCTGATGTTCCTTCAGGCTGTGTATTATGGCTAAAGCTGTTGGCTAAAAATAAGAGAGGAACACTAACTAGACCACAGAATTACAGAGCCGAAACATGTATACTAAACTTTCTTTCCAAGAGTGTTTGTTAAAAAAGGTGTAATCCGTAATCACCATAAGAAATGATTTAAATACTGAATTGGATATGTCATCTAGATTGAATAAACTTCTCCCATGTTGCCATTGGCAAAATAGCTAATTGAAACTATGGGAGGCATCTTCAAAATTTTACGCTATTCTTTATTCTTTGAGAAGAGCTTTACTGTATGGAAAAGAATCATTTCTGACAGAAGTGGAAATAGCCTACAATTAATATTTCATCAATTTTATTTGGATTGTTTGTACTTTAAAATTATTACGCTCTGGCAGTATAATCCTGTTTTACAATTGTTCTCCTTTGGGCATTTGTAGATTTTGGTTTTGAAGATTTTCCAGTGTTAATGACCTACTGACCCCTTCAAATCATGCTATAGCATTGCTATAATATAACTGGAATGGAATTAGTTTGTAACTGCCAACTGACCACAATTTAAAGAAATATCTAATTGAATAACACGTTAAAATAAATAATTTGGGTTCTGCATGAGATTTTCAAGATTTATGATGGGATTCGTGTGAAGTGATGTACTCTTTGCACTGAGTGAATCCCAGAGGAAAATGCAAAGCTGGGGACATTATTTTCAAAGAAAATGTTTGCCAGGATTTCTATTCACTTACATATGTCTATTCAGTCTTGATGTAGAAGTCATTTCAATGTTTATGAATTTCTGCTAATTAGATTAATTAACTTAATTTAGTGGCTGTATAAAATGAAATCAGTAAGCCGTAAAAGGATCTTGAAAGACCACTTTCTAGAGATGACAGAAAATGCAATCATTTCCAGACAGGGAAACAATGTAAGCTTTTATTAAGGACAATGTAATTGTTGTGATCTCATTCTTACCATAATATATACATATTTTATTTGATGTCATCTTAAAGTCTGTGCAACAATAAAGAGACAAGACTGATTTGACCTTCTGCAACAGCTCTGATAGTATTGACTTAGCTAACTACTAAATATGTGCTTAAAATTTATTTTAAAATATGCCTAAGTGCATGGCTAAATCAGAGCCTAATTGTACTTTGAATAAAAAATAAAGAAATTGGAGGAAAAGAAAGAGAAAAAGAAAAATGTGGTGAAGGGGATGAAAGGCTTCCCTTACACAACAGGATCATTCACACTGCAAGTATGATAATATGTTGTGGGTTGTCTTTTTTTTTTTTTCTTTAAGGCTTATGGCATTAAAAAAGGGATATAGAATGAAAACATATAACCAAGCATGTCCCACACCTTGCCTGAATAATTTGCAACAATTTCAGCTTGATCCTTTTACTCTTCAGGATCTCTACCCTAATACATTCATTCACTGGCCTTTTTCACTGTTATCATACAACGGTTAGAGTTTAATTCTGATGGCTACTGCTCAGAAAAATAAATAAATAAATAAATAAATTTAAAAGTGATAACAGAGTTTCTGTGAAATGCTTATGGTTACTTGAAAAATAAATATTGGCTTCACCATTTGCTTGGTTTTCTGAATGCAAAATTTAGTTTAAAAAATGCCAAAATGAGTTATGTGGCACTAAGACCTCCATAGAAAAATATAAACAGACTGTTAAAACATATTTCAACTCCCTTGGTGTTATTTGTGGCTTATAAACAGTCACATATGAGTGAAAGTTTCACTGACTGTCACCCATTTATGATCCAAGTTCTTCACTGGTGCCACACTGACCAGGCGAACAGAGATCGGCATGTCTTGCATGTTAGCTTTTTTTTTTTTTCCCACTAATAACCAAGGTCATGACCTTGTAAGAGCTGTGATCCAGAGTAACAACTTCTCTGCTTCAAATGGAATTTAGATAGGTACTAAAAGTACTTAAGTAAAGGCTCTACTTTAGTACAACCGAATTACAATACTAATTCTTGTATTAAACCAAATTACAAACCAAATACAAGAAAATGGAACAGAAATGGTGCATGTTCACTTGGGTTGTGAGTTGTTGCACTGATTTAACACTGGAAACTCAGCACCCTTTCATATCTGATGAAACAGAAGACTGCAGACTTTTCTTTACAGCACTAGGCATTAATTCATCTTTCTTTGTAGTTAGTCTTCAAATGTTATTGTGTACCTCTTTCTTTCATGATAATAAAGAAGGTTTGTTTTAATTTTGCAAACAAACTAATCAATATGAAAAATCAGATATCACAATACTTGTGTGCTCTGATGCTCAAATTTGATCTATTTGTAGGTTTATGTGAATACAGAGCTCTATTTGTATGGTATATGCCACCTTTTTGTGCTCTAACTCACCAATTATATTGCTGCTGTGGAACAAACAATGTGTAATACCACATTTGTTACCATAACTTCAGAGGGAGATAAAGGAAATTCAGGTATGTTTCCAGTTAGTGGGGAAAATTGCACTCTTCAATCCCATCTGCCTCTTCCGCAAGAAAAAAAGCAACCAAAGCTCAACATCAACAAAACACATAGAAACCAATAACAAACTCTTCAAGGTTAATGCAGCTATTGACTCTGGGAAAACTAGGATGACCTCTTTACCAAATTCTCTCCAAGCCTCACAGGTACACTCAGCTTTTGTCTTATGAAAGATGTGAATTCACATACTGTTTTGCTGATATTCTCTTAAACATATAATAAATTGAGGCAGAAAATGTTCTCAGAATCAGGTTGTAGATACATTTGCCAGTAGAAGTATTAATGATAAAAGAAAAAAAAAAAAACACAAACAAAAACCAATCAAACCCAGATCTGGTTGGCTGGGCAGCTGGTAACATACTTCAGAGCCTTTAACCACAAACATACTAGATTAAATAAGGGTCACTCTAAGAATTCCAAAATGTTTTTTTTCAGGCAGATGAAAGCATACTCTGTTGGGTCCAAGGGCAGACATGAGCTCATTCTGCCCACACACCATTCTGGTTGGAAGCTTTACTGTTATAATGCGTGACACTGAGACCATTAAAGGGCAGAATATATTAGCTTGGGCTTGGTGCCACATAGACAGGTCTATCCAAATTCTGTTGAGCGCAGAGAGTGGGCAGAGGGAACCAACACACCAATGCAGACACAGGAAGTACACCTCCCTGTTACAAACTCTGGCTTCCAGTCTCTACCTTTCTTTGTTTCCTCTTTGTGGAGAATTAAATTTTAAACTTTTTTAAATTCTGGAGATATTGCCACTAATGCTAAACAAATTCTTCAGAACCTTGTCAATGCTGAGGGGTCTCTTAGTTCACCTATGTCAACACTTAGTTTATTCTTACAGAAAACCTGGCCATTCATAGGAATAATACAATTTGTCTAACCAAGATCCTTTAAGGACACATTCATCCGCTTTATCTACATTTCAGCCTTACCTGACCTAACATTTGGAAGTGTCAGTTTCTTCAATTGTGATTAAAGTTATAGCAAGATCAATGTCCAAGCTAAATACTTTTGTGTTCTGGTTCTTGAAAATATGCTTCATTTCCTAACATTTAGACAAAAACAGGGAGAATTCTACAATCATTGAATCTGCACTAAAGAGGGAGATATTCTGTAATCCTAAATTTTACTGGTATATTTTTTTCATCCTGCATTTTACTTCTGAATATGTCTCTCACAGGCATTCTGTGAGAATATAGTGTTTGTGCCCTTGAACTCAATTCATTATACTGCAATGCTAAATCATCAATGTACCAGTTATTAGCAACCAGTAATGGAAGTGCTCACGCCGTGGTATCGTATACATCTATAACTTTTGACATGTCCTTACACATCTCTTTTAGACTTTCTGCACAATTTTTCTCTGTGCTAATTGATATTCTGGTGGTCATTATATATTGCATAAAGTTTAACATTTATGGCATTACACAGGACCCACATAAATTTAAAGAATGAAAAAATGACAATGAGCATTCTCAAGTGCCAAATAAGAAAATTACTATCGCATTTAAAATTAATTACTGTGCTATTTATTTATTTTTTTTTTAGAAATAGAACCTAACAGAAGACATTACATATGTCTCTGTGGTGAACAGTCTGAATTGAAATGCCGTATACATTTGAAGATGTCTGGATATCCTATGAAGTACAGCTTTGAAATAAAAAATTCCTTCTGAGGGGCATATATGCTGAAGTATCTCACCTTCACAAGGTCTTTTTATTCAGGGAGTGTTTTGTCTTAAAGCCCAGATTAGGCATGAAATTACTGGTTTCAACAATACACTACTTTCTATACTAACACAAAGGTTGATAGGTTTAAAGACCTTGGAAATATTATAACAGAAGTGAATTAAAGAAACACGTAGATCTTTTTGGTGTTGTTATTTGGTGAGAATTCTTACCATGAGGATTTTGAAGTCCATTGCCTTAAAGATTTAATAAACTTTGCTAAAGTACTTGTTCAATAGTCTTAATGGTGATATGTATGTGAGGACTGCTCTAAAAGTAATGCCTCATTTTATTATGCTGACCCATGATGTCTGAAACAGATGTTGGCGGAACATGGTAGTAGAAATGGAACCTACCCACTAATATTCCATTACATTTTGTTGCCGTGCAACAGATGGCAGCAGAGGGGCACTCTGAAAAAATGGTGTCTGACAAGAAAGACTGGATGAAGCAAAGGTGTGGAACTGAATTCTTCCATGTGGACTAAAGTGCACCTACTGACATTCAAAAGTTCCTTCTGAACATTTCCGGAGACAAAACAGCAGAAGTGAACACAGTGAGGCAGTAGGTGGTACATTTCAGCAGAGGTGACAATGGAACACCCCCACTGGTGCGGATTGTTTTGAGTGCAGCATGCAGGGTCTTGCTCATTGGTGGCAAAAATGAACAGCTAATGGCGATGACTATATTGAAAAATAGTATTTTGTAGTTGAGAATTTACTCTACCAAACACTGCTATTGTGCTCTTTCAATCTATTGTACTTTCCATGGCAATAAATAGGAGGCATCATTTTGGAGTGATCTGCACACCTACTCATCCTTTGAACACTGAATTCTTTCCTGAACAGTATTAGAGCCTCAGTGAAGAGCCTGTTCCTCTGCAGCACAGACTGTCCTTCTCTTTTGGGAAACAATAATTGTTCTTTGAATTTCCTCTGGAAAATGAAGGCTTTAATCCAGGCTCTTTCATTTCTTTCCTGAGTATGACAGGATATCATCTCCTACTTTCAGGCTACAAGCTATGAATCATCAGTGGATATAAATGGATGCCTTACTATTTTCAGAATTTCCTAATAGCTTACTCTAGGCAGCTCTCTGCTATACATGTTGCCTGATTTGGCTTCCAGTCTAAAGAGCTTATCTTTCCCCAAGCATGTACAGAGATTCGAGTGTCCTAGTTAGGGTCCTGCAATCTGTTCCTAGAGTCCAACAGCTTTAATGTTAACACTGGAAAGCTTTATGTCTCCCACCTGTAAGAAACCACATTTGGTTTGTTTATTAATACCTAAATTCTATAAATCCAGGATGATGTTTAAGTCCAATAAATTGTTACAAAGGAGTTTTTTTTCTTGCCTTAAGTAAGTTTGAACTGATGTGTTATTTTACTGTAGATAAGCTTTAAGGGAAAATATGATACTTTTGTTCTTACTCATGTATTTTCCTTTGAGAAAAAAAAAAAAATTGAATGTAGAAGCCTGGAGAAAGAGATAATGACATGCCAACTGTGCTCCACAGTGATAACTCTGGTGGAACATGTCAGAAAACAAGCTTCTGTGCTTGAATACCCTGAAAAACCATAGAAAAGCTTCTAAAAATATAAAAGCACAATCAAACTTGATTACTTAAAGCTTCTTATCAAGAGCCTACCAAAACCCCCCTGAAGATGTATTCAGTTTTGGTGAAGAAAATATATCAGTCGAAGGCAGTTGGAAATTAACCAGCTGAAATAAAAGGGGGATACAGAAAAGCAAGACAAAAGATAACAACTTGGAAGTGGCTTTAAAGATCTAATAGTGAAAATAGACTACAGATGGATAAATGAATACACAGAAATGATGAGATCTTTGTTATACTAGGTATTCTTTTAATAACTCATACTGAAGACTTTGCTTTTGTCCTGGAAGAGGGCTTATTGTAGAACCTATAGTTCACACCTTGCAAAGCAAGTCCAATAATACATTCCTAAAGTCTCAAGGGAATAACTTCTCAGAGTTTTTGGGGCACTTTTTCTGGCTTTCACACATATTCTAGATATTATTTCATTATAGATTTCTAGAGTCAACTGTGACAAAAATAAGAAATGAAAGAATAGGTTCTTTACATTGCGTGCTTTTATGCCTTAAAAAATGCTACTATTAAAAATACAGGCTTGTATACAGAATTGCATAAAATTGCAAATGTAATTACGTTTCTGAATGAAAATTGTATTCTTTCTAGACTGAAACTGTGAATTTTCAGTTGGCTTTCCTTTAAATAAAGAGATTGTCGGCTGACATGTAAACTAAATTGATCGATAGATTTTGAAACATGAGGAGTACAAAAGTAGATTATTGTAAACAAGTGCAGATTAGAAGCTCTCCATTAAAAGGGCTCGCAGGTTAATACCAGCATTCATTTTACATGGGACTGTTTAAGATTAAAAAGAGTTCACAAAGAAATCAGCAAATAACTAACTCCATCAGATTAAAATAATAAATATTCTGCCAATGAAATTATTTTTCCCATGACACCTTTAATGCACCACATTACTCAACATAAATCCAATTCATTTTATTATTTATTTTTAGTTTCTCACTTTTAAGTTATAATCTAGAGAAAAGTAGACATCACTGCTTTTCTATCATGTGAAAATTAACTATATTAGTGCAAGACCTCATTGGTAGTTCTACAAGTTGCAGCTCTTGGGAAATCAGGTATCTACATATGGACAGATGTTGTAGCTTGGCATTAAAGAATCATTGAACTGTAGCAGTAGGAAGGGACCTCTATAGTCCACATAGTTCAAGCTTCTGCTACAGCATGTTTCCTATAGTATGTCACACAAGCAAGTGTCCATATGGGTCTTAATACCTACAGAGGAGGAGACTCCACAATCTTCTGGGCAGCATGTTCCAGTGCTCTGTCACTCTGTGTACAATTAATGGGGAGGAATAATTGCATGCACCCGTACAGGCTGGGGGATGGACTGCTGGAGAGGAGCCCTGCAGAGAGGGACCTGGGCGTCCTGATTGGCCATGAGCCAGCAGTGTGCCCTTGTGGCCAAGAGGGCCAATGGCATCCTGGGATGCATTAAAAAGAGCGTGGCCAGCAGGTTGAGAAAGGTGATCCTCCCCCTCTACTCTGCCCTGGTGAGGCCTCATCTGGAGTACTGCGTCCAGTTCTGGGCTCCCCAGTACAAAAAAGACAGGGATCTCTTGGAAAGAGTCCAGTGGAGGGCCACAAAAATGGTGAAGGGCCTGGAGCATCTCCCCTATGAAGAAAGGCTGAGTGAACTGGGTCTGTTTAGCCTTGAGAAAAGATGACTGAGAGGGGACCTGGTCCAGGTTTATAAATATCCGAGGTGTGGGGGCCACAGTGGTGAGGCCAGTCTCTTTTCAGCGGTACGTGGAGACAGGACAAGGGGAAATGGACATAAGCTGCAGCATAGGAAGTTTTGCACAAATGCGTGTAAGAACTTCTTTACGGTGAGGGTGACGGAGCACTGGGACAGGCTGCCCAGGGAGGTGGTGGAGTTTCCTTCTCTGGAGAAATTCAAGTCTCACCTGGACGCCTACCTGTGCGACCTGGTGTAGGGAACCTGCTTTGGCAGGGGGGTTGGTCTTGATGATCTCCAGAGGTCCCTTCCAACCCCTACAATTCTGTGATTCTGTGCACAGAGGTTAGGCTAAGTAGGATTACTGCAGCAGGAAGATAATAAATGAAAAATGCTAACTAATGATATAGGCTCACAATAAATTCCATGAGGAGTTATCTCCAGAAAGAGATCCTTCCTCAGTGGCAGTCAACACTTATATGGGATCTAGGTGAGATGGAGTCAGGCTCCACCCCTTCTGGTAGCACAGGTGAATTGCCTTCACCTGTGTTCCCACGGTAGACTTATTGCTTGCCTCAGGTGGTCAATTAGAGGTCCAGGCTGCGATCAACAGTTCCCATATACTCTACAGTGAAGAAGTTCTTCCTTGTGTTAGTATGAAACTTTCTGTGTTCCAGTTTCTGGCCATTGCCCCTTGTTCTATGTCTGCATGTTACTGAAGAGCCTGCCCCCATCAACTTTACTTCTGTACTTTAGATATTTATAAGCAGTTATGAGAACCCCACTCAGCCTTCTCTTCTCCAAAGTGAACAGTCCCAGGTCTCTCAGGCTTTCCTCGTACAGAAGATGCTCCAGGCCTGTAATCATTTTTGTGACCCTTGACTGGACTCTTTCTAGGTGAATTTTCTCCTTTTGAACTGGGGAGCCCAGAACTGGACATAGTATTTTGGATGTGGTCTCACCAGGTCAGAATAGAAGAGGAGGATCTCCTCCCTCAACCTGCTGGCCATTGAATATCTGTTATGGCAAGATTTGATACAGTCATGTCTGTGCAGCTGCAGTCCATGCTTTTTCTCTTTACTCAAACAGATAAATAAAAAAGAACCAATTGTTTGGTGAAAAAAATATTGAACTTATCTTTAGATCATGTAATGGATGCATGCCACAGATACCATTCTGTCTGTTAAAATGATTTTTCATGTGTATTTCCTGTGAAGCAGATTTGCAAAATGAATTTCAAGTTTCTAAATAAATGTAAATGACTATGCGTTCAAAATTTTGCACCATGACTATTTTTTGAGTTATTCTATAGATTTCATATTTGGCAAAACAGTGATGGGGTCTGGACACTAAATCTATGATTATTTTCTTGCTTAGCTACCTACAGGTTTCATCTGTGTCCTCCATCGTCTTCTGGGCCACCTAAGGTTCACTGTGATGCTAAGAACAAGGAAACTAAGCAGATGGATCAGAAAAAAATTCCAGATAAGACTGATTCCCTGTTTTATCTAAACTACTCAAGTGCAACAGAAAGAAAAAGTTACTCATGGCAAAGGCATCACTGAAAATCCCCATTCTGTTTGCAACAAATTTCATCAACTTCTTTCCTCTGAGGAATGTTACATCTAAATTTTCTCTGTATAACTGATATTTCCCTGTCTACTTGTCTCCTGTTTATTCCACTGAAAATACATCTATACCGTCTTCCATTTTTTACAAGATTTCCTAATCTCTTTCTCATGCTGGTTCCAAACAAAGATTGTTCTCCTTAATTACAAATTATCACCTTAAAACAGCAATTCACTCAAAAAAGTTGGGATGTTCTCTATCCATTCACAGTTCTCACTTATGCTTTCAGCAATCCCAAAATCATGCCAACCTAAGTGGTACTCACTCATCATCTAATCATGTTTCTTCATGAGTAAGAACAAAGACAGTAAGTCATTGTAGGAATTGGAAGATTTTCTAAATAGTGGATTGACAAAATACTGTAATACAGTGTCATAGAGAGCCTATTAAACATTTCTAAGGATTCTGAGGTACAAACAATTTGGCTAATTTAAAACGTTATTTCCCCCATTCTTCATCCCATGCCTCACTTCGAAGAGCTATTTCTACATTGTGAGTGGCAAAAACAGATGTGCACGAAGCTTGAAATTTTTGCTGTTCATAATCCAACTTCAGTATATCTGCTGTCATTAACTAATATGTAGGATTATGAAGTATGGAGCCTGGAATCCTAAGACATGATTACTTTTCTGGGTTGATTCTGGAGGGTATGAGGACACAGCACAAAACATAACCATATGGCTCACAAAAGCAGCAACGTTGACAAGAGTGCACTAGTCTATACAGGAAAATAGTAGAGGCTAGGTGAATTCTGGGTGACTCTTCTAATGAAATTTTTATATTTCTGTGATACGTCTTTTGACTTTCTAAAAAACACTGCACTAAACGCGGGCTTGTAAGATCTGACTCTTTTTACTGTATGGAGATTTTACTTGACATAGTGCAAGACTTGCAAAAAGTTGGTCAAAGAGTATTTTCATTGAATTTAAACACAGCTTTGTGTTCAATCTTCTCATGTAAATAAGAAATCTAAGGATATTACAAAGGAAATTAATCACTTCAAAACTTCCAGGCTATCGAAACCTTCAAGGGAGATGCAACACTGTTTTTCCTGTTTCCGTTACTTATCATTATACATTTATTATTTCACTACACAAATTTTCATCTCTACTTTCTTCATTGCAGTCATCATCTGGGATAAATACATTTGATTCTACATTCCCAGAAACCTTTTTGGAGCTGCCTCATTTTGAAAGAGAAACAAGAATATTTTTAACATACATATGTTCAGCATTACTCTTTTTAATCACAGATTCTTTAAGCTAATAAAAAGTAGTAAAGAGAATACAAACAACCTAGAGAAAAAACAGAACTCTTGTGAAATCACCAATTGGGAGTTATCCAGAGTGAATCAAGCTCTGCATAATGTTGGGGTTGGATTTTGGAAAAATAGCATGAAAATGAGTTTCCGTATTTTCATAGAAGCATCTTATCACTTTGTGGTATTTGCAGCTTTTAACTTACTCTACTCAATTGCTAGACCTGGATCTTTTATAATTTTTTCCTGTCTTCCAAATGTACAAGGTACTACCATAGCATAAATGCTCAATTTCTTGAGCTTTCCCTTTCATTTCAATATCCTTCCTCTATTTATCTACTATCCAGATCACCTCAGAAGTTTTTTTCTTTATTGTCCAACACTTCTTAGTTAACTTGCGTTTCTTGAAACCAACGTAAAGTATGGATAACCTACAATCCCTTAGTTGTCCAAACAACGCTGAAGAAGAATTTACTGCTGGCCACAAGCAGAAAATTCTAATGGCTACCAAAATTAAAGAATATCTAATTCGTATGGTGAGATGACTTCAAACAAACAGTAAGTGAAGTTCTGAAAAAGGTATGCTGCTCTGTGCTTGAGGTATTGAAAGCAAATATGGCAAATGCCTGACAGCTGACAACTGTGAACAAAAGGAAAAGCAGAAGTTTGAGAACAGTGCTTTTCAACTTCAGAGGGCTCATTTAAATAGCAGTTCCTTAGATAAAGGACAAACAGCATTCTCTGAGGAGCGGCCAGCTGCCTAGGGCTCAATAATCAGGCTTTTATTTGGTCTGCCTTCTGGAGTTGCTTCTATCGCAGATAGTGATGCTGGCAAGCAAAATAAAGAGTTGCCGTGTCACAGGATGCATTTTTATAATAATTTCTAGAAAAGTCCATCATAAACTTTGTTCACAAAATGTTTGCTAGACGTATGTGTGTCTGCGCAAGGCACCAATACATTTGTCAAGTGTTAAAAAAACAATTTAGATTGTCACATGGCTTACAATTCATTAGTTCTGGAACTTCCTTATTTTCTTTAAATATTCAGATATGTTTGAGTAAAAGTAACTGAGTAATTCATCTGAAACAGCAAGGTCCAACAGAGATGATAGAGCTTTTTTAGCTCCCTGTTTATTCCAGAATAATGTTAATGAAACCAATTCTCCATTTCCCAGACAGATTGTATTGAGCAAATTCTGGTGTTCAATTGAAATATGAAGGACGGCAAGAACCAGAAATGCAGTCAGTGTTCTCAGTTGAAATTCCTACAGGTGTTTGTGGAAATGTGACTTGAACATGAGTAGCAAAATTCAGTCATGTTACCCAATCTTACACTTTTTAAGGCCTGCACACCCTTTCTGATTTAATATCTACAGTTTTGAAACATTTTGTTTTTCATATTCACTAGAAATATTTTAATAGATCATCTTCTACAGCTCAGGAAGTACATTTTATATAGCCAAAAAAATCACCTTTTCTTCTAATGAAGCGATTTTCCTTTCCAAAATACTTCCCTGGTGCCATACACATCTGTAGATCTAGATTCATTCAGGATGATTTTTCTAGGGTTCCTCTACTGTACATCAAAATGTTAAACTTAATCTATTTAAGAAATCTCCAGGTGTCAGTTTCATCACCCAAGCACTTTAAGGGCCCTTTGTTTGAGACAAAGTTTAATACAGCCAACAAAAGACATGTGAAGAAAGGTTAATACATCTTGGGCTAGGGCTTTTTCTTTGGCTTTGATAATAAATGGTACGCTACCACTTGTATCTGTAAGGCTAGATTTCCTTTCTTCCCCCCAAAATATTGTCTTGTTTGTGGCACAGACTGCCAAGTCCCTGCTCTGTGGAATCCGCCATATGGAAATAATACTATTTTGATCAGGCTAAATCTGTTCAAAGAAAGGGACAATTAAATATATGCAGGTTCTTTCTTAAACTCATGTCTGGTCTTGGTTGTTCACACCTGAAGCAGCTTTGGGTCACAGCACCCGGCAGAGTTCCCAGGCTGACAGAGGGTCAAATAGCACTGCCCTACCCCAAAAATCCTTGCCTTTCCCCTGCTTTGGGCACTTCATATGGTTTTAAGACAGGCAGAAATCCCCAAAGTGTTTCCAGGTTTGCCTGCTATATTACCAAAAAGACAGTCTAGAATTTTAAAACAAGACAAGAAATTTTCTCACTATTTTTCCAGGAATTATCTACGTGTATCCTTAAAATCCTTACTACAAGCTTTAACAGAAGTTAAATTTGCAACATTCTTCCTATTCCTCAATGGTCTGCATTGTTGCTGTTCAGTGCAGAATAAATGCAAGCAAAAATGACAGTAATTCTGTCAGCAAATTCTGTCATTTTAATTCACATCCTGAGTAATATTCCTGGCACCTTTAATTTTCATCATATTTTTTAAATGTATGTGTAACTGTACATTGATTTTTTTCCTCATTTGACAAGTATTTCTCCTATCTTTTCTCCTGCTTGAACATCTTCAAATGCGTAAGTTCCACATAATACACATTTACACTTTTGGTTTTAGATTTTGCAGAAGTTCTTCTATCCTTTGTTTTAAGAGATTTTCTTTATTCATTTCACTCTTTGCCTTAGAGTGACTCAGAGTGAGTGTTCCACCTCCACCTTTGTGAATCAATGTTTTATCTACACACAGTAATATACAGCATTCTGATTTTATTCTTCATTTACTCTAAATTTTAGTTTGGAAATATCGATATTCTAACAGTACTTTTGAGTAACTTTTCCTATCTCCATTGCTTCACTCTTAATATTTCCAAGACAAAAATTTTCAATTTGTAATGTAATCCATGTTTGTTTTTTTTTCCTATTCAATCAGTTTTGAGTTGTGATGCTCTTAGGTATGCAAAAAATTATGCAATTTTAAGCACTTCTTACAAATTGGGCAATTGTTTGTTCACTCTTTATTTCTCAAATGTATTAGTTTTTTTTCTAAACTTTCAATGAGAAATTAAATTGCTATGGCATTTTTTAGCATCCTTTTGACATGAAAATCAAAATCATATTATTATCCTTTCTCATATTTAACAGGGAAACAATGAACAATGTTTATCACTCAGCAGAGGAAAAAGAATTTCAAGAGATTCTTACCTGTAATTTTGCTTTTCATTTCCTATGTGAAACCTGTCATACAGTGAATAAGCCCGGTTTCCTTCCCAGTCCATTAGTTCAATTCTTAGAGAATATTGCCTCTGACTTGTAATTGCAAAGATGAATTCATTCCCCAGCCAATGTTCACCTGATGGGCTACCAAAACCCTGGAAAAAAGTTGACAGAAAAATTAGATTTAATTATCATAATTTATAGAATATTTATACAATAATAAAATCATCATCACTTTTTACCTATACATCTTAATTACTGGTCATGGAGTTTCTGTGTCCTAGTCTTTAAAATTAGTCTGTCAATACTTAGCAGGAATGAAAATTGTGAAATTCAACTGATATTTTTGAGGGCAGTGGATATTATCAATTGAAAAATCACTTCCCAATTGCAAGACATTAATAGTAGGATGCTAAATTTCTATGAGGATTGCTCCAAAAGTAATACCTCCTATTTTACTGGCAGGTAATATAAGGCGGATGCTGGTGGTATGGCAGTAGAGGGTGATCCTTCCCACCAGTATCTCATTATTTTTTGTCACTGTGTAATAGATGTCAGCTGAGGGACAGTTTGACAAATAGGCATCTGACACAGGAATGCAGATGAAGCAAAAGTGTGAAACTGAATTCCTCCATGAGGAAAAAATTACACCCACTGACATTCACTGATACTTGCTGAAAGTTTCTGTAAACCAAACAGTGGATGTGATCACAGTGAGGCGGTGGATGGTGTGTTTCAGCAGTGGAACAGCAACAGTGGATCACTTCCACTAGTGCTAGTTTTTAGAAGCATGGCATGCATCATGTTCATCGCTGGCAAAAATGCGCAGCTAATAATGGAGACCATGTTGAAAAACTGTTTTGTAACTGAGAGTTTGCACAATGAAACAGTTTTATTTTTCTTTTTGTATCTTTCATATTTTCCATGGTAATAAATAAGAGGCTTTACTTTCAGAAAAACATATGTATATTCATCAGTGGCAATATTGAACGTAAAGAATTACTGTGATACATTTCATATGATTCTATACCTCATTATCATTAAGACAATTAAACCAAATGAAAATTCTATTGTACATTATGATTTTTAAAAAATTATTTATTTATTTACATTCATTTAGATTACACACTGAACTGAAATTAGCTGTAGAGGACATTCTGACAATCTCTCTGCTGTGACTGTGCGCTATAACTGGTGTCAGACCTTCGGTTTAAAATCGTCTTCTGCATATAGCATATGTAGGACAAGACCCAGCCCATGAGTGATCCCCAGTTAAACTATTTGTTTTCCCCACTCTTGATCTACACAAGAGTCATATTGCCTAAGATTTTGTCTACTATAAATTTCATTTTTTCTTACCAGGCTGAGGTGGCATAAGATATCTATGTGCGTTATGTTACTTTGAAATCTTTAATTTAAGGGGATCAAATATTTTTATAGATTAGCCAAAGCACAGCAGAGGATAATGTAGTTAAAGGTACCTAACTCTCCTTACATTTCATATATTCAGATGACCTCATTTCCAAGCTATACAATTCTCTAACATGAAAAGATGAAAGAGAAAACAATGTTCAAACTGCACTCCTAATCACATATATTTTTTGTGCATCCTCCAGGTTTTAAACTTATTTATGTTTAATTAATATTTTACCATAATTAAAAGCCTTATTTAGCACAAAAAAAAAATACTATATATTAAATTTATTCTTCTTTGCAAACTGTTATTTTATATCTGAGAACTACTGGCTTCAAACAGTAGATATTATTTAAAATTGTAATCCATTTTTGTGAAGAACTATTTCAAGGTTACTAGTTCATGCTTTTTCATATTTCTAGTGTTAGTAAAAGTGGAAGCTGGAAAAGTGCTGATTTGCTTATACTGATATGCCAGGAATGTTTTTAGAAGCCCCTTGTGAAAATTTCCTGATTAAATTACATGAATGACAAAATGATATTCTTGCTTTGATACAAATTCACCTTCTGGTACTAAATTGTGTCTGCCAGAAATATGAAAGAAATGACAGAAGTTAACAATAAAATATCTCTAGACTAGACTGCAATGAATGTCAAATATTTTCCTTTACTGTTCACTATGGTAAGTTACTTTCTCTCTGCAGTGCCCATGATAGTATTAACAGATGATATTCTGTATGGCTACCCTTTAGCTCAGAGGGCATGAAGTGATACTCATGTATCCCACAGAGTGTTTAGTCTGCAAGAACTGAGATTCAGCCTATGGTGAGTCTCAGAGAGGACTTAGACTTCAGTACAGAAGCATACTGTTACTCCACACTTCTTTTCCTGCACATTATTTCACTATATCTTCCTTCTAAAGGGATGATTTTCCATTTTAGTCCCTGTGAATCCTGTTTGTTGTGAATCCTATTCTGTTGATATCTTGCTTTGAACAGAACAATCTGTCAGTTTGAGCTCTGCTCCTCACGCTTTCCCATGATGATGGTTCTGTGTTTCTCACCTACTGCTTTGATTCTGTTTGCATGCATATTTTAATTTGTACATACTTTCTAAAATGTAATGGCCTATTCCTTATCTACATAAACCGTGCCTGAAGCTGAGTGGTTTCCTACGTTTCATATCTGTTCTTTTGATCCTTTCCATCACCTCACCTTATCTCTCTGCCCTATGGCTCTCATACATAGCCACTCCTGCTGCAGCAATGTTGGCAGTGACCTATTGGAGCAACCTCAGCCAGTCTCTGACATTCTCTTTTGCCCATGGTTATTGCTGCTTGTCTGAAAGGAAGGGAAAACATACTCTGCAGGGCTACTCAGCAGGTAGTTTTTCTCCCTAAAATCCAGATGTGATAAGTTCTTTTATCACTGGAGCTTAGGTGTCTATATACCAGTCAAAATATGTGACATTGATATCTGTGTAGCTTCTTATTCTAGAAAATATATATTATTATTTTTAACAGCCTTCTTCCTTTAAAAGAAGATTTTTGTCAAATTCTTTCTCCCATTTTCTCACTACTGGCAAGCAGTAGGGGCTCTCCTTTGAACTGTGGCTCTACTGAATTATATTTGTCTTATCTTATTTAAATTACAGCTTATTCAGGATATAGTACATGTGGCTTTTTAACATTGTGTTCCCATATGTGTTCTATATGAACTCCAGACACCATACATAATTATTCTGAAAATAATAATTTTTCTTCTTCGCATTTGCACTTCCTTCTCCCTTTTCACATGTTATTACGCTAAGATGAAAATCTGTTGCTAAGTGGTTTGCTCTCCTGACCACAGGAAATGAAGTTGAAGCAAAAGGAACAGAAGGAATATAAAAATGAAAAAAAAAAAATGTTATGGGGAAAGTCTCTGCATTAGCAACATTCAAAAGAGCTACTTTATTGAAAATCAGATTAGAAATGTGTAGGCTAAAAATGATTTGTGTTTCATATGTGTACTGCTGAATTTCTCAACTAATTTTTTTTTTTAATTGGTGATCAGCATTCTCAAAACCAATTTCCATTTACAATTAAAAGCTTTTTTGTTACTATATACTCAAATAAATCTCTTGACATGCCCTAATTAGAAAAAAATACGTATTTTTTTATTATCTTCTCTATCGTGAGACACTCCTTTTAAATTAGACTGCTTCTATGAAATAAAAACAAAGTAGTAAGCAGAATACAAAAAATACCTCTGAAGAAATGAATACTCCTTAGGATGGGTACTGTACTTTATTAAGCACTTATTATGATCGGAAGCCAAACAAATAAACAGGTAATCAGAGCTTTATTAGATCTAAATCAGACACTAGTCTGATTTTGTGTGAATTAACTTTTAGTTTGCATTCCTACCCTGATGCTGGTAGAGAAAATGATAGCAAAGAAAGATCATACAAGGCTGTTTTGATTATACCTCAGTGCCTTCAAGCACAGTTCTGAATTTTATCTTCAAATGCAAAATATTTTTTTCTTCAGCCAGAAGACTTATGGAAACAAGCTTGTGCACTTGTGATGCACACCTGTATGCTATTTTTATGAATTGCCTGGAACAGTTTTGAGAATGGGATCTACATCTCACAAACATGAAGTTCAACAAAGTTTCAGGAGAACTGCTGCATGGAGTGGGCAGGCCCAGGGAGATGCAGCAGCTTTCCAGCTGCCTATCAGCAGGAGCAAACCAGCCAGCCAAAAGCAGATATTCAACATATATTGCCTCTGAGGTATCCTTAGACATCTGGGAGAGATTTGATGGAGATTACAAGGGAACTCAAACTATCACCACAGCAAATCTTAGAAAATACTTGGTAGAAATTCAGGGAGATTTTTAGTAATGAGAAGGGACTTCAATAAGAGACAAAATTCTGCAACAACAAACCTCATTAGGATTGCTGTTTGCAAGTCGATTCAGTAATGAAAGTCAAGCATTTTAGTCAACAGGAAAGTTATACACATTCTGCTGTTTAACTTTGTGCCAAGTGATAAGATGCTTTCAGCCTTGCCTATAAACCATGTTTATCAACTTACATGGGAAAAAGTTGTTTATTTCAGACCCCAAACTGTTATTAAATGTATTTGTTTTCCTTCACCTATTGGCTCTGTCAACATTCTTGGTTTTTTGTATTCAGATGACTGTAACAAATGCTTCATGTTAAAAGTTTGCACTTAAAAACTGGTAAACTGGGCACTTCAATTTCCCAAAAAAGTGGTTATCGTAACAGGAAAAATTCAGAAATTTCCAGAAGTTTTCAGAACTCTCCTACATTTTCCTCACGAGCACTCTTTAGAAATTGAGAAAATGCTTGCATTCCCTAATATATTTTCTCAACTGCTCAGCATTAGTCACAGGCAGGATATACAAATCTTTGCACTGACAGCGTAAATTATTTTCATGTTTCATTTTATTTTTCACAAACTGGAAATACATTTTTGCAGCTATTGAAAACTGCATTATGATTGTATTTTGGCCAAGTTTCACCTGAAGTTACGAAAAAAAGATGTTTAATCACAATTAGTGAGTAGTTTTGTTATCAAGGAATAATCTTGTGGTGTTTTGCACTACATTTAGAATGGGTCTTGAAGACATGATAACACAACTTACTTTCAGAGCAATATGTATATGTACTAGGATGAAGCATATATGTACCAGGATGAAGCAACGAGTTTTCTGGTTCTTTATGCCTCCAGCTATATCATAGAATTGTGTATGTTTTGACACAGTGTCCAACTGTTTTATATATAGTTTATAAAAGAAAAAAAAAGAATGTGCTGTCCTTTTATATGCATTAACACATAGAATCAAAGACAATAAAAGCATATTTTATAATTACTCTAGATGATTTCCAGGTTCTACTTCACCTCATTTAAAATGGCATAATGATTAACAAAGACAAAAAGCAGTCATGAACACAAAGAAATTTAATTCAATATTAAATTGAAAAATGATCTGAAGAATTTAAGAAGTTGATACTTATTCAAAAATAATAAGTAGGGTGCAAAAGACTTTTATTAGGTTTGGCAAATGCTGTGGGGGTATTCTGCTTAAATCATGTTACTCCAAGTTTATTAAAAAATTATCTCTCTTACTATATTTATTTTGTCTGATAATGCTCATAGGAAGCTTTGACTTTTTATAGACAAAATAAAATTGAAACCAGACACAGTCAATATATTCTATGGGTTCATCTCCTGTCAGACAATTCACTGAAAAAGGCAGATAATAATTCAGTGTTTTACAACAGCAGTGTCTTCCCAGAAGCCATAAAGAATATTCAGCTCATTTTGCCTTAGCTTAGGAAGTGGCATGGATTTTGTTTAAGAAGATAATTTCTTAAAAGTTCAGAATAATTTTTCATTTTCATCACATCGGATTACTCACTGTATATTTATTTTAAAATAAACATATGGCCTATAGAAACAGGTTAAACTTTTCTGAAATAACCAATGTGTTAAATAATGCTAACTTAAAAATACATTAAAATAATAATAAATATTCATAGTTATTTTTATTAAATACAAACAAATACTTTGTGCAATGTTTCAAAAATATGTTTGGGTGGAACGCAAAGGCACCTTCTCCAAAGTTTAAATGAAAAGTTACTTTCAAGCTAAATACAGAACTAAGTGTCTGTACAATTATTCCCCACTTGAATTATTTACCGCAATCTTGTCCAAGTTCTGCAGCCATTCTTGTTCCTTCTAATCCAAATGTATCAGTAGACACAGAAATTATTGTCTTTGTCCTTCCTTAACATACAGAACAGATTTCCTCATGAGGAAAAATCCCAAAAAGCAGATCCCAGTTTTGAAGTACAAACTTCACTTAAATGGTACCTCTGGACTGGCAGTGAGTCCCATACAGCGCACTTTCCTCCAGTTATCTACATGCAATAGGCACTGATTCTTCCTCATGCCTGGATTTCAATCTCACGTCTTGACTCTTCAACTAAAATTAGGTATTTCCTAACAAGGCAGGCTAGTTGGAGAACCCTTTTCCCAAAGTGCCTGCATTCTAGCAAAAATGGATCCTGGGAATATACAGATACTTAATGTGGCTCTTACTATATGTATTCAAAGGAGATGAGGAAAAGAAAGCTTGATTTTGTATTCTAAGACAAACTGGGAGTGGAGGAGAAGTTTATCTTCTGTTATTTTCAAATAAATAAATTGTATAGATTAGAGGTAAATATTTATGTCCTTAAAAAGAAAAAAGTAATTTTGTTTCACTTTGGGAAAAAAGAAAGAATTTTGGAGGTAGGACTGAATTTTCTTCCGCTCTCTCTCTCTCTCTTTCTTTGCTTACAGGTTGCTGTTCTCTCTTTAACTTGGACTTCACTGGGATACTAAAAATTGAATGAAAGTAGAAGATTAACACGAGTCAGATAATTATAACGCTGATTTGAAATGAATTCCTAGGTGAAGGGCTGCTTCAGTGAGTCCCAAATGGAACAGATCAGGCAGACATATATCCATCAAAAGAAAACTGTTCAGTGATGAGAGCATACAACGTTCATTTGGAGGATAGCAGAGCAGGTACCAAAGGATCTCTCTCCCTTATTAAAAAATAAACAAAATCTCTCAAAATATCTGTTGGATTTTGTAAAATATCATGCCCACCTTTTGCTTAGAGAATTTCTTCAATAAGCATTAAAAACTATATTCAATACAGCATAGTTAAAACGCAACTGCTCAATACTATGCTAATTTTTTTCATCAGGAAATATTCCAAAAAATGAAGAAGCTTTCTTGTGTGATAGCATCTCCATTGCCTAATCTGGTGATCCAAAGCTCTCTGAAGCAAAAATGACTTCATTCTTGCTCCCTTAGATCCTATGGTAGAAATGTACACAGCCTTGGTCAGAACTAAACAGTTTCAAGAGCTAGCCTCTACTGGACAAGCTAAACCTCAGAAGAAGAGGAGAACATGCTGGCTCATTTTGTAATAGTGATGAAAATGTCAATTATTATTACAATTAACTGAGTAGCATTTTCAGTCAGAAGCAATTTTTTAATAAAGTACGGTGACAGGAAGTTCTTTATCAGAGATGAGTGAGTCTCTGTGAAAGCCGTTACTCATAGGATATCTTAATACTCATTCCTGTCACTAAAAATCATTTCCTTATATCCAAATTACTTGGTAAATGTTTGAAAGAAACAAACTACTTCTATGTTATATATTCCACTCACTTGAAGTAAAAATTTTTTTTCAGATGAAGACAATTTATAACTCACGTCTTTGAAATGTACTATTTGTAAGAAATGTATTTGTGCCTATATGTTATAAAATTATTTGTGTCTTAATCGTGTCTTTTTTATCCCCTTTCATTCCCCTCTCATGAGCTTATCCATGTAACAAATACCACTTGACTTGTCTTGTTTTTTTTTTTCAGTGAAGAAGCAGCATGCTTTCTGTCTTTTCTGAGGATGTGTATTCCCTATTTTTTTTCTTTCCTCCAGGTCCACTCTTGTTCTGAAGAAGTGAAGCCTCAGGGGAGATGTTATAGCTCTCTACATCTACCTGAAAGGAAGCTGTGGCGAGGTGAATGTTGGTATTCTCTCCCAGGTAACTAGTAAGCTAGGTACGAGTAAGGTAGTGGACTCAAGCTGTGCAAAGGGAAGTTCAGGTTGCATATTACAACAAATTTTTTGCTCTGAATGAATCGTCAACATTGGAACAGACTGACAGGGAAGTGGGGGAGTCACTGTCTCTGGAGATGTTGAAGAAACATGGCGGTGTGGCACTGAGGGACATGGGCTAGTGGGCACAGTGATGGTTGACTGACAGCTGGAATTGATTATTTTAGTAGTCTTTTCCATCTTTAATGTTTCTATTATGATTCTGTGAGTCTCAAAACCTTCATTTTTCAGGAAGGATCATGCTTGCACTGCAATGTAATTTGTATAGTTCTTCATATTACTGTCAGGGAAAAAATTGAATCTGCTTCCTGCAGAAGTTATAAGATACGCTTCCAACTAGACTCATAGATAGACAGATACAAGATAAATAGAAAGATGCATAGATTAGACAGACAGTCTAATTGGAACCAGCAGTTCTTCTCTTCAGATGTGTTTTATTAAGCCAAAGAAGTAAGGAGAACCTGATCTGAAGACTGCTCAGAACAGAAGTCAGATGAAAACTTCACTCAGATGAAAAATTGCTCAGGTAAGCTATTATTTATTTATTTATTTATTTATTTATTTATTTATTTATTTATTTATTTATTTATTTATCTATTTATTTAATATACATTCTCTTTCCAGAAGTTAAAACTCTAATTCCCACTTCAAACAAAGAAAAGTGAAAAGCATCAGAAACCTGCTTTAGGGTGATCCTATCTGCTATTGTTAAAGGAATCATCTGATACTAATCTTTAAATATTTCTGGTAAGATACAAATAGTAACGTGAAAAATCCATTGCAAGACATGAAAGAGAAGAAACAGTAAATACTAATAAGAAAAGGACAGGAGACTGAATTCAAAGGACTTCCTCAGAATTTCTTCAAATTTATGTACCTGAATATATAAAACTGATATGATCTATAAGAGTTTGTATTCAAAAATGAGTTATTAAGAACAAATGCACAAATTACACTGCATAGCATATGACTGATGTAAAGAAAAAGGACTGATAAGAACTTATACCAATAAGAAATAAGATAACAGTATAAATCTGAACAAGACTTATTCATTAGCTACTGTTTTAGATACCAAATAAAATTTAACTTTGTTTTCCAGAATGGGGATTGGATATGAGTGAAAATGGAGCTAAAAGAATGAGGAGAAGGAGTTTGTAGCACTGTTATCACTAACTTTGTGGTGATTAAAGTGTGGATTGAGTTGTGCATTTCCTACTTATGAAATATTTATGGCTGCTTTATCTCTCTATTGATATGTTTCATGTGTTTATGTCTGCAGAATACACTGAACAGGAACTGAATTCCATGAATCCGTGAGGCACCAGTGTGAAACTGAGTCAAAGACAGTGATTACCTCAAGGTTTTTCAGCAGGATTAATCAGTGATAACTGGGTAACTTCTGTAACCAGCAGTGTTGTCAATCACCTTTGCAGAGAATATCCCATGTCTATCCTTTCAGAGCTACTTGTCATAAGGATCTCAAGGTAGGGTTAGAGAAAATATGCAAAGGTTTCATAAAACTAGTAGAACCAGAAATCTGTGAAGGTGCTAAAAGTACTACAGGTTGGTGACCTGAGATTCTTAGCCCAACATCAAAGCTGGCATTAAGTATTTGCTTGTAACAAATTTTTCCAGTGTTTTTGAGGTTCTTTTCCCATACGAACTAAATGCACTGAAGGTAAAAAAATCTACAGAGATTCATTACTGCTGTTACATCATCATGATTATGCTTATTTCTGTTAGATTAGTGAGATAAAAGCACAAGAAGAATCTTAGAAAATCTAGAAAACACATCTGAGCATATTTTAAGAACTGCTGCATCTCCTACCACAATACCTGGTTTTCATTGGAAGAAAAAATAAGTAGATGTGTTAGAAAGGAGCTGTGAAGTGACCTAATAAACTCTGCACACCCTCACTGAAAAAAAAATTAAAAAAATGAGGCAATTAAGTCAGTAGTGCTCTTATGTTGAAGCTCAAACTCCTTCACATTAGAGTAATATCCGATTTCTTTTACCATCTTCAATTGTCCAGCATTTGATGGGATAAGATAGCCACAGCTACAGGCCTTCAAAAGTAACTTTGGTGGAAGCAGAGAAAAAGCTATATACCAACTGTATTCATCATTTATAGGATGATATTTATCAGTTAAGTCTGAAATAGACTACAGAAGTGAGCCATCTACTAGAAGATTATATTTTCATAAAGAAAATGAAAACGAAAACGAAAACGAAAACGAAAACGAAAACGAAAATGAAAATGAAAATGAAAATGAATTCAGATTGCTTGAACTAGTCAAAACCCCCATAATCCAATCCTGAAAGTGTTCATACTGTTGTAATGGAATTAAAAAAAAAAAAAAAAGAAGTTGTCTATGAAAAACCAAATTAGGAAATACTGGAGTAAATGTCTGTAATTCATGTGGTGTGTATAAATTAAGTTAGATTGCGCACACAAATTCTAATTTCTTCATAGGTAAGAATGGTATAATTTTAAAATCTCTGGTTCACCCCCCCAGAATGACATTTTGCATTTTATTTGACTTCATATCAAAACACAGTAGAGCAGTTTTCAAATTTTCTGCTATATTAAAACTCCAGACCGCCTGATTTTCTATTTTTATGTTTTCTAAAAATTGTGTCCAATTTTGAAAAATCATTCAAAAATATCTGTCATTTCAATATTAATTTTATTTCACATATATTAACTAACAGTTTATATCATCTTTTAATCCATTATCAACAAGGTCTGATGTCAAGAACCTAAATGGTTAATTTTTCCCTAAAATTTATATTTTCTAGTTATATAAAAATACTGAAAACAAAGCATCCTTATTTTGGTTAAATAATCCGACATTCCTTTTATTTACTTATTTATTTTAATTTCAATTTCTGCAACAGAACTTTTCTGCATTTAAATTATTACTGACTGGACCTTTATTTTTTTTTAGCATTTTAAATATTCTTTCAATATGGTACCTTTCAAAAACTGTTAGAAAAATGATTTTTCTCTTCCATGCTTGTAATACAGTTCTGAAAACTTCACAGAGAATGTCTCGGAAATGAAATCCAGTTCTCAGGAATTCAAAGAAAGAAACTCCGTGAAGAAGTTTGATCCGGGAATGAGTGAGAAGCTGAGAAATTATTTAGACTGGAGTAAATTATTTTTTTAAGTTGGCAATGGGAAAATAACCAGCTAATGTAATGCTATCTGTAATTTGGTAAGTTATTTATTGTCCTTTAATTCTATTTGAAGTATCAACATTTCCAGTACATTGTCTTAATTGGCAGAGGTCTTGTGTGGCTTGGGATAAACCCCAGTAAAACTCTTCATTCCTGTCTGAGAAGCTCCAAATTCTGAAGGAGTTCCCCTTAGTTGAAGGCATCCATACATTAGGAATATCAGTACATCCTCATTACCCATCAATGTGACAGCAATTCCAAACTTCAGAGAGGCAGACAAGGCAGTAATGTTCTTTACTATATATGCCTGGACATCATCTCATTTTAATCTCAGTAACTGAACTGACAGAAACCCTAATTCATACAAAATAATACTCAGCTGAGGAAAAAAAAGAATATTATGACTTTAAATAGTAATATGCATGAAAAAGGTAGTTCATAAAGGACTATTGGACATCACACCATTGTAAGACCATCTTAAGACAATGGGAAATACTATTTGAAATCTTTTTCCTATGATTCTTTTACCTTACCATTTTGTATTCTTTCCAGCCTTTCTGGAAATCCAGACTCCCATCTTCTCGGTGCTGTATAACTGTCCATCCTCCTCCATTGATTTCCATATTACAAAAGACCTGTGCAGTAACAAAAAAAAGAAGAGATGCTTGCATTGGAATCCTGTCATTTTAGAGGTGGAAAATGTGAATAATGGAATTATGGAAGCCTGTTTCCCTATGGATTCATGCTTTATGCCTTTGATGTCATGCTCAGACCCCATATATATTCAGTGTAATTCTCTCAGTAAAGTCTCATGTTCATTCAGAAAATTACCCATTCAAAATGAATATTTATTTTTTATTCATTTTTCACTCTTCTTACCCTACATTTAAAAATATATAGAGGATACGTTATAGAAAAAATTGAAAACACTACTTATTCACTTTTCTTTGTATGTGGTGATAACATTCATTATTGTATGAAACAATTTTAAGATCCAACTAAGTTTTTCAGTGCTCCTAATTGAAGCAAATGTTCCTGATTTTCATTCCCAAGTACTTGTCCACAGCAGCAGAGTGGCACTGCAGCTATCCTAATTTTCATTCGACTGTGTGCTTTTATAGTTATATTTTGTTTTTTAAGGTGCTAATAGGTGAGAAGGTGGAAAGGGTGCCACCTATCAGTTTTAGCTTTTGGCATTCACATCGACAAGACAGCACTGGAGAGTAACTCAGAACTTTAAGTTGCTTTGCCAAATCAAAGACTAATACCCAATTCAGAAGATCTCTTATTTGATAAAGAACCATATTCCACCCTCAGGCAAAACAATTTAAATCTTTCCTTCTCATAAGCATTGTCACAGTAATCCTGTGCAAGAACTTTTGTTTTAATTTGCTCCAGGCATGACAAGTGAAGACACTGTGTAGGTACAGGAAGGAAACAGAATACTGAACAGTGCAAATATGTGAACTTCATTTAGGTTAACCACAAGAAAACCCACAGATTTTTACAAATATTTTGGCCCTATTCTTTGTTCTGGGAAGATGGTGAGAGTCAAAACATTTATCTACAAGATTTAATTTCTTAATCTGATTTACAGTGAGAATTTCTAAATGATGGATTCACTTTCCTTACAAGTCATGTGAAGCTCCCATGAATCCGTGCCAATTTCTAAAGCATTAAATCCTCAACTGTACTAAGACTACTAATTTTAAAGACACACACATCCAAAAAAAAAAAAAAAAAAAAAAAAAAAGCAAGTCTTTTTATTCTAGAATAGAAAAAAAAGCCTACTAAAGTACTTGAATGTTTTCTATATAATATAGCAGATTAAAGGAGAAAACTGCAGAGTGAAAGAAAGATTTACAGCAGCTGTCATTGTGTGGTCTAGCACTTTCTATTGTGGTAGACACAAACACCTGCCACACTAACAGGGTTGCCAAGCTTCTTATAGATGTTTGCTGTGCACAGTTCTAGCCAACAAATGTCCTGGACTGGCTTCTGGCCCAGGCAGTGTCAGAGCACTCAATCATTAAACAACTTTTAACACGTTCTGATGTTTAATCCTCTACCAAATAAAGAAAAGGATGAAGTTACTTTGAATTTTTACACATCTCTACATTCTGAGTTTATCATCAACAAAAAGAACCTGGTTTAAATTAAAAGGATATCCAAAGTGTTTCACTACTACCTTAAAGGTATGAATAAGTATACCCAAGCTATTAAAAGAATCTTAGAATCATAGAATCGTAGAATGACCCGGGTTGAAAAGGACCACAGTGATCACCTAGTTTCAACCCCCCTGCTATGTGCAGGGTCACCAACCACCAGACCAGGCTGCCCAGAGCCACATCCAGCCTGGCCTTGAATGCCTTCAGGGATGGGGCATCCACAACCTCCTCTGGCAACCTGTTCCAGTGTGTCACCACCATATATGTGAAAAACTTCCTCCTAATATCTAACCTAAACCTTCCCTGTCTCAGTTTAAGACTATTTCCCCTTGTCCTATCACTATCCACCCTCGTAAACAGTCTTTCCCCCTCCTGCTTATATGTTCCCTTAAAGTACTGGAAGGCCACAATGAGGTCTCCCCGGATCTTCCTTTTTTCCAAGCTAAACAATCCCAGTTCTCTCAACCTTTCTTCACAGGAGAGGTGCTCCAGCCTTCTGATCATAATGGCCCTCCTCTGGACCCACTCCAAGAGCTCCACATCCTTCCTGTATTGGGAGCCTCAGGCCTGGACACAGTACTCCAAATGGGCTCTCACAAGAGCCGAGTAGAGGGGGACAATCACCTCCTTCTCCCTGCTGGCCACCCCTTTTTTAATGCAGCCCAGAACACAGTTGGCCTTTCAAGCTGCAAGCACAAATCGCTGGCTCATGTCCAGCTTCTCGTCCACCAGGACCCTCAAAAGGCATATATGGAATTATTTGTACATAATTCACAGTTATGGATTAAATTATTAAAAATGTATATTAATAATGTAGAGGTCAATGTAATTCTACTATAAATGAAACTGGTCGGATTACCTCTTAATGTACATTAAGTGCTTCCACAATACGACTTCACAAGTCAACACTGTAGATTTGTATCAACAAGCTCAAGATTTAACAAGCCATTTGAGATTCAGGGAATATCTCTCTGGTACAGAAACCAAAGCTGGAGGTAACTGAGCAAGAACCAGAGTCTTCACAGTGCATGCAGCATCCATATAGTTAATGGGTTAAAGTTCTCGCAGATGTACTCAGAGAGGTCATCAATGTGAATCTGGTAGAATGCCCACAGGCAGAAAGCAGAGCAGAGGGTGAAGACAAAATTCATGGCAGTGCAGATTTTTTGCAGAGTTGTGGACACACAGATACGCAGACCCTGCCAGCATTTAACATGACAATTTCAGTGCAGTGCACACAGAAGTTTATAGAAGTCATCCTTGTGATGACTCTAGATGACATTAAATCAGAGTTACACAGTGAAGCATGGGAGGATATGGAGATGCTGCAGGCACTCAGAATTGTCCCCTTGGCTTCCTCCACCTCCTGTATAAGCAATGACCTCACCCTCATTGCCCCTTTGTCCTCATCAGCCTCTCTTCTCCCAGTAGCTGCCCCCACCTGTGTATAGCCCTGAGTGGACTCCTGCCTTTGCTGTCACTATGACTGAGGGATAATTGTTTATCAACATCATCAAACACACACACCCCTAAATAAGCCAATTAATTAGCTTAATATTTTAAAGCAAACCTTTTCCCTTCTCAAAGATATGGAATATAATTTAGATTCTTTTCATTAGAAATGAATAACTTATTTTTCATGTAGGATTGGAAAACATTTTAAGCCAATGAACAGTTGAAGCTAGAGGCATGAAAGAAAATTTGCAAGCTGTTTTTTTAAGCATATGAAAATGAGCCATATAAATGTTATGGAGCTGTAAGCATAAAGGACAGTTTTCTATGAATATAGGAAGGTATGAAGAGCAAAATTATTAGAACTGACAGTAACACTTGTACAGATGATGAAGGGGCTTTTGCTACTCAGTGTCAGGATGCAAGCATCCCTAAGGAAATACATAATGTAACAAAAGTTTATTTTTATATCCCAAAATATAAAATTGCCATAAATGAGGCAATTGCTGGTGGCTGCAGGTATTACAGAAGGCAACAATATTAGGCCACTTCAGAAATGTAGGAACTGTGCACTGCTGTTGTGGTAATACAGATAACTGAGCCTGCTTTAAACAAACAGGTATGTCTCCATGGAATTCAAGATATTAGCATGGATCCCAGAGCAATCTAACTGTGTCAGCACGGTGCTGACTCTGGGATAATTAGTCCTGCCACAGTGATGCGCTGATCTGATTTTGAAGCTATCTCAGCTGGAGTTGGTTCAGCTATCTCTGCACAGCACTGTTTTGCAGTCTATTGATACAATCTGAATGTCTGAAAAAACATCTGTTAAAGCAACTAGACTCCTCACTTGACTAACTTGAACATGCCTAGGATCAGCTTGTACTATGTTATCATTAGGGCAAGACAGAAACAGGTGCTAGCAGAAACTCCCTCAACACACACATTCCCACATATTCTAACTAAAAAGGAAGCCTCCAGGAGGAAAAAAAAAAAAAAAAAAAAAAAAAAGGTAGTACAGTGATACCAGCTGAGCTGTGCTACATGTATTCATTGACAACAGTGTCTGCAAACAGTGATATAAGCATGAACACAGAGTAGCTTCCATTGTGTTACTGCACTTGTAGCATCAGTGAAGTGTGTTTAGGTACTCAGATGCTCCTGGAAGTATACCAGGAACATAAGTGCTACAGTGCTTTCAGATACCTACTGATTTTCATTGCAGTCCAGATTCTGGAACTTTAATAAGGCTAATAAGGCTAAGTAAACCCAACTTGTGCATGCAATTCTGACTTTGGTGTAACATCTGTTTTGAGATGAACAGCTTCTATGGAACTGCTTTTGTTCTTGTCCTGTTCAGTAAAGCTTAAAGGTGTCTCTGCATTTCATATCATGTCCATTCATATTCATCAGACCTTTATTGGCCTTTGCCCAAAGCACTCTCCCACTCCAATTGTAATCATGCTTTAACAAACACTAATTCCTCAGTAAACCATAACGAGTTGACATTCAGAGGCTTCCAAAATCTGTCCAAAACCAAATTCAATTTAGAAATAAATTTTACATACCTTGTATCATTATAAAGTGCCTACAGAGAGTTACATTAGTAATATTTGCACTGCAGTCTTCTGTTTGCAGGGTCACCATTTTACTGCAGTAAGAATAAAATCACCAGAAAGATAGAGTTCCCTTCCTTCCACCCAACCCATTTGCTGGACGACACTCTACTTTTCTCTGGCAAGTAACCAGCCCATAGCCATGGTGGGGGTTGCTCTCAATAGTGCCCTGTAAGAGGGACAAGCCTGTCTTTCTCCCTGTGTAAATTACCCTTAGCCTATTTGTTCACTTTCCTAGCTTCAGCTGGCTCACTTTAGCCCCAAAATCACATAATATAATAGAAAAAAACAATTTTATAATAGAAAATAGTAATCTTCTATGCCTCACTGCAGGCTTATTGGTGGTCATAGAGGGATTCAGCTGAACTTGCTGAGTGGGAGGAAGCGAGTAAACTCTTGAGTGCAAGTTGGAATTTGGGAGAGATTCTCTGTCAGTGAGAAAGAAGAATGTCTGGAATAATACACTTATCATTTTCTCCATTCTACTGTATTTTTTTCAAGTCTGAATATAACCAGGTTTATTTGTTTCAGTGCAATATTTTGAAAAATGAGAACTTCCATAGAGGCTCCAAGTGCTCCTTTTAAGGTCAGAGTAACTTCCCATTTACAAAAATGAAAATAGACCATATATTTGCCTTACCTTTTTAGGATCTGAAACATTGTTAATATAAATAGTGTAGACACCACTTTTGTTAAAACCAGATTGGTATACATCTGCACAGTCTCTGAAAGGCTTTTCTTCCTCCTTCTTCACATTCTTAAGTAAAACTGCAAAGCAGAGAAAAATACAGTAATATAAGTTACAATAGTAATATTAAGCGTGTTTGTATGAAAGACTCGTGCACTTTGTATTCACTTTAAACATTCACAGTAATAACTATACTATGGTCCTCAGTAATTGAGTAAATTCTATTAAAAAACTATTATGAAACTGTCAGACAGATGGCAGAGGAGGCACCAGCAGAAATAAGTCATGATTAAAATAGCTATATAGAGCATCCTGTCTACAGAGAGATGAGCACAGCAGATTCCTTCTGAGAGCAAAGGACCGTGCAGCTGCAGGTGTTGCGCCTGAATAAAGCTGTGTCTGGGAGGTTGTCAAAGAACGCTCCAGCAACAGCATGTGGAGGTGGACAAGCTTGCTCAGTGCTGTGATCCAAGACAGACTTCACCTGAGAGAGCAATACAAAATCTGGGAGGAGAGTATGCCTTTTCTCAATGACGCACTGCCTTTTGAGCAGCTTTGGGGCTTGTAGCAAGGGAGATGTTTGCTTAAGTTTGCTTTTTTTGGATGCAGAGAATGGTTTCATGAGTTTTACACCTACATATAAGTTGCTAGATACAGCCTAAGGGAAAAAAAGAAAAAAAGGGTGCTCCTGAAGTCAGTTATTTAGAGTCATGTTTAGTCTTTTTATGACTCAGAACAGAAAACAAGTAATATTGGAACACGGGTGCAGATCTTGATCTTGCATATCACAGACTGCTTATGTGGGCTGCCCCAAAAGTAATGTATCCTATTTTATTACACTGTCCCACAACATCAGAGGCAAATGGCAGTAGAGGTTGGACCTTCCTGCCAATATTCCATTACGTTTTGTTACCATGTGAAAGATGGCAGCAGAGGGGCAGTCTGACATGGAAGTGTTTTTGGAGAAAAGGTGTGGAGCTGAATTCTTGCATGTGGAAAAGGTTGCATCCATTGACATTCACTGATACTTGCTCAACATTTATGAAGACCAACAGTGGATGTGAGCACAGTTAGGCAGTAGGTGGTGTGTTTCAGCAGTGGTGACAGAGGGTCACCTCTGTTGGTGCACTTGTTTACAATTGCAGCATGCAGACTAGCAAAAATTAATCACTCTGCCAAAATAAATTGCCAGGGATGGTGACCGTATTGAAAAAGAGTGTATTGCATCTGAGAATTTGATCTATTAAACAGTGTTATTGTTCTCTTTGTATCTGTTGTAGTTTCCATGGTAATAAATAGGAGGCATTACTTTCTGAGTGACCTATGTACGTGGTCTAGGCTGAGAACTCAGGAGGGAATATTTGAGGATCCTGGTTTTAAAGCTACAGGAGATTCCCTGTAGAAGGAGATGTGAATGTTCCCTTCACTTTCACAAACAAAAGTAGTCTGACCTCACACAATACCGTAGAATATGATTTCATTCCAACAACACATACTTTAAGTACATCAGTATTCCCATAGAAATCCATCAGTCTACTCAGAATCCTAAAGTTAAACATGTCTATAAGTGCTGTGCATGGCTCAGGCCAGCACTTCATTAATCCCTTCAATGAGGAAACAACATTTAGGTCCTTCAGACACATTCATTGTTCTGTGACACAAACATTTTTTTTTCATTTCTTTTGCTTGAAAATCTGAATTGTAAGTAGAAAAAGGATTGTGTCTTATTCAGTCTCAATAAAGTGGTCTATAATGTAAATCTTGCACTTAATGATAATGATGTGCAAAAGAGCAACAGTCTTGCACAGCATGTAGGATGATCTGGGCCACAAAAGTGTTTGCTTTGCAGCTTGATATGCTAACTCACCTCTGAACACTTCAAAGCAATATTTTAGCATGGTGAATTTCTGCAAGATTACTTGTCATTTATATCACTAAACAGATGCAGAAACTGAGGAAGAAAAATGTTAAGTGTTTTGCTGCAGTGGTTTTGTGAAAAGGCAAAAATGGAGAAAAAAAAAGAAAAAAAAAAAGAGAGAAAAAAGAAAAAAAGAAAAAAAAAAAGAGAAGTCCAGACTTGAGTTATTATAAGATTATCCTACTGTCTAGATACAGATGCAAACAAAATCCTCGTATTTTTGCCTTTCCACGCATACGTTGTGCTTATTGTTTACTTTGAACACCATCAATAAAAATAAAACTAGGTTCAGGTACTTCCATGTGAACTTCATTTGGAAATTGACTACTTTGGAACTTGGAAAAGAAAGGCAGTGCTGGTGATGCAGTAGATGACACTTCCCTGTGAGATGGGGCCCTCAGCAAGGCACACAGAACACTGCATGAAGGTGTCAGGTTATAAATAAATCATAGAAGTGAGGCCTTCATGACTCGTATTAATTAAAGATTTCACAGAACTTTTCTGTATGCAGATGGTGTTAGCATCAGTGACCAAAGTCCAGCTTGAATAATTACTTGGGGTTTGAGCCAAATCCCAGAGGAGTTAAAGCAAAGCCTCTCATTGATTTCAAGGGGCTTTAGATTAAATCCATTCTTCCCAGCCTGACTTTCTCTAATGCTGGTGTTTCAACTGCAGACATTAGTTTCTTTTGTCTAAAAATGTATTTTATTGTACAGAGGCAGAGTCTTCATTTCCTTCAGTTTTAACTACTTATATTTTAATATGTATAATACATATTGAAAGGTCATGTTACCTCTATTTTACCATAATATACACATTGCAAAACACTTAAGAGTCACTCAGGGATACTAAGATTTGAATTTGGTTCATTTTTAACTGAAAGTTAGACAAAAATTTAAGGATTATCTCCCGAAGTTAATATTATCTGACTTTCAAATGAAGTAAGATTTTAATTTCAAATGAATTAGAATTAGATTTGAAAATAATTTTCTCAGGAAATGAATGTCTAAAAAGCATACTTAGAAAAATATTTTTACCTTTTGCTTAGAGATTAGAGAAAACACAACAAAGCTTCTGTTGACATCAGAGAGGAAGGTGACAGGGACAGATAAATGTCTTGCATACGCTCAGTTTCTTCCTTCCCTTCAGTATCAGTCAGCTGAAATACCCAAGACCACACAAAGCAGATGTGGTAATTTCCTACAGACTACGCAACCCAATTATTTTACAGCAGTGGGTTTCGTGCACTGAACGACTGTAGCCAGGAGAAGACAGCTTTCTTTGGGTGCTTGTTCTCCCTCTCCCAGAAAACGAGAAGGAAAGCTCAGCCACTTGTGAAGCTACTATTGAGCTGTTACATGTTGCAGCACAATGCATTTAGTAAGACAAGCACAAAATTTTCCTGAACAGATCATGCTGTAATTTACAAGAGCCTAAAGTTATCGGAAAACTAATACTCAGGAATGCTAATGGTAATGCACTTGCAGGATAAAATACGATTTTTTTAAGGTTAAATTTTGTTTTTCTAACTCAGTATTCCATATTGCTTCCAAATAACTTCTATTACTCAAAAGATTTTGGTTTTTTTCCATGTGGGATGCTCCAAAATATTACTTTTTTATTTATTACATTTATTACCACAGAAATGACAATAGAATCAAGGAGAACAATTTGATAGAACAAATTGTCAGCTACGATACATTGTTTTTCAACACAGTCACCACCATTAGCTATGCTTTTTGGCTAGCAATGAACAAGGGCCTGCAGGCCACACAATCTGCAGAGGTGACCTGCTGACACTGTTGTCACTGCTGAAACACAACACCCACTGCTTCATTGTGCTCACATCCACTGTTTGTTCTCCATTCACGTTTAGCTAGTATCAATATATGTCAGTGGGTGCAATTTTTTCCCCGTGGAAGAATTCAACTACATACCTTTCCTTCATTCACATTTCTGGGTCAGAAATCATTTTGTCAGAGTGCCTCTCTGCTGCCATCTGTCACATGGCAACAAAATGTAATGGAACGTTGGCAGGAAGGTTCCTCCTTTACTGCCATGTCACCAAGACTGTCTCTGACATCATAGGCCAATATAGTAAAATAGGAGGCATTTCTTTCGGATCAGCTATTGTATGACATTGCATAGACCTGGAATCCTTTATGCATCCAATGAATGATACACTGGTTGACATATCGTGAATAAATATTAAAAAGTAATAAATTTCAAGGAAAGAGCTTCAAAACAAATCATGTAGCCATTGAATTTCTCTGTTCAGCTTAAACACCTCAAATTTCTTTAGCATTTTCTAATGTTAGTTTAGCTATTTTCAAATACTATACTTAGTCAAAGGTTTATGTATCCAAAGAAAAAGATAAGTCTATGTCTAGTAAAATAATATCATGATTTTTAGACCTGAATAGTTAGTCAAAATTAGGAGACCTGGAGGGGTTTTTTCTGTTTTCCATTTTCTGGATGAATAAGCTGGTGATGAAGTCATGCCCTACGAAGACACAATGTCTCTACCTAAAAACCTCCTTTCCTGAACAGAAGATTAATTAACAAGCAAAATAAATTTATTTCACTATATACCCGAAAGACTTCTGCTTAATTTTCAGCCCAATAACTTTCTCTTTGGTCTATACTATCTATGTTTCCTTATCTGAGGAGTTATTTCTTTCAATTGTCAGTTCCTTGGCTTTATTTTTTTTTTTTCTCCAAAGCCTTGGATGACAGGTTGAGTCCAGATAACATAGCAAGTATCTTCTATAAGTGCTCAAGGCTCTTTCAGCTGACTGTTCCCACATAGGTACAAAAGCCCTGGCAGGGTGGTTGCTTTGCAGCTTCACAGAAGGACAGGAATCCAAATAAATGTGGTTTCTGCTCACCCAGGAGCTCTAAGACACCAGAGCTGAGCAATTCTATTGCTAGAAAGTGCTTAGTAAATTACTTTGTAAGGTTATCTCGAAAGGAATCTGCTTTTCTACCCAAATATGAAAAAATAGCAACTAACTCTAAAGAGGAAACAGCTCCTGAAATATGTAGTAATCTAAAGTCATCCTCTGGAAATAAAAAATATAAAATATATAATACGTATCTTTTTTCTTCTATATGTCAAAATTATCTAGTTTTATCTACTAGAAAAAATATTTCAAAAATTATACATCAATTTTTTCAAGAATTCTGGTTTTTTGTTTTTTTTTTTATTAGGAAAATGAAGTACTTAATTCACTGTTTTTCAAGTGAATTGAAAAACAGATATTTGGTGAATGAACAGTGCAGTTTGTCTATAAATAACAAAGAATATCAAATTGCAGTTCATTATGTTGACTGAATCAACAAAATCACATTCAAATTTACTAAATAATTTAAGTTCTGAACTGACATATTTTTGAAATCAGTTGAGACTGAGTTAATCACTAGAGTCCTGTGTCCTGTATTGATATTGCCAGTAAATGAAAGGCAGCTGTTTTTGTTGTTTTTTTTTTTTCCTATGGTGGTGACTTAGTTGAACAGATATTCAGAGATTTCTGCAGTACCTTATTGAATTATTTTATTTTCATGGCTTAAATGTTTCATTTATGCGAATCAAATTTTCTTAGAAGATTCAGTAGTCACTAAACAAACCAAAAGACACAAAAAATATTCTTTGTGTGCTTTTGAATCTTAGAAGGAAAATTCTCTCTCCAACTTACTTCTCTCTTACTGCAAACATATTTTATCTAAATTCCACCTGCTTTGTCAAAAGCATTTCATGTGTCTCAGATGAGAAGGTTTTAACAAGCTGAAAAGGAGAATCTTGTAAACTGGTGTCTTTCTACCTACAGCTGCAGCATCTAAGGACAGGGTCATTCAAGGACTACAGCGTACTAGTTACTATCAGTATCCAGATTGCAAGCAAAGTTTCCCTTAATCTTGTTGTGGTTCCAGACACACAGTGTGGAATCCTACACTTCCATAAGATATCCTGTATCTCTAACCCTTTTTCCAGCCATTTGGGTGCAGCTGCTGTGCTCCACTGCCTTTCCAGTTAAAATTGCAAATAGCACCCGGCTTGCAAAGAATTGAATTGGGAACAGTTTGATAATGTTCTCAGAAGGATGTCAGTCAAATATCCCCAGCGTGGAGGCCTAGAACATGGCCCACATCATTCATATATGTTCCCAGAGTTAGTGCCGGGAGCCACAAACAGATCTGACAGAGAAAGGGTGAAGATTATTTTTGTTTTGAGTAGGAAAGTTACAGCCACTCCAAGTTATAGCCACTCTTTTTTTGCTGACTTACAGCCAGAGGTACAGTGTGTCATTTTAGTGGCCTAGTCTTGCAGATACCAACCTCCACTTGAGAACAAATATTGAACTGCAACATAGATGTATGTGTTGCACCAGTATTCCTTTCAGTAACACAGTTGTGTTGGAAATGTTCTGTGCACCACAGAAACAAACACAAAACTGGAAACATGCTCCAACTCAGATTTGCTCTTCAGACAAGCACGGTGCTGCCTACAGACTGAAATGATAGCCATGCAAGTGCAAGTTTCTGTACCTGGCAGAGAAGATTTGAATAGTGCATATCCTGGACTCCAATCTGTTCAGATACATAAGAAACTAATCATCTCTACTGCATGCTGCAATTTTTTCACCACCTGAAGTAGATCTAATATACTTGGTTGACTCTGTGTCACACTCTGCATCATCTTTTTTTTTTAAGACTTTCTTGTTTAATTTTTCAGGCATAGGATCAAATATTTTGCACAATATTTGAGCACATCATCAATTATACTGTGGTTCACAGTTTTTTCTGATTTTTTTCTGTTCATTTGTAGTAATTTATAAGATTTCATAATTTATTCAATTTTCCATTTCATTCATTAATAGTCAAGAAAAAAATCCTGTGCATTCAAGATTTACTTGGGAGTTTACCTTGAACTTACATGGCTATTTAAGCTGGAAGGAAACAGAATTCTAGAACTCCTTCCATGGCCACGCTCAATTGCTGAAAAATTAGAATGGAAAATGCTGACCTTCATTTGAACTTTCAGAGTTTATGGCAGTATGAGTAAACATTTTCATTTTGTATTTAAGGGAGCATTTCATTATTACGCCCAAATAAATCTGCAGTGTCATTTAAATGAGTGGTGCTGCTCTTCCCGTTGCTGTTGGTTGCAGTCTCCACAGCCAGAGTGAGTCAACTAACATGAGATCTAGCAGAAGGCTTGGATTTTTTTTTTTTTTTTTTTTTTTTTTTTTGAGGTGGGGGTTTAGCAATACCCTTTTTTTTATTTTTTATTTTCTTTTTTTTAACAGGCATGTAATTCCACTGGAACAACTCCCTTAATTTTGCTTATTGTGTGGTTCTAAAATTATTAGAATGTACAGAGAAGTGAAAGGATTTTCTTCCCAAGGAGCAATGACAAAATAAAAAGTAGTCCTTTTGCCATCAACCGCTAGCCCTTCCATATTTCCATACTGCATGTGGGAGGTCCAAGTGAATGTGTAAACCTCTCTTAATATAATTCAACACAACTACCAAGCTATGCTGAAATGTAGTTAGCAAGGCTAAGTTGATTCTGCAGCCTAAGAACTAGCACAGTTTCAGATTCATTAGAAACACAAAGGGTCATTACATACAAGAATTTCAGACCCACATTTTTAAGGGGAGAAGGGAAGAGAAAAGGCTCGGCAAATTAGTTGCCTCATACTAAAATTTACAGAAAAGTTTTAGCAGCTAACAGAATATTACATTTCTCTTTTTTTCCTCCCCACGAAGAGTGTAAAGTAAGAAAAGCAAACAATGGCATAGCAGGAGTATTGAAGCTATCCAACTACTTATTAAATAAATCATTTAAAGCAGAATTCCTCTCCTGTAGTGCTGCAGGAATTGATTAGGTCTTGGAAAATGATGTTAACTTAGTGAGCTTTCACCCTCTCCAGGGCATAATTATTTACTACCTAATAAATTACCAACAGTTATCAAGTTTGTTTCCCAATAAATCTGGCCTTAGTGACTGGTAATAACAATAATACTTCGATTCACTGCGCATTTGAAAGACATCACTTAGAAATACCATAAAGTGGTCCTCATTAGTGAGCTGAAATAGAATGCCTTATGGCCTGTTTACAATGAGATAAAGACACTTAATTATCCAGCTGTAATATAGTTCCTTAATAGTTTCTGCTTGAGACAGCAGTTTTGTGAGTAACCAGCTATTCATGGAGAGATGAGAACTAAAGAAGTCTTTCACAAAATGCTAAAAGAGAGATTAAGCCACTGGCTTTGTTTAATATCTCCAGAGTCCATATTTCTTTAATTGATTTATATTTTTCCACACAGAAACCCTAATGTGCATTTAGTGTTTCCAGTTGAATCATGCATATAAAAAAAAAACTTCATTAACAAGCCATTTGGGTGACACTAGCAGTGTTGTTGGCTGGTTTATACATGGCTGATATCCCCTCTAATATCTTCGCTGGAACTGAATAATACCATTTTCATAAAGCAAAGTGAAGAGGGATTTGGCACTGAGACATACTGTAGGAATGAGAGATGGCAATTGATTTCAATATTAATAACCAAGAACTGAAGTATAAAAATATCCACTCAAATTGTTCATTCCTCAGTATTAACAAATATTAATTTGCTGTCATCATCAGTAACTCAATAGGGATAAAATACAGGAATCCCCAATTCTGTTTTGGAGAGCTCTAATATTTTTCCCACTGAAAGATATATCAAATAATGTACACGTCAATTAACTTATTTAAGTATGGTATCTCTATTAAAACATGGTCTGACTTGATCATAATTAAAAAATTTAGTTGCATTTTATTGTACAATGTAACTTACAAATGAAGTTGTCCTTGACTGAACAAGGTATATATATTTATTTTTAAAATATTATTATTTGGTATTAATATCATTATTTCTTTACTTTCAGAAAACAGCACTTATAAAATTATGCTTTCCCACTGTAGATACTGATCATATAAACAGCGGCACTATTCTTTTCACCCCTTATCAATAATTGAGAGAAAAAGGCACTTTCAGGCACAATTCTCCTCATCCTAAGACAACTCATTAAACAAAAGCTTCTTTGATGAATCTAAAGGAAGTGTAGACAGGCTTCTACATCTGCCCCCTAAATGGTAGGTGAGTCAGGCAAAATTGACTCCTGAAAGCTCGTAAACTATCTGAGCATCTCTGCAAAAATGTGTGTGACCATAAAAACTTTCCAAAGGTAACAGAAAGTCTGTAGCACATGAACAAATAAACCTGTGAAGAACAAAACAATACTGGTGTTGATGTGCAGGTGTTTCCTACACAACTGCACAAATACAACTGAAGCACTGCAGCCTCTTTCATCTTGGTGGTTCTGCACATAGAAGACAAGGAAGAAAAGGAGTACTTTCCATGGCACTCAGTGAATTAAAATTCCATTTTTTTATCCCTAGATTTCAAGATTTCAAAATACAGATATAGATAGTTATTCTAAATAAGTGGAATAGGCTTATAATACTGAGGTTTGTGAATCACGGGTGGAAAAATGTGATCTTTTTTCACAGCAATCTTCTGCAATAGCGTAGAATAGGTCAGTCGGAAGGGACCTTCAAAGATAATCAGGTCCAACTGCCTGATCACTTTAAGGTTAACCTCAATGAGAATAACGTCCAAATGTATCTTGAACTGTGACTGGAATGGGGCATCAATTGCCTTGCTGGAAAGTCTGTTCCAGTAATTGATCACCCTCACACTAATGATTTTTTTTTCTATATCATTGTACAAACACGTTGCCGTCCTTAGCTTTGACACTTTTCATTATCTCTGTAGTGCATAATGGCAGAATAAGGAAGTGTGGAACACAAATGGCTTCAGTGCATTAAAACAGGTTTTATTCAAAGATCAGGCTGCTCTAGCTTTGCCAAGTCAATTTAATTGCATTTTTATTTTATTCTTAATCAATAGTAGGAAAAAAATAATAAAAATATTTAGAATTTATAAATAAAGTGTCATGTTTTGTTATTTGTGTTAGGGTTATCCAATTCCAGCTACAAAAGAAAGAGAAAAAAACCTATCAGTTTATTCATGTATTTCTTTCTTTTAACCATACTTAAAATGTGTGGATCAAGGCACACTCTTTATCCACTTCAGATCTACAGCTTGCAGCCAAAGTTGGTCATAAACTTCTTAAATTATCAAAAAATCTTGTTCTGATTGCTTCCATGCTTCAGAAGAAAAATGAAGTGACTGGTATGCCATACAAGGCTCCTGCCTCATGAGTTACACTATATCATGTTAAAAAAAATCCTTAACAAAGTTAGGGATGAAGTACAAAAAGGAGACAAGCGTTAAGGAGTTAAAAGAGATTTCTAGTGAAATGGTTACCACAGACTATATCTGAGATGAATACCAATATCATTTTTGCTGTGCACATAAAACCAGTAACCGTATCTACTCTGCATAAGTACAATACAAAAATTTATGTTGCTGAACACAATTGAAATAGTGAGACCTAAAATTATCTTTAGGAACACCTGAATCTTTTAATCTATGTTGGCATTCTGATGAATCTTTTCTAATTCTCTTTTTCTTTTTAAAAACTGACTTGTATTATAGAAGCTGTCTTTGAAGTCTTGCTAATGAAATAGGCCAGCTTCTCTGCTGGGGTAATTTTGTTAGTGCCAATGGAGTTTCCCCTGTGTCTGCAACCTCCAGGTCATCTCTTTGAAGTTCTTATTCTATCCTCAATCTGTATATTTCAGTATAAATTTTAACATGATAAAATTGTGTCCTACAAAATAGAATACTTAAGGTTAATGCTTTGAGTAAATAAACTACTATGCCTTTTAAAAGTAAGTATTCCAATAGAATAAAATTTTCCATGCAGCATTTTCTAAAATATGAAATCTATTCAGAAGTCTAGAGATTTGAACCTTTGCAGAAATGTCAGACCTAACGAAATTATTTACTTCACAAACTCAATAGGCACTTCTGGGGAGGTAAATTCCTGGCATATGTGTGTATTATTTTGAGAATTAAGCTTAGCTTCTCATCAGCATTCAAGAGGAAGCTAATGCTTTATTTCTCCCCTACTAGGAGGTCACAAAAACAGACATTCATGACAATAGGTTTTTTTACATTTCCATTAATCTTAAGTGCATGAATTTGGACCAAACATTTTAATAAGGTATGCTAATATACAGTCTGACAGACAATATACATTAAAAACAAAAAAAAAACAAAACAAAAAAAAAAAAACAAACAAAAAAACCCAAAAAAAAACAAAAAGAAAGAAACTAGAAAAGGACAATAAATGTTAAATATAAATGTATTTCCATGCTGAAATTTTAAATTCCCTTATGCTGTGGGTAGGAGAACTTATGAAGTTATGCAAATCAGTGTTAACATGATAGGTACACTAGGTCAATTTTCTTCTACTGGAGAAAAAAAGAAAAAGAAGAAAGTATTTTAAAGTAGATGAGACTTCAGACTGAGCACATTTTGTGACCTTTGGCTTTAAATATAATATCCCACCGGACTAATGCAATTTCTGAATTACTTAGTTTCAACTTGGATATACTTCTATGAGGAAGATATTATTTATTATTTAACACAATTTGCAGTGCATTCCTTGCAGTTTTTTCCAGTCAACACTAAAAATCCATTTGAAAAGTATTTTTTTTCTGATCTGGAAGCTTAGTAAGTATCTCGCATACCTTTTACTGTCTTACATGTTTATTGGTTGACCGTAACAGTAACGTGCCTAAATCAACAGAATTTTCATGCTTTTCATATTCTGAAATACTCATAATACCAGTTGATAGTGGGAGAAACAGAAATTTAGATGGACTTACTAAAATTTTAGAACACACAATATCAAACATGATATTTTCATCCAGAGAATTGTGAAATCTGAACATGGACAGAAACAGAAGGTGACTGATAAGCCAAGGCTACATGTTTTTCCATTCATACACATAAGACTAAAATGCTTTATCCATCCTCAGAATAATCTTCAAAGTAGTGTGAGGAATGAGTAGTTTTAAGAAAATGAGAATCACAAAATCTTTGACAACCTTTGCAAACAACTCAATGATCTGTATCCAATTCTTTGTTATCTTCTATAAGTGAAGGACTTCTACAGCTTTGCAGATAGCGGTGCAGTACCTCTACAAGGATTAATTAAGCCTTCAGCTCAACATTTCTATTTCTCTATTTTTCTGTTGCAGAAAAGTAAAATTTACAGGCATTTGTCTTTTTTTTTTTTTTTAGATTTAAGTATGGAGATTACTTGATTTCTAGAAAGTTTCTTTAAATTTCCACAATACTGAACAGTCATTTCAATGAGGTTAGTTAGTGCCTGAAAGCACTGCTTTTTTAGAAATTCTAATTTAGAAAATTGATAGCCCTTTCCAAGATTCTTTAGCCTAAAACTATATATAAACAAGCCATAGACACAGGCCAAAAATGGAGACTTGTGTGTTCCCATACACAAATGCAGTATCCTGCATTTATTTGACTTTTTGCAATCTTCGGGACCTTTCAGATTTTCTGTTTTTATGGATTATATGCATCTGAAATCCTAGAATTACTCACTGTCAGAGAGAGGTGGGTGGTATTTTGGAAATGAAACTCACAAATAATTTGTGCTGAACAGGTGGCCCCCATCTCAAAACTAGCCTTCTACAAAACCAGCACTGAAAGTGGGATTTGGACTTTATCCTGTAATCCATCTGTATTTTTAAAAATTATCCTCTTTTTTACTTTTTTTTCTTTCTTCCTCATTCCCCTTTAAGTTCTTCAGAAATACGCACAACATTTATCTAGCCATGGTTGAAGCACCAAAGCAGATCATACTGTAGGATTGTCATCCAGTATTAGGGACTATGTTAGTTAACCTTCTCAGAGTGTAAAATTAAACAAAAGCAGTTTCTGCTCAGTGCTATATCTTCACACTAGCCACTAATTTCCTCACAGACTACTAATAGGCAGTCTTCTGAAAGTCTTCTAACTTACTTAAACTAATCTAAAAATAGTGTCATTATGTCATTACTGGAATCAATTTATCTCATGTTTTATAACAAAAAAAAACCCACAATGGTTGGTTTCAAATAAAGTCATTCAACAGTAATTTTACTTAAAATATCTTTTTTTAATTCCTAACTTTATTTCACAGATTGGAAAGCCTGAGTATTATGAAATGAGCGAAGGAGATCATCTTGCCATATGTGACACTTCTTTGTTTTTATCACTTTATCGTTTTTAGATTTCTTGAGACTGGCAAGAGTTTGTAAAATACACAGTTGTACACTTTTAATTTATGGTGGGAAATCTGAAAAAGGTACTTAAAGACATTCTCAAAATACTGAAGTTTTAGCCACATTTTTCAATTCCTCTCATCTCCTGTTTTCATTCCTGGGAAGTTACTCATCTGTAACAATCTTGCCTCTTAGACTTGATGCCTTGCTTAGGTCACACTTCCTTTCAAAGATGAGTACCAAAAGTAAAAAACTTGAAGTTTTTAAGGGAGCCTGTCTTTTGATAGCTCTTCATCTTTATAATAATTCAAAAATCTTTATTAGACTCAATGATATCTATCAATCAGAACTTCGTATAACTAAATATTATCTTTTGTCAATGAAAGATATCTGTTACTAGCTCTCCCTCTTCTCTCCAGAGTTGGTGATTTTACATAGCAGTACATCGTACATACTTTTTTCTGTATTTTACAGCTTTCTCTCCTCATATGGAAATCGTTGCAGGTCTGCAATTATTTCCCTTATGCTATTCTGTTCTGGATCATTTCCATTTCTGCTATATGCCTTATGAAATTAGATGACCAATATTTAACAGTATAAGACAGGAGAGGTATCACTGATGTATGTTTCACATTTCGATATTCTCTACCTCCCAATAAACACCTCTTATGACATATTTTATGTGTTAAGCATAAGTGCACACATAAAGACTTCTGAAAGAGTAAATTTCATATTTTTGGTGAGAACTGTGAGTAGCCTTAATTGTATTTCCCAGCACATGTACTCTTCTATTTTCAACATATATTTGCATAGACTGAATCTGGTAGCAATTTTTACTATAATGATTTAGTTTTCTGCCTTCATTGGAATAGTCTCATACTCCAGGATATTATTTTAACTTAAGATGTCTGGCTTCTTTTCAGCTGTGTATATGCTTACCAAATACATTAATCAGCTCAACTCAGATAGTTAGTGGAAACTTTTCTGCAATTATTTCTTTGAAAATTTTCTCAAAAAAGCATCCAAAGAATATTCTTACCATGGTGACACACACAAAAAAATTAATAATGTCCAAAACTGAGAGTGAGAGTTAACCAATCAGGATTATATTTCTGCATTTAGCCATGCTGAACACCTTTTACTTCCACATTTCCTCAGCTGTAAAAAAAAAAAAAAAACTGCTGAAAATTCAGGTTTTCAGATGTCTGAATTTGGATCCAGGAGCCCAGCTTAAAACTTCCACTTCTGAAATCCTCATTCAAAGTCTTTATAAGAAGCATCTGAGGAAACTAATCTTAGAAAAAATGTGTTTTGTTTTGTTTTTTCTTTGAACCTAATTTGGAATACTTTGAAACTCTTTTTCTAATCTTAAAGAGAATTTGTAGTAAAGTTCCATATGAAAATATATATTTCATATTGATATTAATTTTAAAATACTCCTGAGCTCTATTAGAAAACCCTGAGCACAACTTTGCCAGGTTTCTTTGCCAAAAGATTGCAAAACGTGATAAATGAATTGCATTGCATCACAGTTTTTCTTTAGTGATATGAGAACAGCCTACTATGAAGGATGTTATTTACTTCAAAATGCTGGGGAACTGTCTAACAGAATAAGCAGAAGGGAACACTTAGAATAAATATGAGGAGGAAAAAAAAAAAGTAGTCTATCAACATGGGTCCAAGCAGGAAACACTTCCAAAGGATGAGATGTAATCCTCGCCACTGGAACTATTCAGATTTAAGCCACACAAGTTGCATGGGAATATGCAACAGAGAGAAAACCCACACTGCCTTGAGCTGAACATCATGAATGATATGTTTTTCTGCCTATTAAACCAAACACTGAGTAACAATGCAGGTGAATTATTTTTTTTAATTTTTAAAAATTATTTATAGTAATTAGAGCTCTAGAATTAACAAGAGGAAACGAGCTGGGGACCTTGGAGTGCTGGTACTTAACCTCACATAAACCTTTCTTTAACACTTCCACACTCACTGAATAACTAGCAGAACTTGTGCATCTACAGTTACTCTGTGTTTACCCTGTATCTTTTCTCAGAAAAGGTTTCACCACCTCTTTGTCAACAAAGAGGTTTCTTTGATGTTCCTTTTCTCAACTTTCTTTCCCCAGTAGTAGTTTTAACCCACTACTTGGCATATCGGGCACAACTGTTTACCCCCTTTTAGTTGTTAATCTTAGCATATGACCTTTGCTGTTACATTCTCCCTTACATCTCTTATTCCCTCTATCCTATATAACCTTGCCCAATTTTTCATAGTTATTCATGTGTTCTTTCCAGTGTCTCATTTTCATCCCTCACAGTGATCTTCAAGAAACATTGGTTTCTTTCTGCCATCAGTCTTGGATGGTCCTGATGGAAGGAATGTCTGTAATTTTTTTAACACTAGAAAACTAAAATCCCACCTCAATTTCTTTTTCAATGCCTAGAAGAAATGTGTTTACTAACATAATCAAACTTGAGAACTGTCCTAGATGGTTAGTCATTCCTTCCTTTCAAAAGATGTCATTTTTTTCTTTTATGTTCATAATGTGTTTTATGTACTCAGAAATAAACTAGATCTAGAAAAACAAACAAACAAAAAATACAATCCTTTACTGTAAACAAAAACTTGTTCAGAGGAAAAACTTCTTTTGGATGGCTAGTGCATCTTAAGTGCCTACAACTGAATTCATCAACTTTAAAACACTTTTATGTGTAAGGAATTCTGATTTACTTTCCTTTATTTTCTCTCCAGTAACTGTAAAGCAACTTGAGAGTTGACACTCATAAAGTAGCCATCAGTCAATGCATTTGGTCAAAGCAGGAGGCAGATGATCAAAGGAACAAAACCGTATTGATAATGTGAAGTCAATGAAATTTTGTCTTACAGCAGCTAAAGTTATGGTATAATAACTCGATATGATATTTAAATAATAAAATATGACTGTTGACAAAAGGGTTGACCTCAGAACTGTCTAAACACTATTTGATTGGTGGGTTCTTATCTGGTCTTTTGTTCTTGATTATAATCGTGGAATCATGTGAGTTATTTTGGTTTGAAAAGACCCACAAAATCATCAAGTTCAATCATAACATTACTCTGCTAACTCCACCACTAAACTCTGTCCTTAAGCACCACATCTACACATCTCTTAGATACCTCCATGTTCTTCTCTTGCTTGGAATAAGCTCACTGAGTTATATTTAAAAAAAAAAAAAAAAAAAAAATGTAGCATTTAAGAGAGAAATTTCCTAGTATATGTAATGTTTTATAACTCTGCTTTCTTACCTCCTTCCTTAGAACACAGGGTAATTAGAGTATGAACTGTATCCATCAATTCAAGCTGCTGCTTCTGCAGGACACTGTTATTAGTTGTTGCCTTGTTTAATTGCTTCTCTAGTTCCTGGATTATATAGCTTTGCCGAGTGACCAAACTCTGTAGATTCTCTTTTTCCTCTTTCAAAGTGTCCATCTCTTCTTTATGTCTTTCTTCCATTTCTAAAATTTTGTGCTCAAGTAAACTAAAATAAAATAAAACATCAGCAGATATTATTTCATGATAACATTTTTCACAACACAGAAAGTAAAGCTACTTTATTTTCACTCTAGAATTCAATACATTAATTATTTATTCTGAAATTTCATAACTGTTAATTCAGCAAAACATTCTCCATCAAGTAGATAAATACGATTGATCTCTAGCATTCAATCTTGTAATTGTTTGCTTTAATACAGTGCTTAAAAATAAAGATCATGGAAATACATGTCTAGTTATTATAACCATCTGAGTGTATAAACATACAGACTGTAACAATTTTTTATTATAGGGGTTCAAGCAGAAAATTCTTATGTAGGCAAAAGGAGAAGTGAAGGGCCTTGAAGAAAATGTCATTACTAGTATGGGTAGTTGAATTTGATGAGAGATAAAAAGAGTAAACTAAATCTTTGTGAAGGGTTTTATGACGGAATGGAAGTAGGTAAGTACTAGCAGCTATCAAAGGATGTGGAACTCACAATAAAAAAAACATTTGATGTTCTCTGTGAAGCCAAGAATAGAATTATGTATCAGTTGAGTGCTATCTGCTTCCACATTTCACAGCTAACACCTGTCAACAGTGAACAAGAAGTTTTTTCAAGCCCTTGTTTTGATTCTGTGGTGATGCACTGGGTTAGCATGACAGAGTTTCAATAGCGAGGGATGGGAAAGGCTCAAGAGTCCAGGAGCTGTCCCAGCTAACTCCAAAAGGAACCTACCTCTGTCCAGAGGTGAGCCAGTGAGCAACACTGGTTGTGCCTCTGGGAGAGTGGATAAGGCACAAAAGTAACTGAGAAGACTGAGAACATCTGGGAGAAACAGCAGTCCCCAGAGTCAGGGCAGAAAGGCAGGACGTGCTCCAGACACAGTGAAGAAGCTCCCACAGTCCAGGAGAGGCTTGTGGTAGAGCATTTTGTTTCTCTGAAGCACCTGGGCATCACACAGAGCAGATCTCCACCTGCAGCCATGGAGAAGGCCACAGTGCAACAGTAAGTGTGGCCTGAAGAGCTGCAGCCTATGGAGGGCTCCTGCAGGAGCAGCCCGGGGCCAAAGCCGCAGACATGGAGAAAGGCCCCAAATGGGTCAGAAGGGATGAGGAACCTGCCACTTGTAGGGACCTGTGCAGGAGCAGGGCAGTCCCAACAAATGAACCACGTGGTATGTTCCCATACTGCAGCATTTCTTGAAGAGCTGCAGCCTGTGGGAAGCCACTGTGGGATCAGTTCAGAAAGAAAGGCATCTCGTGAGGGACTCCATAGTGGAGCAGGAGAAGAGAGTGGTCATGTAGGAGGGGCAGATGACAGAGCATTATGCACCAACCACAGCTCACATTCCATTTCCCTACACTGCTCAAAGGGAGGAAGCAGAAGATGGTGATTGCAGTGGGAAGATTTTTTAGTTTGCTTTTACTTTCTCACCACTCTAGTCTGTTATTAATATAAAATGAAGAGAAAGCCTGTAGTATGTACCACGAGAATGTGTGGTAGTTGTTAGTTGCCCATCAATGGTAAAATACCACAACTGGGAGCTTAAGAGAAAGATTTTATTAATATTAGATAAATAAATAAATTTGTCTTCTCTGCTACTTTCTTCTGTTTGGTAATTCTACTGTAAATGCCAAAAGAGGTGTTTCTCATGCTCAAAACCAACTGGTTGTTACAAACTTCCCAAAAAACTGCTTCCTGTCCATGACAGTTCTAGATTTTATTTATTTGCACTCTTCCCCCACCTTTGTTTTTACTTCTGGGTAATAGATCAGTGGCAAAATGCCTGCATAATTTCAGGTCATTTAACCTAACTGAAGAATATAATAAAATCCATATGGAGTTGTTTCTGCTAGATATCACAGAGCCTTAATATAAGCTGTTACAAATGATAACAATGCAAGGATTAAATTCAGGTCCTGGATTTGCTGTACAAGCTGGAGTAATATAAAAGTTTTTTTTTTTTCTTTTTTTTTTTCCTCACTAAATAAAGAAAATCAAACAGCAAATCTCTTTCTGAAATGTATGAATGTGGGACTCACAGAGATATTGAAGAAAATATACTTTGCAAGATCAACATATCTAGTTCTGTGAAAATCACAGGGATCTGAGTGACGAGGAAGAAATGAAAGGAGGGGGAGGGAAAACACTTTTTCAGCTTCATTCCCAAAAGCAAGGGTGAACATTATATTTCATTCTTAAAGCCTCATTAGTTGGTAACAAAAGCAGAACAAGAATTTCTGCACTGGAATTTGATAATAGAAAGTTCCAATATGAAAAATGCATGGATTTCAAAACCAAAGATGTTCAATTATTGTCACATCTTATCATACCCATGGATTTTTTTTTCATCATGTGAACTCTAATGTTAAATACAATACTTGGATTTTTGGAGGACGTCTGTGAAAGTCTTTGAGCTTTGTTATGCTCAGACTAACCAAGGAAGTTTGACATGTTTGAAAATTTTATGATGACAAAGCTGTTGTTAGTCATAAATCACTATTCGATAAAATTGCAAAATTTATATGCAAAATTTATTAGTTTTTCCATATTTTCACAAAAATTATTAAATTGCTCCTTTTGACTCTAGATTTTAATTTTTCTGATAGACTGTGAGTTACACTAGTGTACTATAGATTGGATCACAAAGCAGTCCCTGGGCACAGTCTGTGTTTGAATAGGTGCTAGATATGGCTACCTCCCACTCTAACATCTTATTTAATATACTTTTATGACAAGGTTACCCACTTAATGAACAAAGAGAAGATAGTGGATGAGGGATTTCTATAGATTTGAACAAAGACTTTGATACTGTCTTTCACAGTATCCTTCTGGACAAAATGCCCAGCATGTAAATGGATACATACGTAGTATCATTGGTAAACAACTGACTGAATGGTAGGACTCAAAGCATTGTAGTAAGTGGGACAGCATGAGGCTGGTGGCATTGCTCCCCAGGGCTCAATTTTAGGGACATTTCTCTTGAAATTTTTTATCAGTGACCTAGACAAAGAAGCTAAGTGCACACTAAGTAAGTCTGTGTATGGCATTAAATTAAATGATTGCCTTGAGAGAGATCTTGGTAGAACATTAGACAATAACCAATCATATAAAATGTAATAAGAAATGTAATAGTGGATTATGCTTTTGGGATGGTGTAATCTGAGATATATGTTTAGACTGGGGGACAAGTGGCTGTACTGCTGCAGAGGGATTTGGAGGTTTTGACTGATGATAACCTCATTATAAGTCAACATTTCACCCTGCCAGCCAAAAGAGCCCAACTGAATTAAATGCATTAACTACTGTATAGCTAACCTGTCAAAAAAAAGTGATCGTCCCACTATATTTAGTGTTGGTTTAGCTTCGTCTTAAATGCTGTGTTCTGCGCACACTGGGGCTCCACAGCGTAAGGGACAAAACTATTATATGTGTCTAGCTTTGGGCAAGAGCAATGGCAAAAGGTCTAGAGGGCATGACGTAGAAGTGCTTGAGGATACTTGGTCATTTGAACTTAGAAGCGACTAGGGGTTGGTTTCATTACTTCTTCATGAAGGACAGGAGAAGGAGGTGCTGATTTCTTTTCTCTGGTGACAGACAGCAGAGCATTAGGTCTGAAAGCTGCATCAGGGGAAGTTCAGATTGTATATTAGAAAAAATCTCTATTGAGAAAGTGGATCAGCCTGGATCAGGCTCTCCAGAGAAGCTGTCGCATTTGAGTCTGTTAAGAACTGTATAGATCATGCTTTTATGTACATGGTTAAATTTTTAGGTTGCCTTTTGTGGAGTCAGAGATGGATTTATGATTACCACAGGACCCTTCAAACTCAGGATATTCTATGATTCTTACAATCTGTGGAAAGCATTCAGAAAATGTGAAAAAAAAAGCCATATCCATATGACAGTACAGTTAAACAGTAGGTAAAAATAAAAACAGTTCCATTTATCTTTGTCCATGTCTCAGTACATGGCATCTCCTTAACTCTTGTCCACGTCCAAATTTAAATGATTTCCATATCTTAATGATTTCATTTAAAAGATAGACTTTGACAGTCACAATATGTATTATTTGTTTCCTACCATAGCCCTAAGAACGCAGCAAACCTATGGAGATGGCAGTCTTATTTGAAATAACAGTGGACGTGTCAAGCAAGAAGGAGGAAGCTGACAACGTTTAGAGCTTTCCATTTAGCATGTACAGAGACAGACAGCAAACAGATGTTTTACAGCTTTAGGAATAATATATCCTAATATTTATGAGTGGTGTTTTGAGAGCATGTGGTGGAAAGAAGGGATTGTCAAGACACTTGGTTTCTTTACAGTTTTCTATGTAGATTAAAATTCTTGTTATTATAAATTGCAAAACTAAGCTATTTTAAGGAATGCATACGCATTTATGCAATGATCTTTCCATAGCCACAAGTATACCACAGATAAGAGTAAGTTCTCAGGATAGGACCACTCCCTATATTCCTAGGAGAAATCCATAACAACTGCAGTTAATTTGGTTTTACTAAGAATCAATGAGAAACTTATTAAAATCTCTGATGAACAAAAGCAAAAATTTAAATAAACTTGAGACTTCTGCACTAGCATGTTCCAAAAGGAAAAAAATTCTATGCAGCATGAGAAAAGCTGCTCTTAGGGACTTTGACTCCAACAGGGACAGATTTCTTCGTATATTATTAAATTAATATATATTATAGCACATTTAAATAATAAAAAGTCCTAGAAACCTCATCAAGAAATCTTTAAACAGGTTGAAAGACATACATAATACATTTAGGATTTTTAAAAGGTTGTCAGAGCACTGTAATATGGAAATAAGAAAGAAAGAATAAAAAAACCTCTAATACTCAAATAGAATGACGAAAGAACTTGGTTGAGTTCTTAACAAGTTTTATCCATTTTTCGAGACACGTTATGAAAACAGAGTTGAAAATATTTCTACTAGCTTTCATTAATGACTGTTATTGACATAAAAACTCACAAAAATTAAAAAGAAGGGTGTCTTTATACCGATTAGTCTGTAAACACTGAATATAATTTACAACACTCTTTGATGTGAAACGCCACAGATATGATGAAATGACTGCTTCCTTTCTACTTCAAGTTTACAGTACAATTTTCTTTTAGGTCTGAAAACATTACAGACCTAAACAGATGAAGTAGTCATGGAACCACAAAAAAGTAAGTCACTATTCACTAGAAACATCATATCTATATATACATGAACACACAGACATATGCATACATGTATGTATATTTTTTAAATTGTAGCTTTCAATCTGGGGGAAAATATTGAGCATATTGGGAACACAGTGAAGTTAAAAAGAACAAAGAAATGTTATTATATGGGTAAGTATCAATATTATCCATTTGAAAATGGCTCCTTGGAGCTATTACCTTAAAGACATTTAAATAATAAACAAAACTCTTTGTTTTCCTCCAAAGTAACCATGTTTTTTTTTTTTAATCGCACAACATGTTGTGATTCATCAGGCTGGGAATCTATTTTCAACAAATGATATGCTAGCTTTGTCAGGATATAAGCCAGTGATATGCCTCGATGCAAGTGTGCTGTGTTCAGGTAATTCAGAAAAAGCCCTGTGAGGATGCTGAACAAGGTAGAAGGCCAATACAGAAGTCAGAGAATGACTTCCAGTAAAAACTGCTGTCGGTTTGAAAGGTGATGAAGGAGAACATGTAGAAAGCAATCTTGTAGCTCTCTGGGGAGGAAGGAAGTCTGGTTTAGACAATCTGCCTTATAAGGTACATAGTTTATTCACTAATCCATTCCAGACCATCGCAGTTTCAGAAAGCTTTTTTTTTTTTTTTTTTTTTTTTTTAAAAAAAAAAAAAAGTCTTTCTTTTCAGATGCCTGAGTTTAAACATGTGGGAGTGGGATATAGACCAGATCTTAGAGATGGACATCTTCTGCATTAAAATAACCTTTAAAAAAGACTTATTAGAAAGATGTATAAAATCATTTACTTTGTTAAGCTATTCAATAAATAAAAAATAAAAATAAATAAATAAAGGAAAAAAAATCACATTACAAAAAAATTCTTAACTGTATATATGTGTTTTTCTTCTATAAAGAGTGTATGGGAAGATAAACAGGTGGAGAACTTAAATGCCTATATTTGAGTGCAGTAATAGTATTTTCTCATTAAGATACTGCAGACGCTTTTATGTGACTGAGTTTTTTTTTTCCTGAATTTAAAGGTGCTAACTATCTGTACTTAAGTAGATGTGCTAGTTGGCTCAAGGATTATAAAAAAGTATCCCCATAGTTCTTCAGGCTAGGTTATTTAGCCTCAGCCTATTTTTTATTTCAGTTATAAGACAATTCCACTGAAATCACAAAAATGAAGTGAATAAAATGAACCTGACTTTACCTTCTTGCATATGCACAGCTTGTAAAAAAAAAAAAAAAAAAAAGAAAGTCACACATACTGTGTTTCCTCATCTTTCACACAGTCAAATGGAAATTCACCATTTTTAAGTACATCTTTCATAGGATGACAGTTCTTGTATTGCATGCTATTGTAGTTTGATTTTCTGCAAATTCAAGTTGGAATTTATGTTTAAATTTAATACCTGCTGTTTACTATGGAGTGGTCCAGAATCTATTATGATTTTCCTCTTCTATTTCAGAAGCGAACAGAAACTTATTTTCATATTTGCATATTGAAACAAATGGCACACAAGTTAGAAGCAGCTAGTACACTATGGAAAAAAAAAAATAAAGTAAAAGAAAAAGGCTCAAAAGAGCACTTAAGCAGGGAAATCTTTCAAGAATAAATTAAAATAGCATTTTAAAAGCCCTTGTGGGATTAAAAATGGCAATGCAAGAAACCACCATTTACATTACAGTGGATGGGAACCCACAAGACTAAATTATTTATGGCATGAGAGCATTGAATAGAAACAAGATACTGGGGCAAATGTGACTCTACTTATGCTATGGAATATCTTTCACTTCAGTGGGATAAAATAAAAAAGTTGGCCACTCTTCCCAGCAGAGACAGGAAGTAAGGAGAGTAAGGCCAAGAAAAGAGTCTAGTCAAAAAACATGAAACAGTCCCCTGTTGATAAGCAGTATTTATTGTATTTAAGGATAATATACAAAGTACCGTAATATATCAACAATCACTTATTACTACTATAATACTTTGTATTTATTTCATCGAAAATACAGTTCTTTGGAAGTGATTAAGATCTGTATTTTTATTTTACATGGAGGAAAATTTAGCACAGAAATGATCTCCACCCAGTGCACCGTTTTGATTGCATTTTGGATCGTAATAGTTCCTGCACTCATTCCCACTGTGGTGTACACCTACTTCAAAAGAAAGGCCCTTTGCAACAATTTACAGTCCATGTAGACAACAAAAACAAAAAGATTTCTCAGTTCACTGATTTCAAAATATAATATAGATAAAGTCACTTTAACTGCAAACTACTACTGAACATCATCTGATGAGTAATCAATAAACACTGTTTAAAGTTAAGCAAGCTAAAAATCGTTGCTATATTCATTAACTTATTATCTCCTGAAATCATCAAAATTCATCCCATAGTAAACACAACACGCATATAAATGATTTCATGATCAAGAACTTACAAGTCTAAGATTATGCAGTTCTTTGTTATGAATAGATGATACATAAGATGATGATTCCTTTTTTAATGTAAGAATAATGCTACCCTCTCGCTAGCTTCATCAGTCCCAAGGACACAGGAGGAAGACATGAGAAGTGTTTGCCAAGTTCCTGCTTTATGATATGATGAAAACCCATGTATTTTGCCTTTTATACCCAAACACCTATCAGAGAAATAATGGATTCTTAAATGTTTCTTTTTAACATACTACTCCACCTCTTTTTCCTAAATACCAAGCCAGACCATTTTGCCACGACATAGACTATTTCATCATAATGTCAGTCAAGTCAAAGGTCAACTTCAGTCAAACTCATTTGTTTACTGACATGAAGGCTTTACACCCTGACACATTGCTAAGACAAATAATTTCAGATTATTGGGTACACAAGACATCACATGAATGACTCAATCTCTGGATCAGGATCAGTGAATAATTTTTTGTTGCAAAACAGATAGCAACAGATAAAAATACAAGTATTTATATACTTAAAAGCCAATATTTGGGTTAATCTCAAATTGAAATCGGTCTGTAAAACGTGTAAGCTTGCCTCCTGCACAACAGCAAGATAACACTTTCCACCAACTACAGGAATATCCCAAAAGCACAATTTAGATGAATTACTTAACTTCTGAGGAACTGGAGTACAAGATAATTCCATACTTAACCACTCCTACCTCCAAAGGAAATACATGGAGTTCAAGAGTTTTGAATGTAATCCAGTTTCTCCAGAAAAACAAAACAAAACAAAACAAACATTTGGTGGAAATAATTAATTGAATCCCCTTCTTTATAACAACTGAATGCCAGTTTTCATAACTGGTAGCGCTTACATCATATTATTTTTGGCTAAACATATTTCTTCGCAATGACATTTTCTACTTCTCTTTATTATATGGATCCCTGTTGTTTGCCTTTTCCCTGTTGTTTCATGCTATTGATAATCTCTGTCCACTCTGCTTAAACCTAGCTGTTACAGAGACAGGAATATGAAACTTAGTTTACCAGACAGAGTTGTCCATGTTCCCCCGGTCCATGTCCGAGTCCATTTTGGGCTTGGGACTGCAGAATAGAAGGCTGACAGGGCTCCTCTGACTAGAGGACAGGGCAGCCCCTTGTCAGACATGGCCAGTCCCCATGGCAGCGAGGACAAAGATAAAAATGTGAAGCAAACAACCCTGTGAAAGCGTGGCTTGTGAAGATCAGGGGAGGAGGTGCACGGGCACTGTACAGAACTTTCTAGACAGCCTGCGGAGAGATCCATGCTGAAGATGGCTGTCTCTCTGCAGCCCATGGTGTACCCCAACAGCCAAACAATCCTGTCCTGAAGTATTTCTGCCCATGGAAAGGAACCCAGCAGGAGCCAGGAGAAATGGTAAGAAGAAAAGAATAGCAGAGACAAACTGTGATGTCCTGACCCGAGCACCTACTGACCATTGTGCTGTGCTGCTCAGGGTAGAGGAGTTGGAAATGAAGGAGAGAAACTGATCCTGGGAACAAAGGGGAGAAATGGAGGAAAAGTGTTTTTGTTTTTATCTTTTTTTTTTTTTTTTTTTTTTCCTTAACATTCAAACCAACATTAACTGGAAATAAATTAATTCTTCCCCAAGTCAAGTCTGTTTGCCCATACAATAATTGGTCTCCCTATCTATTTGAACCTACAAAGTTTTTTATCTTATTTATTCTCCTAGTTCAGTTGAGAAGAGAGAGTAAGAGTGCAACTGAATGGACATCTGGTGGCCAATGAAGGTCATCCCAGCATCCCTGCTCTAAGATCCTGGACTGCTAAGTGCCACAGTTTTAGATATTCACAAAAAGCCACCAAACTCAAGCTTTAGACATGTTCAGCCATCAGTTCCCTCTTGAATTGCTGTGTAGCTGACTTGCACTGTCAGTGCCTCAGTTGCTGTGTACTTCAGTGGAGGAGCTGAAGAGAGTCCAGGTTAGTGTATGAAGTCAACATTGCAAATGCTGAATCTAGGGCATTTGCAGAATTCAAGAAGATAACTGTAGTACAGAAAGGAACAACACTGGAATTTCTTCTCAACATTAGATTTACTGCTTCATAAGCTATGTGCTGCTGAACTGTTGTTTTTTTCACTCTTGAATTTCAGCATAAAACCCAAATTTTGTAATTAACTTTTTTTTTTTTTTAATAAAAAAAGCATGGCTCCAAGATGCAAGATAGAATGAAATGTTATAATTACTGCAAAGAGAAAGATTCTTCTACGTGTTAGATCATCATAACCATTTATTTTAGTTGAACTACTGAAGATTTTCTATTTTTAATGCATGTAAAAATAGCTGATGATCTCATAATTTATGTGTCTGCTTGAAAATACTCATCCAAATTGTCCTTATGTCTTTCAGTTGTGGTCATATGACTGAGTTGTCACGAAACAAATTGAGATATGAACTTACTTTACACAGTGCAAATGAAAAGTAGTAGAAATCAACTGTATTATACAGGAGCTAGCACAGTGTAACTTCACACTAGCTTTTTCAACCATTACATAAATATTACTTATAGTTTCAACTTAATGTATTTATTTCATCAGTTACTTATAGTACCGTATGGACAAACCAGGTTATGATCAACAGAGAAAAAGTTTAAGACATCAGTGAATGTTTCTTACCTGTTTTTCTCATGAATTTTCAGGATTTCATTTGTCTGTTGTAGCAGCTGTTTTTCTAGCTTGTAGGTTGACAGTGAATTTTCCAGTAGCTGAATTTCAAGTCTGGATGTTTGATTTAGCACCTTAAAGATAAATTAAAAACATTAACATTTATAATACCCCAATTGTGTTGCTATAGCAATGTAAACATATTGAAATCTTTCTCTTCTGATTTGATGATTTATTAGAAATAACTGTCATTTCTAAATCCTTTTATTTAAACTCAGCTAGAGCAAATGAACTCAATCAGTCTGCACTGATATGTAACAGCTGACACTCTGGAACCCTGCATGTTGTAGAATAAATAGTACTGGTCTTGCAGAAGAAGGAAAGGTGACTGCCAATAAGTTTTACTTCAGTGGAAAGAGCAAAAGATATGCTTCAAATATGCATTCTTATAAAGCAAGCTTAAACTAGAAGAGTACATATGTACTTGAATTTAAGCCCAAAGTACTGCATCTGCTGTTTTGCAAATGGAATTCCAACTCTAGTTTTCCCCCAAGATCTCTCCTTTGTAGTGTTGGCAGAAATCTGGTGTCTGCTTATGTTATCACCATTTGCCCTGTTACATTCCTTTTTTTTTTTTAAAGCTGAAGGCTGTAATCTTAATGCTTTATGCAATTATCTTTCACCTTAGCATGGTCTGTATCAACAAAACAAATTTTACTAGGTACGTCAGACTGAAAGAAGATGTTCATTCAGATGGAAGAGAATAAATGCTGAATAATAGTTCAGAAGTGAAAATAAAATCAAGAATGAAAATAATAAAATTATTTATGATGGTTGATTTTGCTGATATACTGTTTTTCATTGCATAGATTCTAGAGAAGCAAGTATCAATATTTTTGTAGGTAAGTGTGCGTGCAACAGCTGTGAGGTATAATCACTTCTGGAACTGAACATGACTCCTCTCTAAAGGAACCTATCAGACCTATCTTGGAAGGCCAAGTTTCAGTTTCGTGATGGGATTAAATAGTAACATCTTTTCATGTATGCCTAACAGGAATTTATGTTATCATAAATGAAAAAAAATGGCTCTCAACCTTAATATATGCAGTGCCTTCTTTTTGTTTGAAGTTCTTGATACTCACAGAATGACTTGAATTGGCCTTTTAATAGGGAACAGTGGTTGAAAAAAATTGTAATTGATCTCTATACAGATATTTTGATGTTTGAGATGTATATATTCTTAAATTCTAGGAGGCATCACCACAGTTTTAGAAGGACCCGGTCGGAACCGATGTATTACAAAGGTTAGCAAGGATCAAGGAGACAGGAAGATACCGATAGATTTGCGAAGAGCATATATCTGTGGAGTAGCCTACTTAGTTCTCACTATCCTACTATTATTAATTGGCATTACAATACTCTTCCTCAAGTTGAGTATTTTTGCCTATGATGATAAGCAGCGAGCAATTTTCTGTCCTTATCTTCATCAAAGTTTTCATCTTACTTTCTCCATTGTCCTGCTGAGGCAGTAGATTGAGGGAGTGGCTTGTGGCAGATCTGGCAACCAGCCATGGGCACTCCATCACAGTCTGTCTGTCTCATCATTGCCAACAGCAGCCTCAGCTCTGTAGCCTTCTGCACCATGCTTTTCTGATTGCTAGTGGAGCCAGTCTACCATTTCCCATGTTTCTGTGAGAGCCAAAGTAGGAAATGTGCCACTGGGCTGGAAGTCAGATCAAGGACTGCTGCAAGGGGACATGTGCTGTGCTGAGGGACATGGTTTAGTGGGAGCTATTGGGAATAGGTGAACGGTTGGACTGGATGATCTCTTAGGTCTTTTCCAACCTTGGTGATTCTATGATTCTATGATTCTAAGGTAGATACCAATTGGTATCCTGAGCATCCTTTAAATTCTTCAGCTATAGGTACAGAATAAGAAGCACTGGTGGTGCTTCTACCTTGAACTGATTTGTCAATGGAAATGAGATAGGGGCAATGTATACGTATATTCTCCCTTATGTAGTCGGATGAGGTAACAACAAATGAGTTCTCAACACCTACACCTAAGGAGGTCTTTCATACCCCCCTGCTACACCTCTCTCTGCTGAGCAAGTGATATCACACTTTATAGAAGGTATTCACAGCTTCTATTTCTGTTTAGATATTCTGTTGAATTTAGCTATATTTGTTGTATTGATTTATAAATTCTATTGAAATACCATTCCCAACATTTTCATAAGTTACTGTGGTATCTTTTTAAAGCTGTGGTAATTTCAGATCACCACATTCTTTAGTGGATGCTTATCTACTAATAGAGATGTAGAAAAAAGGTGCCTGTGTAAGGCAGTGCAGCAACAGCTTGTACCTATCATTCCTAGCCAGAGTTGTTTAGAGCATCTGTCTTTCATAATTGCTGCAGCTTCTCAGTATATTGTAATGCAGTTACATAATAACATGGTAATGATATTTTAGATGTGAATAAGAACATTGTGATTTCTCAGGAAGTGCATATGCTACTAGAACAAACCAAATAAATGCAACACATAAACTCCTGTGTAACATACCACATGCTAGGAAGATCAAAAATAAATAAGCATCATAAACCAATAGAACTCAGAAGTCAAAAATTTGTATGTTGCAATAAGCCCAATAGGAAATTGTACTCTGTGTTATACCAATGATATAAGTGTCACTTGAATCAAATGTGTTATTTTAGTTCTAGGAATCATATAAAGACGGCTTTTCAAATTCATGTGATATGCAATTTTGCAATACACAGTGTTTTATAAAGAAGCTGATGCTGGCCCCTCTATCATTACACTGTAAAAGCTGCCGATGTATAATACCTTTCAACTAGAAACATCTTCCAAAAAGTAACCTTATAAAAAGAATGAAGGCAAGTAATAATGAAGATCAAAGGCTCTGATTTAGCCTGAAACTCATTATCTCGCTTGACATTTGTATCATTCACAGTTGGTAACTGAGCTACTAATTTGAAGTCAAGTACTGATTTAGTTTCCTAGCCATTCCAGCCTGCTTTATACACCTAGAGCTACATATACCAACAAAATGAAACCTGAAGAAAGTCACATAAAAAATCACTGCTTTTCATACCAACGTGTAAGTTTCTTGGAAACATTTGTTGAAATGTTTTGCATGATGTATTAGAAAAGATGGGAAAAATTCTCAGCAATTAAAAGCTTTTAGAAAACTGCTCTGGGAACATACCTGTGTTTCAACATCCGTAAGTTTTCTTGTCTGTTCTGCTGTCTGGCTGAGGAGGCTGGTCCCTATCTCAAGCATGGTGGCGGTGTGGTTCTGCACAGCATTCTGCTGCAGCTGCACCATCTCCGATTTCATGTTTTCCACAATGTAGCTCTCAAGCTGTAAAAGAGAAAAGGTTGTAGTTGTGGTGTTTTTGCCTGCTTAGGCCTTCGGGTGACATAAAGATGCATATCTACCATTCTTGCCAAAAGGGGAAATTTCAAAGTTTTCAAGGGCATTCAGCTGACCAACTGGAGCAGGGACCAGACATTCTGGTAGCCCCTTCCAGTCTCTGATTCCCATGTTTTCCAAAGTACTACAACCTGCTGGCATGAAGTCCTGTTTGTCTCTATCTGTGTTGAAGTTGCAGCAAATATTTCTGGTAAAGTTCTCATGGCAGTTCCAAACTGACCACCAAAAGATCAAAGCTCACCACAGGGAAAATGCAGGTGCAATTTGAATATTATAGCATATGAGTCCTTTCTGGAAATGATCCTACCTTTCCTGGATTGTTACTATTTCACAGTCATTCAACAACATGACATTTTACTGAGTCAGATTCTCCTCAAAGAGATCCACAAACTTAGCAGTGGAAGCCCCACAATTTGTGAAGACCTTCTCTCTCATGGTAATAAGACAAGGAAGCTGTTGATAAAAAAATCTTGGAAGCTGTTTTGCTCCTTTGCCTCAGAATAATTTGGTATTCTTTTATGTTTAGTTAAAAAGAATGTGAATTAGGACTCTCAAAATAAAATGGGCACCCCAGAGGGTGACACTTCTTGGTTTTGTTTTAGTTAACATAGGCAGGGTCATTCCCTTCTATCTACCTAAATCCCTGCCCTGCCACAGAAGACTGTGAAGCAGGATAGCCTACAACATGAAGAGATTGTTACATGCATAGCCATCTTGTTTCACGTACTCCACAAAGTATTAACACGTAGAAAAGTGTTTTGGAGCACTGGCTGCAATACATTCCACTGAAATAAGCTGGATTCTAACTGATTTACACCCAGTGAAGATTTGGTTCCTGGTTTCATTTTGTGGCTCATCATGTTTTTTACAGCAAGCTGATTCCAGACTTAAGCACTCTTTGCCTAATAATTTTAACCACATTGGACCTCCTTCTGGAACAGCAAGGATATTTCTTTGTGAAAGGTAAGCTGCACAACTAAATAGTGAGAGCCAGATGGAGTTGATTCAAAGGCTGAAGAAAGGAACAGGAGTCAGGCATAAACTGCATGATTAATAGGAAGGGTTGCTTTCATCTTATCTATTAGCATTCCTGTGCTGATGGGTAACTACTGTAAATGTTCTAATGAGCCACATCAGCTGAACTTACTAAAGATTCGTTACAAATTTGATCACTTACATTTGCCTCTTGCTAGTTTTAAAAACATTTTTACAGAAAAGAACATTGTCACACTGTAAGGTGTTTTCTGAATGAGACAGCTGAGGGTTTTGTTGCTGTTGTTGTTGCTTTTTTTTTTATTTGTTTGTTTGCTTAAACTTCAGTTTGGAAAAACAATTAATGCATATGATGGTCAAAAGTGGACATCCTTTAGTTTCAGACCACAAAAAATTCTACTTGAATTATCAGGTGACCACTCTGGTCTGGAAACCTGCAGAATGTTTTAAGTGGTGGGGATTTTTTTAATATAATATTTAAATGAGAGCTAACAGCCAAAGAAAACTCCATGCATTGCAAAAGATGCCTGAAGTGAATATCTCAATTTTCCACTGTCAAAGGAAGCTCACTGCTCAGTTTTAGTTAGTAAACTAAAACTGAGATGTTGCAGATATTAAGCTAGGTCAAGGGAGTTTTACAAATCTATCATATTTCTACACCATGCTTTTATGTTCAGTAATATTTTGCCTTTATTTCTTTCACATCAGATGGTGTATTTTTAGCCATCCTTTGTTTCTTGGTGGTTTTATAGCTATTGAATTTATTTACAGGTTATCCTTTGGTTGCCAATAATCCCTGTGAAAGAGCCCCAGAAAAAAGAATGGTAGTTCTTCTCCATATTATACTTCAAATACTGGAATGCATGAATAGGAAACCCAAATTTCTCCCCCAGCATTAAATTCCTGATGAAACACAGGTCCCTCAAGTCCTGGTACAGCCCAGGATTCGGTACCAACACACTGCAAATTTCCATGCATCTGATGTCTTCTTTTTTCATAGAATCGTAGAATCACAGAATCACAAGGTTGGAAACGACCAATAAGATCATCCAGTCCAACTGTCTCCTCATCACCATTGCCACCACAAGCACTAAACCACATCACGCAGCACGTCATCCAGACGCCTCTTGAACACTGCCAGGGACGGTGACTCCACCACCACCCTGGGCAGCCATTCCAGTGCCTGACCACTCTCTGAGAGAAAAAGTTCTTCCTTATGTCCAACCTAAACTTCCTCTGATACAACTTGCAGCCATTGCCCCGTGTCCTGCTCGTTGCCTGGGAGAGGAGGCCAAACCCCTCTTCACCACAACCTCCCTTCAGGAGGTTGTACAGTGCAATGAGTGCATTTCCAGATGCACTTATAGCATGTATGCATCATGAATGTGCAGTGCATTATTTGTTCAGCTTTCTGAAACTGCCTCACTCACTGCGTAAGCTATGTTGTGTATATGTGCTATGGATCTTTGAAATCTATTCAAAAGCATAGTGGCATAGTGGCTAACTCATTGCACACACACAAAAAATAAATAAATAAATCAGAAATTAGAAATTTTCACGCACCAGTAAAAAGAAATGTGGATAAGGATGTAGACTTAAAAAGACAAAAGCACTTCTATATTTCTAACAAGATGCTCTGCTTGCTGTTTTACTAATGTCACAGAAAGGAATGCATTTGAAATGTACTGTATCTGTGTGGACCTACAGCAATTTTCACCTAGCAGGAGCAAAGGCATAGACTGAGTCATACTGGATACTTCTAGTTCTTCTAGACTACTTCTAGTTTTTGTAGTCTGGCACATTCTCCGTGGTATCCAGTCTTAGGCAATTGCTCCTGGTTACTTACCCCTAAAGCACACTGTGGTTGAATCAGGCACTGTCCCATTATAACAACAAAACTGACTGTCCTGTTTCTGAATTAATCAGTAAATGCTTTTGTAAATATTTGGTATTCATTAGACTGCCACAATAGCTTCTGTGAGCACATCTTAGGAGTACCAGGAGCTGTTTGCCCAGGCAAAGGAGAGTAGAAGAGTGGGTTCTGTTGTATGAATCTTATTTCCTTCATCCACATCTTTTAGTTTGCTCAGGAGATTTACTGGTTATACTGACCCTGCTGAAACTCACATTGACTCCAAGATTTCAAAATTTTACCTATTATTTTTATTGCAGGAAACCAATATTTACTGGGTTCATTATTGACACGTGCTGAGTTTTTTTTGTTGTTGTTGTTGTTTTGTTTTGTTGGTTTGTTTTTTTTTTTTAAAGCCTTGCATTTTTGAAGGTCCTGTATTAAATTTATTAAGCCTTAGACTAAGATTTCTTTCTGCTTTGGTAACAGGGATAACATCTATTTAACAGGTGATAGATAAAAGGATACTTGTGTGGTGGGCTCACTAAAAATAAGTGACACACAGAAACTCATTCACAAGAGTAATCCTGAGAACACTTAAGACGCGTTCTTGAGTCTTTGAGAATCTGTTCATGCCATGAATTATTTAATTTCAATTTGTCAAGAGATTCTTCATTAAAAAGTCAATATGTTTTTACAGGTGTGTATACATTGTATGTTTGGATTTTCAAATCCTTATGCTACTAGTTATTCTTATTTCAGTTACTTTTTGTTGAAATAATGAAACAAAATTCTTTTCTGCATTCTTTACCCCCCATTCCACCCTTCCCACTACATGGCTTTCTATTGCTCATTGATGTCCCTGTTGTTAACTCAGATGCATCTGCTTTTGGTAAGACTCATTATGTTGTACAGGAGTTTTCAGAAATGCAGAATTACAAGTGGGATGCATAATAACCTTGTAACATTCTCAGATATAAAACTGTCAGAAGGTTCACTATTATTGTTTAATAAACATTCCAGAGGATTATGCTTTAAAAGTATCTAGCTTTTTCTGGACAATGTTTATTGAATAATCTTCATAGAAACCACCCAAACACTAACAGAACTATTAAAATGGAAACTGCAACTTAGGGCCTAAGTAAATGATAATGGTTTGTGGCAGATGGCTTATAAATAAAATAAGAGGTTTTTCTTTTACTTTGATCAAGTACTGTTGGTCTCAAGTAATTATATGGTAAGGACTGCTATGATATCCAGATGATGTTAGGCTTTTATATGCTGCCTTTGCACGAGAATGCAAGTTAAATAGCAACATGCTGCTTTCCCTCTCCTACCATCAACCGTATATTGCACGGCATTTGTAATGGTAGAAAGAAAATACACCAGTGACATAAGAGCTGTTCTGTTTTGTCTTGCCTTGCTTTGCATACAAGAAAATGTACAGTAAAAATGTATTACAGCAACCAATTAATACACTTTTCTCAATTCTTCTGTCAGAGTGGGGGATCACACCTTCCACACCTTAGGGAGTCATCTGAAAGTAATATTTGTAGCAACACAGTACGTTTTATTTTTCCAATACTTAAAACACCTCAGTGGGAAATTCAAATATATAAAATTTCTGTGAATTTTGCAAAATTGAAGTAGTTAGGAAGGAGCTTATCTCTAAGAAAAGTCAAATGGATAGGATAGGATAGGATAGGATAGGATAGGATAGGATAGGATAGGATAGGATAGGATAGGATAGGATAGGATAGGATAGGATAGGATAGGATAGGATAGGATAGGATAGGATGGGATAGGGTGGGATAGGGTGGGATAGGGCAGGGTGGGAAAGGGCAGGGTGGGATAGGACAGAATAGAATGGAACAGAACTGAATGACAGAATGGAACAGAATAGGTCTGTTGAAAGGGACTTCAGAGACCATCTAGCCCAACTAGTTGATCCCTTCACAGATAAACAAAAGTTAAGCATGTTGTTGAGGTCATTATCCAAATGCTTCTTGAATGCTGACAGGCATGGGGTATCAAGCTCTTCACTAGGAAGTTTGTTCCAGTGTCTGACCATTCTCGTGGTAAATAAATCTTTCCTAATGCCCAGTCTGAACCTCTTCTGGTATAGTTTAGTGCCATTGCTGTGCATCTTATCATTGGTGACCAGAGAGCAGAGTCCAGCACCTCCCTCTACTTCCTCTGCTCGAAAAGTTACGGAAAGAAATGTGGTTACCTCGTGGCCTCCTCCATACTGAACAAACCAACTGTCCTTATTCTTTCCTCATAGGACATTCTGGTCTTGTTACCAGCTTTGTTGCCCATTTCTGGATGCTTTTAAGGACCCCAATGTGCTTTTTATATTGTGGAGTCCAGAACTGCAAGGAATATTAAAGGTGCTAAATACAGCAATAGAATCACCTTTTTTGACCAGCTTACTATGTTGTGTTTGACTCATCATATATATACTTTTAAAAACTGATATTACAGTTATATATATTTTTTTAAAAAACAGCATCAGCTACAAACTATTTGTGAATAAAAGAATAGTCAGAAAACAGCAGTGTTACAGAAATTGAACCATCACGTACAGAACAAGAAAGTTGGGACAACTTCAGCATTCATCCTTCCACTACTTCTGCTTGTATGAAATCGGTAGGAATCAGAGAAAACAAAGGCAGAGAGGACAGGAAGGCAATGAATAATGCTCAGAAGTTAACACATTCATCTACACCTGATTTGGAGCAGCTCTACCTGGATCTTAAGCATATCAAGGAAAGTGCACATCAATCATAAAAAATGTAGATATATGTAAGTTACTCTGAAATTAATGCCTCCTCTTTATTTTCATGGAAACTGCAACAGATACAAGGAGCATTATTCGGTAGAGTAAATTCTTAGCTATGAAACACTATTTTTCAGCATAGTCACCACCATAAGCTATTAATTTTGGTTAGCAATGAACAAAAGCCTGCATGCTGCACTCTTAGAGATCTGCACCAGCAGAGGTAACCCACTGTCACTGTCACCACTGCTGAAACACATCACTCACCACCTCACTGTGCTCATATCCACTCTTTGGTCTCCATAAACATTCAACAAGCATCAACAAGCAATTCTAATAGAAGCCAGAACTAAAAGGGCCAGGAGAGTAACCCAGCAACTGTAAATGTAGCTGAACAAACACTTAGGAGAAAAATTAGCTAGAGAAAGTTTTCTGAATCATTTCTGTTTTAATGTAATATACCCAAACTTCTAGCCTTCATGCAGCAAAAAGATAATCCTGTTAATTTTTTGAGTTACCCCTTAATAATAATAGGTTATTTGCATAATACTTAAGCAATTATTTATTCTCTACTCATGTTTCTGGAGTTTTATACTTTCTGTAATATTGTAACCAATAATTTTTAATTCTCACTTAGACATATTTTTTTTACATCCTAAATCACTGTGATGTTTTTCATATTCTATCCCTATCAGAGAAACAACAACTTGCACTATATATCCCCCTAAACCACTCCATGCTGAAATGAATATATGCAATTCTTAACTGAAATATTCATAGCATTATTTTTCCCAAATCTAATCTTGTAAACAGATAGAAGATACTTTGCCTTAGTGAAAACTGAATCATTCAGTTCATGTATTTACTATCTAGCTATAAAGCATAATAATAGAGGCTTACAATTAAATTGCCCTCAGGAAAAAAACTATTGTTGATTATGTATGTTTAATTTATAGCCTGCATAAGATTTACATAAATAAATCAATGAATGTATTCTCATATGTATAGCAGCACACTGCTACAAATATCCACTACTTGTATCTTTCAGCATCTGACCAGTGAATACAGTCTCATTCTGGCACACAGAAACCAAACATTTCCATTCAGCTAACAGATACTGAGATCTGATCCAGATGACTTCCCTTGTACTAATTACACTTGTACTCATAGTGGTTTAACTTGGTCTTGTAGCAAACTTCAGTTGAAAAAATGCTATGAATTTAGATGAGTCTTTTAGGTATTGCATATATATTGCATATATATATAAACAGATTTTCATTTCAAATAAAGGAAAAAATGACTATATATTTTTGTCAGAAGAAATCAGTCATAACAGGTGTAAAATATTATTTTAAAGCACATAAACATAAATAGCCTTTCAGCTTCATCCAGGTTCAATTACCTACAGAAATTTTGTGTCCCTCTCAGACTGCTGGATTTCAAGAAAGATGTACATTATTTTCAAGGAGACTTAAGATGAAAAACGGCCATAACTCTGGAAAACTGAACAAATCAGGAAAGTTTAACTTAATAAAATGTTTAACAGGAAAATAACTAATTATAAGCATTTTTAAGACTGCAAAGAGAAAGAGAATCATCTGTTTTCCATATCCATGAAGGAGCAGTATATGAAGTTTAACTTTTTCTTATCAGAGAAATGTTTTATAACAGTACAGGTAGTAAAATACCAGTAGAAATTTTGCTAGAAAACTGAAAAGGTCTCCATCATTGGGGGTCTTAAAAGAATGTTTTAGGTAAAGATCAGAATGAATAAGTGGTATTTTATGATTCTTTCTTTTTATGATTTTTTCATTCTCATTTTTGTGTTTTAGTTCAGTCTTTAAGCGAAAGATTCAATTTTTGGATTTAAACTCTGTAATATAACTATCACTGGTCAGCAAGGAATTTGGAATATTCATCTGAGAAAACATTTTGAATGAAGTCAGTAAAGAAGAAGGTTCTCATCATCAATTAAAACCAACAAATTTTTAAAATGTATTAAAATCAAATGTAATTATATAAATAAGAGAAACTGTTCTGTACAGACAGCAAAATCAAGAATGTCACTGAGGACATTTCTGAATGTATGCATATATCTCAGTAAGAATGTGGTCTGCAGACCCATCTGAGACTGTCCATAAAATCACAGTACTGTATTGTACTTAAATTACTTAGGCTGCTTTAGAGATGGCAGTCTCTGAAAATCAGTCTGTTTGTAGATATTTGAATGTGTCAGTGGTGGCTTGGCATTTCTGTGCCATGTTTATGTTATGCAGTAAAGTACATAAAATGTAATAGGCAATAATATATAATGATGGTGAATAATGCTGTACACTGTGTGACATCCCACTGGAATCTTGAGAAACTGGAAGAAAGACTATTTCTATTAAACAGTGTTCTTAATAAAAATAGAAGTAGTCCTTGCTGTGTCTGTCAAGACAATACATAGGGAACACAGAGTTTTTTGTTTCAAGACATCAGAAGACCTCCTTGGAAACATTTACAAAGTAGTATAATATTCAATATATGAGTAACTTAGGGAAGCAAGAAGTATGAAGTGTCTGGCATATAAAATACAGTGTACTGACATAGGCAAAGTATTGATTTTACTGGCCTGATAATTCAATCTGAACTTCCTATTAAGCATCTTCAAGACATCTATCCAAGTTGTTCTCAGAGTTTTATATCATTCTAAAAACTTTCCTGCTTTTAGGCAAAAGCCAAAAAATCAATATAAATTGAATTTATTTTTCATTTCAAATGTGATTAATTATAGTCATTGCAAAAGCATACAACACATTTTAAGAATTAATTTCAATTACTTTTATATGAATATTAGATCTCTTGGTTTTTTAATTTTAAGGTTTAATAAAACCAATAAGCAAAATAACTGAGAATCATATCAAATGTTATTAAATAGTCCCATAAGGAAGCTACTTAGAGCAACTAAATTAGAACAATATGCTCTTATTTTTTACTGATTAGTAATATTTCTGGTTCAAAGAATTATCTAGTTTAATGTTAATCTTTAAAAATTTTATGCAGGGTCAATTGTATTTTTCTTTCTTGGTCTAAATTGCCAAGTCACTTATTTCTATAAACAAAATTTATTTATGATTATACAGCTGGCTGCAAACATGACCCATCCCTGATATTCACCAAAGAGGAAGATATGACTGTAGAAATATGACTGTCTGCCATGTTGACATAAACAAACAAATGAATCCTGGTAGGGATTTTTTTAGTTCACTATGGAAGTGCGGAACTAATTTTCTTTGATGAAGACACCTTCATGATGAGTACTTTTTGGAATGGCTGATTTTGTAACAACTTCTGCATAGCTGACTGTTTGGACAAATTGTGGCTTATTCCTGAGGAAGGGCATACTGTTTATACTCAAGCTCCAATCAAGTATCTCCTTTTTACATTACATAAGGTCTCTGAAAAATGTAGCTTTCAACTGCATAAATAGTTCTGGTTGCTATATTACACTGCTGGCATGTAGCTAAACTTTCAGTGAACTTGGGGAACTGTAGTATAGTTTGGAGTCAACACATACCATTTTATTTGCATTATAGGAGGTAGAATAATGTTTTAATATTGTTTCACTAGTTCATTTGTAATTCTGCTTGGTTTCTTACACTCATCACTATGACGTATGAGCATATTTTTGGTATTCTGTGTATGAAACACTTTATCAAGAAGTGGAATCTCTTCATTCATTTCCAGGAACTATGCCTTCAGCTTTTAGATCCTCTCTGATGAAGAAATCATCAAAACATTTTATTACATTTGTCAGTGTTTCATATGTAACTGTAACTTCCTTGAAGAATAACCTTCTTCTGCCTTTTGTCAGTGCCTGATACAAGTGCTCATAACCAGATGCAGACCCCAGGCATTGTAATATGATGATGACTGCCAAAATTCTACTGTCTTAATTTTGGGTTTTTATTGTTTTTTAAAACATAAATGGGAAGTATTGATACACTAAAACCACCCTGGAAGTACTGCAATTTCTGTTCATATTGGGCTACAGGAGTTCCAGGACCTTCAAACATTTTCCCCGCTGTTCCAGGCAACTATTAAGCCAGGGAGACACATAAAATATCTACTCCCTGTGTCCCACTAGCCTTAAAATTCTTGGCAGAAGTTGTGATCTCTATCCTATGCATGCACATCCTCCGTGTATGATTCTATCATAAATAGTGGTGAATAAAAATGAAAGTGATCTAGGATCATTTTCTAGATGACAGAAAGTAATTCAAGCTTCCAAGAGTTTCACTGTTCCAGGAAACGCAAAGCTTACTATGTGTTCTCCCTGTCTGTCTTGAATGTGATATTTTATAGACTTATAGACTTCTGGAAAGAACTGAACTATGGTAGGTTTTCGCTTTGTCCAAAAACAGAGAAAGAGTACACCTAGTGGTTCTTGTGGCCATGATTAGTGTTTATCAGGCTAATGTTATCTCAAAATGCAGAGAAAACTGGAAGCAAAAAAGATATGCAGTTTCACATTGGTTCATGGTCTGCTAGAGGACAGAGCATGCTGCTACCAATTTGTGACTCTTTGCTACCGATTTGTGACATTTGGCAAGTTAGAGCAGCTGAGTAGCCACAGTGCTTGTAAACAAATTAAATCCCTCACCTCAGCACATGTTATGTAGTTTAAAATGCTTTTAAAAGTCTGTTTACACTACACAGAATGAGAATTTCTTAATCAAGATCTTTGTTCTTTTATCCTAGTTTTCCTTGTCTAATGATGACAGTTGTTTTGCTTTATATCTTATTTTCAGCATTTGGCTTCAATAATGTGATTCCACTTCATATCAAAGACTGATATCCTTGTCTGTTGGTACCTAATAGAAAAAAGAACAGTCTGTATATCCTGTAAAATATTTTCCCCTATAGAAAAAAGAGGAGATAGAGGCCTGAAATCTGCTGAACTACTTCAGTCTATCAGCAATTAATATCTAGACAAAGGTTTATATATTCTCACATGTAGTATTTATGTGCATAGATTTACATGAGTGTGTACCTAATAACTATCTTAAATTATGAGAAGCAAATGTAGGTAGAGAGCAATATTCATTTGTGTCCTATAAAGTTTGGCTACATTTATTGTTCCTAACTTTTATTACAATAATTTGGACACAGCAGTTTAATGATAGATTTTGTGAATATATGACAATGTTTGCCTTACTTTTATTGCAGACATTAAAAAATTATATCGATACATCTCTGCTGGAATCACTTTATAATTTTAAGTCACAAGTAAATTAGTTTTTCAGAAGCATCTATAGCAGTAAACTAAGAACTTTTCAGAGTGCTATAAAAATCTTTACCACTTGTACAAAATCTAACACTTTTTCTTTCCTTTCCTGAAATTCTATATATCCCTATTAATCTCTTAAGTGTCTCCATACAAACCTGTAATTCTAAGCTTTATAATGAATGTGCAACGCTGTTAAGTGGGGAGGTGGCCCTGCCAAGATATGTGCAGCCCCAGAAAACCTGATTTCTTCCTGTGCTTGTGGAACAGCACAAATAGCTATATGAAATTACTGTCAAATACTTCTTTCTAATTAGTAGAGTGAAGAACTAGTGTAACAACCTCAGGTCAGAACTGTCACATATTCAGTAAATATGTGCACATGTTTACAAATACAAATACAGGTATGCATGTATAAAATAAATATGAGTGCATTCCAGTAAGTAGATTATAAAATCCCTGATTTAGAAGCAACAATGGAAAGATCTGAAGTTCACTAAACCATATAGTGAAATATCTGGTACACAACTTGCAGAAAAGAATATGAAAACTAATAATACAAAAGCATTTTGGTCTATCTGGAATGCAGTAGTTCAAGAAAGGAATTAATAATAATATAGTGACAATTGTTTAATAATTGTATAGAAATATAAGACCTTTTTTACAGAAAATATTAGGGCAATATAAGCATATGTAGATGATCCTGGTCCCTCTCTTCATTTAATTCCTCTGTGTATTTTGAAAGGGAGAAGTCACGCATTTCCTTTCAGCCATGAAAGTGTATTAATACGACGTCCTTCATCTCCAACTGTTGGAATAAGATTAAGGATGTGATTATAGGGATCAATTCCTTGTCTTTGTTTACTTCATGAATGCTACAATCCCTGAATGAGAAATGTAAGACTACAAGTTTCTCTGGAGAGATCAAATAGTGGGAAGAAGTATTATTGTTCCCTTTAACTGCTAATGGAATGATATTTGTGGACGTGCAATGATAAGGAGTAGAATTGGATTTTTCTGCACTTTGCATGTACCACAAAGTGAGTAGTAGCTACAAGAAAAATGGATGGACGATCTCTTATTTTACTGTAATTCTGTATCATAAAAACCAAACATATATGGATTTGGGTAAATATGCAAATCTTTTGGAGACATTTCTGCAGTTACATCACTGCAAAGAGGAACAAAAAGAAGGGGAGTAACAGAGGAATATTTCCTCCTTGGAGCCAGGCTCCAAGACCAGCATTTTTTACCCTTTTTCCAGGTCCTGGAAAGAATATTCACTTCTACTTCAGTTTACCATAATCACAGCTCTTCCTGGAAGTCAATGTTATTGAAAGACATTCCTCTCTAAATCATGAAACCATGAGCTAAAGCAGGAGAGAGCTCAGCCTTCAGTTTTCCTGACTGCTAACTCACTGTCAGTAGTTTCTCTGGCTGTTACACAGTTCCTATTGTTAACGAAGGCAGAGCAAATTGATTCATAGGTAAACAGCTAATCACATACGTACAGAAACACCCATGCAGAACAACAGATGTGGTAGATTACAGACAGAAAAACAGGGGCATGTGCTAAAAGTGGATAGCTAGACCAAGAGAAAGACAGTTTGTATACAGTAATTTGAAAATACATCTGATTTTATAAGGGCAAACAGAAGCCACTAGACATTATTCTTAAGTGTTATGCTTAATTAAAAAAAATAAAAATAAAAATCAGAAATAGTTGCTTCCAATTGGCTCGCAATGCATGCATGTCCAATTAGATTCAGAGAAATAAACTTTTTAAAATGATAACCTGGCTACTTTTTCCTAGTAAAAACTGTTTGGATGCCTGTGATGCATCCTTTAGACATTCTAAGTATGACTATCTTGCCTGTGATCAGTTAAGTAAACTCCCAGGAGTGCTGGCACCAACACTGCTCCCGCATTCCCAGCAAGGCGTCAGGGTCAGCTGTCAGACTTCTGCTCTTGCTGATTAAGTTGCCACTTCTGTTTGTAAATTTCCACAAAATGTCCATGTGCCCAAAGTGATAACAATCACAGTCACTTCCTATTTGTAATCCAGGAACATGCACTGGCCCTTGCCCCAGTGGAGCTTCACAGTTCACAAATACAATGTGACACTCTTTTTGACATGATTAATGTAGTGAAAACATAGATCAGTGAGTAAAGATGAGACAACATCGTTATTTTAAATTCTTCTTCCGCTCAGATCTTGTATGAATTTTTAGTATTTATCAGTAGTTTTGCTTTCTTGATGTAACTTCCACAGTACTTTTAATTTTACAATAAATCCCAGGTAGACTCCATGTAACAATAAGACTAATGTTTTCTTGCCAAGTAAAACCTCATTCAGAAAGGTGGTTTTGTAATAAGTCAGAAGCATTTGGAATGTAATAAAAAATACATTACATAAACTAACACACCACCATAACAGTACTACTAAATAAAATGAAAATGTATCAAGCCCTTAAAACTGCTGTAACTTCAGAATCAGGGATGTCCAAGTTTCAAAATCAAATACAGATATTCCTAAACTTTCAAGTATTCAGATTCAGGATTTTAGTTCAGTCTCATTTTCATAATGATAACCATACTGTTCTTTCTCATGGGTAAGGAAAAATATCTGTTGCACTGATTTGTAGTTGCAGTGTATAAATGCAAACATTCAGGTCATTAGTTTAACCACATGTGCAGAACACACAGGAATTAAGACAACATTTCTCATGACTACAGCTATTCGATCTAAAGAAGAATTGACATCAATAAGGTTCATATCTATCACACTTTGTACCATAATAGTAGAGAACAAAGTGCTCATGAATCCTGAGGAAAGTTTGGCAGCTGTTTTGCTGAGATGTAGGTCACAATTACGCTAATAGTTAAGAAATTCTGCCCATTAGCTGGCAATTGCATTCGTGCCCTATAGTCAGAGCATTATGGCATGTCAATTTCTTCAGTACTGAAAACAGATGAAAAATCTTGTCAGACTTTAAAAGAATGCTGTGATTGTAGATCTAATCATACTTCTGTCTGCTGCTCCCAAATGACCCAAGGAAACTGTTTATTACTGCAAAGTACATCAGTCTACCCCTTACAAGTCCCTATACCCAGAGCAAATGAAATCTATATAAAAGACACAAAAAAATTCATGCATATATGCTCCAGGATAGAGGTGTGTTTTTTTTGGTTTTTTTTTGTTTTGTTTTGTTTTGTTTTTGTTTTGCAAAACACAGGTCTTCCATTCCTGGTATTGAAACAGCATCAACCTAACTGTATGCCATGCCTGAGGGTCTAATTGCGTGGGGGGACCAGCAGAGCCATGCAAGAGACCTGTGGGGTGACAGGCCAGGAAACCCCTGATTCCCCCTTGCATCCCTGTCTCATCTGGATCCAATCCTTTCAGTTCAGGTAGCTCTGTGGTTTCATTTCCATGAGGTCAAGTAATGCGGGGTTAGGACACACGTGAATTTATCTCTGGAAAACAAAGCAAATGATCCTCTACTGGGATGAGACAGGAAGGTCAGATAAAGTCTGGAATCCTGATACATTAAAGTCAATGGATGTTTTGCAGTTACCCTCAATTTGGCCAGGATTTTACCCTTGAGACTTCACTTTTCATTTTCACTTTCAGCTCCAGAGTGGGTCAAAAATATCTTCACAAAGCCAATAGGAATGCCATTATTTTAATATTAATTAGCTGTCTGCAACTTTAATCTGCTCTGAAACCAAACAATGGGGTTTGTCATTTTACTGTATATCTATTAGTGTGACATCAATGATTATTTTCTCATGAAAAGAATGATGTTAACATTACTACAAATGTGTAAATAGGGATTATTAACCATTATTATACTAGGACTAAAATGCTAACTGCTAAACATTAAGAAAAGATAAAACATAAGTGCTTTTGTTCTACTTGAAATAGATTACCATGCTACCACAAACTCCCAGCAGGAAAAGGGAAGGAGAGATGTAAATTTCTGCAAAAGGTATAAAATGTTTAATGCATTTCTGTGTGATAATGGTAGAAGCAGTGTGACGGTTCATTTTGTCAGCATGGTGACAAAGGATCAGGAAAACAGAACTTTTTTCTTTTCTTTGCAAAAGGACTGCAAAGCTCTTCACAAAGCTGTGTTCTTTAAAAGGAAGAATCTAGGAATAAGTATGTAAAATGAGCAAAAGCTGCAGAATTCCAGTTGAGAGCTGAACTTCCTGAAAGGTCGAGGTGTTTGGTGTTTGTTTGAAGCTTATCTTTTTGTCTCTTTGCAGTTGCAGCCAGGGCTCCTTCCCAGCTGAGTAGCAGCAGTGGCTCTGCTTTCATGGCACCCCAAAGGAGAGGCCATTCCAGCAGACCGCTGTAGACAGCAGGTCATGGCTTGAAGGCATCTTCTCCATTATAACCCACAAGCCCATTGAGACCAGAGGCTCAGATAGAAATCAGCAATAGCATCACTGATCTGAAATTCTTCTTCCAGGCAGGACTTTTGCTTGCCAAATAAAACTAGGTAACTACAAAACTGCTCTGGCTGACAGTTTCTACTCCAAACTGACAGCTGAGTGTTCAGAAATTGTGATTCTCCCTCCTCCCATTCATTTGCTTATCAACATCTGCATTAGTTAGGGTTACTCTGAGGTTACTTTTTAATCTGGGATGGTTGCACAGCTTGGCACTGACAGCAGAGGAGCCCACCTGCTTCCACCAGTGAAAGCAGATTTTTTGCAAGATGTAGCTATACTAGCAGAAATCCCTGCAGATTTCTTTCTTGGACATTACAAGAGAGTAAAAGAGAAGTAGTCAAGCTTTCTTCCTTTATCCCATCTTTCAGAAACTCAGCACAGATTGTGGACATACCCCTCCTACTTGAATGCAATGCATTCATAATCCTGCTTCTATTTTTGAGAGGTGGAAGGGATGTGGGCTCTGGATTGCTGGTGGCTGGAACTGGTTATTCTCAAGTCAGCTCAGTACAAAGATTTAGTCTATTCCCCACTTTTCTAGTGGTGACAGTGTACTGGTGTAAGTGACAGTTGTAATATGTAAGTAGATTTTGTTCTCATCCTGTCAGAAAAGATTGTGTTCCTCAGCTAAGTCAATTAATTTATCAGGTAAAAAGGAAGCTGACACTGATAAACCATCTGCTGCTAAAATTAAGAGTGTGAGTCCCTGCTTAATAGCGATGCCTATAAAACATGCTGAAATAGGAGCAGCTAAAGAGCACGTAACATTTGAACTTTTGGCTTCCTGGTTTCTGTGAACCCTCCTCAAGGCTGTTACATTATCTGACAGGGTTTCTGATACACCTGTGAAATAAGAGACTGAAACATGGGCTGTCCCAGTAGCTTTCCTTAGGTGGCAGCTCTAATTTCCTTTTGTAAATATAACGTAAGCACTGGCTTTCAGAAAGTAAGCTCTGTGTGGACTACCAAAATCACAAAGTGCAACTACATGTCACATAGATACTTTCAGAAAAAAGTTTCCTACTATTTGTTTCTTGCTTTGCTTGTGCTGATTTGTAAATGAATATTCCCATAAACAGACATGAAATTATTAAAAATGCTATGTACAATTCAAACATGAAGCCAGCCCTGTTTGCTCTCTAGTTACCAAGATGCTTCGAACAAACAGTGACGTTTAAAAGAATGAATCACAGAAAAATGTCAAGAACAGCTCAGTGCTTGGATGGACTTTCTTCATCCGTGTTCAAGAGTGCTGGAGGGCTTGGTGCAGACTGCACGTTAGATTAGCTGAACCAGAGCAAAAAATGCTCAAATATTTTGGGGCTGTGGATCTTCACGACCCCCATCCGTTAACATGTTCACAATGCCAAAATGATTTTTAATATAAACTGGCTTTCTGAATCCTGAAGTGCTAATCAGATTGGTATTTCATTTTATTTCTTTTATACATAAAGTCTATTCTACTTTTGCATCTACTACGAAGATTTTATTGTAAAATGAGTTAAATGAATGCTACAAAGTAATATATGGTATATAATTAGCTCTGGTGAAGTTTGTAATCAGAGTGCAGTGCTATAGGAAATAATCCTGAATTGTCAAGGGAGGAAATAGATGATGAAATAGTTTTAATTAATCCATATTTTTAAATATACTGAGGTTAACTGTCCTTTTGTACATCAGAAAATTGGTTGCTTAATAATAAATAGGAGATCTGATTTAAAGGTGACTTTTAATTTACATTAATACTTCCATCAAAAGAGAGGTGGCCAGCAGGGACAGGGAGGTGATTGTCTCCCTCTACTCTGCTCTTGTGAGGCTCCATCTGGAGTACTGCATCCTGGTCTGGAGCCCCCAGTACAAAAAAGACAGGGAGCTGTTGGAGAGGGTCCAGAGGAGAGCCATGAAGATGATTAGAGGACTGGAGCACCTCCCCTATGAAGACAGGCTGAGGGAGCTGGGCTTGTTCAGCCTGGAGAAAAGACGGCTGCAGGGTGACCTCATTGCTGCCTTTCAGTACCTAAAGGGAGCCTACAAACAGGAGGGAAAACAACTCTTTGAAAGGGTAGATAACTGCAGGACAAGAGGAAATGCTTGTAAGTATAGGGAGGAAAGATGTAGGTTGGATGTCAGGGGGAAATTCTTTACAGAGAGAGTGGTGAGGTGCTGGAACAGGCTGCCCGGAGAGGTTGTGGATGCCCCGTCCCTGGAGGTGTTCAAAGCCAGATTGCATGGGGCCCTGGGCAGTCTGGTCTAGTATTAAATGTGGAGGTTGGTGGCCCTGCCTGTGGCAGTGGGGTTGGAGATTGATGATCCTTGAAGTCCCTTCCAACCCTGGCCATTCTGTGATTCTGTGATTCCAGAATAATCTTATGTAAAATAAGACAGAAGTATACAATGAAAATGGTTTACTGTCTCTTGCTTGGATAATTTAAACTGATTTAAAGTAGTTGCAAGTTATTAAAAAAAACAACTTCATGTTTTCTGCACAGAAAATTATGTCAGGGAGAGACACTGGAATTCAAAGTGCAGTTCAGTGTTTATGATAGAAAAAGATGTCTCTTCAAATAACAAGACAGAGAGCATATTACAGCACATCAGAGTTGCTGAAATAAAAACAACCCAACAGCTATACTTTAGTCCACTTGCTAACTTCCAAAATCAGATTAAGTTAGTCATTTCTTCTCTTTTCCCAATTCTGTGTAATACACTCAAACTAGTGCAACTTTGATACCATTCAAGGATAAGTTTGTTAGCACATTAAATTAAGTTTAAATTCATACACTTTTTCCAACATAAACAAATAATCCAAATATTTTCATCCAGACAATGTGATTTTCAGTTAAGGAAATAGAACATTCTGTAAGAATTTAAATCCACAATGTGACTTGGAATATTTTTATAACACAATGCCAACTTAAAGTCAACCTCATATTTGGCTCTTTTTTGCTTACACTCTTTCCAAGTAATACCAACAATAATACGTAAATGCATGATGGCACAAAGAAGGTCTTTCTGGTCACTTTGTTCCTTTTTCATACTGAGTAGCATTTTGTTTCTGTTCAGTGTTCACTGACTTAACCAAGTCCAGGAGTAATATGTAAAGCTAGGAAGACAATGGAGGACTATAAGCAAACCCAACACTCACTGCACCCAGTCAACTTGCAGAGAAGGACATAAATTGGTACACTTTATGATGGCTGTTCTTCGGAAAAGAGTTGAAACTTCTCACACTAGATTGTGAGCATCTGAGATTGTACAGTTCCTCACACAGAGATCTAAGTATAGGATCAGGGTAAATTAACTGAACCAAAGCTGCTAAATTATTGCATTAAAACCCCCTAGAATCTAGTAAATGGAAATGCCTTTGACCATTACTGACCTGAGTTGCATTTTACAAGTGAGCTGTTTGTGATGGGATCTCCTGATGATTATTAATTTCCTGAGTCATACCATTAAACTGCAGGCATCTTTCTTCTTTTTCCCTTATAATTAACTGCATAAGAGTTCTGATAGTGCTCTCATTAAGGACAATAGCAAAACTCCATCAATTTAATGAAGTTTATTGTTTTTTCTGTTTGTGATCTCCCCTTTTACAGAATAGTTAATAGATCTTTTCTGACAATGTTAATTTACATCAATTAGCTGTTAAAAAGACCCTCAAAACCAAAAAAATCTTGAACAATTATACTTGCAAAAAAAAAAAAAAAAAAAGCATCTTTTTAAAAAAGAAACCTATTTTGGCTAAGTTTTCTCTTCTAGATTTTTACTAGACTTGTTTCTGCCACTTCAGCTTAGTGCTACTGTTAACTTCAGGCACAGAAATGTTGTATCACCACACATACAAAGAATTAACCACACGGGAAAGTGGCATTGCAGGGGCTTAATATTCACCAAGGCCTGTGGCCATCACAAGACTCATTTTAAACATGGAGTGTTTCCATGATTGCTGGAATGATTCAGGGCACACATATAAATGTGCATAACCTAATGGATGAGGAGCAGAGTGTTCAGTAGTTTGATTTCTGGTCTTCGTTCTACATGTCCTTTTCATTTCAAAATTGTCTTCATTGTGTTTAATTCCCCAAATCTTTATACTCCTCACATCTTCAGCTTTATTCCAATTTCATTATTCACGTGGAGAACTGAAAGTTAAAGCCTGACTTTGATCTGAGATGTCATAACATAAATAGATGCAAATACTTTTTTGGTGATCACAATCTGTCTGTAAATCTCCTGTTGAATCAGAACTAAAAATAATCATGTTCCGTGTTATTTGGCATAATTCATCTCTTCACTTTTATATTCTGGGAAAACAGAAAAACACTGCTAGCTATTAAGAATCTCAAAGCTAGTTCGCTATATACCTCAGTGCCATGGGATGGCAAGGAGGATTCTGAGCTCTATTTTAATGTATTTATAAAAGGTAGAATTTTGTTGTCTTTGTTTACTTTTCTCAACAAAGAGAGAGTATGAGTCAATCTGATAAAGTTTGCCAGAATTAGCCCACTCAATTCACCTCTTTTAAAGGCATATTTCTTTAGGTTGTAGAGATGAGGGTGCAGCCTAACTATTTTGTTTCATTATTTGCTTTATCCTGGAAGCTGTATCAGTTCAGTATAATACTTTTCTTTCTCTACTACATCCTAATGTGTAATGGCAGCAGCAGTATATGATTAATGGTTTTAGAGATGATTGTTGAAATCCTAAATACTATTAAAATAGTCAACCTAAACTCTAAAAATAATACTATTGAGCAAAATCCCTCATAAAATAATTTTCCAAATGCACAGATTTAACTGTGGAAAACTAAACAGTGGACATAACATTGACTATAGAACATGGACCTCACATTTCAGTCACTTGCATTAGTCAAGTCACAGAAGGTTCACCACTTTCTACATAAAAGTTATTCTATTATGTAAAAGTTATTCAGTATGCGACAAAAATATATCATATAAATAGGAAGCATAGGAACATTTTAAAAAACAATCTTCTAGTACTAGAATAATCTCAAAAATTTTGAAATTTAGATCTACAAGGATAGATTTAGGCCAAAGATAAGTACCTAAATTCTTCCTACATTGAAAATGGGTCTTTTTGGTCTTAAGAATGGGATTTATAGTCACAAACACAGTGAGCAGATAGTCCACTCAAGCCAACTGGCAAGCACTCATGTACACTTCAAATCACAGGGAGCAGGTTCAAAATGCACTTCAGATTTCCTGGATAAATCCTTCTGGAATAGACATCTGTTACTTAGGTACAGCAAACTGATGATTTCAAGGTTTTATTTTCTTTATAAACCATCATATGAGTGTAGAAATTGAGACTTCTGTTTCCTCCTCAGTCTAAGTGGCTTTAAACCACAAAATTCCCTTCTGTTAGAGTGTCCTCCCCGAACAAATATAGACTCGAATGGGGCAAATGTGTTCTCACCCAGCTCTGCAGCAAAAACACTGTCATGAATGTACAGGTTGCATGACACTGAAAAGAAAATACCCATGGAGGATCATGATGCCCAGTGACACAAATGTATCCCAAGGTTTCCCCTCTTTCACCAGATCTGTTTACAAATTTTGCAAGAATCATTGAATAAATATACATTCAACTGATTCTTCCATTAATAAAACAGTCAAATTACAGAGAGAATACCACAGAGAGAATACCACTATTTCACAAGATTTCACAAAAGTTCAAGATTTTAGGTACATATTAGCCAATCTCTGGAGACAGTTTTTGAATGTTATGGTGAAAGCACAATTTCCCGAGAGTTCCTAGTTTGGATGATCCTGTATCAAGTCCCTCGCAGATTTGTAAAATACTAATATTTAAGTGTGTATTTCCACTGCAGATATCTGTGGCTTCGAGCCGTACTGTGTTTCTGTTTTAATACCTACAGATTTCTTATTTGAGAACAATGTGCAAAGATATTCAGACAATTGCTCCACAGATTTTCTACGTAAATAAACTTTGGGCTTGAAATTTTGTGATGCCAGGATTTTTCACAACCTTCGTATGCAACAGTGCAAAACCATTCATCTCTGGCAAGTCCATCTTCCAAAGTAATCAGAGTAGTCAGTTTTATATACAAGCTGGACATTGTGTCTGTGACTTTTTATTTTATTTTATTTTATTTTTAGAGACAAAGCTAGCAATCTTTGGGAAAAAAAAAAGAAAGAAAGAAAAAAAAAGAAATGTAACATAACTTGAACCTAATTGGATTTCATTGAAATTGTCTACCTATTTATTATACAAATGTCCCAGTACATAAACCTGAGGTTTGAAAAGCTCAGCAGAAGCATGCAATATTAAGTCAAGGACATATTAGACACTAGAAGAGATCTTGCACTCACGTTTATGAAAATACTTCATCTATACAAAAGAGGCATTGAAGGCGATAGCAAGACACAGCCAGTACAAGCAGGTTTCAAATAAAGTGCTTTTTATCAGTCATCACTGAAATGAAATAGAGCTTCTTGCTATCCTATTCAATAATGTGGTTTCTGATCTGGTGTCCACTTTAAAGTGATATTATCAGCTGTGATTACCTACATGGGTTATGACTGTAAAAACAAAACTGACAACAGAGTCCAGATTCACATATAAAATGTTTCATTGTTCCAGAGAATCCATTTAGTTATTTCAAAAGTTTACTAGTAACGGTGTAAGAGAGCTTTTGTTTTCTGTGATTCAGATAGAGAACATGGAAAATAAAATTATCAAGCTATCAGTTGTCAAGAATGCAATTAAAATCTTCACCTTCAGCAACAGCAACAGGATCACTGCTGAATATATCCAACTAAGCAGGACTTAAAGCACTGCTTGTATGTTTTGATGATAAAAGAACAAATCTTTAACTTACATACAGTATCACTAAGCTCTGTGAATTTTCTGTCAAGGATTAAAGACAAAATTGATAAGATGGGGAACAACAGGTTTCAAAAAGACCCACCTCCTTCTGAAAAGTACATAGTTTTCATAGATGAGTTTTGCTTAGCCTTTTCTATAAGGTGATAAATGCATGCTCTAAACCTACACAGGATCTATCAGTACTATCTAGTGATTAGAAATGCTGCAATTGCTCTGAAGCAAGAAAAGAACAAATTTTTCATTTCCAGATTGACTTGTGGTATGCTTTCACCTTCATCAGCACATTTTGTAGCTTACTGATGAAATACATATAGTTTATCCTGTTGGAGGACTTGCACTGTTCCATGAAAACACCTTTCTGATGGATTTTCTGGATAATTTACAGGTTTTTTGTTTTTGTTTGGTTGCTTTTTTGTTTTGTTTTTGTTTTTGTGGGTTTTTTTTTGCTTTGTTTTATTTATTTTCTTTTTTATTTTTATTTGTATTTATCACAGAAACATAGGGTTTGAAAGGGACCTCTGAGTGCATGAAGTCCAACTCCCTGCTACAGCAGGTTCTATACGGTAGGTTGCACAGGAAAGCGTCTGTGTGGGTCTTGATTATCTCCATAGAAGGAGACTTCATAACCTCTCTGGGCACCCTGTTCCAGCGCTCCATCACCTTGACAGTTAATTTTTTTTCTCCTGTTCAGTTTGAAAAAACTGAAAACAAAAAACACTTTCTCTGTGTTGCAGTTTGAACCCATCTTTGTTCTCTCACTGGGCACCACCAAAAAAAAGCCTTGCCCCATCCACTTGACACCCAGCCATTAGATATAAGCATTGGTAAGAACCCTTCTCAGTCTTCTTCTCCAGGCTGAACAGTACCAGGTCTCTCAGCCTTTCTTCACAAAAGAGATGCTCCAGGCCCCTCAGCACCTTTGTGGCCCTCCTATGACCTGTCTCTAGAAGTTCCCCAGTTTTCTTGAACTTAGGAGCCCAGAATTGGACACAGTATTCTAGATGTGGCCTTATCAGGGCAGAGTAGAGGGGCAGAATCACCTCCTTCAACCTGCTGGCCATGGTCTTCTTAATGCACTCCATAACATCATTGGCCTTCTCAGCCATGCAGGCACAGTGCATGGAAATTATGAGTAATTTATGCATTCCAGATAATCAATAGTAATGAATTCAACAATGGAAACTTCCATTCAATTTCTCCACATTTTTTTCCCTTCCCTTTCCTCTTCCTTTTCTCACTCTCTTTTCTCTTTCCCATTCCCTTCATAACATGAAACAGAACTACATATTTTTTCTCCTCTCCCGCCAGTTACTTTCAGGACCACCAACCTTTTTCAGTAATCAGTCTATTTTAATACAAGCACAATTTGAAAAATGAAAAAACAAACAAGCTGCTTGATTTATATTTGTTAGGCTGTAGAGGAAAAAAATGTTGAAAATTCAGAGCTAGCATGATAAAATCAGATCCTTTCATCTGACAAATAATTAAAGAACAAAATGGAAAATTGTCATTCATTATCCTGCTCCTTTATTTCATGCAAACTTTTATCTGTGAGCTTCTCAACCTTTATTTATTTATTTATTGTGGAATTACACGGGTGTGCTCCCTTCTCATTCATACATTCATTGTATTTCCTTTAAGAAGATGTGATACCAAATACATTGAATTTCTGTCTTTACTTTTCAAAATTTCAGGTCTCCCAGGAGTTTGACATTATAAGAAATGTAATACAGTGTTGGTGCTCAGCATTTTAGGGCATTTAAGAACTTTCACAACATTGTATTCAGGCAGTGAATGCAAATAAAGTTACTTATCACGTAGTAGTTTTTATCCACAGAAGATCCTGAAGCAGCTCAAGCACTTTAGTGAACATGACTTTGACAGAGTTTTGTTAAGAGTTAAGCAGTATAATTCAACACAAGACATTCAAGAAATCTTCAGCTATTTGAAAGAGGGCAAAGACTTTGAGAAGCCAATGTGGATTTTCTTTTTCCTCTGCTGTTGGATGCCAAAAACTTATGATGACTGAATTTGCAGGATTAATACAGAGATTAATACACAACTGTGGAGATTCACACAAAAAGAGATGTCCAATCCTGTGCACTGCCATGCTAATTTGCAGTCTTTCTGACGAAACAAATCCTATGTAGCTTGCATTTTATTATTTATGGCGTAAAAGTTCGACTATTGTCACATTGCCTTTCTTTTCTTTCCTTCCCATATTCTATTAAAAGCTCTCCCTTTCTCTGTGCCTGTCTGACTAATTTTATATGCTGTATCTTCACAGCATATAAAGAGCACTTAGCAGTATTGTTCAAGGCCTCCTTATGACTTTTTACATATGTGTCCAATAAATACACAGTTTATTTCTTTCAAAACCAACTTACTTTAAAGCTGTAAAAACAAGACTGAGATTGTATTCAATGGAAGAATAAATTTAAATTGGGAAGCTTTTCTTGAAACACATAGTCAGAAAATATATTGACATTACTCTATCTGCCTCCTGGGGGTGATTTGGATTGTGTTTTCTATATGAATTAAATACTGACTAAAATAACTATTCTCCTATCTGTCCATGAACGGCTACAGTGCAGAAACCAATTATAAGCAATTGAAATTAACAACTTAGCATCCATATGTCACACAAACAATTCCTACTAATGTTAGTGGAAATGCTGTAGCGGTGTAGAAATAGGCTGATGCAAGAACCTTAAATTGTGGTGCAAAAAAAACCCAAAACAACACAACACAACTTAATTACATTGGAAGAATAAAACTATAGGCCTGATTCTTCTTCCTTTGTAATTATTTGAATTTCTATGATTTCTTCACAGCTTATGCCACTAGCAATTAGACTATTGCAAGAAGTTGCAAGAACAAAAGCACCGTTTACTTCAGAGGGTAAAGCTTACTATAAACCAGTTCAATATTTAGTAATGTTTAAACTTTTTTTTTTGCTAAACAGAAAAGGATCAGTTCTTCTGATCAAACTGGTGTCTTGCAAGTTGCATTTTTATTGCGTATTATTAGAGATTAGTCTAAACAAAAGGGTTTCTGAAAAAATTTACTATGGAGATCTGAGGTTTTATGGACTAGACTGTATTTTAGTACTATTTTGTACTGCGTTACTGCATTGAGAAAAACAAAAACAAACAAACAAACAGAACAATAATGGATGAAAGTAGAAGATAAATAAGAAAGCAAAGATAAGGAGAAGATAAAATACGAAAATGAGGACAATTCAGCACTGGCAATAATAAAAAAAAATGTAAAGAAATTAATAAATATACGAACGTAAAGACATTAAAAAAATTACAATTATTTACGCCAAAATGTTATTTTCTTCCAAATCCTATTTCTGACAATATCTCCAGTAGAAGGTCTATTACACCAGAGTGTGCCTAAGATCTCCAGGACAGTCCAAGATATCCAAAGCTTGGGACTCAAAGTAGGCTTATATGTAGACAATTGTATGTTAGAGCTACTGTTGGATCCAACCCTCATGCATTTATCTAATACCATTTAAAACCCATTAAAATTTCTGACCTCCACAACATCCTGTAGCACTGAGTTTTATAATTTTATTAAGAGTCATGAGAAAAAAGTACTTCCTTTCATTTTTCCCTAAGGGAAATGGGGACAATTGAAAAGGCAATGTGTTTACCCGTTAGTGGGTGATGATGCTGTGGGAGGCACTTGCAAATCTGCACAAAGGAGATACTGAATCTGACCATAATTTTACAGCAAGCAATGTGAGGGGGCGGTTACAGCACAGTCTGAGGACTGAACTGAATTTTTACAGTGGAGAGAAAGCAGAGAAGTCCATGATTGTAACATGTCTTCTAGTCTCTGCTGCTGTCAATACCCTCTTTTCATTTCTGTGAACAGCAAACCAATGCCAGATGTTTATCCACATGCATTCAGTGAGAAATTTTAGTCACTGAAAAAAAAAAAGCTATATCTCATGTAAATTCTATAGAAGAGCTCCAGACTGATATTCAGATACATGAACAGGAAATTATAAGGATCCTAGAGGCAGACCAGAACACAGCCTGTGGTATAGAAAGCAGCATGTTTTCATATGCTGTGGTTTGTGCTTTTTGAAGTGGTCATGTTATGAGCTGAAAACATCCACATGTTTGGAGAGTAAACATGTGTGTAAGACTTCTGGTAATGAATTTCTACTTTGAAGAGTGCGTGTTGCTAAATGGACAGCTACAGTCTGACAACCTCACACCTTTCCCTTTTAGGAAAAAAAAACCCCACAAAACTAACAATAGTGCTACTTCTCAAACTTCTTCCTACATTTCTGTTCACCAAATACAAAACAAACATTCTGTATTTCCTTTTTCAATGCCCAAATGATTAAATCTTCACACTGTAAGACTAATCACAGAATTTGAAAATTGTCACTGCTTAACTGGTTAAGAACTTTTCAGATAGAGAACAGTCATTTGAGGCAAGAGTCTAAGGAATTAAGGCAGCAGCAGCGCTTTGAAATGTAAAAGCCATTCTGCAAGCCTTGATTTTCAATAAAAATATTGTCCTTCACCAAAGTACTTAGTGCCTCTGTGGAGCAGATGATCAAGACTTTTCCCGGGCTTGGAAGGGGAGGCTAGAGTACAATGCATCAAGTATGAAATTCTGGCTTTACAGCTTTTGGCTGCATGTAAATCTTCTAGTAAGTAATAGATAAAATATGAGCGCTGCAAGTAATTGATGAAGAGGGAGACAGAAATATTACTCTGTGTTTCCAACCAATGGCTACTGCTTAGACTCACTCTAAGAACCTGGGGGCCTGGAAAGCATAAAATAATGGTAAATAGTTGCAGCTGAAAAACTCTGGTGTTTAGGAATGCACACTTGGCAGTTTCACATTGTCATTTATTTTTTGCATTGCTTCGTGCAGTTCAAATCAGTTCGGAATTCTTAATTTCTGTAGAAACATGTATTACTAGATATCCCTCTGCTAAATAACTGGCAGGGGGTGGAAGAAGAGAGAGGTAAGAAACATATGTTATTAACCTGATTTCTGATTTTTTATTCTATCTGTCCTTGTTTTTTTTTATTAATATTTGATAAAGAAATGTATAATAATGTCAGCAAAAATTCACATAAACTACTTGTCAAATCAGAAAAAAGTTTTCCATAGCCTCAACAGCGGAAAGGAATCCACAGGTGTTTGTAAGAAACCTAAGTGCAGTTCAGTATACTTAAACACCAAGAAGTTAGGGATGATAAAACGTTTGCACTGAAGTTACTTCTTATACTATAACTACATAGTCTTCACACAAACTGTAATTATTCCATCTATATACAAATATAACTCTTCTGGGGCAGTGCCTCTAAATTAATTATCACACATGGAAGTGAGTACAAAATTTTCACCTGAAGTGAAAAAGATAGTTCTGGCCTCGAACACCTCCAGGGACGGGGCATCCACAACCTCTCCGGGCAGCCTGTTCCAGCACCTCACCACTCTCTCTGTAAAGAATTTCCCCCTGACATCCAACCTAAACCTCCCCTCCCTCAATTTAAAAGCATTTCCCCTTGTCCTGCAGTTATCTACCCTTTCAAAGAGCTGATTCCCCTCCTGTTTGTAGGCTCCCTTTAGGTACTGAAAGGCAGCAATGAGGTCACCCTGCAGCCGTCTTTTCTCCAGGCTGAACAAGCCCAGCTCCCTCAGCCTGTCTTCATAGGGGAGGTGCTCCAGTCCTCTAATCATCTTCATGGCTCTCCTCTGGACCCTCTCCAACAGCTCCCTGTCTTTTTTGTACTGGGGGCTCCACACTTGGATGCAGTATTCCAGATGGGGCCTCACAAGAGCAGAGTAGAGGGGGACAATCACCTCCCTGCACTCGATTCCATCATCAATGTCATGATAAAGATGTTAAAGAGCACCGGTCCCAAGACAAACCCCTGGGGGATGCCGCTCATTACCGGCCTCCACGTGGACATAGAGAATATGCTGTTCCTTCTAGATAAATTCTTAAGTCATGATTACCATCTTTTGGAAGCTGAGACCAAGTCAGGCACAGGGAAAAAACTAACAAATACATCCTGAAAGCACACAGACCAACACAGTTTCTTTTTCTTTTTCAGTGCACTTCTGTATTCTACATATTTATGTAACTGTATTATCTGTTTTGAATACAGTGCCCTTATTTATCTGTTACTTTAATCTGACTTAAAGTATTATCTTAAAATAATAGGATAAAGAAATCTCTTCAGAAATCATAGAAATATAGAATATCCTGAGTTGGAGGGTATCCATAGGGATCATACAGTCCAACTTCTAGCTCCACACCCAGTGTGGTGATGGAGGTGTGGAAAGTTTCTAAAATAAGAAAATGGGGTATTTTCTAACTGTCCTGTATTTATAGTTTTTCTTCTTCTATATTCAAAATGTGATAGAGGACATCTCAGACAGTGGCAAGTTCCAGCTAGGAACTAAGATCATGCAAGTGTGATGTTGGGATACATGCTTGTATCCTAAAGGTCAAAAGGAACATGTGACAGGCCCTCTGCAAAAAGCACAGATCTACATATTGTTCAAATCATCTGTAAAGACAGGCTCACAGTATAGCTGAACTGCATTGCCCTTTGCAAACCCCTCCTCTCTTCACTGTTTGTATAATGCTTCTGCATTCCTTATATATCCATACAGCTCAAGTGCCTGGAGCTGGACAGTACACATAGTATGTTTGTTTCCCTTGGCCATTCTGGATGTCCTATCAAATAATAACTGAGCTGGAGTAATTACTGCTTGCTTTGGCTTGCTTTGCTAACCCTTTTATCATTTTAAATAGATGTGATTTTAACTAGCTTCTAATTTAAGCTGTTCAAAAATGTGATCATGTGGTGTTAAGTTTGACATAGGCTGCCCATGTCAATAGCAGTTGCTGCATGACAGTGTTTGGCACACTGATCCTTGAAAGGAAGCTGCAAAATAGCTTGTGATTCTGAGATAAGCAAGAATGATGGAAATGGCTGCTTTATAGTGCCAAGCTGAATAGACAGAACAAATTAGAAACTCCTGTGGTCTAAACCTTACTGTGCCACTGTCTCCAGTTGGCATCTCCACGCCTTGGTTTCCTTTAGGAAAATGGGAATTAGCACATGTTTACATTTGAAGAAAATAAATCTTGGGCTCTAAGTGTTCCCAATAGTTCATTTTTTATTCAGCTCACTTGTTTGGAACTGGGAATACTTTTGTGAAAATAAGCAACAGTTAAGTAAGTATCAAAAAGAACTAGTCTGAAAAAAAATAAAAAAGCCTGTTAGAAAAGAACAGCTCTAGCCACCAAGGCTTTCAGAACTCAAGAGATCAAGAAAAAAAAGAAAAAACAAAAACTCTTTAAATGCTTAATCAGTTCTTTTGAAAAGTTCAAACCACAGTCTAGAATATTAAGCCATTTGTAAAGACATTCTAAAACCAATCATAGGATATGTTTCAAATTAAGATAATTATGTTTTTGTAACTACTGAAGGCTGACAGATAAGATCAACTTCTAGGCATGTTTTCTGAAACGTTTAAATTTAGTCTGTGTTGAAAAAGCAAATCTCTAGCAGAAAACCATCAGAAGAATTGTGTCTTTTTCTCTCCAGAACAATGCTCAGGCTGGAGAGTTGATCGGAGAGGAAACTTATGTGGTTCACAAGGGCAAGTGTAGAGTCCAGCAGCTGAGGAGGAATAACTGTATGCATCAGTACAGGTTAGTGGCCAACCTGTTGGAAATGAGCTCTGTGAAAAAGGACCTGGTTAACTTGGTGGAAACAGATTGGCCACGAGCCAGCAGTGTGCCCTTGTACTCCAGAATGCCTGTGGGGTGCATTAAAAAGAACATGGCCTACATGATGATGTTCCCCCTGTACTGTGCCCTGTTGAGGCCACATCTGGAGTATTGGAACATTTATTGGAGCATTTCCCCTTTGAGCAAAGGCTGAGAGACCTGGAACTGTTCAGACTAGAGAAGACTGAAGGGGGTTATTATCAATGTTTATAAATATCTGACGGATGGTTGTCAATTGCATGGGGCCTGGCTCTTTTCTGCAGTGCCCACTGACAGAACAAGGGGTAATGGGCATAGCCTGAACACATGAAATTCCATATAAACATGAGGAATAACATCTTTGCTGTTACATCTTTGGGTGACAGAGCACTACTACAGGATGCCCAGACAGGTTGTGGAGCCTTCCTCTCCGGGGATATTCAAAACCCACCAAGATATTTTGCTGTTTTTTCTGTTACAGGGAACCTGCTGTAGCATGGAAGTTAGGCTCAATGATCTTCAGAGATTCCCTCCAACTCTTATGATTCCATGATAATTAAAGCAGGTTATATACAAGTTCTGTGTCTTTGCTAGTTTCTGAATGAAACCTGGAGGATGAAGATGTTGTATTTAGCTTTAATTTGATGATATTGGCATTCTCCAATCACAATGCTTCACTGTGCCCACAATACGTATGGGGATACTCAGTTCAATTCCCAGATAAACTTAGCTGCTGTAGATAAAAGCTGAAATGTTTTCATTATCTGAAGTTATCTAAGCATAGACAGTGGCAGAGTCTTGAGAATCTATGTAGTCTTTAATCATCAAATATTACTTTCTTGCAAGAACCTAAGAAGTCTGAGATAGGAAAAGGACTGAAAGATTCCATAGCATTTGCTTGGACTTAAGCCACTTGAGTTGCACTACAAATGTTTAAATTGGGTCTGCCTGAAATACTTTAGAATTCCTTTGTATAGGCAGCAATTTCATACTGCTACAGAGCATTATATAGAAAAAGCTTTAAAAAATAGACTGTTCATTATTTCTTTTGAATAAAGGTATTTCATTTCACTAATAAAATGCATGAAATATGTAAAATGCCATTTTTGTTTGCTTGTATCATTGTATTACAAATAAATTTCCAAATATGCCTGGGATCTAAAAATCAGTATACCTCATTATCTAACTCAACTGAATGGAGAAAGCTCTATATCCTCTAGAGAACTATCTCTACTTGGGAAGTGATTCCTGAAAGGACTTCTTATTCTAATCATCACTCGTAACTGCAAATAAGTTATTAATCTTTCAACTACTATACTACAATTTCTTCTACTAATGTTTGCTTGCCAGATGATTGCAAAACTTTGTGCAAACTAGCTAAAGAAGACCAGGATGCTGGCTCCTTTCAAAATTCACTTGCAAAATGTACCCAGTGTCTAAACCTACAGGCAGTACCTCAAGTCTGAAAATAACCGAATCCTACTTCAAATTTTGGTAAAAGCTTCATATATGCTGCCACTTACTTCCCTGTTACATATGTGACACAGTACCAGCATTGGCAGGAAGGCAATTTAGCAGGCATGGAATATTGCAACAGTCAGAAGATGCTGTATCACAGTATCACAGAAAAGCCCAGGTTGTATAGATGTATAACACCATGAATCAAGTATGCATCAGATTGTCTTTTCCAGTTTTTTACTTCATATATTGTTCATGTATGCATATAATATACATGCATACACAATCCTTTCTGCAGTTACTATATACGGCTACTTTCCACTTAGATATTTGTTTTTTGAAATTCTATTTGTATTCTTTCCTGGAAAAGTTGATTTAAAAATGTGTTGAAATTATAATAATGATCCATTATACAACATCAGAATCCTCTGGAACCTGTATAAAATAAGTATTTTTAGCTCACTGACATGGGAGTCTAACAAATTAGGGCCTGGAGCATCTCTCCTATGAGGAAAGGCTGAGTCAACTGGGTCTGTTCAGCCTTGAGAAAAGAAGACTGAGAGGGGACCTGATCCAGGTCTATAAATATCTAAGGTGTGGGGGGCAGAATGGCGAGGCCGGACTCTTTTCAGTGGTGAGTGGAGACAGGACAAGGGGAAACGGCCGGAAACTGCAGCATAGGAAGTTCTGCACAAATGTGCACAAGAACTTCCTTAGAGTTAGGGTGACGGAGCACTGGCACAGGCTGCCCAGGGAGGTGGTGGAGTCTCCTTCTCTGGAGATGTTCAAGACCTGCCTGGATGCCTACCTGTGCGACCTGCTGTAGGGAACCTGCTTTGGCAGGGGGGTTGGACTCAATGATCTCTGTAGGTCCCTTCCAACCCCTACAATTCTGTGATTCTGTGATTCTGTGAAATTATTTTCAATCAATAATCTTTTCCTTGTGATAATGCCTATCTTTTCAAGAAGGTCTGCTAACTTTCAATGTTAATTAAATAAAAAATTCACCACACAATACTATAAACTGCAAGCTACTCTTTTAAATTCGCAAGGGGAAAATACTTACACATCAAACTTCTATTGATTATTTATGTAAAACTGCTTACTGCTACTTGGCCTGGATGACCACATGAAAGAAAATCTGATTAAATCAGCTAATAAATGTATTCCTCACTCCAATTGCATCCATTCAGAATGAAATTCTGCCATCCTTAGCCACAGAAGACCACGGTCAGAAAAGCTGTTGGAAACTGCTGAGCAGGAACAAATTGGAGACCATGGAAAGATGGATCCCATTCCCACTTTAGGTTATTTTTTATTCCATTTTACATAGCAAAATCAATTAACCTACACCTCATGGAACTACAGTAGATGGGTGAACCTTAAAACCCATCATTAGGGTAAATGCATTGGAGCCAATGGATAACTTCCTCAGTGAATCCAGCCGTCTCACATCTGTGTGGTTCATTTTTGGAAAATGGAAGCATGTGAAGTTCGTAGGATCATAGAATGGCCTGGGTTGAAAAGGACTATAATGATTATCTAGTTTCAACCCCCCCTGCTGTGTGCAAATTGCCAATCACTAGACCAGGCTGTGCAGAGCCACATCCAGCCTGGCCTTGAATGCCTCCAGGGACAAAACTTTTTAAAAAACCTTTGCTTTCATATTACAATTATTAAACAGTTTCAATCAAACTATACTGTATTATTTAAATCAAAGTGCATTCAAACCTCTTTATATTTCTTTAGGCACACTTGAATCTACTCCTATGCCAAAAACATAGCAACCTCAAACTATAGCCCCAATCTTTCAATAACATATGTATCTATGAAACACCTGTCAGCAGTAAAAAAAAATACTATTCTCATTTTGCAGAGGAGAAAATTGAATCTTCAGGTTCATCCAGTATTCAGTTAAATAAATGCAAGCTAGACCTTATTTGGCTTATTGTATGCAGTTAAAACCTTCCAGACTACTGAGATGACAGTAGTAGTTTCATGGTCCTACAGTGATGGGAGTGCACTAGTAATGTGCCAATCTCAATATGATCTCTGCATAGAAATTAGGTAATATTAACAGCTGAATGAGAAATCTAGCAAACGTTTTAGGTTGACGAAATGTATTCTTTCACCACTTGTCAGTTCTATAAAATCTATGCAGTTGAAAAAATTATATGTATCTGGGTATACTACACTATTTTACAAATAGAATTATCACAGGCTCAAACAATTGGACTCCAAACTCCCGAATGGCACAGACTTATCTCACTCTTTGCCATGAGATTCAAGCAATCTTGACAACTAAAAATAAATGCCATTAAAACTATTGTGGCATTAAAATAGAAGAAACAAACACAGATAGACAGAAAATGATTATCCGTGGGAGTCTCATAGTTTCATACTATGCATATATCGCAGAGGGCTAGAGAGTCAGAAATAAAAAGTAGGTTAACTAAGAAAGAGCCTGAGACATTCCTAATCCCCACATAAGTCCACAGTGCAGTGAGCTTTGCTCCTCATCTGCACAATGTAAAGCAATTTCTGGAGTGCTGCAACACCACGACATAAACAGAGAGACTTCGTAAGCTTAACAAACTCAATCTATTAGAAAAATGTCAATTGCACTTTTGCAAAATTTTAGATATGTGACAAGGTAAACACTAAAAATATGACTTGTGCTTAATAAACGTGAAAAATCACACACACACACAAAACAAATACAGTTCTCTTTTATGTATTCCACTGATCTAAAATGGTAAGTTTAATAAGACACAATAATTCCAGTAAGATCTTTAAAATAAAAAAATCATTAATTTGTCCATTTAAAAATACATATATTAACTTCTGAGGCTTAGAAAAATTATTAACTACAACAAATTATTCAAAATGCCTTGAAATGAAAGATGAGAAGCAGTTTTCTTTTAAAAGTATAATTTTTCTGAAACTCAGCAAATGCAAATGCATATATATAATTAAAATTATATATAATGCATAAAAATCACCATCTATATCTTTTGTTATGTCCCTTGGACACTTTCACTGTGCACCCGATTTAACCCTTCAGCATGTGAGGAAGGCATACTGTTATCTTCTAGTTACTCTGACCAGATCAGCACTGGCAAGCAGTGATGCAGGCCAGCAGTTTTGGCTGAGCCTTTTACCATTTGCTCAAACAGAATTTTTTTGCTTGTGCTAATTTAACTGTATCTGAAGGAAGATTGGTATGCAGAGAACCTTGAGAAATGTAGAAATGTTAACTGCAAAAAATATACCTGAACATATCTGCTTTCCTTTCAACTGCCTTTTGAGGTACGGTGAGGCACTGCTGCAAACGAAACTCTGCTGGAGGAATAGGAGCCATTGGCCATCCAGGAGGACCCCATATCCCAAGGAAGTACATCTGCAGTGCCACGCGTCAGCAGGCATCATGCAATCCTCTCCAATGATTTATATTCCAAGTGAGAAAGTTGGGCTGTATTACTGAGTCTCAGCTGAAAACACAGCACCTACAGGAGCTTTGAGGATCATAAAAGCTTCATTTGTGCTACTGTGTAGGGAAAGAATGAGAACTAAAAGACTTCTGACACTTTGAACTGCATGCATATGCAAAAATTGCTAGGATAAAATCCTTGCAAAAGTTCTACTCTCACTAGAATGTAAATAAAGAGTGTCACACACTCTGCATTGCTTCCTCTCCTGAATACTGTGCTTGCCCCTGCAAACCATACACATATGGAAAAACCATCATTCATTTAAAAAAATGTAGTGTATATTCCGGGTACCCCAGATAAGATGTAAGACACACGAAGAGCACTCTAGAGTAGAATCGCTGTACATATACTTGCTGAAATGATGAGCAGTCTGAGACAGCAAGTGAGATCTTTGAAGAAAAGGAATAAATTCTTCTTGCTACACCTCCCCTGAGAAACAGGAATTCAAGGTGAAACAGTGAAGTGTAGATAAGGACCCAAGTATTATGAAAGCCCTCCGTCTTTGTGGAAGGGACATAATATCAACCTGGTAGATCCATTCTAAGTCAGGGAGCTGAGTTTTCCTGCCTGAATACATCTGTGTAACAAACAGGCTTGTTACTAAGTCTGTGTACTAAGCAGATGTAGCCTCACAGTAGTGCTACTCTTCATTGGCTGCTCCTCCAAAACACCCTTTTACTTCCACTGGCAGTATTGCTTAGGTAAATATACAGGGTCAGTCCGGAAGGCAATAAATAGCCAAGCACTCTAGACACTCTGAATCACTGTGGTATTCAATTTACTGCATCCAGATGACATAGCAACCTTTTACAGAGTGGCCAAAAGGTGAGCATTTCTGGCTGAAATCCTAATTGCTATCATAAAGTGATCTTTCCTTGTTTCCATAGCAATATGCCACTGAATAAAAGGTGGACTGACAAGTAAAAATATGCAAATTATTTACTTTTTCAGTTCACTGATGCTGTTTTGCATATTCTTTCATTCAATCCATTTAAAATCTCCTGTTGCCTTCATGCAGCCATCAGGCCGTGTGGAAAGGTAAACACTGAAGTCTTTATTCTGCTGGTAGCTGTCAGCTTCTCTCCTTGGGGAATAAAAAAAAAGTCTTTTTTTCCCTCATGTCAAACAACAATAGAGGTAGCATTAGTCACAGCAAGCATGGAAATTTGCCAGGAAAAGAAAGTAAGTAGTGCCTCTGTAGAAACCTCATAAAAATATCCATTAGGCTTTTGGAAATGACCCTTAGCTGCCAGCCAAAGCTTAATGAAATTGGCAAAACAAGAAAAGCAAAATCTCACTTTGCTTTGCAGCTTTCAAATGACCCACAAACCTTGTTAAAATGGATCAGCAGTGGCAAATATAGACTCTGCCAAATTTCTTTGGCAAAATGTTTGAAAAATCTGAAAGAGGGCAGGTTTTCATAGAGGCAACAAGCCTGCTGGTACGGTTAGCTGCTGTCAACATCTCTCACACTACCATCAAAAAAACTCCCTTTGACTTGTTTCCTTAATGAGTTATCCTATTTAATTTATTTCAACCAGAGTCCATGGGATCAGATCCTGCAGTTCTTTATTTAGATAAAATCCAGATGAAATTATTGGAGGGCAGAGATGCCTGAGTAAGGAGAACAAGATTAAACTGTCTGAAGAAATTGTCATATGTTAATAGCAAGGAATTATTTTTATTATTATTTTGTTTTACACATTTACACATTTTAAACATCGTTGTGCAGCACTTACTCTTCCATTGTGAGCTTTAGTGTTCATGAACTATAATTTAGGGTATATTTTATCCTGAGTTAATCCAAACAAAAATATCTGCACTCAGTTCTCTGCTTCCTGCTAGATCTTTATGTCTGTGAGATGATAGGATCAGGATTTCACCTTACATTTCCTTCTAGAAAACACAGTCCAACTCAAACATAAGCTATGGTTTTGTAAAGAAATTATTTCAGTTACAGAGGAGTTCTGTCTGACTGTTCTCAGATCCTAAAATCCATTAACTTTAGAAGAGTTCAGCATTTTTCTGTCAGGATGTGAGCAAAACTAATCCTACCCCAATTTTTTATATGTAAATTTTTCCTCATACGCCATTTCATATTTACATACTTAGAATTCAGAAGAAAAAAAAAAAAGAATAAAAATGCTCAGCCATACTGAGCCAACATGTTGAAGGAAAGGTGAATTGATGCATTTGGATTAGTAGGGGTTTTTGATGAGTCTCAGAGTCTCTGATTCTCCTTAAGATAGTCCTGAGGACTCCATCATGTAATTGAAGTCAGTGGAAACACTAGTGAGAATATGAACTTTCATGTTATAACAAAGCAAGCTGATTTTCCCTGGACCTCTGTGTTTGTACAGGCCTTTATTCACTGTGTGTCCTGCTCTGTTTGTGGACCATGGCTGCAGAATTTTAATGAATCCCATGCAGAGTTCCTTTCAGAGCTGGCTTCACAAAGATGCTTGTCACACTGAGAAATTCCCTGTGTGCCACTGCCTTACTGCTTTGTGCTCAAGTTTAAGTCTATCTTGACTTCATATGTTTCCTTGAAAATATTACATATGGCTGATAAACTGTACATTCTTGAAGAAGTTCTACTTGACCCTCTGTTTTCCCTCCATGCTAAAATTTCAAACAGCCTTAGAAATTTGGTAAATTACACAACTCACAGACAGTACTGGAGTTGGAGCACTTCTATTTGTTCAAGAGCATTTACTTTTTTAAGATTGAAGTCCTAAAATACAAAAAAGATGTAGCTGTAAAATTCAATCTGAGATCAGCCAGAAGCCAACAGAAATGTCAGAGTGAAGACTGAAAATTGGGGCCATTAGTCATTGGCAACTCCAGAGACAAGTGAAGGATTTTAAGTAATTTCATAGTTTTATGTTTTCCCTTTGATATTGCATGGGAATACATGGCTAAATATGGGGCAACATGGTACTTACTTAAAAATAACTTTGTACAAAGTGCCTGTCTTGCCTCTGCACTTCAGAGATAATGATAGTGAAAACCCTACTCTCCATCATGACTCTAAAAGCTTCATGAACTAAGATCAGTAATGGCACAGAAGAAAGGAAAATTTATATGACTCTGTTATATTCTGTGGTTTGAGTGTCTAAGCCAGTACATGAGGCAGTTAGTTCAGATGCTGGTCATGACTCCCAAGTCCAGCTTCTCAGGTGGTCTTCTTAGAGCACAATAAATTCCTATGACATTTCCATAGTGTGCAGACCATAAAGGCATAAAATACTAGACATCATGTTCTCCCTACAGAGGAGGGCTTTGTGGCATCTGTAGGATGTGACAAAAGCACCAGGATGAAATTATCTGCTGATAAGCATTACATGCCTAATTAAAAAGCAAGCATACACTTGATTTCACTCCAGATTCAGCTTTAACTTTGTACAAATATTCCAGTATTTTTCTAGCTTTCTTGTTCCCCTGAACTTCCTGCTCAAACTGGAAATGGAAGGGCCAGACAATTCTCCTCTTCCCAAGGGACTTGCAGAGCAATTCTGAAGGAAAGAACAGTCATATTTTCAAAGTTGGTGCTGACATCTAACTATAAATCATAGATCATCAGTGATTCTCAAAAGTGAGCTGTACTGCCAAAATCCATAAGAACTATTATCAAAAGCAAAAAAAATCTTTGTAATCAACAGATGGAAATGGGATCAGAGTGCCTGCTTCAAAATTGCGTGAGAAATTCCATAAACTTGTATTATTTTCTTTGAACAAAAACATTTCTTAATAATGTGCTTTATTTTATCACTGCGTCAAACTTTACACAGTATGGATGAACAAAGGGGAAAAATGAAAATGTCTCCAATTTTACCAAACTATAAATTGATTCTATTTCGTTCTAATTTTATCTTTTACAAGGCTTAAATAACATTTTATCTATACTAAATGTGTTTTCAGTTCATATATATTGACAGTAATTTTAATGTATATCCTGCTGACCCTTTGGTTCATAATTGGTTAAAAATAAGCTAGCTTCATATTGGTGATATACAAATCCCTCAATCACTGGGAGGCACACAGGTTTGCAAATCCCAGAAATTTAAAATCCCCAGTTAGGTACGCAAATGAAGAGAATGGATTTATAAATGCTTACCCAATTATAAAGTAAGCTCATTTCAGCTCATTGCCAGTTAATTATTAAATATACATTACAGCTATTCTTCATCTGAGATATTTGGGAAGCAGATGGCTCCTAATAACAGAGTTAAAAATAAATAAAGACTGACTTCAGAAACATCTGGTAGTGGCAATGATCATAAACAGTGCCAAGCTACAAAATTTGAGTGCAGACATGAAATTTGAGTGCTTCTGTCCCCACATTCATGACTGAATAGAAACAAAGGTGTGATCCAGCTATAAAGTTTGACCTGTAATCAGATTTTGAATTCTTTCCTCAAGGTATTTGACTGTCTTAAGAACAAAGCATTTTTTTCCTCAGTCTTCTCATTATTTACCACAGTTAAATGCCATCGTAGAGATAAATCAGTCACTTCAAGTTTTTCTTGTGTAAATTAAATTGCATAATTTGGGAATCTTATTCTGCTTTTAGCAATTGAACTTCACAAAAGCAGGCTTCTGAGACTGATTTCATGAAATCTTGTATCAGTCTCTCTCATTGCAACATAATTAAACTTTCTGGGTGAGGGGAAGAGAATCACTTAACTTGACATTTGGATTTGTCAATAATTCATTTTATCGTGAAGAGTATCATCAAAATGCTGTTTAAGTGTTCCACTGTTCTCATATTCTCTTATTTATATTTCCAAAAAGACAGCCCAGTTCACTCTAAAATATGTCAATCTGACCATCTCTGGGTATAGTCATCTTTTTCCAAAGTGTATTTCTAATTTAACCACTCAATTTCCTGCTGAATCATACTGTTCTCTTCATAAGTTTTCAAAGAAAACAGAATGGAGTTGGGGGAATGCTGATAGAGGTTTTTCTGGAAATGTTAGCGCACTAAAACATCACCTTAGAAAAATGTTTTCCAGCATGACACTGCAATCTTCCAGTAAACTGAAGCACTAATAAGGAGCAGTAGAGCAGAAATTTACATTGCAGTTATGACTTGCCCCAAAATCCAAAGTGTGAGTTATGAACTTTTTTTTGTCTTCAAGATGCTGCAAAAGAAAATATTAATAGGGACACAAAAGCTTCTATTATGTTAATCACATCTTACTTTTATTAAATGTCAATTTTCAGTGTTTGGTTTTATTTATTTATTTATTTATTTATTTATTTATTTTCCTGAAAGTGTGTTTTACTAACGAGTTAATTTTGCTTTTACGTGAAAGAAAAAAGAATAACATATAGTACTGTAATTACAAGAAATAGGTTTTTTTTGGAAAGAAAAAGGAAATATAGAAAACAATAACAAGACCAAAAAAAGATTCTTACAGTTCAAAAAAGTAACAGTTCTCTGTGTCAAATCCTTATTGATTAGTCATGAAGAAATACTGTGAAATAAAATAACTGAGTTAAATCAGTGTTAGAATTTCCTATCATAATAAGGAAAGTGAGCTTACTATTCATTCATTGGAAGGCTTTTGCTAATTTGATTTAAACATCCTGAATTATTTGCAGCATTTATTAAAAACCATAGCAGCACAAACACATGACCTTTATGCTTATTTTAACCCTATGTTTGACATTTGTCTTAACAATAAAAATTAGCTGCTGTGATAATAATGAAAATGCAGTCAATTTCACAGTTTTTAGGGCAGAATAATAATTTGACAACTGATCAACAGAAGAGATGGAAAATGGATTAGCCTTGCTCTGTGAAATAAAATTTGCACACTTCCTTACTGTTTCTCTTATGTTGTCTATTTGTTGTGTCTGGACAGTCTTCATTGTTTTGTCTCCCTCCAACCCAACATCACATGCATTAACCAAGATAGCGAACAGTTTGCCAGCCTACCAGCTTCAGTTTGAAACATTCAGTTTGATTTTTTTTAAATCTCAGCAGAGCAAGCCTCAAGCCTAAGCTTTGGTGGTCTTGTGGTTAACACTGCTGTCTAGGGGCTCGTGATGTTTGAATTCCATTTTCTACTTGACCACAGATTTCCTGTGTCCTTGAGAAAGTAGCTTAATTTCCTATCCCCTCAATACACAGGAAAAAAAATGGATGCTGCTCTTCCTTAGGAAGGGTGCAGTGAGGACAGTTCTCCCTTTCAGAGGAGAATTTACAGCACCATGGTACTTAGGCAGAATAGTAACAGAATTCTTAAAGACTGTTGAAAAGGTTGGCATATTCATTGTGACAAAAAGGGAGTAAAATACAGGAAGGACTGTTTTGTCACTTTACCACATTTAGTACCTAACACCATCCTAGAACAGGGGAAGATCTCAGTTTCTTGGCTTCACAGTGGGACACGAAAATTCTGGTTAGATACCTTCATCATCCATTCTTCCCAGTTACTCTATAACTGATGGCAGTTTGACGTAGAAAAAAAAAAAAACCTAATTTTTAAAAACTCATAATTTTTAGTCCATGCCTTGATCTTAAAGAATTAGATCTTTGCACGTGCAGATGATGCCGCATTAAATTTAGACAGTGTTTCGAGAAGAGATACTGAATTTTCATTAAGAACTGAACTGATCATGTCAACTGAATGTGGACCAGTTTTGCAAAGCAGGCCCTGGGGGTTCTGGTGGAGCACAGTACACCATTCAGGCTTAGAGGCTTTCTCGCTGTTTGGTATTTATCCATAAATGTCCTGAACTATTTGGCTCTCAAAAAATCACACTAGGAGTCCTGCATTCCTTCTTGGTATCTCCAGTGGAGAAAAACACTGACAAAATGGAGCAGAAGCATTCAAGCAAATCCATGGCAGTAGAGAAAATACTGCATAGTCTACAACTTTTTTTTTTTTTTTTATGTTTATTTTTTATTTCCACAGTTTGGCCACATCATCTGATACTAATAAGGGCACTGATATATGATTTCTAATGCATCTTTAGGTGCCTATTCAATGTACTGTGTATACCTACCACACATGCTTGCCTATTCTCAGGAGAGAGAAGAAAGGAGAAATGGAAACAAAACAAAGCAGTCTAAGAACACAAAGAAAAAGGAGAGGAAACCAGTATTTGGATCCTTATCATGTAAATATTCAGGCTAAGAGATAACTAGCTATCTTGGTATGAATTGGTTTATCTTTCTTCTCCAAGGCAATTACCTTTCTTAAACAAAAACCCAAAGTCTTTCAATACATCCCGTTTACAGAAAGATAATAGTTCCTTCCTAAATGTCTCCTTCTAGATCAGATATTCATTTTCATGTTCTTGAGCCACAAATGGTATGTAATTAAATATGCTTTTCATTCTGTTATCAAAGTGAATTGTTTAACTACACAAACCTTCTTTTCTAAGTTTCTTTCCTCAGTAATGTTTATGTTTCTTTGATTGGGTGAATAACATGACTATGTTGTTAATTACTCCTTTTTTTGAGGTTTTCGTTGTTTTCAAGCAACTGAACTGTATCATTCCACAGCTATGGAATAGAAACATTTAATATGTGTTTTTTTACTTGAAGTAGTCAAATAGAAGACTCATTTTTTCTTAAAAATGCAGTATTTCCTTTTGCTAACACGACATAAATTGTAACAATTTTCTAGAACTATTGTGAAACAATTTTAGGAAAATGCATACAGGCTCATAAAATATGAAAATTTTTCCTGACCCTGCTTTAAGTTTTGTGAATGGCTACTTCTTGCTTAAGAAATCTCAAACCAATTATTGTGTCTATATTAAAGAACATTGACTGATAGAATGATCTGACAGTTTGATAATCAAAACAAGAAAGCTGTGCTTGCCAATGGCTTGGTCAAATGTGTCACAAACACAATCAGTAGGAATTCTTACCATAATCAGTATTTTGAGTAGTAGATTTATCATTCATACACATGCACCTATCTTGGATTTCCTATTCTAGTGTAAAGTGTGGGAACTGTCCAAAAGTGAAAAGGAAATCACACTGCACCCAAAACCTCTAGTGATCATCTAATAATGGAACTAGGATTTTTTACTTTTTAAAATTTGTTAAATCTATGAACAACCTCAAAATTTCAGAGGCCCAAAGGATTCCTGGGTGGAAAATAAGAGAGACATGGAAGGTAGAAAAGATTTTTGACAGAAAAATGGGAATTCAGATTCAAGACAAAGCTAAATTCAGCAGGGAGTGTCTACAACTATCTTTATCCAGAATTTTCTCTATTTCCCTTTTTCTGAACACATTTTTCACCCACTAGTAGGACGAAGATATACAGACCCTAGAAAATGAGATTGAAAATTAAATTTTTGACAGTGACAGAGAGTACTTGGAAACGAGGAAATAAAATAAAGTTAGGCACAGATGACATATTCCAGAGGCACAAACTAATAACCATTCATTATGCATGTCTGCTTGAAGCAGATTTCCTTAGTTTATCTCTAAACAAACCTGTTGTTTGGATCCAATGTGACTTAACTAGATAAACCTGATGCATGAGATATAATTTAGGTTGTCTTACACATCCTTAACTTGGAATGGATATAGTGGACTGTCTGGATGAGGAGCTGTGAGATATGGATTAGCGCTTGTGGTATCATTGGTAATAGGAGGACAGTTGGACTAGATGACCTTGCAGGTTGTTTCCAACCTTGCGATTCTATGATTCTATGATTCAATACATTTCTCTTACAAACAGGAGGGGAATAAACTCTTTGAAAGGGTAGATAACTGCAGGACAAGGGGAAATGCTTTTAAGTTGAGGGAGGAAAGATTTAAGTTGGATGTCAGGGAGAAGTTCTTTACTATGAGAGTGGTGAGGTGCTGGAACAGGCTGCCCAGAGAGGTTGTGGATGCCCCGTCCTGGAGGTGTTCAAGGCCAGATTGGATGGGGCCCTGGGCAGCCTGGTCTAGTATTAAATGGGGAGCTCTGCATGTGGCAGGGGGGGTTGGAGATTCATGATCCTTGAGGTGCCTTCCAATCCTGGCCATTCTGTGATTTTGTGGTCAGCAATAGATTGTCCTTTGATTCCTATAGATTTATGCCAATCTGTTATGGCACATCTTGCCTATGTAAGGCTTTATTATCTGAAAAGTCTGAGTATCTTCATTCTGAAAATCAATTCTCTTCAATGTGTCTTAATCATATCAGCAGCTGATACAAGCCAAACATTAGTGGCTTTTCAAAATCTTGGTCAGCATGCCTCCTTCCAGTCTGGATTCACCAAAATAATAATGTAAAGAAGTGAAATTCTTGACATTTTACACTACTGTTCTGTTTTCTTTGTTCTCTTTTGTACACAGTATTATCACTTATCATTTTTATATTCTATTTTCTCATTATGCTCAATGCTTTTTTATTTCTGTTACAGACATTGTCTATGTACTGGACTTGATAGCTGTCTATCTGAGGATTTTACACATAATTTAACAGTCTTAAATTTGGAACAAATTACATTAATACAACATTTACTGCTTATAAATTTTTCCAGTATAAATATTTTCCTTTTTTTTAAAGTGACATTGATTCTAATGAATAAACCACCTAAATATTTTCCTTAAATACCCACATTCCTCAAACAAACATAAGTTTAAAGCTTTTCAGTGATGTATCTTTTTGGATTTTGACAAATCCAGCTGTTAAGATGACTTTTCTTGAGAGAAACAGGTATCTGTCATCCAAGAATAAAATGTAGGTTGCTCCAAAAGTAATGCTTCCTATTTATTTCCATGGAAACTACAACAAACACAAAGATCACAATAGCACAGTTTGAGAAAGCAAATTCTCAGCTACAAAACACTATTTTTCAACATAGTCACCACCTTTAGTTATGCATTTCTGGCAGTGATGAATAAGAGGCTGCATGCTGAGCTCATAAAAATAAGCACCAGCTGAGGTGACTCACTGTTTCACAGCTGCTATAATGTCATTGTTGCTAAGAAAATGTTGCTCATGCAATCCATCTTACACAGACACAAACAGACGGAAGTCTTCTGTTCAGTGGATGTGATAGGACAGTCTAAACAATGGGTGACATAGGACAGTCCAGCCAAGATTGGCAATGTGCTCCAGTCTTCAAACTGGTGTGGGGCTATGTGTTAACATGCTGCAAGAGAAAGATTGTCTTCTTCTCTGGCCTGGCTCTGGAAGCTCAAGGTTTCAGCTTAGTCAGGGTCATGATGTGGTGGTCAGAGTTGATGCTTTGTACTGGTTCCAGAAAATCCAGAAGGATCACCCTTTCCCTATTCCGAAAGACAGTGTGATGGATCACTTTACCAGCTAAGGTATGCCTGAACATTTTCTCCAATAGGGCATTCACATATTGCCACTCCATGGGTTGCTGTTTTGACTCCAGTGGTGATACAACATTTCATCACTGGTAAATGATGCAATCCAGAAAAATGTCACCTACAGACTCCTAACTGGTTCCATAGGTCCTGACAAAGTTGCATACACTGTTCTTTCTATTCCTGTGTGTGCATTTGTGGGACATACCACGAATAAACTTTGTGATATTCCAACATTGCCACAATTGTTTCCAATATGTTTAAGTCAGTATTCTGCTTTGTACACAGTTCCCTAGTCATTATTTACTTATTCACATAGATGAGCTGATCGAGATACTCTTCACTTCATGGTGTGATCACACCCCAGAATGCGGCTTACCTTTCTCATTGCTGTTGTCACTTCTGAAAAGCACCTCCCATTGCCTCACTGTGCTCACATCCACTGTTTGATCTCCATCAATGTCCAGCAAGTGCTGATGAATGTCAGTGAATGCTATTTTTTCCACATGGAGGAATTCAGTTCCACACCTTTGACTCTTGAAAGCACTTTCTTGAAAGCACTGTCAGACACCATTTTGTCAGACTGCCCCTCTGCTGCCATTTGTCACAGCAACATGCAACCAAGTATTTGTAGAAAGGTTCAACCTCTACTGCCACAGCAACAATATCTGCCTCTGATGTCATGGGTTGACATAAATAGGAAGCATTACTTTCAGAGGAGTCCTAGAATATATTCATCTTTCACCAAAATCACAGATGAAAGACTGACTTTCCAGTAAAGCTGGTAACACTCGTAGTGACAGATGCATTGGAACCTTTCATATTATATCCTTGAAAATGTACTTTATGGAAAGAAAGGAAGCATCAGCACATGCATGGCTAGTTACTTGACAAAGCTTGACCACTGCTGATATTCATGCTCTGTTTCTTGGTTCCTTCAAAAAAATTCTTTATATGATATAAACTTGAAAAGGAAGTATTTCAGAAATGTAAATATCCTGCAATGCTTAAACAGTTATATTTTCATGACAACTACAGTAAGTACACAAAGCTTTTTTTTATGGTTATGCTTAGGACATGCTAAAGTGCTAAATGTGCAAGCAATTATGAACTTGGCACAGTAGCAGTATTTATTTTAAGCCCTACTTGTGCTGCTTTGGTGGAGGATGTTTACTTAACCAGACTCTATTAAACATGCTGAAGACTTTGTACTCTAAAACATTTTTAATTGAAGAAACACAGAAGCAATCAATCATCACAAATCGTAAAGAAAGGCAGACAGGCCCAGGCAAACAGAATAAGAGCTGTAGGTGTCTTTTTATCTTTTTAGGAGAAAAAAAAAAAAAAAAAAAAAAAGAAAAAGCCTATTTGCACTGCTAAAATTTGTGTTTGTGAAAAAAGACGACCTGATAGTGGTGGAGACTAAAGTCCTCTATTTATTTACAAGTAGTCCACGGTGGTGGGAACTCTTGCATGGTCTCTTGCCTTTCCTATTCACCCTCTGACCTAATAGACCTGATGAGCTTATCCTCTCTTGTGACAGGAAAAATCCATGCTGAGAATACAACCTATGGGTCTAACTTACTCTAACAATGCTGAGCGGTGCTGCTTTTCATGCACCATTTATAAACATATGAAAGCCATTGCACTGCCTTACATTCCTGCTCCAGGAAACAAAACTAATATAACCCTGAGCACAGTAGATGAGAAGCATTTCTCTGACCACCTTACTCTCAGACTGCATCTGTTCTGAGCTGCCAGATGTTAATTTCTAAATCATGTGCTCATAGATTTGCTTTTTAACTGTAAGTTTAAAAATAATAAATTAGCAGAACACAGTGCCGAAGCTGTTTCAGAGCATAGCCTTTATTTGAAAAGGGGGATTTTTGATAGATCTATCTTAACAAAAATTTAAAACATTTGTGCATTGGGAATTTTGCTTGAAGGAGAATTGTAGGACTATATCCAAAGTGTAGAAAGATTAAATGCTTTACTTAAATCACACAGATCATGAGGAGGTATTCCAAAACAGTACAATCACTTTTGTCTTACAGTTGTGAAGCTGGAAGACAATATTTTATTAAATATATATAGAGAGAGATGCATGTATATTTCCTTCAAATTCACATGAATGTATTTATATTGACTGCAATGATGTCAGTTTATTTCCTCCTGTGCAGACCACAAACTGAAACATAGAAGAAATACATATATATATATAAGCACATGTATAAATGCATACATACGTGCTTACATAAATCCAAACCAGCTTCCATATGAACAAATATATAGGCTCTGAATGCAAGAAATATTAGTGATTTTTCCCTCATTTCAAAACACATAATACAGTAAATACAGTCTGCCTACAATGGGTGTAGAATTTAATATTTTCCTCTGATATTTAGCCTCATTATATTTTTTCTTACTGTTATATACAATCCATAGTGTTCATTTAAATTAAAATGCACTTCTAATACCCTCCTCAAAAATTAGAATGCCCTCTCTTGTTAAGCACTCTTGAATTCTTACTATTGATATTTTTTTTGCTAAAGTGGTTTAAATTTTTGTTTTCTGTTCTAATTAGTGCGATTACAGATATTATTAAAATATATTGTCAGTCTTTTTTCTGTCTTTTGACAATTCTGAAATCACATTTTTGAGATCCTGAACTGTAGAATGAAGGATAATGGTCTATTTTGGCTTATTTCTGTTCAGATGTCAAAAACGTTAGAATCTGATCACAGTTTTCTTTATATGTGACCAGTACTTAATGTATAAGATGGATTTTGGTTTTCAGAATGATATACCTTCCCTGTGGTTCACTAATTGAAATCATAATCTCAACAGCATTGCATACTTTTGTGTGGGTCACAAAAATGCACCAGGAAGCGAGACAGTTAACTAAATGCCTGGTGTTGTTCACAAATTAATTTTTGGAGATAAATTTTGGATAAATTTTTGGAGATAAATTTTGGAGATAAATGGACCTCATCTTTGCCAACAAGGAGGTTTTGGTGGGAAATTCACATTCAAAGTCAAGGGCAGCCTTGGCTCTAGTGACCATGAAATGGCGGAGTTCAAGAACCTTACAGCAGAGAGGAGGTTGCAAAACAAGCTCACTACTCTAGACTTCAGAAGATCTTCTTGATAGAGTACCATGTGATAAAGCCTTGAAGGGGAGAGGAATCTGGGAAAGCTGGCTAATATTCAAGGTTAACTGATCATCTAAGAGTATTTTCAGGAGAAAAATACCAGGAGGCCTGCATGGATGAGCAACGAGCACCTGGACAAACTCAAACACTAAAAAAGAAGCATGTGGAGGGTGGAAAAAAAGACAGGTAGCATGGGAGAAATACCAAGAAATCGTTCAAGCAGCCAGGGATCAGATGAGGAAAGCTAAGGTCCTGATAGAACTAAATCTGGCCAGGGACATCAAAGGCAACAAGAAAAGCATCTATAAGCTTCAATGATAAAAAGAAAGGACTCGGACTGTCTTCATAAGGAAACAGGAAACCTCATTACCCAGGATATGGAGAAAACTGACTCAGTGACTTCTTTTGCTTCAGTCATAACTAGCAAACCACACCACCCAAGTCACAGAAGACAAAGGTAGGAACTAGAAGAATGCAGAACCACCTATGTTGAGTAAAGATCAGGTTCAGGGCCATCTGAAGGTACACAAGACATAGGACTGGATGAGATGCATCTGAGGGTCCAGAGGAAACTGGCAGATGAAGTCGGTAGGCTAGCATCCATCATATTTGAGAAGTTATGTCAGTCCAGTGAAGGTTTTCTGATTGTTTTTTTTTGTTGTTGCTTTTTGTATAATAATCAGTACCTAAGTTAAGAAGGATTCAGCCAGTCTAGTTCTAGGGTCTAGTTCTTTGTGACAGCATATTTTCCAGTGTAACAGAAAAGAAAAGGAATTACATTTATCTGTGTCATTCTAAAAACAGATAAGTTTTTCACTGCTATTTATTTATATATCACTCTACAAAGAGCTTCCTCCAAGCCCCCAAGTTTATTTTCATTAGCAATTGTATCATGGTTACTCATGTCCTTATCTGACTTAGCTGGTTGTATGTCATCTACACTATATAATCTCAATTCCCATTAATATCGGCATGATATAAAAATAAAAACAAATAGTGAAATATTTTTTTTCTAATGGTAAAGGCAAAAATCAAATTTGATGGTCAGACTTTAGTAACTTACTTGAGAAATTTTATAAAGGAATCTCCTGAAATTAATGTTCTCCTCTTAATGTTCCTCAACATAATACTGAAAACAACTTCAGAGGAACACTTTTTTCTATGTTTATGTCAAGTGACAGAAAGCAGAACACAAACTTTGTCAATAATGCAAAGAATTCCTAGCCAGATTCTCTGGAATTGTAAACCTTTCTAAAAATCCGATTAATGATAATCAAATAGTCTGACACCTATTAACATAGATATTCAGCAGAAAGTAAATTCTCAGGAATATTTGAGATTGCCATTTTGCTTGTAAAATTTTTGTTGATTATCTGTCTTGCAGTACTGCATAAAGCAGGTAGAAGTGAGATTTAAGATGACTAAAAAAATGTTTTCATAGGGAAGAGCAAAACAACAAAAATATTTACAATATGTTTTACAAAAATGGTATAATTAATATTTTTGTCAAGTTTTTACTTGGTCCTTCCTTTTTCTTTGTTTTATTTTTTTCCATTCAGCTTTTACTATTTTCTTCTCTAACTGCACACTGAGTTAGGTAAACATGGAAGCATGTTATTAATTTAACTTTATAAGACATTCAAGCATCTGTATCCTAAATGCTGAAGGTATAAGGATAGAGCCTTTGTAATAATTTTTGTACATAACATTTTTTCCTGAACTTGATAGAGAGTCCTTATTATTTATTAGGATGTAATCCAGTATATAAACACATTTCTCTCCTTTGTGATGTTTAGGTAGTCTTGATAGCACAAAGAGGAATGGTTTAAAACTAAAGGAAGGGAGTTTTAGATTTGATGTCAGAAAAAGTTTTTTACTTGAGAGGCTGGTGAGGCACCAGCGCAGCCTGCCCAGAGAAGCTGTGTATACCCCATCCCTGAAGGTGTTGAAGGCCAGATTGGATGGGCCATGGGCAGCCTGATCTACAATTGATACCCTGCCACAGGAGGTGAGGTGAAACCAGGTGATCTTCAAGGACACTTCCAACTCAGTGATTCTATGAATGATGAACTGAAAAGTTGCCTTCATATATTTGGCATCAGTAACCCAAATACATTATTTCCATAGAAGATATCCAGAAATATTGTTTAAAATCTGTGATCAGTCTTCATATATTTTATTATATGCCAAAGATGCACTGACAACTTTCTGATCTTTATAAATGAAACCAATGAAGACAACATTTTAACATAAAGTATGACATCTTCATTATCATTGTTTAGAACCAATTTCTGTTAATTATAAAAAATTGTATTTCCCTATTAAGGAGAAACACAGAACAATGATAATGTGTTTAAAAGGAGCAGAACCTTAATGGCATCCTCAGTCCTTTCATTTACCACTTCCTGTATGTGATCCTGGATCCATGACAGAAATTAGCTTTAGCTGTTATTCTTACTAAGTACACCCTATATATTAGTCTATGATATAAAATGTAAAGGTAACAGACAATACTATTGGCACTGCTGTTTAAGGATGCTTGTAATGAATCTTAAATGTATTCTCAATGCTAATTGTTAGTATTACTGGTTAAAATCTTGGCTAAATAAATAAATAAATAAATACACATTATACTTTCTGCTTTATCTAAAACACTCCATTTAGCTGTTCCTACCTTTATATTTAAAAAATATATATTACTTTGTTTTCTTTTCACATCCATGTTAGTAACTGCATACTGTGACATGCAGTTCTGGAGCATTCTGTTGAACTGTAATACTTTTCTGTTCTTGGGAATCCAAATACGGACTATAATGTTTGTTTTGACACCCAGAAAGCCTATGATAGAAACTCAAACATATCACATTTTTTCTTTTTCCTTTGTATTTTAATTAATTTATTTACCAATCTATTTATTTATTTATTTATAAATGTTAAATATGGGTGCTGAATTGGCGTGTATGGCTCACAACAATTTTATTTGGTGTCCTTCTCACTGATTTTTAATCCTATACTTGCCCTCTCGGAACTCCAAGAAAAGGATTTTTTTTGTGGAGCCAGGTATTGAACCTGCTGGTCCTTGTGGGTCCTTCTAACTCAGGATATTCTGTAATTCTATATTTCTGTGATTCTATGATAAAAAATAAATGTGGAGGTCTAAACTTTTCAAACATCACAATGTACTGTCAAACTCCAAGAAGCATTATTTCTGCTAAAAGATAGTAATTGACATAGTTAAACAAAGAGTTTAGCAGAGCCCCAGTCCTATTGCAATGCACGCTTTGAACTGACAAATCCCCTTCAGACACACAGAGCTTCCCTCCTCCAGGAGCTCTCCCTACATCACTGAGTATGGATGGAGAGACTGAGGGTGTGGCTTTTCTCTCAGTTTTGGATTTGGAGAGAGCATCAGAAAAGAATGATGACCAACTTTCTCCTAAATAATAGGTTTCAGTTTCAGTTCATGTTACAAGACTCTAGTGCACTAGGGCAGCAACAGAAACTCGGGACATGAAGTTTTATAAATGCAGCTGCTGCCTGACTGATTGGAAGAGACAAGAATCTAAAACAAACTGGGCAAACTGGGCTAAGCATGACAACGTATAGCAGCAACTTCAAAGAGAAATATCATTTTCAGAAGCTCCTTAGTCAAGAAATATCAGAAATCTTGAGGATTTTTTTTTCACATAGCGTTCTTAGACCAGATTTTGCACAGTAAAGAAACTGGTATAGTTAATAACCAAGAAGCACCCAAATATTAAGATATGGTAATCACAAGAATGCTTGGAAGCTTGCTTGCTTCCAACCTGAACTCTGGTCTTGTCACTGAGTAAATCTTTACCCACATAAAAATTTGGTAATCAAACAAAAACAAACAGAAACAAACAAGCAAACAAACAAAACAAAAAAACCCACATCATTCTGCATCTCTATCCAGAGAATATGGAGGTATCCCATTTCTTTAGACAAAATAGTAATAACCAAAAGCAGTAAGTATCTGAAACACAAACACTAGCAATCTTGTCAGTTTTTGTTCTGGAAATCTTTGTCATTTTATTTTTTGTCTGTAAATTACACAAAATGCATTCCAATTTTAAAAATCATCAGGCTTCAAAACCATTATGAAAAAACACAAGCTCAACTTGCCAAAAGTGTCTGTTTATTTCCAAATGAACATCTAATTTGTTTTAGCTGAAACCAGTTGCCAAAATCCAGCCAATTTTAGGGGAAATACAATTATGATCATTGCAGAGTTCCAACATAAACACATACTGAACAGACATCTGCATATGCTCTTAAGTGAAAATAACCTTGAGATCATCAAAAATCAAGGATGTGTCTTACTCGCTAGCACAAATCTGGAACAAGAGTTGAAATCAACTCCTGGAGCTGCCACAAGCTTTGTAAGATAATTTAAATGCTCTTCTGCCACACATCAATATTTCCAAGACCAAGACTTCCATAAACTTGCAGACCTTTCAGGTTAATATATTAGGCACTGCTCTATAGCTGTTTCTCTTTAATTCTGTATTGTCCTAACAGTTGTTAAAAACGTGTTTCATTGAATGCGTCTAAATGCACATGCAATGCAAACCTGCTTTCCAAAAAGTATTTGTCACCTCCATTTCCAGGCTCTCATGTAGTCCAACTCAAAGACATAATTTCCATTCTTTCTGTTCTACAAAGAGCAGCTGAATGGATTAACAAGACCTGTGACTGAGAATGTCTTGGACTGCCATCTGCGAATGTCCAAACTCCTAAGTCCTCCAAGATTATCAAGCTCTTGGCTCAGTCAGCCTGGACAGCCATGAAACTAGGAGTTTTGAAGCTCATGGGAGCTATAGACTCCATGTGCCAAGGTTTCTGGATCAGTTTTGACTCTTAGGCATTCCAGTTCCTCTCAACTCTGGGATGCTGGAGAATCCAAGACCTGTGGCACAAAGCCCTCTCATTACAGTGGCCGTTTTTGAGCCAGGATTGAATTTCCTTTCACAGGTAATTGCAAATAATTCCTAATCAAACTGAAACCTTATATCACAATGTAATAAACTTCTTGAAACTACGTAAGCTAAGAGATCCCCTCTGCCCCCCCCCAAAAAAAAAGACAGCTCTATGACCAACACTGTGACATGGCCTCAAATTCATTGCTCTTGTTCAGTGGAATTCAGTGGAAGTTTGTTGCAGAAGCAGAGCTGACAGAATAGCTACAGGGATTCAGAGCTTTCTCTTTTGAAGAGGAAAAAACAGTTAGTGATGGAGGTAGTCCAGAGCCTATTGCCAAGCCCAAATGGGACTTGTAGAGGAGTGGAGCAGATCCTCAGGCCACCTCACAGCTGGGCTTGGTGATGGCTCCCACAGGACAGTGCCTGCTTCTCAACTTGATGGAGCATAGCCCAGCCTAGCTCTTCTACACGCCATCTCTATCTCCTGAGCTGGGACACTTAAAATAGCAAATATGAGCTAGTAAAAACAAGAAAGTAATCTATAATGAATGATCAAAGAACACATTTTAAGAAGGAAATTTTTTGATTTTTTAGTTCAAATTAGCACTGGACAAGTATGTGGAAACAAAATCAAATATGTCACTAAGTATGTTGAAACCAAATTCTGGCTTTGATATCTGAGATATTTCTGATCTCCCCATGGTTATGAGACTCCTGGTAAATAAAATAAAAAATCATGATTTTTTGTATTACTCCTTACTGCTCAGTATCTCAGAATACGGAGCTGGATGTAGCTTTGATTTGACTCCATACAGGTGCTCTTGCTAACAGTGGAGTGGACTGGAGTGTAGTGGAGCAGAATAGAATGGAATGGAATTGGTTTATTTGGAAGAGACCTATAAAAACCAAGTGCCTCACCACTTCAGGGCTAATCAAAAGTAGAAGTATATTATTAAGGGCACAATCTAGATGTCTCTTGAACATTGACAGGCATGGGACATCCATCACTTCACTAGGAAGCCTGTTCCAGCATTTGACCATCTTCATAGTGAATATTTTTTTTTCTAATGTTCATTCTGACCTTCTCTGGCATAGCTTCATACAATTCCTGTTCTGTCATCAGTTCCAAAGAGCAGAGACTGTCCTCTTCCCCTCCTCAGGAAGATGCAGAGAGCAATGAGGTCACCTCCCGGCCTCCATTTCTCCAGACTGGACAGCATCTGCTCTCAGGACATGTCTTTGTGCCCTTCTACAATTTTTGTTGTCTCCGCTGGATGCTTTCAAGTACTTTAAGTTCCTTTTTGTATGGTGGAACCTAGAACAATACTCAAGGTGAGGAAACCAAGGCTAAATGTGACAGAAAGATCACCTTTTGACTGGCTGACTATGCTCTAATGCAACCCAAAATGTGATTTGTGTTCTTTAAATGAATTGTACTGATGTGTAAACATTAAGACATGCTTTAGATGGACAAAAGTCTATATTAAAGCACCCACCTGATAGGAAGAAGCGTCTAGGAGAAACAGAGGAGGAAAACATAAACATTGCTCCTGATAGATGAACAGAAAATTTAAGATTTAAATGAATCTATTAATTTCTCCAAGTCTGATAGATTTAGAATAGCACAAAGTCACAGGGGAAAACTATATCAAGCTTAAATACTTAAAGCTTGTTAAAGCTTATAAATTAAGCTTATTTCTCAATGCCTTCTTTACATCTGCCTTTAATACTCAGATCAGTTATCCTCAGGGCACTTTACACCCTGATCTGGAAATCTTGTATGCTACGCAGACAACACCCCCAGGTGATTCAGGTAGGAACAGTTAGAGAGTTCCTCGTCCATCTGGACTGTCACAAGTCCATGGGACTGGACAGGCTCCACCCTAGGGTGCTGAGGGAGATGGCTTAGGTGATTGCCAAGTCACTTTCCCCTATCTATCAGCGTTCCTTGTTATCTGGAGAGGTCCCAGAGGATTGGAGGTGTTCCGATGTGACTCCCATATAAAAGAAGGGCCGTAGGGAGGATCCATGGAATTATAGGCATCAGTACCAGGGAAAATTATGGAGCAAATCATCTTGGGTGATGTTCACACAGCACATGTGTGGTGTCCAGAGGATCATGCCCAGCCAGCACAGGTTCATGAAAGGCAAATCATGCTTGACCAACCTCATCTCCTTCTACGATTGGGTGACCAGACTGGCAGACGAGGAAAGGCTGTTGATGTAGTCTACCTAGACTTCAGCAAAGACTTTGACATGGTTTCTTACAATATTCTCCTGGGGAAACTGGCTCCCCGTGGCCTGGACAGGTTTATCCTTCTTTGGCTAAGAAACTGGCTATAGGGCAGTGCCCAGCAGGTAATAGTTAATGAATTTAAATCCAGCTGGCAACCCGTTACAAGTGCTGTCCCCCAGGGGTCAGTACTGAGGCCATCTTGTCTAATATCTTTATTGATGGACCTAGATGAGGGGATTGAGTGCACCCTCAGTAAGTTTGCAGATGACACCAAGTTGGAAGGAAGCGTCAAACTGCCTGAGGGTAGGGAGGCCCTTCAGAGGGCTCTAGATAAGCTGGATCACTGGGCTGAGGTGAATGGGATGAGGTTCAACAAGGCCAAGTGCTGGGTCCTGCACTTGGGCCACAATTACCCCATGCAGCGCTGTAGGCTTGGGGCAGAGTGGCTGGATGACTGAGAAGAGGAAAGGGACCTGGGGGTGTTGGTTGATGCTCTCTACTCAGCACTGGAGATGCTGCATCTTGAGTATTGTATTCAGTTTTGGGCCCCTCACTGCAAGAAACACTGAGTCTCTGGAACGTGTCCAGAGAAGGGCAACAGAACTGATGAGGGGTCTGGAGCACAAGTCTTATAAGGAGCAGCTGAGGGAGCTGGGATTGTTCAGTCTGAAGAAGAGGAGGCTCTGGGGAGACCTCATTGCACTCCATGACTTCCTGCAGGGAGGTTGTGATGAAGAGGGGTTTGGCCTCTTCTCCCAGGCAACCAGGCAAACAGGACCCGAGGAAATGGCCACAAGTTGCACCAGAGGAGATTTAGATTAGACATAAGGAAAAAGTTTTTCTTTATGAGTGGTCAGGCACTGGAATGGCCTCAATCCCTCCCTGGTACAGTGGATATCTGTATGAAAAGTTGGCATCATCAAAAATCTGACTACCTTTAGAAAAAAGGGTGACCTTCAGAAGGAGTTTTCTAGCTGCATTAATTAAAGACCTTCTGGGTGTTGCCAAAGTAAAAGCCATGCAGCTGAATATGAATTTCTTGGGCAAGAAATGCAAAATAAATGTAGAAAATGGAAAACAAGCATGTATAGAAGTTAGTGACAATTTAAAGCAAGAATATGCTTGTGAACATACGTTCAAAATTATTTGTACATTTGCAAAATAAACAATGCCTGTTTTGCTTCTAGTTATATTTCATTGAACTCAGAGATGCTAGACTGGTCTACAGCCAACATAAAGGGAAGCAGAAGCAAGGCTGGTGAATATTTCAGAAAATATAATATCAAACAGAGATTATCTCATGTCACTGAGACAAATCATGAGAAAAATTAATCAAAATCACATCAATATTAGCATTCTCTAAGCTCGGTAACGTAACCAATTATATTAAGATATAGATGATCCTAGAAGCTCACAGAAAAGTTTATTTTTCTGTCAGGATTGCTTGAGCTAATTGGTGATAGATCATTTGTCTTTAATTAAAAAGACATTTTTTCTATAATTTTTCAGACATAATTACATCATTACTTCAAGTTTTCTTTCTTTCTTCCTATCCAAAAAAAAAAAAAAAAAAAAAAAAAAGATGTGCTTTTAACATGACATTTGAGTAGTGTCTGTCCTGCTAGTAATTTTTACATTTTTACCAATTTTTTCTTTGGGTTTATGTATTTTTAATAGTTCATTTCTTTACATGCTTTGTGATAGAGAAAACAGAAGCTTGGCCTAACAAGCTGGCTCTTCAAAACTAGAAGATACTAGAAAAAAAATGATAAATCAAAACAAAAGTATGCTATTCTAAATATTTATATGAACGTAGCTTTCAAAGACCTACAGTAGAAAATGCACAGAAACATAAGAGTCACCTAAAATTTTATGCAGTATATATAAATATGTTAAATTTATAGAAATGCACATACTAGCTTTACGGAAAAACACAATGCTTTCCTTTCTGTGGAAACCACCCAATATGAGTTTAGGCAACATCAGGTTTACTCATAAAATATCAGTTAGATACCCATGTTGTCATAGTTATGTGTTCTGCAGTGAACAACATTTCACCCAAGACCCAAAGCAAAAAATACGTATGAATCAACACAAGAAAAGCACTGAGGAATTTGGCCCAAAACTCTGCCCATAGGAAAATCCTATTGAAACCAATTATTTTCTGCAACCATTATACAACAAGCTAATCTCTGCTATTATTCCACTAGTTCTATTGCAGCTATTCTGCCACAGACTTTGTGCAAAGTGGCCCTTACACTGAAAATAAAGCTTACTCATCAGTTCAGCTTTTGTTTTCATCTTGTTAGCATTAGAAGCAATTCTATGTGCTGGAAGGGAGCAACTTCCCATCCAAGACTGCAGCAGACCAGTGCATTGTCCTGTCCTTCAACCATACTGCAGGTTTTCAGGACACCCGGGACGGTGCATGGCCTACTGCAGAAAAAGCAAATGTATCTCAAAAACAAAGAGAACAAGAAAATAGCTGAGCATACATATATGCGCGAATTAACTTTGCCTTACCACAGATGCATTCACAACTTCCAGATACAAACAAACACAAAAACTTCCCTCATTTAAAAGCTGCACAACCATACAGAACTCTGTTGTCTTCACTGAAATAGGAGTCACAGGACTGGTTTTAGATCTTACAGGTCTCATTTTTCAACAGAAGTTAATTCTGTAGCTCCTAAGAGATTAGCACTGAAATTTGTGTACCCTGATTGCCAGCCAGCTTTGAAAATGTAATCTATGTACAGATTTCCAGCAGAACTGAGCTTTCAGATATCCTTCTGAAGTCAATGGCAGTGGTTGCTGCCACATTTGGAGGTCAGATTTTATATTTTGGCCTAACTTGATAATTTTCTGAAGTATATATATGAGCCTTGAAAATAGTTCCAAACCACAAACAACATAAAATAAAGGGAAAACAAATTTTAAATACTTCAAAACTACAGCAAAACTGTGTGATTTTCCTGTTGGTGTTTAAACAAAGAATTTTAAAGTACATTATATATGTCAAATAATAATAGGTATACGCATTTCATCAAGCATTTGGGTAAGTCCTTAGTATGATTCATGTAAGGCAACACATGCTCTATATTTTACCTGTCATCACATTTAAACCCAGTGGGGAATGGTGGCTGTTGCTGATAAATTATACAGGTCATTGCAAGGAATTTTAAACAACAAAAAAATTAAGATTTTACTTTTCACTTTAAAAGCTTAAGAATTGATTCTTTCTGATGCATTTCCATATCTCCTCTACACCAGTAGAAAGCAATGGACTGTAACATATTAAAATGTTTTCTGTTCAGGAAAGGTTTTCATTTGCTAAGATGAGGAAATTGCTTTCTTCATTTGGCTTCATTTGATTTCATATGGTTTGGCTTTTTCATGGATGATCCACTGGGAATCGAGAATCACTTGCACATCTGACCACTGAATCATAGAATCAATCATAGAATTGATCATAGAATCATATGATCAGGTGTTTTTTTTTTTGAGAAAGAGAAAAAATGAGCCTTTCTGGAAATTGAGTAACAAAATAAATTGGTGTGCACGAACACTGGATGGACTATTTTTCATTACAATGAACGGGGTAAATTCATCAGAGCAGATCGTAGTAAATGGGGCAAGGACATCTAGGAACCAGCTGTGTAGGAACTCCTACATATAAACACAGCAGCGGCTGTCAACCAATATTTTTATATTACTGTAATAGATAAGAAGATTGACTCTGTCATACCTGAAATAAGTACAAGATGCTAACATCTAAACAGAAAAAGTTTCAGTTTTCAAAAGTGGTGCCCTCTTGTGATTTCACTACTCAAAGCAGCACCCCTGGAAGAATAGGCTGTTTTCTGTGCTTTTACAACACAGTTTAAGTTTTGTATTGCAATGGCACCTCTAGTTTGACACCCTGAAGCACAGGATTTGAAAACATATATATATATATGTCAGATCTTTGCTGATTTAAATCCATACCATTCCACTCACATAGGTTGAACAATTTAACAGCAGCTGTGAATGAACCAATCTTTTGCTACCACAATAAATAAATAAATAAATAGATAGATAGATAGATAGATAGATAGACAGATAGATAGATAGATAAATAGATAAATAAAATAAAATAAAAATAAGAGATGCGTAATTTCAGAGAAAACAACATGCTTATGTATCTACATTAGTGAGGTGGAATTTGTCAATTACCATTTAAGCACTGTAGAATCAGGTCTTGATATTATTGTTGACTAGACTTAGAGTTCCCAAATGACAAAAAGTGCCCTTTTTGTACCTTGGATTTTCGACTGGATAATGAAAACAAAATGAATGCCATCATCAAACCTTCTAATTGACAAGAAGGTTTATCCACTGACAACTGTAAAATATATTGAATAGAAAAGGTAAGAGAAGTATGAACAATTGTCATTATTTAAGAAATGAATGCAAGACATTAAAGGAAGAATGGAGTTCCTGTGGTCTTTGTGAATATTAAAGAGATCTATAATGGAAGTATGCACTGCACTTATTACATGAACACTACCTCTTTCATAATGTCAGTCATTAAAACAGCAGTGTTTGATATGAAGTCCTGGCTGGACTGAAATTTCTTGAAGTTCTGTCGTACTGCAGCACAGACCCCAGGGTTTGTGCATCCCAGAGCACAGGAGTGGACGGGAGACCTCATGGTGGATGCAGCTCCTCACTGGGAGCGGAGGGGCAACGCTGAGCTCTGCTCTTTGTGACAGCAATGGTACCTGAGGGAACAAGCGAATTCTATCCTCGTGGCTTTTCTCATTTTTTACATTTTATCTGGTCACCTTTACAGTAAGATCTTACACCAGCAAGTGGCAACATAGAAACAACAAAGGTAAAATGCACTGACATGCAGTATTAATAGACATCATCATCAGAAGATGCCAAAAGAATGACACTCACTCCTATCGGTTGGGAGATGCGGGCTTCACTAAGTTCAGAAAAAAAGGACCCGTGTTTTCAGATCATCTCTGCAACAGACAGACAGGCATTTCTAGTATATCTGTAAACAAATCAGAGGAATATTATCATGTGTTCAGCATGGACTTGTCATCTATTTGTTTATGTCACCTCATAATTACTATAGGAACTTTCTCTTATGCAGTTTCATGATGCTTTTGTAGTGGTTTGTTCTTCCTTTTTTTTCCCTTTAGCATGAGCTAAATTAGACAACTAAAAAAATAAATAAAAAAATTAAATCTAAAACCAGGACAGTTACAAACAGTTCCCTTTGAACTCAGATGTCTCTAGTTCAGTGGGAACAGTTTGCATAATCTTTTCTGTATCAACAACATTCCACATGCATATTCTCTCTATCTTCTTCAGGAAGGAAAAAAATGGAACTGCAGAAGAAACTGTTCCCAGATAAACAGGATGACACCAATACAGTGCATCTCTTTTCTAACATCTTAGCTGTGCTTGGACATAAATATTGTATCTAGGCTTCTCCTTCACATCCCAAGATAATACTGGATTCTACTTTCCTTCGAATCCCTGTTAAAGCAGTCACTTTGTAGCAGTCTGCTGATACTCTCTTTATCAGCAAGGAAATGTTTTCTAGTGCATTTCTTTCAGTTTCTGAAAAGCTCAATTTTTTGAAACTAAAAGGAAAATAGTGTTATAAATATGTATTTAAATAGACAAAAACAAATCAGCTGACATTACTTATTCAAGAATTATAACTTTTAGGATGACACACACAAAAGTTAGATTTGGAAGTGCTGCCCTGTTACACACTTCCATTTATCTGAGGTCTCAAGTTCTCAGCTTCTCCACTGCATCTGCCATGGAGAAATTCTGTCACAGAAATGTCTCAAACAAATGCCCAGTGAATCTCTACAAAACCCCAACAAAAAGGATTTTAAGGATTTTTCGGCTTTAAAACACTTCCATGAAAAAAGAAAAAAATAAATAAAAACATTTCCTGTCTGACTTCAAGAAAAAAACAAATGAACAAACAAAAAAACTGAAGTCCTCTCGGGCTCTTAAAAATACAAGTGAAATAGAAACCAAAACTAGGTTAAACTAAAATAATCTACCAGGGCTTTTTGAGAACTTAATTATCAACTGATATTTCAGTTCTTTTTTGGTGCTTGAGAGGAATGGAAAAAGGAATGCTGAAAAAACCTGACTAGCAAAGTCGCAGTGGTGTTCTTTTTGGTATGAACAAACAAGGAAATACTGGAAATCTCTTTATAATATTATTCTCATGAGACATGCATCCTACTTTCAGGACTGAGGAATGCTGGGAGAAGCCTGTGCATACAATGAAAGCTGCACACAAAATCCTGCTCTCAAATGAACAACAACAAAAAAAGAAGTTTTGAAGTTTATCTGCTTCTCATAGACTGGGCATGAGCCTCTTTTAACTGCAGCAGATAGATACTGGCACTGATTCACTGATGCTGTTGACACAATTTCTGATCTACACTGTGGTTCCAAGACTTTCTGAAAGTGTTCTTTTTGTACTATAAAATGATATTGCATGTGGCATTAGCTGGTATCTTTCTAGGCATGTGAAGGGAAGAAATGGCTGGGGATAGAGACCACACTATCATCTCAGTACTTGATGTGGTACCCCACAAATTTATGCTGACACAATGCAGGAATTGTAGAGCATATTGTAAGGAAGCTCACCATCTGTTTTCTGCCTCTGCTCTTCTATAAATAACAGACTTCAGTCTCCGTGGTTGCCAGGCTAGCATTTTGCAACACACCCCTCCAGCCCTTTAAAATTCCTCCTGACCCTCTGGGAATTTCCTGTTCTGCCAAGGAGGTTTGTCCAGACAGAACTGAAGTCAGTCTCTTACCGTTCAGAAATCCCCTTACAATAAGGCAGAGAAGTGTGAAGGACTTGTCCATAGGGACAAGTAGTGAACCTGGCATTTCTGCCACCCCTGGAAGCACCGTAGGAAGGAAGGGGTAAGGGGTCACCTTCATCCCAGTGTGTCCAAGATTGGGAAATTCCCTTTCCTGGACTGGAATCAAGCTCAGATTTTTACCACTGGTTCATTCTGAGCAGCATCAGGCCAAGAAGCACAGTAACTCATTAACATCACACTCTGGGTGAGAGTCAAGAGACCATTTTTTCCAGTTTCTAGTTCTCTCGAGGCTACTTAATGATAATGGCTTGATTTTGTGAAATGTGTTGAAAGCCTCCTCTGGGTTTATATTCCCATGGGATATTATTGTTTTTTCTAGTCATACTTTGTGGCAAAGGGCTAATGGTGGCAACACCTGGAAAACATGTGATAGCAATACCAGACAAAGTCTGATAGAAACAAAAACAAATTTAATATCCACTCTGTTGGAAAAATCACCAAGCAATTCTAACTTAGGATGTGGCTCTGTCTCACAATATAAAGCTTGCATTGCATTACGAGTAATATTCTAAAAATAATACTGCAACTTGCTTATAGCCTTTCAGAATGACTTTACTATGGAACTGACACAGCACTCAAAACCACGCTGACATAACTAACACTGAGGGCAGTCAGCTTGAAAATTAAGAATACAAGTGGAAAGTTTATCCTGAAACACATTTCCAGTGTTCCATTGTGGTGAATTATAGCCCAGAAAAAAGGACCATGTAAATTCTAATGTCAATGGACCAAACATTTTTTATTGTAATTTCACAAGAGCTCCATGATCTTGGCAGGGAAATAATAAATGAAAATACTGAAATAGTCTTTAAAAAAGCATGAAAAAGGAAAAGATGTCACATTATGGTTCATATTTTACACGTGAAATATCCATGTCATATCTTCATGCCCGTAACAGCGTGACAATTTCAGTCTTGCTCAATTCTGCTTCTAGGAAATACCCCATGGGGTCAGTGGCCAAATTACTAAATGTTTCCAAGATGTGTAGGAGTGCAAAGTTGTTTTGTTTGTTTTTTTTTTAAATCTTGGATCAAGAAGCATTCTTGTTATTGTTTCTAGGGTTCATAGCGTAGAGAACACTGGGAGGCAGTACGGTAGAAGGTTAAAAAATGGTGGATCTTTGGCTTGCTGCTTTAGTATTAAGGGGGAAATATAATCAAGCATCCTTTCTTCATGGACCCATATTCCAGACAAATCTTTTCATTTCTGTCTGTGTTTAATTTTATAACTCTTTAGTACTGATCCATTCATTCATTGTACTCCAAAAGACAATATATAAATATATTGTTTAAGCACTGAAATACATTATTTATTAATTCCCTATATAACTGACGAGTTTACTCTAAAAACATTTTTGAGACATATTGGTGCTTGCGCAGACATATTGTGGCATGTGCCATCATGGCTACCTTTCACCAGCAAAAAGAGCACCTAAAGTCATATAGTCCCCTAAGTAAACCATATTGTGAACTGTAATTCTCCCTTTTTTGATGCATTGGATTATTGTGTTACTGTTTTTTATAGGAAAGCTACTCCGGAAGTTTCTAGAATTTCTGTCCTCATCTACTTAAATACATCAAATACAAGTGTACAATTTAGAGTAACAGAGCAACTCGCACTTAATTCTACTTCCTGTTGAAGTCCAGAGTTACTGAACATACCTAAATGCTTGTGATAACACCCTCCAACAGTGAAATGAAAGCTTTACTTAATTTGAGTAAAACTTCCCATGTGCTCGTTGTTTCTTGGAAAATTGCAATTAACTCAAAATAGGACTCTTGGTGCTTTCAGGATCAAATCCTTAGATCTTGCCAAAACATACACTTGACAAGTTTGGGCAAATTACTTCCTAGTATTTCTGGCCTACAGCTCATATTCTCCCAGGTGCTTGTTTGATATTAGTACATCTTTTTTTCACTTAACAGTCAAATAAATGCAACAATTCCGAACACTACCTCTGAGGCTCTCATTGACAGTAGTGAGAGCGTTCCCATAGGAGAGTAACATACTAGTGACCATACACACTACCACAAATGGCATTCTGGTTCTATTCAGCTGCAAGCTGGGGGTAGTCTGCATTTCAGATACTTCAATAACAAGCAAAACTCGGAGACTTCAATTTCCTCTTTAAAACTTGATATTGAACATCTCCCTTATCTCTTATTCCTTTTTCTTCTTATGTTTAGAAAGACATGTCTTCTGTATTTACAAAAAAAAAAAAAAAAAAAAAAAAAAAGAAAAAACTGTTTTAAGATGCTCCTCAGCTATGATGATTTAGTTCTCAAGTCAACTGTATTACTTCTGAAATTAGTATTATGATAATTATAGAGCCAAACAGCCAGTAAATAACTGGCAGCTTCATTCCTTCAGGGTACTTCATAGAATATGCTGTACACCAGAGTAATGTTCTGAGCCTTTTCTATCACAGGAAAAGTTATCTTATACTGTGTGCTTTGGTGACATGTTGTTACCTTGAACAGAACAACAATTTATGGATTACAACAGCAACCTTCACCTTTTCTATCAGTCTACTAAAGAATCCCTCTATCAACCTTAAATATGCTGGCTTTTTGTTCTGAAGTGCCATCTCAAATTTAGCTCTCACAATCTTTTGGAGAGTTAACTCTTGCCATCTTTCTGTCACTGATACCTGATAATTCAGGTCCTTTACACTTTCCCTGAGATGACCCTTTCCAAGAGGTAATAGACCATAGTTATAAGTTTATCTTCAATTCTTTGGGAGCTACCTGGGCTGTAAATATCAAAGTCATAAAAAAGCAATTGAAAAAGCTAAATATTCATATTTAATGTATAGCTCACCTGAGCCACAAACACATCTCTAACACTGTGCATGGTTTAACCGGGCATTACCTTTTGTCTTTAGAGCAGAGTACATTTGTGTGAAATGAGGTGCAAGTATTTTGCCAGGGAGGTGAGATGCAGAGGCTCAGCTAACAAGATGGTTTCAGAGAATACAGCAGAGGGTGAAACAATGCCAGCTTTCTCAGCAAGACTTGATTTGTGAGGATCTAAACAGGTAAAAATAATTCTTAAGCAACTGACATGAAGCCAGGGGCCAACACAGTTGAGTTACACTGGACATGTAGAACGTCAGAGGAATACACATGTAGTGAATCAGCTGGAATTCTTGTAAAATCCAAAGGATCGGACTGGATCATTCAAGAAAAATGCAAAGAGAAACAACCTTGATCATCACCTCTCTAGTTAACAGGCTAAAGTGATAACGAATTTTGCAGTCCATATGTCCTTCTTACAAAAATGGTAACATAAAAAAACTTTCTTGCAGAGCATTGATGGCCTTTTCCATTAACACGATAGAAGTGACGCAGGAAAGATAGGTGGCCCTCAGCCATTTATCTCTACTATGGTAAGTCACACACAGAGTGAAGTATGAAGTCTTAGCCAAGAAAAAAAGGGGAATAGTTCATTCGGGAAGAAATTAAGTCATTTCTTTGAGCAATTTTCCCTTTAAGCAGATCCTCAGAATTCCAGGCACAGCACCAAACACATCATGGTTTGGGGGCTACCCATCACTTTGTTAACTTGCTGATGTGGCCTAGAAGGCCACAGGAATTTCCTGATGAATTAAGACCGTAGAGGGTAAATATTTAACTATGACACCCATAAATATACTTAGTACTTAATGGCAGTGAATCGAAATACTCACTTGGGCTACTTTTATCTACATATGAATGCCTAAATTTCAAAGACTATATTATTCTTCATTCAGTTCTTTGGTGACCTCAGAGAATCACGTGTTTTATAAAGTGTTTCTGAAAGGTTTCGGAAATATCAAACCATTCCCAGAGAGATTTTTCATAGAAAATATTAGTTTTATGAAGTGAGATGGTTATCTGAAGGTCCTTGCCTACCTGCAAAAGTCTTATGGCTTAGAATGGAAAATTGAAAGGATTGTGAAGTACCATATTATTATGCTCGTTATTTACATTTACATATTGGGATTATGAGAAAATTTTTTAAAAGAAGGATCTAATCTATTTTTTGAAAAGATTTTTGCATGAAAACTGAAACTCCCAGAAGACAGTTATCACTACAACTATTTGAATCTGAATGAGATTTAGCATTTTAAGTCAGCCATAGGTGGTTTAAACCAAGAAAAAAAATTGTTTGATACAGTGCTCAGAAAAAAAAGATCAAAATTTAACAATATTATTTTTCCCTAGATCTGCATTGTTCAAAACTGCATTGTTCAAAACTTTAATTGTAGATGAGATCAAAAATAATAATAATAATAATAATAATTTTTATAAACATTTGCTGACAACTTCAAAACATTCATAAATAATATGATGTAAAGGACATACAAGTCTTCATCACCTTAAAGGTAAATGTAAAATCTTCTTGCAGATTATATTACTACTTCTGCTTTCATTTTTATGCATATTAAAATGTGTTCAGAGAATTTGAAATATGTGAAATGTCTAATATTAAACTACACATTGAATTCAGAGTATTTTCACTCACAGTCAGGGAGGAAAATCATCATATTGAAGGCGAGAAAGTCTTTGAGAATGGCTGATATTTTATTGTAACATTTAAAATTGTGGGAAGGTGCATCCAAATGACAAGAGTGGTTTTGTCTGTAAACTCTCTGGGAAAAGGAAAATAGAAGCCTGACCTCCTAAATGATGTGAACCTGAAGACAGAAGTTTTATAACACAAACAGTATCTTTCAAGTAAATCTTGCACAGAGAGCCTTTGAGGGAACTTTGGTTTTGAAAGGGGGCAGAATCAGTCTATAAATGGCATTATATGCCTGTCACAGAGATAGCTTTTGAGTTCCAAATTGATTAGTACCAATCTGATCATTTATGCTGCAGTGTGAAAGAAGCTGTGCTGTCGAAAAGAGGAAAATTGCCTTCTAAGGTACTCTGCTTACTCTCTTTGCAGTGTTCTCCCACAGCAATCTAGCCTTGCCTTAATTTCCTGGCAGAGTAGTGCAGAGTTGATCCTATCTCTAGGGAAATCTCTCAAGCTTGTTTGCCTCTTTGGTCCAGAGCGAGAAGAAAGAATGCCAGAACACAGATCCTTGGGCAGGAGAGAGTCTAAGTGGAAGCTAGTCTGCTAAGTGGAACAAGTGGATTTTGGTTGTCCCCTTGCAGCCTGGTGCATGATTTGCAACAAGACAACCAGACAAAATAAGCCAGATGGCAGGAATTTACTCTGATAAATAAGAATTCCCAGAAGATGTGAGGAAAAATTAGAACTGTATGGTTATGCCAAGTCCTATTAAAGAAGCAGATGCCATGCAAACATTCTGATCAGCTTTGTTCTGTAAAGACACAAAGCACAACCAGGTTTGCCTTGCATATATGGACAGAAGCATATATGGGATATAAGGATCCAATATTTTTTTCCGGAGTATACAGAAATTGTTGTAACTATATGGAAAGGACAAGTGTGAACACATACATAATCTATGGGCAGCACAGTGTGAGGACTTGTTCACACAGAATTATTGCACTAATAGTATGCAGGGATACCTCTTGCTATCAACTCTTCTAGGTAGGGTTTTTTCTGAGACTACAGGTCAGTTTCAGGAGATATCCAAAGCAGGAATTTAGCAATTTCCTAAATTTTAAGTGATCCCTACCAAATACAAACTAACCTTTTACTCTTTGAAAAACAAAGACATTGTAGCTATGGAGAATGTTTTGAAACAAAACTTCCAACATCAGATAAGTATGTATAAAATGCAGAAAGGGATTTAAGTCAGAACACTAGAAAAGGATTTTTGTGCACCTTAGTACCAGTCACTCCAAAATCTAAATGCATGCATATGTGTATGTACATGTGTGTATGTGTGCATCCATTCAGGCACTGGCGAGAGGAGTCCAAGGCAAAGGACTTCTGCGGTCTTCTACAGAATTTTCAATCAGCCACATTTTACTTCCAGAATTTCATCACATATTTTCCATCTACAAGTAATAGCATCTGCATTTTCATCTTATTCCTTTCTCTTTTAAGAATGGAATTTGTAGCAGATAATATGAATGACCATGTGCTACCACATAGTGTACATTTAAAATACCTTATTAAAGACATACGTAATCCACTATCAACTAGCATAGTTCTCAAATTATAACACTTTACTTACTGGCTGTGGGTTTTTTGTTTTGTTTTATTTTTCCTACTGCTAGAAGCATCCAAAGAAGCGTAAGAAACTTACCTCAGTCATGAAGCTACAATGTATACTAGAACACTAATTTTCTACATGACTTCCTCAGAGAGATTATAAAATTATCTTGACTTATTTTTGTCTTTTTTTTTTTTTTTTTTCAATCCCAAATGCAAACCATTTTTAAAAATGCATGGAAATTTAACTTGGGCATTTTTCCCACTGACCACATATCTGCCGTGTTTTCAGTGTCTATGCCTACATGCTTTCAAAATGTTTAGCATAGCCCTAGCTAGATCTTATTTAGACAAAGATGTTGCACTAGTTTAACTTTCTTACTTTTTTTAAAGGGTAAAATAAACTGCTGCAAAGTTTTGAATAGGCTTCTCATGCCAGTGTATGAGTGACTTACACTGATTTAGATTAACCTGATTCCTAACTAAGGTTATGAAAAGCCAAGTTTGATCTTTGTGCATCAACATTAACGAAAATGCAATGCAGACGCGCAATAATTTATGGCATTTCTAAGTTACCCTTCCAACTGAATATTCAACACTCTGGTGTTTCATAACACCATCTAAAATATGCACATGTGGTTACACAAGAATAACCTTGTGTTTAAGTACTGCTCATTTTGTAAGAAAAAGAACTCTTCTTATGAAATATGATACTATTTCAATGTCCTTTTCCTGATCAAACTTCAACTTTCTAACAAGAGAGGAAATCCTCATGCTACTGGGAAGACTTCTACAGACAGCAGCTGTTTATTCAAAACACTTGAGCTGCTGGTGCTGAAAATAAGGTTAACAACACAGCGACAATCATGACAGTTTTAGAAGGTCCTCATTTACTTGCTCTTTGTTTGCAGCTCAAGGCAAATGCAGAGAAAGCTGGACTGAGCTGCAAAGTAAGTTGAGATGAATACAAACAGGTTGCTAAATATCTTCGTCTTTCAGGATATGCTTGCAATATATCATTTAAGAGAGCCCAGATTTGATAATAAGTTTATTCAAAATTTCTGGTAGCAATAGGTCTGAAAAACTGTCTATTCCTCACCGGTCTTCAAGATCTGTTCAAGACTGAACTACAATCCTATTCACCTTAGATGAGCACTGGATGGAGCAGCAGTTGCTGGAGAGGATTTAAGAACACTGTAACAATAAGTATGAATCCCACAATTAGCAGAACATATCTTACCTATAATCCGTTTACTCAACTGCAATCTGAAAAATACACTTAACAATACATTCATATTCACATATTCTACTTAAAAAAAAAAAAAAAAAAAAAAAAATTAGTTCCACACTTTAAAACAAATATCCTTTCAAAGGATTTCTGATCTCACATCACTTTCTCTAAACATTGACAGGATTACTATCATTTACAAACTGCTAATAGCACAAAATGTCTTCCATAAGCAAGACTCCAAAAGCAACACAAAAAATATATTAAGCCTCCCAGCAGCCTTGTGAAATTTAGTAGTAGTACTATATCTGCCTTAGAAAAGTGAAACAGGAATACATAAAGTTTATGATTTCCTTGCAGGCACAAGGGAAGTCTATGCTACAGCCATGAACAGAAAGCAAAGCTTAAATCCATCCCATCTAGCTGAGGCATTTAAATCAAGAAGTGAGCTGCTCAAGATTTCCCCAGTCCATGAAGAGAAGTAGGGACTACCATAGGATGGCTAAGATGGCTGGCTCTTCCTCTGGGTTTGCTACTGTCTCCAGACTCCAAGTGGAGAGATTCCCCATAGCAAAGAAAAACCTATTTTGTTCCTCTCTGGGCTTTTGCAAGAAGTTAGACTAAAATATCCAGCTCTACTCTTTTCCCATATGGGGGAAAAAGTTTTTTTTCCAAGGCACCCAACACTCCAAAGTAGAGACAGCTTCCAAACCACAAAAGGGAATGGGAAAGATGAGTTCTCAGCTCCCTCAGACTGACAAGCCATTTATATCGGCTTCATCTAGAAAAGGCCTCAGTGCTCAAAATGAGATATCCCATAGGGCATGTTGGTTGGACAGTTCTTATGACTAATGAATGTAATATTTTATTGTTACCAGAATGTTCCTGATTACAACAGTCATCACTGAAAATAAATATAGTCAGATTCTACTGCACTTTATGATAAAACCTTCTGTCCAAGCACGGGAATTATTGTTTTAAATCATTTGTTACAAATGTGGCAACAAGTGTTGTTATATAAGTTGTTATACAAGTGTTGCTATATAAGCAAAATACAGCGGTCAACAGAGAGCACAGATGATGCTGCAAAACAAATAATTTCTAAAAAATACATTAAGAATAAACAAGTAGACATTCATAGGCCAGTCTGGCCTTCATTCTACTTCTTTGATTCTTCTGCCTCTTAAAAAAATTGTTGTTGAATATACTACTCCCCAGTAACATAAAGTTTTCAGGCATTTTCATGTGTGAAACTTTTCCTTTTTCTCAAAATGTCCCCAGGTCCTCAGCAGTTTGATAGATAAAGCTTTCGAAATGGAGGCATATCACTGATCAAGATATTTTTTTGGAGATGAGTAATTTTTTTTTTTTAGAAGCAGTTATGAATTTTCTTAGAGCCTGTTATTTTCAACGAACAAATTCTTATTTCATAAGGCTAGTTCTTACATATATTTATTCACTGAGTAGTACATGTTATGTAAGTAAATTCACTAATTTGTTTCATGTAATAGTTCAACTAGGCAATATTGGTTTATATTGGTTATGTGAAAATATCTTACACTGCTTTTTATGACCTCTCATATATTTATAGTTTATTTTTGTATATTATGGCAGTCTTTTAGATCATGGCCAGTTTGGGGCCAGCTCTGTCTCAATTTTTCCTAGCTTCACAGAAAAAGTGAACTGTAAGCAATCTTCCCAACTCCCAAAAACCAAATAAAACCCAAGGCAAATCCAGCTACTCCACGCACATGAACTCTCTATTATTATTTCACTGCAGTGCTAGGCCCTACTAGCAGGGAGATGCATTTCCGATGGAGCTACAGCACACAGTGAGTGCACATCAGTCTTTCCAGAAGTTTCTTCCATATAGTGACTGGTACTCCTCAAATTCTAATTGCCTTGTAGATATTTAAAATCCAAGTGAGCGCTTGCATTGCTATATAAGCAAAATACAGCGGTCAACAGAGAGCACAGATGATGCTGCAAAACAAATAATTTCTAAAAAATACATTAAGAATAAACAAGTAGACAGTGAAAGAGATGCAGACACTTCAGAAAAAAACTGCTCATAATTTCTTACAGCACAAAGACTTTGAAAGATAAGGGAAGAAAACTGAATCTTCTCTATTTGGACTGTGTTGTAGTGCCAGCAAATTTTGCAGAGAAAACAATTAAAAAAGAAATCTGAATGTGTATACTAGTGAACCAGATTTATTGCAGACTACATTCAACTCAAGCTCCTGTGTCTGTGTTAGCTCCATGTGGTATACAATTATGAAGTATTCATTTTAAAAAAATTATGGTATTTGTTTAGATAAGGATCAGAAAAAAGAACGAGTGGATCACGTAGAACTCACTTACTATGGTAAGAGAAATTATTACCATTGTGTTGGCTGAGTATATGAAACACTCATCTGTATAGCCTGGACTGGATCCATTGATACCATAATTTCACCAAGCTAAGAGAAAGTTCCCAAGCAACACATGATGATAATAACTCATATAACTCCTCTTTGGCAATGGTTGGACTTTGCAGTTAAATACCAAACAGTATCAAGTGTGCCAGTCAGTTACTGCAAGAAAAAAATTGTGATGAACTGTTTGTTTTGAACTATTAGTATAAACATATTGCAGAAATGAAACTCAAGCTTAAACAATGGGGAAAGTTATCCAGTATTAAAATAAACAGTTCTAGGAAGACCTCTAAAAATATTTACCAAATCATCTTCTTTTAAGAAGTTTCGGTACAGAGCATTTTGCTGCGTCCCCAATTTGCCAGCCAATCCCACTTATACTGATTGCAGATATGCAAATGGTAATGGACAAGGCTGGGGCTTAATTGTCTGTAATCAGCTTCCCAAGAAAGCACATTTTTATCTAGAATGAAGCTAGGAGGTCATCAAAAATGCACTTCTGCGTTCAAAGGTATAGGAATCTATTTAAATCAACAACAAAAATTTCTAGTTTCTAGAAAACTGCTAGTGTAAATATTATGGAATAATTAAAAAAAATACTACTTTAATTATTAAGCAAATCTTGCTTTCACAAACTATTTTAATAAATTCTCTTTCAATATTGCAGGCTAGCATTTGTGCTAAGAAAATAATACATTCTGCAAAACATAGCTTTGGTACAATTTTATTCACAGTTCTATATATTACATAGTGTAATAAATATGTTTCCTTTACATATTTCAGAATATATCTCAAATTCTGAAATACAAACATTCTTTCTTACAATAACTATTCAATTCCAGTCGCAGACCTATCTATAACTATTAATTAATCTTTATTTTATTCACAGCAGGTGCACTGTAAAATGCTACTAGTGTAGAGCTAGTTATCTCTGATATTAAAAGTCAAGGAAGGGAAACAAATGCAGAGTATAAAAATGAGATACACGATATCTACATAATTAATTAATTTACACTTCAGCATTACGCTTCCTTTGAAAGGAAGTGAGGTATGGCTGAGATGCTTTGTAATGGCAAGAGCAACAAAGCAAATGCAGTATTCAGAGATGCTATAATGGAGCTGCATCAGACTCATTTGTTCTGAGTGAGCCACACTCCATCACACAGAGAAACAGGTCCTTTCATTGCAGAGCAAGCTGACACATGGGGTACGTGCACAGGGCTGGCTTCACGTAACACCCTGGAAGCAGAGGGTGGGGGTTGGGAGTAACCGGGGGCTGGCTCTGCCCACTGTCAGTTTTTCAATCACTGCAGAAGAAAAGAGTCCTCAATACAAAACCCTTTCACTGGGCTTCCTACCTGCCTACCTCAATCACTTCCTTCCAAAGTGTGAGAGCACTAACCCTAACTCAGACTTTCGCACTCCAGAGACTCATTTTTCTTCCTGTTCAGTTCACAGTGAAATAGTGATCTTAGTTCAGTCTCTAGTGGACAAACACAGAATAAGTGAAGTCTCATAAGCATGATTCAGCAGGCAATTTGCTCAAGTAAAATCATGTGTGCATAAACACAGATACAAATTTTCCTCTCAGTTCTTGCCTCAGCCTCCCAAGGTACAGCAAAATAATTTCTTAAGAAATACTTTCCTCTACAAAAGACGCCCCCTCATTTCCAACCCTATATTCCCCAAAGCAGACCAAGTTATTAAAAACTGAAGAAAGTCGTTCTAAAAAGAAAAGCTTGGTTACATTTTGTTTTATAGTCACATGTTCACTGGATAGATTTGTTTCTCTCTTTCTGGAGCCAGATATGGAAGTACAATTTATCAAGAGATCAGAAAATTCTTTCTAAGAATTTTATTAGACATAGGGGGATGGGAGGGTTGTTTATGTTTTTTAGCATATTCCTGTTTTTTATGCTGTTTGGACAAATCAAAGCTTGTAATTGAGGTAATTATCAATAAATATATTAATGGGAAACTTTAGCTTACCTAGCAGAGTCCTCACTAGATTTTCACTGATTGTCATTCTTGTATGAATCTGTGTTACAGCTATATCAAGTATCCATCAAAGGAATGTATACAGAAGTATACTTGTGCCATTTTACATAACTAATTGCATCACAAATTGCTCAACATTCTCAGTTTGACAAGTCAAAATGTCAGAGTAAGAATGGGAACCTTACAAGTAACAAGATACAAAGGCTGTTTCATTATTTATTTATTTTTGCTTGTCAGCTCTCACGAGGTATTTTCATTACCAAAACATGGACAAGTTACTGTAGTGTATGTAATTGTGGTGCAGTGAGTAATCCTGTTAAGGTGAACAAGGGCTGTTCACATGGGTATTTATTTACACATTAAAGTATTTTCTGGACCAAACTTCAGCTTATACATTGAATACTGAAAAGTTTAGTGGAAGTTCAGATCTCTGGTGCGACTTCTTTAAAAGCATTACTTCTTCCAAGTTACTACAACACCTTTCAGCTCATTTTTCCCTTTCCATGAAAGAACAAACACAAATTAAAACAGCTGTAATCTATGCAAATGAAAAGTTTTACTGTCATGATTTAGATGTGTGAATGCCTAAGTGCTTTTTTCTTTCTTTCTAGCAATTAACTGGGTGGAATAGTATTACAGGATCTATTTCTGGAGAACCAGTGATATTCTTAACACAGTGCCTATAAGTGCTGATTATTTCGAACGTCCCCTTTTGCTGTCAGAGTAGCAGGTATCCTGCATGACATCTACTCTGACTCTGTGAACCGTAAGTAGAGATTATAGGGCTACTTAGTAAGCTCTGTCCTTAGAACCTCTGGTGATTCTTGCTTACACTAGTTCACAAAACACCCATGGTCTCTCAAGATAAAGCGTTAAGAAACTGCGTCTCTCAGCGGTGTGAAAAAAATTCTGTTCACAAAAACAATGCCCCTAAAAGAGTGCACTCTGCCTGTGAGATTTCCCCCCCTACGCACAAATGAGATAAAACCTCAGTTCTCAAAAGAACCCGTGAAAACTATGAACTACACAAGCACAATTAAAAAAAAAAAAAAAAACAACCAACAACAACAAACGCTCACTGAGTGAGAAGTGAAAAAGGAAACACTTACTTTTTGCAGCCACTGCGTGTAGTTTTCCATCACATGTTCCAGATGCTGCAGTTTCTGGAAAGAGAAATCCTGTTCCACGTGAGGAGCATCTCTCTGAAGAGCGTTACTGTTGTACTGGTCTGTCGTGCTTTCACGACAGTTCCCATCCTGTTCTGGCAGAATGAAAGTATAGGTGCACTGCCCGTGCTGAATCCGGTTAAATCTTCTTCCACTGGCTTCCGGACCCCGGCGCTGAGTGGTACAGCCTATATGAGCAAGGAGTGCTGCCAGAAAAGCAAAGGAAAGGAAAACTGACATGTTACTATTACTTTCCTTTCCCACTCTTAGAAAAACTTCTTCCTCTTTCTTTAGTTTTTTTCTTAATTTCTTTTAAAGTTTCTAGGAAAAAAAAAAAAGGACTGGAAAAGCACAGTTTGATAATCAAGCTTGGATAAATTGTTATTTTCTTTTAAATTTAACTATGAGAATAACTTCCTTAGTTAAAATTGGGAATATTTATTGCATAGTAGTTAAGATTTATTGTTTCCTCTCTGTTACAGTCCAGCATGTAGCCTGCTTTAGTCAGCTGCATATGCATATCCCAGTCTCTTTCCCCTACACTATCTGCAGCAGAACTGCTATTTTCTCTCAGACTTCAGTGAGTTTTATTAAGGTTGCACATTCAAGCCAAGCTGGAAGCAAGCAGCCTTTCACAAGATGACTTGACAGGAATGCGTGTATGAGTGCGCCCCTATGCTAAGGATGGCTGATGGCTCATACAGAGGGATCATCTTACAAACTGGCTGGATGCATGACCTCAATCGTGCGTGGCTTTCCAGCCCCTGTTGCACACAATTGCTGAGGGCTTTTGACGAATTTACGTAAGTTTAATAAGTGAGGCGGTCCACCTTAATACACTTCTTATGTTCACACTGACCTATTAAAATGTAGATAAAGTGTAGAAGTTTGTTGTAATCCCTCTGTAAATATACAAAGCACTGAAATTAAAAATACTTTCAGTTCTGCGCTGCTCAGTATCTATTAAAGAATTCTTAGCCAGGAGAATGACATTTATGGGAAAAAAGTTACATTTAACTCTCACATACTTTTGCTACTTTTTTTAAGGCAATTGTACTTCCTTAGCAGAGTTTGTAGAGAGTGCTTTTTGGGACAGAATGAAATTAAGGCTGCCAAGTAGCAACAGAAAATGAAAATTCAGAAGGAAAATAATTATCTCTATTTGGCTTCTCAAGTCATTATAAAGCATCAAGGTAGAGAGGCTGATCTATTCCAGACTGTCTGCTATATCCCGGTGTAATTATCACATGCAAAACACTTCTGTCCATGCAAAGGTCTGCATGGGTGCTGCAGGGATCTCACAAAAAGTAGAAACATTCTCAGGGCAACATCCTCAAAAAAAGGTTGTGATAACTATTCAAGAAACTCTATCATGCATAAATAATGTCCCTTATATTTGCTAGAGACAAATCCAGAATGCACAGAAACAAAAGCAGAATATTCCTAAACTCTGGAGAAATTTGGATCTGAGTTCCTGATCTAGTATTTGCTATTGCTACATAACTGTCAGCCAGCTCCTGTGCAGGCTGCTTTGCACAATTTTTCTCATGAAAGGAAGCAATCTTCTAAGTAGGAATAGCACATTTCTGAAAAAAAGAAAAATAACACTGGCAAGATTTTTACCTGTAAGGTCTATCTAAAAGAATATAGAGTGCAAGGATCCTCAGTGCTCATAGAGATCTCACCTCTATCACAACTTCGTTCTGAAGGAACTGCCTGGGTTATTCAGCCAAGCATCCATCCTGCTCCTGAAGAACCTCTTTCTACACAAAACAGGGGGTGAAGGCTTTTTGTCTTGCATTTAAAAAGGAAGTGCTGCATTCAGATCAATAAAAAATATCTCCTGTAATAGATAAATGAGATGGTCTTAGTTTGCCTTAAAATGTATTTAAGTCCAGTACAGAGAGAGAGAATAAAAAGGAAAGCCAAAGCAAATGGCAAAATACCAATGCTAGCGCTGCTGTTAGCAAAATCAGAATATCCTTTCATCTCTGAACTGCTCAGTGCTCTGAACTTGCCTCTTTTTCTGCCTCCGAAAACCAGCTGTGTATACCTTTGTTGCTTTCATGCAGCAATTCTTACATTTCTCCAGAGCTAGTGCTGCTGTGGTTTTTTACACTCTCTTCCCAATTATTATGAAATGCAATTGCAAGATACTCACTCACATAAGACCACAGAACTTCAATCAAGAAAAGAAACCTGTAGGATCAGACATGGAGCTGAAGATTCAGAATAGAAACAGCTGTTCTCTGTGAGAACATGGTAATGATGCATGAGTTTTTAAAAGTGAAAAGAGAACTTTATGAAAGGGCCTCAAAGCAGATAAAAAGGAAATGGCAAAGGTGGGTGTACAAAAGGCTTCCTGGATTCTTAGATCACATTTGAAAATGTTGCTACTCACACAAATGCTGCATTCACATTCTGTGGGACATTTGAGCAATCATCTTACTCACACGAAGACATGGAAAAGTCAAATCATAAACATACAACTTCTATTTTTCAGATAAGAAGGGCCCTCAGAAGAGCGGACTTGCTTTGGTGCTACTGCGTGGCTCCCTCCCACTGGCATGGGGCAACTTCTAATCCCTGCTATCTCCTCTTCTGAAGGGCAGCAGCCATAAGGACCCTCAGGATGTGCATAGTTATCAAGCATCTCTGGCATTTGCACATTTGTCTCCTGCTCAGTTCCCTGCCCTGGCACCTATTTCTCATTGCCAGGTTCATCCCCAGTCCAGTGTGGATGGAAAGCAGATTTGGCAGAACCGTATGCATCAGTGGGAGCATCTCTGATCAACACACTGCACTAAAATATTCCTTACTAGATAGAGCTGAGGCCCTTCCCTCAATGAGGAGCCACATCTTTGCTGTGGAGTAGTGCATCTGAGACATCTGACCAAAGAGAAGGCAGAGCACTGGGCCAGTGAACTGTGCAGAAATGTGCCTGAATCCCTGCAAGAACTCAGTGATGGCTGAAGTGGTAGCACCTCTGTTGACTGCAGTAGGACTCCTGCTGCTTTGGTTTACACTCCTCCCTGATCCATTCATGGTCCCATGCATGAACAATAAAAGTGCAACAGTAAATACAGAAAAAAAATTGTTTCTATGTCTGCAGCCACACAAATTCATAGTACAATTTTCTAAGGAATTCTATTTTACAGAAGGAACAGAAGGTTGAGAAATAATGAGTTATTATTTTCTAAAATTCCATATTCCTACAGTTATTTACCATCTTCTTTCCAAAACCAAAACAAAACAGAAAAGAACAATAAACAAACAACAAACTATCTTGCAACAAGATTTCCAATGTTTTCTTGTACCTCATTTGATAAATAATTTATTACCACAGTACCACTTGATATATGTGGTACTTTTTTTTTAACACATAAAAATTCTGTGAAATTAGGAAAATAAAAGTTATAACAATTCAGTCAATGTTATTGTAGATATTTCTTCAGGATGCTGTATTAAATAGTATAGATATAATCTGTATGTTTTGTGCGGGATTGCACAGAAAATCAACCAGAAAGCATAGGAACATGGATATATTTAAAAGACTTTATTTTCCTAAGACCACTTCCTCCAGTGCAATGACTAGCTTTGTATTCCCTGAACTCTTCCTTCTGTGTAACAGTGAAGGGACGGATGCAGAGGCTTACTTCTCAGACCACGTAGTCATATACACATTGTTTATTTAGCAGCTGTACAAAATTCTGTAGCTAACCATGCAACCAGTCCTACAAAGCACAAGAAATTGGAATTCAATAAACAGATAAAGGTTATATTCGCATGATATCAGTTCCCATTTGTCTATCTAACATTAAAATAATTTAATGGTTTTTGTCATGGAATCATATGTATGCTCAAAGTTCAGATGCAAATTCTAGAAAACCAAAATCTATTTGTTTCTTTATATTTCTGCTGCAATATGTGTTATTGCAGTAGATGAGTTGCGTTAAAGTTGCATCATGTCACACACTTTAACCGGAGTTACTCCCATTTGACTTCCTCAGTGAAAAATGGAAGTTGGTCCAGAGGAGCAGCTAACCAGTATAAGAGGCAGGCTTTTTCTCTAGGTTAACCACTGCTAAATAGTAAGACACTGCGTTTTTTTCTTCATATTTTGCATTCCAAATATATAAATTCAAATGAATAAAATGTAACCATCAGTCCCATATATCTGATTGATTATTTACTAAGTATCGCCAGTGACTTTGGCACAGTTGGTCCCAAATCACCATAGTGCTGAGACCAGAACAGGACATTTAAAATTAGCTTCTCTTATTCCTGATTGCACAGAATCCACATGGTACTGAGAGAAGCTTGTGGGGAACACTGACTTATCATGCAATACCAGTTTCCCCTACTACCTGCATGCTTTCTTTTCATGCTCTCCTGGGAACAAGCTAGTAGTCATCTCAGACAAATTGCTACTCAGGACTGAAGTTTGTATATTTACATGTGCATACCTAAGGCATGATCCCACGTAGCACAGCCTGCCAGACTCTTCCTTCAAAGGAGCATGGTGCTGGGCTCTGAGTCACGCTGCTGCCCAGAATTTGATTTCTCCCAACATTTGATTTCATACCTGGGTACAAATAAACAGCTGGGAAGATTAACGCCAGGGTAAAAAGCAGCAGCTCTTGAAAGAACATGGTGGTTTACCACAGAAATGTCTGGGCTACTGGTTATGCACCATGACCTGCCAGAATTTTGTCTCATACAAAGGCTGCGAGGCTTCTCAGGGGCAAAATATTTCTCGGACTCTCTGTAAAACTGATGAAGACAGCTACATGTTTTCTGAAAACTTATTTTCCTGATGCTGGAAACATGAGAAAAACAAGTTGTTCTTATTTTTGCGGCAAATCTTTGAGTTCATACATGTGGAGTAAAAGCATTTAGACTAATTGAGTTAAATTTGTTCTCGTTCACTGGGGGATGGAGGAACGCTACTACCATCCCCTTCATTGTTGGTCTTGGATAAGTTTAGTCACTAAATTTTACATTTTGAGGATAGTCAAGTCATTTTCAAAGACCAGCTTCTAGCCTTATCAAATAGGAGTGATTCTCACTAACTAAGACACTGGACATGACACTTCTGTTTGAAGATAATAAAAATAGATGATCTAATATCAAATGGCTATGGAGAAAGCCAACTCAAATGACCTTCTACTGTAAATTCTAGGAGAAAAAAAGAAATGATTACCAGATTTAGAATAAATATTTCATATGACTGTACACTTTTCAGCCACACCATGAATGTCTTTTCACATAGACACATACACTTCTGCTCACATAACATGAGAGTAAATAAAGTGCTTGCCTCACAGAAAGGATAGCTGGAGGTTCAGGCTTTAATTTTCACATGAACTTAAAAACTGTATCTAAACAAAATCACTTCTGTTGCAAATTGAATTGAAAATGCAATTATGTGGAAATGATTTATAAATAGTGTTGTTCGGTTGAATAGTTTACCGTCTCTGGACTGTCCTTAGGCCTTATTCCTCATCAAGAAAAGTCCAGGAGAGAAACAATAAGCCATTGGTGCGTTACCTTAAGCTTCTGAATTAATTTAACATGTAGCTCCAAGTGCTGTGCAATGTGTGCATCTATTCTTGAGGCCACAAAGGCAGGAACCATGACAGCTCTGCCTATGAAGGGAAAAATTATAGTCCCCCAGGCAAATGTAAATGCATAAAGTCATCCTGAATGTCTAGCAACAAAATGAAGTTTCTTCAAACTCTACGTGCTAGCAACTTAAGAGGCTTCCTTACAGCTTAAGTGCTACAAGGCTACAGCCCTAATGGAATCCTAATGGAATCCAAATTCTGAATCAAGTGCTTCAACTCCCTGTCCATAAGGAACATTGGACAGATAGCAGTTAGACTCACAAAAGGTAATACATTTGTAACAAAATGATATTCACAGGATAACATGAGACTTACAGATCATCCCTAAGCATCATGCACCACAGAATTCTGTCTCTCAATCTCCATTATAAAGTCTTTTCTGCATAGGCCTCACTGTTGCTAATATCTATTCCAACTATGTGCAACAAAAAAGAGGGAAGAGGGAAAGAAGGAATTGCCCAGGACAGTTAGAGCATACAAAGTTAGGTCCCATGTACCAGAGGTAGGTTTAAATCCTTGTGCTGTCTGTGTATGTCAGTATATGTCAGATTCATACATGTCAGATTCTCATCTTTTTAAGCATAAGCATTCAAAGCAAGGTATGAATGGAGCCTCTGATCTCTTCTGTTGCTTCAGACATGTTTCCTGAATGAACACACTCAACTTTGTGAATACTCTAAGCATTCATTGAACCAAGTTTTAAGTTCCAAACAGAGTTTGACTCTAGGAGGAGCAGAAGCAGATGACATCAATGACATTAATGATACTGCGGCAGTCCAGTCTTCCAGCATTTGGGATCTCTTTCTGGAGAGAACAAGTAGTAAGGAAGGAAGTGGAGATGAAAAAAGGAATACGGTGATTTCTGCTGATGTTGACCAATTAGAGTTATAGACAGGCAATCTCGCCTGAAAGATAAAGAAATCTCAGCTGAATGGAAACACTCTAACAACATGTAATAAGTGGAACAAAAAATATATTTGGCTCAATGTCTGGCTGGAGATCAGAGATGAGTGGTGTCCAGCAGGGGTCAGTACTGGGATCGATACTCTTTAACATCTTCATCAGTGACACTTACAGTGGGATCGAGTGCACCCTCAGCAAGTTTGCTGATGACACCAAGCTGTGTGGTACAGTTTACACACCAGAGGGACAGGATGCCATTCAGAAAGAATTAGACAGGCTTGAGCCCAAGAGAACCTCACGAGGTTCAACAAATCCAAACACAAGGTCTTGCACCTGGATTGAGGCAACATCCACTCCCAATACAAGCTAGAGGATGAAAGGATTGAGCACAGCCCTGCCAAAATACACCTGGCTGTACTAGTGGACGGAGAAGGGCTACAGATATGATCAAAGGGATAGAACATCTCTCCTATGAGGGCAGGCTGAAAGAGGTTATTTAGCCTGGAGAAGAGAAGGCTCTGAGGTGGCCTGATAGCATCCTTTCAGTATCTAAAGGAGAGCTACAGGAGAGAATGGAATAGACTCTTCAGCAGGGCCTGTGGTGATAGAACAAGGGAAAATGGTTACAAGCTTAAAGAAGGTAGATTTAGGTTAGATATAAGGAAAAAGCCATGGTGAGGGTGCTGAGACACTGGAATATGTTGCCCAGAGAACTGGATTCTGCATTCCTGGAGACTTTCAAGGCCTTTCAAGAATGGACCAGACTCTGGACAACCTGATCTAGCTGTGGATGTCCCTGTTCATAGCAGGGGAGTTGGACTAGATGAGTTTTAAAGGTCCCTTCCAACTCTAAGGATTCTATGATTTTCAAGAATTAATTCAAATACTGAAGGTATATTTCAATAGCAAGACTAGCTATTGGACTTCAGTGTATCTAAAATCTCACAGTATTTGGAACTACAACAGCTTCTATACACACAGTCTTTGTATTAACTCATTCCCAGCAGTTAAGTTTCAGATCACAGATATAGCAGAGAAAAAGGCAGGAATCAGTCATGAGTAATTGAAGGTATCAAAGATAAATAAACAGCAGTGTAGACATTGGAAGGGAGAGGCATACAGAGACAGTCTGGAATTAAGAATTACAACTATTTCTTATTTAAGAAGGTTGTTTATAAATAAAATATCTATTATATTTTTACAATGTATTTTGTGCCCTGCACCTATTATTTATTTTTGTAAACAGCTTCTGGTTTCACATGCCAGGGATACAAGGCTGAGGTTTGACTTTCTGTGTTTCATTTTGGCAACATCCTCTAATACCAAAATTTGTCGTTAACTAATTAGAAACTTCAATCAAACAGTCAAAACTATTTTAAGAGGTCAATGAGATTCTTCCCATCTGTACATGTCATTTTTAATTAGGAAATAAAAAGTCAGACAGCACAAATAAATATCAGTGAGGCAAAAGGCTAGCTATGGTTCATGAGCAGACTCCCTCGGAATTGCAGCAAGGCACGCCAGCTGAGCTGCACGAAATAGCCTCAGTACACCACAGGTCACCCTTCTCAGCCTAAGTATAGGATTCACTCACCCTATATTTAGTATGTTCTCATAATTTATATAGGAAGATAAATTTATTGCCAGTTTGCTCTTATTAATTAGCCTGCTGGAACCAAGTCATTAATAGTAGTCAGAGGTAGTATTTTCCAACAAAGGTTTAGTAGTACTCATTTAGTAGCACTGGGACAGCAGTGCGCACGTCGGCTGTAACACTGGGATTTACATTCCCTTCAGAAATTCCCTCCAGACTATTTGTACAACGTCCTCAGGCACCTTGAGACCAGTCCCATACAGAAGGGGGAACATCACTGGAAGAGGGGCTATGGTCACTGCCAGGTTGAGGCACCCTGCAGAAAGTGGGCATAGGCATAGCCTATAGGAGATGGGCAACCATAGCAGGTGGCCAGAACATAGATGACAGGCTTTGAGTCATACTCATAATGCATAATCATCAAACAGGAAAAATGTAGATAATTAACAGAATTACAAGCATCTTTGGTTTCCACTACTGAAAGTGGTATTGAAAATACTGTAGTGATTGAATATATAATAAATATAATGCATTTTGAAGATGAATCCTCAGCCACTCCTCTGCACACAGTGCAGTGTCAGACTCATAGCACTGTGGCAATTGTTTCTCCTTGAACAGTGTTGTATCCTAGATCATGAGTACCGCAATACCAATAGCAGGACCTGGGCTGTGCCCTCAGGAGCATGTGTGCTCATAAGGCACTGGGTTGCTGTGCACCAGTAGCCTGAGAGCTTCATTTCCCAACATAAATAGAATAGAAAATGGTCTGAGGTACAAACAAACGTTTAAACACAAATGTTTTCTTCTGTGTGAACTCCAGTTGCTGCACATCTCACATACGTTAACCCAGGGTACTCAAATGACCCAGCGCCTCTAGTATGTATAACTCAAAGACAGACTCCTAATTCACTTTAATCACCATAAACCCATCAGCACACTAGCAGACATGTAACTACTGTATGCCAATAAAAATGTTGTTTAAACCGTTAACTGCCAGTTCAAAGCAGCAATTAATCCCCGGGATCAACACCTTTGAAACTACTGCCATGGGGCATAGATAAATATTAACCTTGGCTCCTGGGGCAAGTGGAGGTCTTATGACCTGGCAAAGGATCACAACTAGTTGGTCAGGGCTTTATCTCCTGTTCTGCCGTTGTATAATTCACTGGAAAATAATGTTGAAGGATTTTCTTGGTCTGGCATTTTGAAAATCAAAGACCAAATGTAAGAAAGTTTTGGCCTACATCTGATAAAGGTTTAACGTCCATCTAGTCTTGCAGGACTCCAGATGTCTTTGCATGTTCTTAAAAATAAAAAAGAAATAAAAAAATTAATATATTTGAGGGCAAATTTGCATATATAAAAAAAATCAATACTTCCTAGAAGAACATCTTAATCTGTCCTTCATTTCTTGCTCCTTAGATTTAACACTAAGAAATGAGCCAGATCAGCTGAGAACTGATCAGTGCTTTGGTTTTGGTATCCTCAACGCACTTAATTAAACCTCATTCTTTGCATTACATAACAATAATCTTGGTGGAATGATAAACTCTGTGAGGAACATGACTTGTGGAAATGCAAATTCTTCCTTCTAAGAGCATTGGAGTCCCTGTCCTGTTTGGAGACTGGTTCAACACACATTCAGTGAACACTTATCAGCTGTGCTTGTCCACTTAAGATTTGCAACAACAGCTAAGCTTGTGACACTAACTCTACATGAGCAGTACATCAGAACACGAGAATAGGGAACAGTTTTAAGTAGAAAGTAGGAAACTAGACCGATCTGCATCCAAGTATTACTATTAGTAAAGTTCTTTACATCTCTTGCATAAAGTTCAGTATGAAATTCAGGTGTTTGTTCAGCATCATGTATTCAGACAGTGATTTGTAGTCATTTATAAAACACTGTTATTGTAATTTATTAAAAGTACCATCTGGCCAATATTTTTTTTTTAATAGGAAAACATTATTTTTAAACAAGTGGCACAATGAGCACAACTTGAACTATCAAAATCCTAAGTACATCTTTGAAGATGAAATCCAGATGCAAGTAGGCAAAGCTCTGGGGAGTGTTGTTGCATGGTATGATCTTACTCCTTAGATTCTGCAGTGTATTAAAGAAATATCCTGTACTTGGCATGTTCATGTCCTGTGCCTGCACACATATCCCCATTCAAAATGCCATGAACTCAGGTTCCATTAATTCCCTGACCCAAAATGACATTATATAAATGGGAAGAACTATACCACATGACTAGAAATATAGATACATATATTTTTAGAGTGGGCCATGTTATCTCATGAAAGCAGTGTGTTAGGAGTGGAAACCTAAAAATTCACCAGTAACATGAAAAGATCAAACATAGATGGATCTTAAGGAAAGGAGTGCAGAGAGCAGGGATATCTGACATGGCCCTGCTTTCTCCACCCTGAGTCAGCATTTGTGAATTCTCTATTGTTTTGTTGTGTTTTTTTTTTTTAATTTTTAACAAAGTTTTTAATATGTGCGCAATCATAACTCTAACTTTGCAACAGGTGAAACCAGGCAAAGACTTGCAGTTTCTAAATCACATAAAGGTAGTGCAGAGTAAGACTGCTTTGAAGGCGCTCTCTGTTGAGAAAGGGCACCAGGGTTTGTAGAGTACCACAGAAGCAGGTAGAAAGATCTGCAGGACTGAGAAGTGCTGGAGAAACTGTAGCATCATTAATATTTTGAATTCATATTTTTGTTCTTGCTTTTTGAAACAAATTACATATATTGTTTATATTTTATCAGGGTCTGTTAATATGTCAGGAAATAGAACATCAGTGTAGTTACTACTTTCCACTAAATTCTTTCTTAAGATTATTCCATTCTCTCTGCCTTCTCTCCACTTTCTGTTTAAATTTATTTCCTTAGTCTTTCTCAATTCATTCTTTTACTACATTATTCACTCTTCATTCCACCAAAATCAGGTCCCACAAAATACGTAAAACTGTAGAATCATAGACTTGTTTGAGTTGGAAGGGACAACTTCCCTGCAGCAAACAGGTACATATCTGTATCCAGATGAGGTTGCCCAGAGACTGGTCCAGCCTGATCTTGAGTGCCCCCAGGCACAGGGCATCCACCAAATCTCTAGGAAACCTGTTACAGGGTCTTACCACCTTTACTGTAAAAAAAACTTCTTCCTTACATCCAGTATAAGTCTCTCTTGTTTGAAATCATTTCCCCTTGTTCTACCACAACAAACTCTGCTAAAGAGTCTGTCTTCTTACTTATAGTCCCCCTTTACATACTGAAACGTCTCTATCAGGTCTTCCCAGCACCTCCTCCTTAGGCTGAAAAGCCCAGTCTCTCACCCTGTCGATGTAGAAGAGAGATTCCACCATTACTGTTGCCCTCCTCTGGATGTGCTCCAGCATGTTTACAGCTCTCCTGCACTGAGGATACCTGGACATAGTGCTCCAGGTGAGGTCTCACCAGTGCAGAATAGAGGGGCAGGATCACCTCCTTTGCCCTGCTGGCCATGCTTCTTTTCATGCAGCCCAGGATATGGTTGGCTTTCTGGGCTGTGAGGGCACATCCTTAGCTCATGTTCAGTTTGCCTTCCACCACTACAGCAAAGTCGTTTTATGAAGGGCTGTGCTCAATTCTTTCATCCTTCAGCTTGTACTGAGAGCAGGAGCTGACATGATCCAGGTGCAAAATCTTTCTCTTGGATTTGTTGGACTTCATGAGGTTCTCCTGGACCCACTGCTCAAGCCAGCTTATGCCTCTCTGGATGGCATCCTGTCACCCAGGAATGTCGACTGCATTGCATAGCTTGGTGTCATCTGCAACATCACTGTTCAAAAATTCAGGATCTCAGAACATAGATGAAATTTAAACCTGAGGCAACACAATAATATTTTCTTGCCTGGGTCATATTCATAGCTAGTGTACTGGATTTGAGAGGTACTGATGGAAAATAAATCTTTAAATTGGGTAGTCCCTTCTTACAAGACTGTATGCTCAAAGCTACTGGAAAATTTGTTTGGGGAATTTGAAAATGTTATGTATAAGGAGAGATAGAAATAATAACAAAGATGAGAAAGGGGGGTTAGTTGTTCTTTTTTGAGAAAAGAACCTTAATGGAAATCATGGACTGAACACTGTCATCTGTCCACCAGTACTCTCTATTGTCAGCACATTCACTCTAGTTCTCAACAACCTAACAATGTCCTTTTAGACCAGTCTGATCCTTTCCTTCGTGAAAGCGTGATGAACAGGATCTATCTATGGTATTATCAAAATTCACAGAGAGCATTTTCTCTCCCAACCTCTCTACAAGTACATAATTGACATGTTAAAGATCAAACTTGACTATAACATTCCTCAATACCCAATGTGTCATAGCTTTTGTCCACAGCAGGCCCATGGAGAACCTAGAGAATTGGAAAGCAACTCACCTAGCAAAGGGAGGTGAATTATTGTATCAAGAATGAGTCCAGCTGGTAAGATTATATTAATCAAGAATGTCACTATCATGTCACCAATGGCTGAAAAGAATACAAGCATTTCTTCTTCATCCTCTCAGACTTCTCTTTTGTACTACATGCTATTGACCATGCACTATTCATGTCTCACTTGAGAAGAAGCCTAAGTCCCTAACATCAGAACAAGCAGATAACATAATGGAAGTTGTTTTGGAGGAGAATGAATCCCACCAGAAGAGAGGAAATTACATCTTCTATGCTATGTCTGTTCCCTTATAAGCTCGTAAAAAGAAGTAATTCTTCCTCTCTCTCTCTCTCTATATATATTTTTTTAATAATCTGTTTTCAATTACTGCATGATTGATCCATCCAGCTGGCAATATTGTGAAAAGATGTCAAGCAGCATCACTGTTGTATCAGAGATTAGACAAACAAAGATTAGCTGAACCCAGTAGGAAGACAGGTCAGTACTGATGGTGAGAGTTCAATTGCATAGTGCATTCTCCTTTACGGCCATGTAAAAGACTTGATTTCAATTGTAATCCCCGTAATTTACAGAAAGACAACCATATGGCATCCAGACAGCAAATCATCTGCTCTTAGTCATTTCTCAGCCAAATCATAGCAATACAAGTATTTGAGTACTGACTATAGAGTTTGAATCTTAGCCTATACAAAGTGCTGCAGTGTGACTTGGTAACACAAGTTGTTGCAAGCAGTCTGATGTTCTTCTGCACACTGCAGAGGAACTTCATGTCAACTGCAAGGTCTTGGTCTGCTTGATAAGTGTGCCTCATGAGCTTTGCCAGAATACCTAACTGATCTCACGGCAGATATATGTCTTTCACTGCAAGGCAGCTCAACAGAATAAAGACCATCTTTTCAGGAAAATGTCTTTTTTGTTCATTTGTTTTTTACTTTAGTCACAGACTTTGGTTCTAAAGGACCTTCACAAGCCTACCATGCCAGATGAAAGGCATATTTCTTTGCCAGGTATTTAATTAAGGTAAATGCATGCAGGTGTTTTTGATGTTTTGTTTTTAAATCTAGCATTTTGTCTAAAGTCCTCTAGAAATGCTGCTTATATATGCCAAAAACAGGAGATAGGATTATTACGATTCCTATGTCTAGACAGCACTCTAATAACACTTGATGAGCACTCTGTTAAGGAGAAAGAAACGATTAAGAAAAAAATTATTAAACTTTTCAAAATTAAAAATAAAAGTAAAATTATGCCATATTTCCGCAGAGGAACCCATAAATGATCGATCGTAACCAACTAATCCATCTCACCGTGCTAACACACTGCTGGGGACAGCCTGACCCCCGCGGCTGCGCCTTGTGCCGGGCCAGGCGAGACGCGGCCTCCCCCTGCTGGCCCCACGCGGCACCGAGCCGCTGCCGGCTCCGCAGCGAGGGAAAATGGTGCGCACGGCTGTGCTGTCCTGAAAGGAGCTGCGCGCACCTGGCAGAAAAGAGGAGGGCTGCTTCACTTCCGTGGGAATGAGGCTACTTTTCAAAACAAAAGAGATCGATGAAAACAGTGGTTTTAATGTTACATGTAATCCATAGGTCTTGCTGGTAGGGTTACTGTTTCTCTCTGTGTTGTCCAGAGTAGCTGCTTTGGGGAAAGAGAGAAAGCAAAGCATGAGTTGACATGGGGTGACATGGGAAGATCCCAGGTGACAGAAATGATTCGTGTCAGATAGGTGCAATACCGTACATTCACATGCGGTCAATTTCAGAATATTGTAGAATCACAGAACTGTATCACAGAATGGCTTGGGTGGGAAGGAGCCTCAAAGATCATCCGGTTCCTACCTCCTCCATAGAATGGTTGCCATCCACCAGCTCCGGCTGCCCAGAGCCCCATGCAACCTGGCTCTGAACACCTCCAGAGACAGGGCATTCACAGCTTCTCTGGGCAGCCTATGACAGTGCCTCACCTCTCTCTGAATGAAAAATTTCCTCCTAATATCTAGTCTAAAACTCCCCTTTTAGTTTAAGAACATTCCACTTTGTCCTATCGCTGACTACCTGTGTAAAAAGTTGATTTCCCTCCTGTTTATAAGCTTCCTTTAAGTACTGGAAGGCTGCAATGAGGCCTCCCTAGAACCTTTTCCAGGGTAAATAAGCCCAGCTCCCTCATACTATCTGCACAGGGGAGGTGCTCCAGCTTCCTAAGCATCTTTGTGGCCTTTTCCAAGAGGTGATACAAAGGCTCTCTATCCTTCCTATGCTGGGGACCCCAGAGTGAACCCAGTAGTCCAGATGAGACCTCACAAGGGCAGAGCAGGAGGGGACAATCCTTTTCCTCACCCTGCTGGCCACCCATCTTTTCATGCAGCCCAAGTTACTGTTCCAGGCTGCAAGTGCGCACTGCTGGCTCGTGTTAGGTTCTTCAACTACCAGAACCCATACGTTCTTCTCTTCTTCTCCACAGGGCTGCTCTCAAGGACTATTCTCCAAGTCTGTACACATATTTGGGATTATCACAGCCCAGGTGCAGCACCCTAAACTTAGCCCTGTTGAACATCTTTCAGTTCACATAGACTTGCCTTTTAAGCTTGCTCAGATCCCTTTGGATGGTATCAGCATGGTAGATCACTAGAAAAAATAAATATTTCTTATTCTTTTCTCACTTTGTACTTTTATTCTTATTTTTTTTTTCTCTGTATATTTTCTCTAATTTTCTCTCATTTCATAAACAGGGTTTTTTTTTTTTTTTAAAAAAAAAAAAAAAAAAGGATAAAGGTTTGTACAGGTTTATACTCAGGCCACCAAAGGAAGCCACACATGGGCTTCCAGTTCCTTGGCATTTCTGTCTGGCTGTATGTATTTTCATCAAAAAAATATCACTTCTAGTGCTTTTAATTATAAAAAATCCATAATAGGATGTCCTGGATGTCTTCCCACTTTGAGATCAGTTATTTTTTATACCACTTCATGTTTCATTATCAGAAGTATTTTAGTTACTCTTCTGCCCACAATGTCCATAGCATAAAATTGTCCAGAAAATCAACATGGTCATAAGAGAATTGGATTTAACCTTGAGGGGCTGTCTTAACAGACATAATCTTCACAATTGAAAATAAAATTAAGCCTGCCACGAAATCCAGGCAATGTCACATTTCTGGCATTAATGCAGGCTTTTATTTTAACAGTGCCCTCTACAGATATTATAAACCTCACAGTATGTGTGAGATCTTAGAATCATTAATGTTAGTGAAATTTTTGCCATGGAAGCGAGCTTTTACCTACGAATACTTGCACCAATTTTTTCAGTAATTCCCTGGCTACACAGACTGCAACAAGCAGTACAATAGCCCTGGTAAGAGAATCTGGCTTGGACCCAACCCTCAAACCCTTATCAGACCAACTCAACTTCTTGTTTCACTCAGCTGTAAACAGTTGATACTATCACTGAAAACTGCAGGAACTCTGTTATGAATAAATCTATCTGTCCTTGGAGAAATTTCATTTTCCCCTTTACACCATAGCTCTGACCTATTTGTAATGTTAGCCTATATGTAAGGGCATTAGCATTTCAGTGTGCTCAGAACTCAGAGCCTATATTACTGCCTTGTATAACATCCACATCCAGTTTTCTCCTTCCTACAGGAAGGTTTCAGGCTCTGGCTCTGCATTGCTCTGTGCCTCTACATGCCATGAGAAAAAAAGATATAGGGCATAGAATCTTCAAAATCAAGAGCAAATAGAATAAATAAATCCTTCCGATTAGCATAAAGCAGTGAAACTACAAGAATGCTGATGCTCTTCTGTTAATTTGTACAGGATTCTGCTGTGACTTTTCCAGCCTTAGAGTTTACATGGTTTTGGAAAAATTCTTTAACAGCAATGACATATTTTATATCATAAGAGAAATGCAATAAAAATAGCTCTTGAGTACAAAAGCAGAAATGGGCTGTGATTTTAAATAGTTACAACTATATTTTCTAACCTCCTAGTAGGCTGAAATGTCCAAGTGAGCAGCAGTGCTAGTGCCATTGTAGATTTATACCAGCAAAAAACTTCACAAACACAAGTAGAATGAATGAGAAAGTGTTTGGCTGAAGGGTATGATTATGCATCAATCTATGTCAGTGTGCTCATTTTGCAATGCATTTCAAATACCAGAATAGCTAAACTGCTATTTGCTTATGGGATCAGGACCTATGACCCATGTAAGGTCCATCTGTCATTTATTCTGCTAAGGAAAATTGAATTACTGAAGATACCTCTATCCATATTCTTTTCAATCAAACATTAAGCCATTCCAGCCTGCCTCTCACAGAAATATTACTTGATTTATATATAAAAAAGTTTTTATTTTTGCTTATTTTCATCATTTGTGACTATGTTCCACATTTTCCATTTTAATTATAAGCAATATTGCTAAAGAGTAACGACAAATACTTTCTCTTCTCATTTATTTTTCTGAAACTATTTCATATCTTTCTTTCTGCTTTCTCCACCATAAAATGAAAAGAAAAATTATCATCTTATATAAGAGATTTCAAGGTTCTAGCAGTAATTTAGAAGAGGAGGTTGATAACATTTTCATAGGGGTAAGGAGAGGTGGTGCTAAGCGGGATTAAATCCCACCTCATCTCTCTTTAATACTGCTTATTTTAATGTATAATTTGGCCAATCAGAATTGTATCAAGTCTTGGAGTACACAAATATTAGAAAAGCAAATTTGATGCAAAGCTTTGAAATATCACGAATTGTGCTAAGACATGAGTTTATGAGTTTTAATGAAAACAGTGAAATGAGGTGAGAAATATTAAAAAATATACAATCAAGGCAAATGCAGAAGGAACACCAAGGACCATTAAAGTACTGCTCAGAGGATACACTGCTGGTGACTGCTTTCTGGCACTTAGTTCTTCTAGCACTCAGTGTGCAAGTGACTCTCGGTGAAAATAAATTAAAGCCTAAAAAAAGTTAAATCATTATTTATTAAATGCTTTCACATTTCCATAATTTTTATAATGTTTCTTGAATTTTCAACAGTACCATGTTTGTGCCAGATCGTACAGTCCTATTACACACACTAGCACAAGAATGGGTTCACCTGTGTGCAGAATGCAGCTGTCCCAACAATAGCAATTATGGAGAGGTTTTAAAAACATGCTTCCTTCTCATTAGCAATTATCCTTGCAAAGTGCCAATACATACACATACAACTTATGTTAAATATTTATGTATTTATGAGCATGCTACATTAAAAATTGGCAACATATTTAACATATTAACATACTCAAGAATTTGAATGTAAAGGTACTTATATGCTACATGAATAATATTTGTAGGAAAGAATATGAGTCCCTATAATTTCATTTTTAAAGAGAAAAAGATACTAAACATCTATAGTTTTTAAATTTTCATGTGCTTTTCTCACAGTTAGAACCTTTACATGCAACATGCTGTCAGCAGTGATGACCATTGTGTTTTCTGACAGTGCCTCAGGAAAGCAAACCAGCAGGCCTTTTCCTCACTTATGAATGTTTCATAATCAATAATCAATGAAGTGTCCAGTAAACCAAGTAACAATTTGTAGAAAAGATAGTACTTTTTTTTCCTTTTTTTTCTTCTTTTTTCTTTTCAGAAACAAACATTATGATAGTGCAGCTAATGTTAGGCATAAACCACAGCAGCAACTTCAGCCTGAGATATAATCTCTCTCCACATCAGCCAGCAGCTATACTTTGCTTAAAAACTTTTGATCTCAAAAGAAAGACTAATCATGATAACTTTGAAGAAAACAAACTGTTCCTCTTTTTTTCTTTTTTATTTTGTTTGAATTGTGCATGGAAAAGCACAGACAGTTCAATTCCTACCTTCCTGCAGGCAGCTGCTCCTCTAGGGCTCCAGATGGAAGGACTGAGGGAGCTCGCAGCATTGAGTACAGCAATTTGCCTGTGCAGCAGATCGAGGTGGGAAAGACATAGTTCCGGAGAAAGAGATTTTATTATGGACCAGAAACACTGCATCAGCTTGCATAGAAAAAAAAAAAAAAGAAAATCACAGTCTTAGTACCACAACAATTAAAAATCCAGTGTGGATTTATTGGAGAAGGCTTTCACTATTTAAGGTCTCCAGACACAGCTAAGTTAGGAATGGTAACCACAGTAACCATGGACAGTATCTGCTCCTGACGTATTTACTTATTTTAGATTATATGGCAACAAAGAGACACATAAAAAACCTACAGGGTGACATCTACTCAAGTCCACATTACTCCACCTTATGTGCACTCTTTTATGCTTCTATTCCTAACCTCCTTGATGGAGGTAGCTTACACTGACAGATATCTCACTGGGTCAGACTTCACAGTGGCCAACCAGCAGACACTTGGTAAGATATTATTCCCACGCTCTGGAACTCCCCACATGCTCACAAACTATTTCTTCATTTAACCTCAATCACTGGTAAAAAGACAGTATATGAGCAGAAAGCGACTATGGCTTTCCCCAGACATAGTCCCTTAGATGACCTAAGAGATCAGATGGACACAGGACAGAACAAGGAGAGAAGCAAGTCAGCAACACCACATCATGACCCCTTTTTAAGCCTATAATGAAGACTTTTTCCTCTGGTCCAATTACAAATTGAATCCTTTCCAGTAGGTTTTTTCGCTATTAATTTAGTTCACAACCTCCCTTAGTGGGGATAACTTCACCACTATAAGGCTGAAGTTTACCACCTTACCCTCTGCTGCCTGTGGCTCTCCTTTCAGTGCTAATATTACAATGTTTTGGCATAAAGCTGTCCAGCACAACTACGTCCAACTTTAAATTTAGTTTCCCCTTTGTTTTTAGACTGACAGCCCATTCATCTTACCCTCTAAAATTCTTTTTTTTCATTTTAAAACTTACATTTGCACTCACTTACATGAGTGCAATGTCTTCAGAATGTTCATAATGCAGTATTACAGCAAACTTCCTCTGTCTACAGCAGCCAAAAACCATCATGAACAAGTGCTTTAGTCTGAAGCATTCTTTAGCATTTGTTACAAACAGAGCAAATCCTTACTTTGCCTGAGACATTCCTTTTATCCCTAGAACTACGCAGGATTTTCCTCAAAAACCATCTGCATCTGAATGGTTTTGGATCCTTCATCTGGGAGAAGATTTAGGTTGAAGAGATCATTCATAGAATAATGACATGCAAGGGAACAAATAAATATTTGCTTCAATTAGTGTTAGCATTTTAACAGGTCACTGTCACAAAGCAATTTCAAGTATACAACCTGTCAAATTGTCCTAATTGCCTCATACCAGACACTCTTTGACATTTCTTTCTTCAGCCTTCATTCTCCTCCATTCTGGTCTTTGCTGTCACAGTCACTCTCATGCTTCTTCCTGTAGTCCTTCAAAAGAACTTAAAGAAAACTGAAAATCCACTGAAGCCTGGCTTCTGCCATTTCTGTCAGTATCAATCTTTGTGCTTCCCTGAGTGCAACATGGCTGTTCCTGTAGAGAACCCAAGATAAGGATTCAAACTCATTATAATCATTTCTCCTGTTCTATCTTTTGGAGAGGGGGAGAAAGGAGGGATCACTCAGTAACCTACAAGGCACACTCTCAGAGAGTGCTGGAGTGAGTGTACTGAGATCACAGCCTAACCGCAACCTCTTCATCCCTCCTCAAAAAAAGGAGAGTTCTGATTGCTGATATTCCCAACTGCAGCTATTATATATAATAATGGAAGTGTGATTTTATAAGTCTACATCTTCCGTAAACTCAGAGAATCATATATGCACATTTGAATTTTTTATTTTATTTTATTTTATTTTATTTTATTTTAATTGAGATGATGCAGAAAGATCTCAATCATGTTTCAAACTTTGGTCCAACATACAGTGTGGGGAACATATGTATTCAGCACAGGCCTATCTTAATGGGAAACATTATTTAATGCCTTTTTTCTTCAACAGGTGTATAACTAGTTTTCCTTTCAACAGAATTCCAAGAAATCTGTCAAGTATTTGCTTAACTCTGATATCAAGTGCCATTTATTAGTCTATCTCTGGAGCAGTCTTAACTAACAGTATTATCCAAACCTCTACGTTACCTCACTGTCAGATGTGATGGGTCTAGGCAACGGCATCCAAAAGAGGCTAGTTAAAACTCTGTTACAGTCACAGATGTAAATCTAAATCTCTCTGATTCTAAGTGTTTGAAATGTAGATTGATCAAAGGGTTTACGGTAATTTAGAGCTCAGAAATTTAAACTGTCTAGAAATCTGGGCATAATGTATAGCTTTGGGCCTTCACTTCTTTTAGGAAAGTCAAAGGAACAAATTTCCTAGTGAAAATGTGGGTATTATGAAGTATTTAGGAAGAACTAATATTTCATTGTTTTGAATAATATTGGGAAAACATACTAGCTAACAATACCCCAGTAAAAAAAAAAAAGTAGATTTTTAAATACATAAATAAAATGCTTTCTGCTGAAGGGATTTTATGATCCTTCGGGTTGTATTTACGATTTCAGACAAATTCAAGTACAGAGGGATATTATGTACAATGAATCATGACTTCGCATAGATACTGCAATTATATATATAGAAACAAAGGTACATATATGTGTGCATATATCTATCATTACTCCAGCAGATATACTGCCTAAATTCTGAAAACAAAAGTTGTGACATTTCTCTGTCTGGCCTTAGTGTACAGCAATGTAACTCAAGTGAAGTCACTGTAAGCCTAAAATTAATGTATTGGCAAATCATAATAAAAAACAAAAAAAATTCCTTATTATCCTGTGCTAACGTACACATCTTAGGTAATAACTTTTTTTTTTCTCTCTCACGAGTGTAGTCATAGTTCGACATTAATAAAGCTTTAATTAAAGCTTTTATTAATAAAGATTACATAATAATCAGTGGGCCAAGATGGGTATTTCTCATTACTCAGTAAGTTTGTGTGTTTTAAAATAATACTAAAGTTGGATTTTCATCTCTTCTATGTATCTCAGAAAGAACTTGGTACAGCCTATACCTGGCTGTCTTTACGATAAACATTTTCCCAGATCTTCCTTGTGGAATGCAGACAAAAAGAATATGCAATCAGATGTGAGGGCACTTGCTAAATCAAAGGAAAGATCAATGGTATTCATTTAGCCCTGAGCACTTCTGGGGTTTTGTTCTCCACATTTTCTTACACCAAAGGTGATTCAGGTGCTGACATCAGCTTAGTCTAGAAGCATTCCAGTGTTCAAGGCTGTTCCACACAGTTTCACTGCACATTTACAGGTGTTTCAAGCTGCAAACAGTAAATACTTATCATACCACAAAGTTTCTAGATGAGTTTGTTGGTCTGGAAGAGTTGTAATGGACTAGAGGCAGAGCATAGCTTACAGTCAGTGTAGTGTTCAGGGGTACTTCACACATCTTATACTGCAATCTTCCCAGTAAATCCAACTGAGATTCTAAACTGTTTGGTGGCAAGAAACAGACATTGTCATTTTCCAAGTTGTTAAAACTGTCATCTACAGTCAGTGCAGCATGGCAAGCACCGTGCTCGAGGCACTCTCCTGCTATAACACCTGGAGACCTGTAACTAACTTCCATCTCAATGGCCACTGTAACTGGAAATTTAAAATGGGCTACAATACTGAAACCATACAGCCACCATCTCTGTATTGTTGTGTCATAGTTCTTGTCACTTTCAGTTAACACTATAAAGGTTAGACACAAGATAAATTGGGTCTGGTTTTACACTCAGAGAAGCAGACAAGTTAGGAACGTTGAACCAGCCAATTTACGTAGACAAAGTCATTTGATACTTATGTCAATAAACATGCCGATAACTCAATTAAATTTGGTACTGTTTGTGAGGCAAATTCATCAGGAAAGCATCAGTGTACTCTTGAGGACTGACATCACAGTTGAAAATAATTGTGAAAAGTTTCATCTATTAGCTCGTGGAGTCCTGTAACAGCAGGTGATTTTCATAGCTGTTTCTATGACAAGAAAAAGTAAATATTATTTTTCAAGTGCCTAGTTTCCTTCTTCTACTGTTTTATTTTCATGAAATCTGAATCAAACTTTTCTAATTAAGTGAATAACTCTTAATTCTCTTTCCTAAAATGAAAATCTTCTACAAACAATTAATAAAAATATTTTAAGAAGTTATATTATACAACAATAAAGCTTAGCATGGAGATTCTGTCATGTAAAAACATGAAATTAAACCACGAAAACTGATTGCAGGTTAGCACATATAACTCCACTAAGAAGAAAGTATAGGAAAAAAGAACAACACTTTTCAACAGGTGTATTTAATCATTAATTTGATTGTGTCTTTCTTCCCATATCGTCTGAGTAATATTTTCCAAATATACCAACTAATCTATCTGGTATTGTACACTTAGTCCTTTATATTATCTTATTTATTGGTCATTCACATATCTGTTCTTAAGCAAACAACTATAGCAGTAAGAACGCACAGGTTTTTAGACACACAAGCTTTTTGACATCTGAGGAAATGTAGCAAATCTGAAGACTGACTTTTACCAAATCTGCCAGTTAGCCTGGCAGTAGACAATGTCTCTCTCTCAAAACTTTGTCTTACTTATCTCTATAATTCATGGTAACTATAACACCAATAACTAATATATCTCCATTAGAATATTCAAAATACTGTCGTTTAAGATAGCATTATTTTCTTCCCTCCTCTTCCCCCCAAGAAAAAAAGCTGTAAAGAAAAAAAGAAATAGTTTTCCTCTAATTATCTAAATAGATGAATCAGCAATATCAATAATGTTACTATATGACCACAACTTAATCTACAGCCTGGGTTTTCAAGTTAAATCCAGAAATGGCCACTTCAGTGAAACTTACAGTTCTCAACATTTTCTCTATCACTGTTGACCTTTGCACACTGTGTTACACAGTGTAAACACACTGTGTTTACCAATTTCACTCCTCCAGTCCTTGAAGTTACATTACTCTTCCTGTAAAATATACTGCTCCATGCTCACCAGCTTTCTGCCATAAGCAGTTTTTGTGTTCTGATCTCTGTATTTTAATTCTAAAACATATTATGTTCATACAAATATGTATTTTAAAATAAATCTACAAATATATGAGATGCTGTTCTAGCAAGTGGAATTTCTCAACACAACATCTCTAAAAATGCAGGTAATTTCTAGATTCTTCTCCTGTGGTTATCTTGAAACAACTGCTAAATAAAAACACAGAATTGTTACAATTCTCAGAATGTGGCAACCATCAGTAGATTGCATCATCCGCAACATGGTGGAGTTTGAGACTACAGCTAACAAATCCCTTGCAGTCAAGAATATTTTCCAAAGAAATTTGGTAAGTTCATTTTTCTCAATGATTTAAACCCGAGAGCAAGGCTACCCAGAGCAAAATTGTCTAAGAGATGAAGAGTAGTTGGTACAAGAGAACTGTGATAGCTATAATTTTTTACTCGACCTTTCTTCCTTGAAAAAAATGTGTAATATGGTATACTTTATTATCACACCTTTGCTTTCATTCACCTTACCTAAGTGCCAATGGCAAACACCAGGATTTCTAGTCCTAGTCAAGCTAGTAATTCCCAACATACATTCATGCTAACTGGATTTTTCATACCATGTATTCTTTCTAAAACATAGAAATTGATATAGGAGACCCACAGTAAGACAATATTTACCTGGAAGATGCCAGTGAGTCACAAACAGGGAAGGGTATTTCCAAGACTGAAGGGATCAATTTATTTTCTTGGATGATCTGCAGTCTAGTAGTATATGACAGAATCCTCTATTTAAAGAGCAGAACCAAACTATCTCATAAGTAGGAAAGGAATAGGGTGGAAAATCTGATTCCCTCTAAGAATTCAAATTTGAGTTTGGCTGCAAGGGTTAATGTACTCTATGCATGAAAAATGCTTGTGCAAGCCAAGATCTGAGTTTTTCTGGAGATAAATCTTCAAGTATGCATGAATTAGGAAGTTGATTGAATTTCCAGTAGAGAATCTCTTACAAATAGTTCTCTTCTGGGAGTTCCTGAAGAGATCACTCCAAGTGACAAGTAACAGGTATCCAAGGACTGCAAATAGAACCTTCTCAGAACAAGGAGTCACATGAATAAGCCCCTCCTGTTACAGTGTGAGTAAACTAAGTCATTCTTCCTTTCACTTCCTTTTATAAACACTAATAACGTCACTGTCACACCCAAATGACACAGATACTGTGAATTTATTTTTCTATTTGACTTTACCGTTTTTGTTGAAGTGTGGGCTAAGACATCTAATCACAATAAGACATTAGTTACCTAAAAACAAATGGATCTATAAGCTGAGGAGCTGGGCATTGTTTCATGTGCATTTGTTCTCCTGAATATCCTCAAGAGAATTTAGAGGACATCTATGTGGTCTGCCAGGTAGTAAGGAAGTGACAGTGAAAGAAGGCAGAGGACTCTTCCAATGAAATTAGCAACACTGAAGTTTCTCCGGCCTGCAGGAAATTACTGGTGTGAAACACGAACATTAAGAATCACAGGAAGCATGTTGCAAGCTCATTTCTTGTCTTTCCTACTGTGAAGGCTGTGTATTTCAACTTCCACTGAGCCATTTGAAAAACATTTGTCACAGCATGCTCTGTACTTGAAATCCATAGGAATTGCATGTGCTGTGTATAGCATCATGACTCTATAATCACTTGGTATTTTGGATCATTTTCATTTCTCTGCTTAGCACTTACATTTGCCAGTTTGGTCCTCCATGCTGTAATATCTTCTTTTATTCCTGAATTTTTACCATTAGTGCTCTTACCCATTTTTTGCTCAGTTATAGCTCTCACTGGCTTCATCTATGGTTCGACTGTAGATTAAATCCAGACTGCTTGAATATGAACACTCCCACTACATGATACAGAGTGCTGATAAAATTACACTTGAGCCAATGAATTAAGTTTATAGTAGTCAAAAAAAAAAATGTTGATGAGCTAGCATTGTGCCAACTAACTTTATGCTAAGTCAGGACTCTCTGACCATGCCAGATCTCCCACGGCTAGTAAACTTCCTACAGATAAGTTGCAAACCTTCTCACAGTCCTGTAGAGTCATTGTCCTTGGAAGCAGTCTTGTATCCTTTATATGCAGGCACAAGGCCTTGTATTTCCCTTTATCTTTGGTTTTCATCTGTTGTCACAGACTTAGTTGTGGACTTGCCATGTTTCTGCATTGACCACTGCCATATAATTTAATGTTAGCTACAGTACCATGGTTATGGTTACTAGACAGGAACAGGATTTGAGCCAGATCAAGGCCATATGGTCCTCATTTGCATTACTCCAGATTCCATTGTGTTTAACTCAAGCCAGATTGAAGGTGGGTAGATCTAAAACAGCTGCTAAGGCTCTATTGAGAGACTCTTGTACAGGTTTCCTATTGCCAGCTTGGGCAGATATTCTGTATGCTGCATTTATTAGGCTTATTTTGTCTTTGCAGAACCATGGCACATGTGCCCTGCCTTCCTATGTCACTATTCATACTTTCCTCTGCACAGTTTTTGGCCTGAATGAACCAAACCTCTCCCACAAGTTCAGGTAGTAATTTCATTCAGGTGCAGCCACAAAAGAAGACTGGATGAAGCAATCCTGTTTCTGCTGTGGAGGAGGAAAAATTTTAACCATGCACCTTCTGTGCTCAGAGCCGTGAGAGAGGTCCTGGTTTTGTTTTGTGTGCTGGTATATAAAGGGACCAGCTGCGCTTGACTAAGGTGAAGGCTCTGAAGAAATGTTAACGTAGACTCAAAGTAATAATTGCTAAATATATGCTGTGAAGTTGTCCTATAACTACTCTGAAGAGCTTAGTTCCTGCCACTCTGAGATCTAGACTTATGCAGATGTTTGAGAGCTTGATCAACTTGTTTGTTGCTCTCTGAGGAGAAGAGGGAGCATCTGAGGACAAATTGGATTATTTTTGAAAGCCCCTGTGACCTATTTTTTTTTCTTATCATTTTCTAAGCATACAGCCAACCTCTAGGCATTTTGCCAATAAAAGTCTATTATTGCTTGCAATTTTGTCCCTGCTATTCTATCAGGCAGGGGACTGGCCACAGGCTAGTCTGTGGCTACCACTCAAAATAAGCTTCCTTGGTGCAGGACTCAGCAGCTCCACATCTGGGGGTTTTGACTTATTATTACACTTATTTTATCCCTGAAAGCTGTAAATCAAAATCCCCTATCTGTTTATTTACACTAAAAAAAAGAGCACATAGTAGTTCACATTGCTGAATTTGCACAGTAGTCCACATTAAAGATAAGATGCAGATTAATACATATGTAAAGAAAAAGAATAAGGAGTTCTCCAACTTAGAAAGTGTGCTTGGTGAAGTGAAAACAGATCTTATATATGCCCCCACCATCCAGTTATCATCATTCATTATTCTAATTTCAGGTAAAGTATCAGAGATTATACATATCTACTTGAACTTGAGATAGAACATACTCAGGCTTTTCCTGGGATGATAAGATCCTCCATGGAGGCCATTTTTTTCTCCCTATACATTAAGCATCGTGGAACATTTTGCACTGTACAAGAAGGACACATGATGTTGGAAAAATATTTCTGTGCCCCTGTAATTGTGTGGGTGACTGCCATAGTGAAGCATAAAGAGTTATCTCCCAGAAGTAGCTGTGAAGCCATCTGTATCTGGTGGTCTCCATGATTTGTAACATATCTTTTGAAGTTCTTGTTCTTCACTCACTGGACCCAACCACAGAAGAGTCTGAAGGGGGCTAGCTGGATCCAACAGTTGCAGGGTATTCATCCTCCATTCTCAGTGGGGCACATAGAGAAAATGTATTTTATTTAACTGGGAATCTACAATGATTATTTTCATTTTTCCATTGAATCAGTTTCTGTATCAGTTGACGAAGCCAGCTAGCTGGGCACATGAGGCTGGTCTTCAGCCAAATGGATGGGTAATATATGAAATTAAATGTATGGGAAGAGGACTCAAACAAGCAAATATGGTCTGGCCCAGAGTTGGTATAATGTTCTGTTGTTGTCCTGGGCCAGAGCCAAATGACAACTACAGCTGTACTCAATTACTTGCGCACAAGCTCTAAACAGAACAAGAGCCAGAAGATAGTGTAGGGAGGTTATGAGAGCCCTAACACAATATGTAGAAAGGTCTTTACTGGCAACGTCTTACTCAAACACCCCCACATCTCCTTGTTGTTAAAGACATCTACCTCACAAGCACAGTTTTCATAATCTGTGTCTCATACACCCTACTAAGCAAAAAGCCTATTTCCATTTTCTTCCAGAATAGAACAAAAAAATGGTTGCAGCCAATCTGGTTCAGCAATCCTGGGAGCTAAACACATACTAAAATTCATAGTTTCTGTTTTGTGCTCTCTGCAACATCTTTTCATAATCCTTTGTTCTGAAGTATATTTACTTTTTTTCCTTGCAGACTTTAGTCTCTTTTCATAGTTAGAATCCCAGAGCCTTCAGGGCTGAGAAACAGAAGTGAATTAATCTAGGTTTTAGAAGGTGGTCAGAACCATATTAATAGAATCCGCAGAACAAAAGGAACTGCAGAGAAAAGCAAAAGAGATTTAAAAAAAAAAAAAAAAGGGAAAAAATGAAGTTGTATCATTCTAACTCATTACTGTAACTTCCAGCTGTGGTATTATATCCATGGCATGAAACTGGGCTGCTACATGAAAGCATGTAGGTATGTGAAGAACAAATTTTGTATGGACAAGGCTGAAGGAATGCGTAAGGAAGCAAATGATGCTGTATCATTCATGCAGTCATTGGGTTGGGTTTATAAAATGATTTTTCTCCAGAGGCAAAAGACAGATTACCTAGATATTTCATCCTAGAAGTCCACTGAAGAAAGAAATGGAGTATACACAGCATGGATAGCCATCACACATTCAATGGCATGTGCACTTGGAAGATCAATTCTTAATGGCTTGGACTGAGGCATGAGTTCAGAATCCAGAATTTTTACAAATACTGCCCAAAAATTGTTTATAGCTTAGGAGTTCCTATCTGCCACACTTATCTGCAAACACTATACAGAGCATTTTGAAGCTTAGTTCTTTGATCTTCACCCTTCAAAGAACCAGCATGTTTAATATTACAGCAAGTAATAACTTTTATTATTAAAGTTCTTCACTGATTATACTGATTGTGACCACAGAAAAGTGGCTTGATAACAGTGGATTATTTACCCAATTTTGAAGTTAAAATTAGGAAAAGATCAGATGCTAGAAGTTTTCATTTCTTAATGACCATTTTCCATTGATTGACAATTCAAATGGGACCTCTCTGAAAGGGAAAGTTAAACACAAATCTCCACAAGCAATATCTATGGAGTCCTCACTCCACTGTGATTCTTCCAGGTTTGCAAAATACCCTTATGTTGTCAGCTCTTACTCTTTTCAAAAAGACTGAAGGAGGAAAAGTCCAATGACAAATCTTAAGAACTCCCAACCCAAAATGAATGTATTGCTTGCTGCTGGGTGATATTCAAAGTAATGGGAAATCAAAAGTAGTCTGAAATATCTTTTGTTTTCCTTAATGGTTCCATGTCAAAGATGTGAACAGGGCTTTTCCACATAAAAGCAATAATGAGTAACGATTACATTCTCTGAAAAACAAAATTAACTGCGAAATGGAAAATAGAAATCTCTATACTGCATTTCCATGGTTCTGGTTTTTTGGTTTTGTTTTTTTTTTTTTTTTTTTTTTTTTTCCTACAGTTGCTTTGAGAATATGGTTTTCAGAGATTCAGTGTGCATCAAGAAATTCAGAGTCATAGAAAGGCTTAGGTTGGAAGCAACCTCTTAAAGTCAACTGGCCCAACTCTTCACTCCAGCAGGAATACCCACAGCAGGAGTCAGGTAGCCTCTGAGCATCTCCAAGGAGGAAACTCCACAGCCTCTGAGCAACTTGACAGTGCTCTGGCACCTGCAAAGCATAGAAATACTGCCTGATTTTCAGAGGGATACTCCAGTGTTCTATTTTGTGCCTGTTGCCTCTTTTCCTGACACTGGGCAGCAATGAAAAGATCCTGGCTCCATTATCTTTGCTATCTTCCTTACAGTATTTATAGGCATTGATAAATCGACATCAGCCTCCTCTTCTCTAGGAAGAACAGTCACATTTCTCTCAGCCTTTCCTCATTGGACATCAGCTCTAGTTCTTTGATTGCCTTTATGGCCCTTCATTGGATTCTCACCAGTATACCCATGTTTTTTCAAACAGAAATCCAGAAGCAGATGCAGCACTCCAGGTGAAAGCCTCAGAAATTCTAAGTAGAGGGAAAGTATCACCTACCTTAGCCTGCTGGCAGTGTTCTCCTAATCCACCCCAGGATACCATTAGGAAGGGTACACCGCTGTCTACTGTTCAACTTTTGTCCACCAGGATCCTAAGGTCTTTTTCTGCAAAGCTTCTTTCCAGCTGATCTCCCCCCAGCTTGTACTTTGGCCTGGAGTTGTTCCTTAACAGGTGTAGGACATTGTATTTCTCCTTGTTGAGCTTCATAGATTTCTAATTAGCCAATTTATTCAGTCTGTCAAAGTCTCTCTGAATGGCAGCATGACCCTCTAATATATCAGCCACTTCCCCAAGTTTTGTACCATCTGCAGATTGGCTGAGATTACAGTCTGCCATGTCATCCACATCATCAAGATTAAGACTGGGCCCAGTGCTGATCCTTGATTCTGCTCCACCAGTCACCACCCCCTGGGACTGGCTGTTCAGTGAGTTTTCAGTTCACTTCACCTCAGTCTTTAAATCCAATCCATAAAGCATGGAGTTGCACGAGTGATAGAGTCAAAGACTCTGCAGAATTCTAACTAAAAGGTCCAGCATAAATGCCTGCCTAAATGTGTTCCAAATTGTTCGACTGTACATGCAAACCACATGCTTTCAACAGCCATAAACTTTCTTAGTGAAATTCTCAACTCTCATGTGACTTCACACATATCATGACATTTTTTTTTAATTTTTGTTTTAACAATGAAAAAAAAAAAAAGGTTATTGGCTCTTTTCCCCCTCAATGTGCAAAATTTTAGGCTCCATTTAAATTCTGGATTTCTGTGCTGTCTTTTCAGTCTTGCCTCCTTTGCGTTTTCTCTCACCTTGAAGAAGTTAGGGCAACACTCTTTCACTGGAAGTTATCCTCCACCTGCTGCTAGTTCATTCCTTCTTGGGCTTCTGAAACTTCTACCTACGTCAATCCTACTCTGTCACAGAGGTTTGGCAGCTAACAAACTGTTAACACTGTTGGCAGTGATCAAAAACAGAAAGGCTTTTTCACCCCTCAGCTGCAAGCCATTTTTCCTACTTGCAACAGACAGCCCCAAACAGACTGCAAACACAAAATTGCAGCCAAACCACAGATCTGACAAAATGCAATCAAACAAACCATTACTCAACAGATAAGCAAACAAATTAATTTACTCCCAGGGAACAAGGACTTACCCCTTCCATACCAACAGTCACACAGACACATGCTGTTTCATATACTCTCTACTCTGCTGAGAAAAAGGAAATACAGATTTAAAAAGCCCTTTCTGAAACTGTGAAGCCCTGTAGATACAAATAGCTTTACTGCCACTGTCCTGGTGAGAGTTTAGTTACAGAAAAATAGCTTCATATTCTTTTTCCACTCAAGAATTTCCTCAGCAATATTAAGTTGAAGATTGGGAAAGTATTTGCTGAAATATTCTTGCAATTCCTATCTGGATATTTATTTTCAATTTCTATCAGCTCCTGGCCCAGATGGACCCAGGGTGCCTCTGTTGGTGTTAAGATCTACCATGACAGGAGCAGCTCTCCCCACTTAATGGCATCTCTGGAGTAAAAGTTCTCTCCTACAAAGCTGAGATCTGCCTTCAAGTAATTTTAGAAGCAGATGAAACTGTAGCCAAGTGTCCTGATGGCAAGTGAATGTAACGTGGGGCTATACAGAAAAAGTCTGTTACAAACTCCATCCTCCCTCCTCTGACAGAAGTTGCATTGACCTCTACTCATTCCTAAACACAGGGTTTATCAGTTCAATTGGCTGTCAATAATATATAAAACAAAATCTCTCCCTGTGGCAAAGGTAAATAGCCTAAATATTGGCAAGGCTTTACTTGCAACATTTCCTGTTGGCTTGCCTAGGTTATTGTCTGGTCAGATTGCTGGCACTTACCTCTTTCCATATGCTGTATGGACAGCCTATATATCTAATTTGTACATTGTGAACTCCCAGGAGAGTTCTCATGCAGGAGCCTAAAAAGCTGTGCACTGCCATGTCAGGGAATGTAAACAATGCATGACACACTGCAGTATGTTACAGATTATTGGAAACACGATAGCTGCATCAGTGGGATACTCTGTACAGGCTAATTTTCTCAGCTCCACAGCAGTTGGATTGCTTGTAGTAGCCAAGATGCAATGTGCAGCACAGATGTATTCCAATCATACAGCTGCAGAATTCTGTGCATTTATTCCAAATGGCTGAAATTTTCATTGAACTGAAATACATGTTGGCAACACTTCTGGTAATCAAGTCACATTTAAAATGTCTAACTGAATGTAGACAGGTGTTATATTTTAGCTTATCTAAATAATAAAGTATTTTTTTTTTCTCTGATAAACTTAATACTACTAAATCAAAGTTGAATAATCCAGATTACTCTGAAAGTAAGGTTTTTCACATTGCCCTTTGCTTTATTACTTCTTCTTTACTGATATCAGCAATTAGTACACAAGCATAGACATAGTCCAAACTAACTGATAATCTGATCACAAAAGGGATCTCTTTAAGAGACAGTAAAGAAAAAAGTGAGACTTCAACCTAATTTTTATGTCATGAACATCAGAAAGGTGTTGGATAAGATTTTGTGGAAGAGAAAGTAGGACAACAAACAAAAATTAATATTCACAGAATCACAGAGTGGCTTAGGTTGGAAGAGACCTCAAAGAGTATTTAATTCCACCATCATTCTGCAGGCAAATTTACCATCCACTAAATCAGGCACTAGACCAGGCTGCCCAGGGCCATCCAGCCAGGCCTTGAACACCTCCAGGGACGGGGCATTTAAAACCTCTCTGGACAACTTTTGCCAGCATGTTCTCTTCTCCAGGCTGAGCAAGCCTAGCTCCTTCAGCCTGTCTCCACAGGAGAGATGCTCCTCAAGTAAAGTGCCAAAAGTTTGGAGAGACAGGTGAGCAATACAACGTAGAGACTTCTGAATTTAAGTAGTTTCAGCATTGACTGCATATACTTATATGTTAAAACATTAGGATGGGGTGTGAAGGAGTTAAATAAACCAGGAACAAGCAAAAATCTTCACTCTGTTTGAGTCTTAATCATCTTTTGTAAACGAGGACGTGTTGACACATGTATGTCATCTTGGTGTTGACAGATGCAACATAATCCACGCTGAAGAAAAAATCCTGAAATAAGTACGGGTTACTGACTTATTTTTGTCAACTCAGAAGATGAACACAGATATTCAGGAGATATCTGTCATTGTGGAGAGGGAATTAAACATAGAGCTGAGATGATAAAACATTAAAAATGCAACACTGGAACACGATTAAAAAAACATTCTATCTTTCAGAAGTTGGTTGCTTTACCTTTCCAATGAGGTCTACTGAGCAGGTCACACCAAACAGACACTGCAGAAGTACACAGTTCTGAAAAAGACCATGGCCATGAAAATCTTGTGTGGAGAGAGACTGCAGGATTTGGAGTTGTTTAGAAAAAAAGGCATAGAAGATGAGATGATAAAAATGTAAAATTGAATTAATGTAATATAATCAGAGTCTCATAAGATAAAAACAAATTAATCTCTGGAAAATGTCAGCATTTTATCAGAATTTAAAACTCAAAGTTATTGGCTGCAAAAGGAAGTAACAGGATAGACAGAAAAGGTTTTGATTTGGGGGTTTTAGCCAAAAAAGTAACAGGTTTTTCATGGAAAGAATACAGTATTTGTAGGAAAGTATTTCTGAGAGAATTCAGTTTTCTGCCGAAAAATAATTTCGGCAGAAAATGTTTGATCATCCCTAATTTAACTGTAGAAGATCAGAAGTGGGTATGAAGCAGTTATTTGACGTATCTTCTAACCAAGGCTAACAATTTCACACAAGGTTCAATGTATTTTGCCAGTGCTTCAGAAAAATTCCTGTCAGCCATTTCTCTGCAAAGATACCTCCTTTATTTTGACAGATTTTTCTCTGAACTGTAACTAGCTTGATTCTGTTAATCTGCAAAGAACTCTGCAAAATCACATCTTCAATAACTCAAGGCTCTTTTAACAAATTTTCAGTGACAATTTTCAATCAACTCTAATTTTACGATTGAGTGGTTTAACCAGATAGATAGTTATCTGTTCTGGCTTTTGTCAAGCAGCGCAAAATGTCTCCTGCTTTGTCTTAAACAACAGAAAAAGTTTGCGATTGCTGAATTTAAGCATTGCAAATGAAGTTATGCAGCTACATTTCTTCTAGTTTAGAAGATGTCAAAAACGTCTACAGCAAAGTATGGAAGCTGTCGTATTTCTGTACACAAAGTAAGTGATAATGAGTTTTCTTTTAATTTAATTTGTAATGCTATGTTTGCAGTCAGCCAAGACAGCAATCTGTTCCTGTGCAAGATAAAGCATGCCAGTTCTCACATGCTTTTATTTTTTTTAAACATGTGAAAATACATATCTAAACTGATTTAGATAGAAAAATGTGTCTTCTGCAGTGTAGCCACTGTATAATCTTTTTCACCAAGAAACAAAAACTCCATCATTTTTTGCAGAATCTTGGCAGAGAGGAGGGTGTCTGCTACTAGTGCTTCCTTGTTTGCCTGGGCATTGTGAAGAAGATCTTATAGTACAGTCTTGAAGCCAGATTTTTCCTGTCCCTGGTGACTTGACACACCGAGCCAAATTCGCCCTTTCTGCTGAGTGTAAATCCAAGATGTTTCTACGGTCAAAGAAGGAACTGAGTACAGTTTTTGTGTAGAAACATGTGAAGAGTCCTATCAAAATTTTAAACACTTATTAAGAGGTAAAATACTTATCCAAGCGATGTGATTATACATGGCTGCCCAAAACAGAACGCTATAGTTGATCAAACCTTTAAAGCAGTTTCAGTACTTAACAGGGCAACATTTCAGTGGAGAACAGGCTACTCCTGTGAGTGGAAGATGGAACCAGAGGGGGAAAAAAAGGAGTGAAGACCTAGTCAGTGTTATAAATGTTTCTCTACTTCTATTTAAGTACAACATTCACTGCAATTTTGCAGTTTAATGTTAGGCACTCTTGCTGTTGTAATAACTCTGAACTGGAATGAAAGAAGGTAAAATACGTACCTCCCCTTTATCACCTTGAAGAGTTTTGATAGCAAAGAGATGGACACATACATAGCAACATTAATGTACTTATGAATATTTAGAGGTGCTGGGCCAGAGTATTTTTTAGTAGATGTTAGCAGATTCATACCATGTATAATTTTCCCATTGTTAAAGGAGAAGTTTTCCTGAAAGTGTTTTCTCTTCCTTCTTTTTTCAACTAATTTCTCTCTGTTATATCTAACTGTATTCAGCTCCACTTGAAGTTAACATATTAGTAAAGACGAAAGTAAACAAATCTAAAATTTATATTAATCTCATGTCTACCTGCTGTCTGCACAGAAATGAATCTGTATCCTGACACTTCCTCAGGTATAGTCCAACAAGAAGTTTTTTAAATTTGTTTTTTAAGCCTAAGATATCCTAAGATTCAGCAAACAGTCTCATTCTAGAACCTAATTTTAGTTTATCAACTCATCAATCTCTAGTGAAAGTTAGAACTATGAGTAACATTTTCTGAACAAGAGAGACTACAAATGTTGGGCCTCTTCAGCAATATGCCTAAAAAAGCACTCATATTTGTAATTGATGTCCAGCTAACTTGATAGAATCAACCAGATCTGTCCAGGGGTTGCATTGCTTTGCTATTTCTTGTCACGCTTAAGTCCGTTCAGAAACTGGTGTTCATCTGTATAGGGTATCAGCTGCAGTTTACAGAAAAAATATCCAACTCACAGTGGCTATCCAGGGGGCCACCCTTCTACTCAGGTCATACGTGGTACAGGTCCTTGGAAGCACTGAAACTCCTTCTGCTAAGTTCTTCAAGATACCAGGTAAAATATTGTTAAGAAGATCAATGATCACATATAGGAAAATGTTGACTTACCTAATCAGGGATGAGAGGTTTGTGGTTACAGACCACTCCTTCTCAGGAAATAGCCTTTATTCAAGATACATTTCCTTTTCAAACGCTAGCCCTCAAATAAGCCCAAACGGGGATGGAGTCAGGGGTGAATTGTTTGCATCTGTGCTCCCTGGGTCAGCCACTCCCTTCTCCTGGTGCTCAATCGTCAGTTCAAACCATGATATAACATAGTAGCAGTAGCAATTTGGAGTTTGAGAATCCAGTTCTCAGCCATACAACTTACATCTGTACAATACAACTCAAAAAGAGAGAAAAAAGTGAAGATGAGGTGCGAGGATGAGGCCTCGCCTTGCCTTCAGGTCCCTGTTCTTCAAGCTTCTCCCTAAAAGCTTCCCTTCTTACTTCTTGAGGTTTTGTGCTCCAGAGAGGATTGTGGATTTTAGATCCTCACTATGTGGAGATTCCAGGCTTTAAAAATGGTTAGTATCCGTTTAGTATTTCCTATTGCTTAGGCTTAAGAGTTGCTGATTTTTGCAAGCTGAGAGCCCTAAACAGATGCTATTAATCTGGTGTATAAATTCTCTTTAGACAGAGAATCATAGAATGGCTTAGGTTGGAAGATGCATCAAAGTTCATCTAGTCCAAACCACCAGCTATGGCTGGGTTGCCAATTGCTAGATCAAGCACTAGATCAGGTTGCCACATTCAATATGGCCTTGAATACCTCCAGGGATGGGGCATCCACAGCTTCTCTGGGCAGCCTGTGCCAGCATGACACCATGGAAAAACATCCCCCAACGTCTAATCTGAATTACCCCTCCTTCAGTTTAAAACTATCCCCTCTAGCCCTATCACTATCTACCTGTGTAAAAAGTTGATTTCCCTGCTGTGTGTAATCTCCCTTAAAATACTGGAAAGTCATAATGGGGTTTCCCTCCAGGCTTCTCTTCTCCAGACTGAATAAGCCAAGTTCTCTCAGTTTGTCTTCATAAGTGGCTCCAGCTTCTCTAAAATGCTATAACCTATTGAGATTCACATAGTTTGTAATCAACCTGTACCCTTAAACACTACCGATGATTGCCATAGTATTTCAGCTCACAAAAAAACACTTGGGGAGAAAAAAGATGGGCATGTAAGAATTTAAGATGATGCAAATTAAGTCACCTAAACTTGTATCTCAGCAGCATATTAATAATTCCATTTTATGTCTCATGTGCTAAAGCATACATGGCCAAGCAATTTCATTGCCTTCTTTTTTGTTGTTGTTGTTTTAATAAAACATAAAATATGTAAAAATACATAAAAGAAGATTTGTGACTTATATACATTAACTATCCTATAACTTCTATATACAGCCCAAGACAATTCTTCAATCAGCATAACTCAGGCAAACCAAAAGATTGAATAGCCAAGTTCTAAAGGAAAATTATCAGATCGTAAAAATTGTGTAATATATCTCACAAATCATAGTAACAGACCGTGTACATTTTTAATATCTCAGATAGTAATGTCTTTTCATGTTTGTGAAAGTCATGCTTTCTTAAGCACACCCTCATACACAAATACTGTAGTACTGCCTTCATCTACGTTGCACATAATCTCAGCCATTTCTACTCTGAAAGAACGGTTTGAGTCTCAATTTTGACCTTTTTATTCAGCAGCACACCACTAAGGGATAACAAGAGGTCTGCCGTATCTATGCTCCTCAGAACATAACTGGCATGACAGGCAAATATCTGAAAAACTCACGTAAGTGCTTCTTAGCAGAAGTATCAAACAGATGTGTACTTTAGGAAATATGCTTACCTGATAATTTATTAGGCTTGACCTCATTTTCCACTGGTCAGCAACACTGAATACTTCCACTATTTTCAATATTATTATTGAAATTATATTATATCAATATCAAATTTTCCACATTTGATTGGCAAGTGTTTTTCCTCTCCTGTATCTGGGTCTCATGAAAACTACCAGGACAGAAGCTTCAGTGCATTACAGAGTTCCTACTTCTGCTTTTTAAAAGCTCCTTAAAATGGCCAGTGCTATTTTCCTGATTTGATGTACAAAGCCAGAAACCTTACATGTCTTTTCTGACCATTCCAAGCTGATGAAAGGAAGTATGCTAATCAAGCATGTAAATCAAGTTTGGGTTGGCTTGGTTGACACTCTTTGTTGATTAGGAAAAATCATAATTTTCATCTCCTTTCTTTCTATGAAAACAAACGGAATATTTAAATGATAAAGATTTCTGTTAGAACAAAGAGAGAAATTTCTTCCACAGAATATTTTGAAGAAAGTTCTGCATATGAATATACATATTGATAGTAGTTTTATAAATCGCCATTCCTCTAAAAGTATCAAAATACAGAATGTAAAGAAAAAATAAATAAATGCTAAGGGCCTGAAGTATTGCTCTTATTGTTCCCCGGTGAAATAAAACAGTCCATGTAAAGAGACACTAAAAAGACAACCAAGAATATCACTGAACTGGAAGTAGAACAAGACTGGGAGAATTTTGAAAGGAAATATTGATACTTATGCATATTTCTCTTTTTCCCTGTTGTCCATTTACATGCATTGCTGGAGGCAGGATATAGGGCTAGATAGAGTTTTCATCAAAACTAGTAGGGCCATCCTGGAGTTTTTAGGCAGCTTTAATATTTAAAGACATGGAAGTGCATTTCTATCCCCAGCAGACAGTAGATTATTATTTTCAAAGAGAGAGGTTCTTTGCGGGTTTATAGACCACAGTAATGACATTCTTTATCATTCCATGATAAAGCCCATCATCATTTTATCCTGCATAATGTTTATAAAATAAAGTAAAAGCCACACTTTTTTGTTTTGTTTTAAAATGTGGTCTTTATAAACAATAAAACCAAGCTTTTACAGTAGCCTTGTAACACTAATATATATTTTACGCTTTATAACCTTGTTCTTATGTGAGTTTCCACAATATTTTTGTGTACAGTTCTGCAAAAATCTATTACAGATTTTTCTTTCTTGTTTTTTTTTTTTTTTTTTAGTCACAGCTCTATTATTTTATGCTTTTAATTAGGGAAGTCATATGTTTTACATTACTTCTCTTTTAAGAAAAACAGTTATTTTCATATTCTCATTAAGCTCTAAAAGATTATCTAACTAATTTATTTACAGAGTTATTTCACTCTATGTCCCTATAAAGAACAAGAGCTGTTTATCTACTTCTTTTATAAAAGCACTCTTTTTCCCATAGAAGGAAAACATGCAGACATTTCAAGCTGGATATTTAAGATAGTTCTAATTATCTCTGCTTGTCACAGTGCAAAACATTACTGTTAAAATTTAGCAATGTCCTAAACTATAAATGATCCCTACCAAATACGAAGTAATGTTTTCCTCTTTAAAACAAACAAATTATAGCCATGGAGATTGTTCTAAAATTATTCTGCCTGTCTTGCAGGCTTACTCTTTGTAAGTATAATTCAGCACATGTTTGCTGAATTAAAGGGAGCCATAAGCATTCACTTCAACTGATGAGTTGATCCTCCCTGTACATAAAAGGAAAACACTCATTAAGTTAGGGAAGGGAAGGGGAAGGAGGGAAGGAACCCTGAGAGTATGACTTGCTCTTTAGCATCAGAAAGTTAGCAGCACATGTGGAGGACAAAATTTGTGGTGTGCGCCCAGACATGGTGGGACCAGAAGACAGCAACAAAGATGATTGGAGGGCTGGAATACCTCTCCTTTGAGGACAGGCTGAGAGGGTTGGGGCTCTTCAGCCTGAAGAAGAGAATGCTCCAGGGGAACTTCATAGTGGCCTTCCAGTTCCTGAAGGGAGACTACATAAAAGCTGGGAAGGGAGTGTAGATTTAGACTAGATATTTCAAAGAAACTCTTTATTGTGAGAGTGCTGATACAATGGAACAAATTGCTCAGCCAGATTGTGGATGCCCCCTCCCTGGAAACATTCAAGGCCGGGCTGGATGGGGCTTTGAGCAACCTGGTTTAGAGGGAGGTGTCCCTGCCTATAGCTGGGAGCTGGAACTAGGTCTTAAAGGATCTTAAAGGTCCCTCCCAGCCCAAAATTCTTCTCAAACTTCTCTATGTTTCTATTACAATCTTCCATCAAGCTGGCAATAACAGAAAATTGTTCAACCCAGAAAGTTCAGACCATCCATTACTGTCAAACACACCATACTGTCAAAGCCCGCTGGTACAGATGGCATATAAACATGGCTGGTTGGGTTAAGATACAAATAAAATCTGCCTAGGAAGAAGGCAAAATGGACCTCATTTAATCTGTGACATAAGCGAAGTGTGCTCTCAATGGTAGATATCTGCAATGACAAAGAAGCATTGTAATGCATTGGTGCCCTTCAGTACTGGCACCAATGAGAGCTCTAAGCAAGAAAATCTTCGTAGTAGTTCCTTTGGATAAAATGATAAAGGCTTATGATATATTAGCAAATAAAGTTAGCACAGACTGTAAGGGCATCTTGTATCATAGAATCATAGAATCATAGAATCACCAAGGTTGGAAAAGACCTAAAAGATCATCCAGTCCAACCGTTCACCTATTCCCAATAGCTCCCACTAAACCATGTCCCTCAACACAACATCCAGTCTTTCCTTGAACACCCCCAGGCTTGGTGACTCCACCACCTCCCGGGGCAGTCCATTCCAGTGCCTGACCACCCTTTCTGAAAAGTAATACTTCCTAATGTATAGCGTAGCTTGTATTCCTACAGCTAAATTCTTTTACCCTTCAGTACTAGCTGATTGCATCTAGATTTCCCTCTGGAAATCCTGATCCGTGCTGGAGTCAATGTCAAGTTTTTTGTTTGTTTGTTTGTTTGTTTGTTTGTTTGTTTGTTTTGAGAGAGGGTGTTACTGTTCCCAGGGCCAGGTGAGAAGTGTAACAGTTGCTAATTACCAACAGTTACACAGTATAGACAATCATATGCCTGTGCTTAGGTTTGCACCTGGACCATTTTAAGTCTACTAATAGAGGGTATTCTAGTGCAGGCAGTATAAACAAAATACCTCTTCACAGGGAAAATTTCAGCCTTTGGTAGTGCTTCTATACTACCTCTGACTCGGCTACTAGGATCAGGAGTGCTGACATCAAAAATGGGATGCTGTGTTGTGCCCTTGCAACCCCAGCTGTTTGAAGGCTTGCAAGGTTACAGCTCATATTGAATAGCACTCTGTGCCAGGTGGCCCCACAATCAATGATACCAACATTATTTATTCTCTCTCCAAAGCCTTTTCCAGGGCCACTATCTGCATCCAATATCTCAAGTATTACAAGGTCGCTTGGCAGCATTTCACACAGTACAATATGGATTCCTGCAGAAACGAAACCCTCAGCACATGATTTGCTAATGGATGCAGATTAATGAGGAATATTGTGTTAAAGGAATGTTGATAGAAAAGGGCATAGATTTTGGAGTCTAAAAAAAAAAAGTTGCATAAGTATGTCATATGTCATAAGGACCAATTATTTTGCTGTCAACAGGACATTTCATAAGTATTTTAGTTAGAGGGTTCTGCAAGGGCTGATTTAGATTTATTCATAGCATGAGAAAGAAGGATAACCTTTGATCTTTTTTAGTTTTCTTGCTTAACAATCATTATTTGAATATTCTTTTTTAGACTTATGCAACTATTACAGCAAAGAAGCTGTAGCTACCTCTCTGCAGAACCAGAAGAATGATATTTGGGAATACCCTTGACAGATGGAACATTGCGAAAATGGGAATTTAAATAAAAGTGGCTGGAAAACAGCCTCTGCTACCACTGTGCCTCCTGCCCATGTGTTCCTCTATGGTCTGGTTCCTCTATGACCACTATATTTGTCACTACTTTCTTTTTAATAACACTCCTCCTGGCTTTACATATCAAATCTGGGTGATGTGCACGGAATGTGACACCAGTGCATTTGTTAATGAAAGACATCAGAAAAGTTATCCAGAAAAACAATGAAGAAATTCAAGTCCTGTTCACTCCTTTGTCTGCTTGGGATTACCCACTCTTCTGTCTTTTCCATTTGTCAGTCACATTTTTGTCATAATTTGGTCCTCAGGGTGCTTTGTGACTTTCACACACTTTTTTTCCTGATGATGATGTCTGAAAGCCTAACACTGTTTTTAAGGCAGGAGATACAGGCCTGCCAGACTACATCTGAATCTGTTACTTTATAGATCACTGGAGTCTCTCGGGCTACAGACAAGGGGCTGAAGTGCACAACTCTTTTAGTGTTCAGCTATATTTATAGATGAATATATAGCTAAGAAACTGAATCACCACAGTGATCTGTCATCTGTGATGTGATCTTCTATCCCAGCACACCTGCAATCTTGGTGCTGCTGGCAGAGCAGCAGGAGTGCAGATCAGGTCTGGGGCTCAGCATGCGTTGTGGTTGCTGTGGTGCTGCCAAAGGTCATTGCTGCTGTCAGGGCAGGGCACCTCGCACGCCAGTGCTGGGAGCACTGAGATCAGACAGCCGTAGTGATCGGGCAGGGCCAGATCAACATTCTGCTTTTATTACTTTTACTTGAAGGAGTCTGCCTACCTGCAAGAGGTGAAAGGCACTTGCTGTCTACTCTCTATTGGTGTTACAGATTATTATTCTTGTTATTTATGATTAGCAGGTGTTATTAAATAGAAACACTACAAGAAAAGCTGAAGAATTCTTAAAATATTTCCTGTCTTATTTCACTTTCAGTTCAGGCACTGGTTCTTAAAAGCCAACCACAGCATTTACAGAGGCTTTGCTTCTCTAGGACATGATGAAATCAAAGGCACATTCAAAGGAATGCTTAAAGCGTTATGAAAATCATTGACTTACACAAAATTATGGAAGGATTTTCATTTTTTTGCAAGTGAGACAAAGTATTCTCATAGCAATAACAGGGGGAGAGAAGCAAGATTGCCTTGGGTTGTGAAGTAACTACTTCACAGCATTTGGGGAAGGTATTGCTGGAGTCTGGACACTTGAAACTTCAACCATTCTGCATATTGGATATGGTCAGAGTACTAATTACCAGGTGCTACTCATCTCCAGTCTTGGTTTTACCGTTATCAAAGCTAGAACACAGGAGACACTTGCGGCTTGCAAACTTAAAATAACTCAGAAGTGTTGGTAAAGATATACTTGCTCTGAAGGTACATAAAGTGCTCTTTGTCAGATTTACTTCACGTGTTAACTGACACAGTGCACACAGCAGTCAACAGTTTGGTTAAAACTTACTTTAAAAGTAATTAAAAACTTCTTTTATGGCTTCTTTTTATGTGGACAATTTCAGCTTTCATAGCAACAGAAAAATAAGACAAGGTTTCCTGAGGTGCCAGATTGATTAAAATTTCCTCTTAATTAGAAGAGGTATAACTGATAAAAGCATAACTTCCATTTTAATATTTATTTACTCCCTTCACTGCTGAAAAACATGAGGGCTGGAAGAACAAATAAGTGTGGACCAGAGCTGTGGAAATATAGATGTTCAGAAAGTAATCTCTCACTTACAAATCCAACAGGAGCAAAAACACTACAGAAAAGTCTGAATAATGTTATATATTGCAGAGACTGAAAAATTGTTTCCTTTTTCTTGAGGGAATTGTTGGAGGCTATTTCTTTAAAATACATTTCAGTTTTGCCATTGTCTTTGAAGAAAATAAGTTTAAGCTCAATTGATGCATTTTGAACTATCATAATATTGGCTAAATTCAGTTTTTACATTGAAATTTTGAAATGCTAACATTGTTATCAGGGAAGAAATTTCACCGATCACAGCAGGGACAAGATTTCACCTAGCTCATTCTTTTTGATAATTTTTCTCCTTTGTCAATTTCTTTAGCAATATGGCTAATGAGAAGTTAGCCTGAGAGGTTTTTTGGCTTTAGTTTTCCTCTAAAATTTCACTCAGTGAGACTAAATGGATCTGCAGGACTATCAAAATATCATACTTGTGAATATAAAGTACTAGATAACAAAATAGATAATTTACTCATGGTTTCTCTGATTTTATGGAACAAATATCATTGGATGAATTCTTGCAGATTTCTGATCTTCATCAGCTGTGGATTAAAACCTAAAGTGAATGAATGAATGAATAAACAAATAAGGTGGCAGCTAATCAGAGTAAAACTTCAGTTCTTCCAAAGGCCTTGTTCTGCGTCTCAATTAATAAATTAAACAGCCAAAAGGTCCCCTTAGAGGGCATCTGGATTGCTCACCATACCTGTATTGCCATTTTTTACCAGTTTCATTTACTGTTAGAAATATTGCAGAATGTGGCACAACCTGTGAATGGATGAACTGTATGTATATCGTGGGTGTATGATGTACAATTAAAAGCAACAACACTACACTGTCCTGAGCAAGAAGTGTACTGAAAACCGTACATTACTGCTAGGTCATTTTATCTCATAATCAGTTATACTTCCTTACACTGAAGACGAAAGTCAGCCCACGTTCCTGATTTATACTTTTTTTGCTGTTTTATTTCAGGTAACTTGATGATGTAACCTGACATGATATAATGTAGCATTCCTGAACATGGGGAAAACTGAATGTTATTTCAGCTGCCACGCATATTTTTGGATAGTAAATTGTAGAGTCTTTGTCAGACTTTGTTCAAGAAGAAATAGATAAAAAGCTACATGTAGACTATGAAATCTTATCAATTTAAAGAGTGGCTGTGGATATTTCTATTGTACTGTGATCTATAACAAACACAGAAAGTATTTATACTGTCTATGGCTGCCAAAAATACAATTAAATCAAAATAAAATGTTTTCATGGTCAAAATAAAAGAAAGACAGCAATGTAAAGCAACGTTGAAAGATTTCTGTCTGTATAGCCTGGTAAAATAATGAACAGAAGAAAGGAAGGAGGGGAGGAAGAAGATATCACCACCTGATCACAGAGTGCTATGATGCCATTCAGAAGAATCTCAACAGGCTGGAGAGATGGGCAGAGAGGAACCTCTTGAAATTCAACAAAAGTAATTGCAGGATCCTGCATCTGGGGAGGAGTAACCTCAGGTATCAGTCCAGGCTGCAGGCTCATCTTCTGGAACGTAGCTCTGCAAAGAAAAGCCTGGTTGTTGTGGTGGACAACGAGTTGATCATGAGCCAGCAGAAGGACAATATTATCCTGGGCTGCATTAGAAAAAAAAATTGACAGCAGGTCAATGGATCCTCTACTCAGCTGTGGTGAGGCTTCACCTGGAGTTCTGTGTGCCAGTACTGAGCTCCTCAGTACAAGAATGATGTGGAGCTCCTGGGAAGAGTCCAGTGAAAGGCTATTAAAATGATAAATGGATTGGAGCACCTCTCATGAAAGGCTGAGGTACCTGAGCCTGTTCCACCTGAAGAGAAACCCCAGGGAAATCTGATCAAAATGTGTAAGTAACTGAAGAGAGGGTGTCTTCTCTCTCTCTCTGAGGGTGGCATCCACTGATAGGACGAGAGGCAATAGGCACAAACTGAAACACAGGAAATTCCATCTGAACATGAGGAAAAAACTTCACTGTGAAGATGACAGAGGTATCGAAACACTCTGAAGTCTCCTTCCCTGGAGATATTCAATAGTTTCCCAGACACAGTTCTTGGTAATGTGTTCTTGGGGATGCTGGTTATCAGAGTGGTCGAAGAGATGACTTCCAGAGAACTGTTCCATTCTCAACCATTCAATGATTCTGTGATTTGTAAGAACTGAAAGAGGGTAGATTCTAAAGGCAATGTGACTTCTTTGTTGCTTTTTCTTCTTGTGGCAAAAGATGTTACCCTTAAGCTGGGTTCTGGGAGTATCTAGTGGCTATCTGGATATGTTTCCTATAGCAAGTTCTGTTAAACTGTTACATACTCCTTAGGAAAAAGAGAAATGCCCATTAACACTCAAGATATTTAAAACTAGACTGTAAACTGCAGGGAACAATTCTAGACTTCCAAGGGAGAGCAACATGCGACCCAATACTCGGTTTTCCATCTCTAGTTACACTGGCTCTGTGGCTGGACGTTTCAGGGGACTTGAAACAAGATACCAGCCTCTCACATCAAGGGCAACGGAGGATATCTGTGGCTTCTTTGCCATTGCTCTGGCAAAAATGTTATTTCAGTAGAGGTGTACTGACACTGTAACCAGAGGTGAGTTGAGGTCAAAACACAGTGAAAATCCTGCTAAAAACTTGACAGAAGGAAAAGGCACATGAATGTATACACCTCGGACTTAGCTTCTAAATATTAGCTAAAGTTTGAAGCATGAGATGAGGCTGGGGAATTCTGAAACTGATTACGAGTTATGGCCTGCTTCCTGTTTCCATTGAAGTCAAAGGCAAAACTCCCATTGATCTCATGGGAACAAGTTATACTTTCCCATTCCATTGCTCTGATATTTTAATGGACTTTAACATTTTTGCTTTAAAATATCACACTCATGCTGACAGTTTAAACACCAAATTTCTTGACGTTTGGGTAATTTGAAATAACCCAGATGTGAAAACTCCTACAAACAAGATTTATAAAGGAAACAAAATCTTACCCTTAATGTTGACAACTCTTGCAATACCACTAATATCAATAAAAGCAAGAAAAGTTATTTTTTGCAGCTCCACAGGGACAAAACCATTCAGCTACTCCCGCCTGAAAAATAACTCCCACCAGGACTTCAAAAGATACTGGTCACAACCTTGCATATATGAGGAGTCATTAGAACTTCTCAATAGTTCTCTCTAACCTGTTTTTATGCAAAGCTGTGAGTTCAAAGGTCACTCTGTACATCACACATAGCAATGTCGGGGAGCTTTTATAAGCATAGGTAGAGTTGAAGTGTTAAATTACAACATATCACATGACTCTGTAACTGCAAGTCAGGAAGGTTTCAAATCTTGGTATAAAGGAACATTACTGAGGTCTGAGCCCTTTGAGTTTTTAAGCCTCTCATACCCAAATTTTAGTTTTCTTTGGATTTTCGTTTCATTTCATGGAATTCCTGGGCTAAAATAAACCTCTTTCTGGACAAGAAGATCTGAATACAACTCTTTTTTGCACTAAATTAACAAAATACCAAAGTCAGTCCTGAGCTGGCACCCTTGTGATGAATCTACTGTAACCCTTTTTGATGAGCTAAGCTGAAGTCTGCATCACTGTTTTTCATATAATATTCTTTGTTCTGCCTCAAGCATTCAAAATTTCCAATTTGAAACACCTAACTATTTTTACATAGAGTTTTGAGAACAGTGAAATAGTAACCAAATTCTATATGTATATATAAATTCATATGTCTATGAGTGACATATCATTCTATACTTCTCCCCCTGCAAACAAGATGGAACTATCCTGACAGAGAGCCATCTTCATGCCTCCACATTGCCATTGTGGGCTTTGATTTTTATTTTTTTTTTTCAGTTAGAAGCTATTAGAAGTGGCTTCTGAAACGACACTAAGCCAGTCCTAACAAAGCCTCAGCCTGGCCACTTCAAAACTCCTGAGCACATGAGAAGGTGAAGAGGAGCCCTTTATTTTCTGTTCCCACCTCTCAGACATGCCTTTCTTTCCATGTGTTTTTCCCAAACTCATGTCACTGGCTGAAGAACAGGGAAGACAAAAATCAATCATTTGATTATTCTTCTCTATTTTGCTTCCCTTTTCCTCCTGGGATGTCAATGGCCCTGAACTCAGGAAATCCATCTTTCTCTCATCTTTGTGGTAAAGAAAATCTTCCTTTGTGACAGTACACCATACACGGTAGTTGTGGATATAATTATTGTACATTAAAAAAAAAAAAAAAAAAAAAAAAAAATTATGATCATAAGGAGTAGGTGAAAATAGAAGGCAAACTTTGGAAACAAGCCTTTTTTCAGACCACCATTCCTGGAGCTTTGCCTATAGGAATCAGGATCTATCAGTTAATCTTTCATGTGTATATGAACACAAGAAGCATATAATTAGTAAATTATATGTGTAAGGTAAACATGTAGGCAACTGTCAGGGAATAATCAGTTGGAGGCTTCTCTAAAATCACCATTCATAAATTTAAAAAGTTCAATTTTTTTTAAACTCTGAAGGAGGAAGGTAATGAGCTCCCACTGTATTGTAGTGATATTTAGTCAAGTACTTCCCTTGGATCTCTTTAAAAATTTCAGATAGTCTCATAAATAGAAGAGGAGGAAGATGCAATAATTGAAGCCGAGTAAATATTTTGGAAGAAATGAAATTTTATTGAAACAGATGTTTTCCAGAACTGTATCTGTTTCAAGAACATTTCCAGAGACTCGAGGATTTCAGAGTGATCCAACAAACAAACAGAAGAAAGATCAAGATCAGTCCTCACATTTCATTGGTGCAGATGTTCAGATGTCAAAAATGCATGTTCAAACTCTCCATCTGACTCATGCAGAAACAAATCCATCCCCTGATTGCAAGAGAGAGAAACAAACATGAACAGACATAGTGAAGTCAAAAACCTCCCTCAAATAAAACTGCTTCTGGTTTTGATGAACATTCTTCATCCTTTTGTTTTGTAAACATTTACAGTAGGTTTAGGATTTTTTCCAAAATAGAATCAAAATTTCAATCATTTAAACTTCTACAAAACAGGGTTTGTCCACTGGGATGTTCTGTATACAGTACACATCTACTATTTTTATTACTATGATGCTATTCATGTCATACCCTCTTTACTGCATGTAAAAGTGTGCTGTTTAGATTTTAGTATATAAACATACTCCTAGTCTGTAAAAGAAATGGAAGCATGAAATAGTCAGCACTACAACTTTAAAATAATTCTTATAGGGATACATTAGGCAGGACTCCGCACATTTAAAGGTATGCAGAGATTTGCAAGGGCTAAAAAGGCACTGTTTCCCACCATTATCTTTCCTCATGAAAGTACATGTTCTTCACACTGGCTGTCTCGGAAGTGCTGAACTGATTTTAGTTGTCTGTGTTGACACCATTTGCTTATAGGCATTCATTCACTGTCTCTTCTGTCAGTGTAATACAGTTTGTCATGGCAGCTCTAAGTGGCAGAAACTAGGTAACCCACTCAGTCAATTCCTAGCCCAGACTTGATTTAGACATATGTGTTGAAGTAGCAGTTTTTCCAATAAGCTTCATTCTCTTTCCTTTCCTATCCAATTTTGTTTTTTATTTTGTTTTGTTTATTTTGTTTTTGCCTTTTTTGCATTTGATCATCTTTTATTTTTGTATTTGTTTGTTAATTATTAAACATTTCCATTAGCAAAAATAATGAGGTCTTGTGTTTTCTAAATGAGTAGTTCTGCTAAGTATGCTCAATATGTTAAAATCTATATTATTTTTTACCCTCCTGGTAAAACCAGAATTTGATTCAGATAACTGCAAAGTTAAGCATGTCTGAACAAATATACTCTTGAATCATACTACACTTGTTGAGTGCTCCTCTTTTTTTATTCACTTTTTTGTCTTTTGATTGTCCTAAAACTTTGGAAGCAGCTGGGCACGCTGACATCATAGTATCCATCATGTTGCATAAACCTTGAAACTAATTAATAGAGGCAATAACTGTTCTGAAAACAGAAGCAGTATAGCTGCCTCAGCCTGTCACTATGTCGTGTCTCAGAGATTTCCCTCTGTGGTGTTCTGGAGATAAACATAGCACCTCTGCAGAGGTTGGATGCAGAAAGTTGGATAACTTGTTTCCATTGCACTACTAAGCATAGCCACTACCTTCTCTTCCAGCTCATTTCTCTCGTGTATCTCCTTCTAATAACATGCACCAGCAATGTGTGCACATGAACCAGCTTGCAGCCTGGAAGTACAACTGCATGTTGTGCTGCATCAAAAGAAGGGCTATAGATAGCCAGTTCTGAACAAGAAAAAATTCTTCAGGGAATGATAAGGATTTTTTATGTTAGAACTATATTTTAATATCATCAATAATTCTACTAAGACATATATATGCATTTTAAAAATGAGTACTTCTCAGGTACTTGTTATTCAACATTTGTCAATGTTTGACTTATTATAGACAAGTATAATAAATCATTCAAACCACGCAGATTCAAAGATGACTGTGGTTTGCAGAGAGATCTTGGAAATCTTTTCAATTTCTAAAATAATATTTATTTTTAATATCCTGAACAACATCTAGTTTAAGTGGCAGAAATAAAGTGTCTGGGATATACATAGTAAAAGAATTGAATTTCAGGCAAAGGTGGTTGGAACAGATGGATGAAAATAGCACAGTGGAATTAAGTGCTGAGAGTTGCAGTAATATGATCCTTCAGACTTCTCCTTCTGTAGACGTACCTTGTAAAGTCTAGCATTGCTTTCAAATCTATGCTTCTAGCCCTAGGACCTTCTAGCCCTAGGCTGAGTCGCTGTCAGACTTAGTCTTCTCACTATGGTTGGCATATACATAGAACAAACACATGCATACAAGTGCATACAACAAATGGAGGTATAGTAAGGACTAAGATGAGAACAAAACAAAATTGAAATGACTGATGGACCAGTGGACAAACAATTAAAACAAATTTATCTTTGTTTCGCCAGTAAAAAAGTACATCTAAGGACCTAAAAACAAAATAATTAATGAACTGTTATTTTTAGCCTAAAAAAAAATTATTTTTAGACAGCTGTCTAAAGAAATGTGTAGATGTGGCACTTAGGGGACTGATTTAGTGAGCATGGTGGTGATGGGTTGACGGTTGGACTGGATGAGCTTAGCAGTCTTTTTCAAACTTAATGATTGTATGATTCTGTGGGGTTTTTTTTGCAGGGAGAGAAGGATCCTGCACTCGTGCTTAATCTCTCTGCTGAGCCTGTCTCATTTGAGTAGTCTCTGCTTTTCTACTTTGCCTTCCAAGGTCCCTTTTACTGCTTGCTGGACAAACACTTACCTACCTTTGATACAGCTTTTATTCTCAAAGTAACTCTTGTTATTTCAGATTTATTTTGAAACAAGAACACAGCTGTAAACTACACAAAACTTTAAAAGTCCTGAATACATTAAATATCATATATACAAGTATAAAAATATAAATATATAATCACCAGAAGGGCGTACTTGTTTGCCTAATAAAAAGCCTGTATTTGCCTGCGATCCAGTGAGGGGAATACATCCAAGGTTTTGGCAGGTACCTTTGCACTGCTGTCAAGGACTGCAACCAAGATGCTCCACTGAACACAGAGAGAATAGCTGAGCCCACCTAGCACTGCACCCCTAGAAGTTACTTGTCGTTTCAAGAATCCATATGCATCATAAGTCTGCTGTCTTGGAGATATCTCTCTGCAATTTATTGTAAGCATGGCAATCCTTCAGCAACTCTGATATGAAGAGTTTACTCCTAGAAACATCCCATTCCAACCTTAGAAATTAAGATTTGGCATCTCTGTTCCTCATCTTTAAACAATCCCACAGAGTTTTGCTCTCCTTTGAGTTATGGGTCTCAATGAAGTCGTCCTTCATGGATGCATTTTTTTTGAACAAATGCCTGGACAGCATTTTCAATAGCAAAAGGACACAGGGGTCAAATATAATAATAGAAATGGCTAAAGTATGAACAGCTAACCATAGTAAGAGAAGATACAGCATAGAATAACACCTTAACTCTCCAAAAATAAATGTTCATTTTTTGTTATGCTTGGTTTGCCGAAAACAATATATTGGAACTCTAAAATTCTAGCTAAAAGAGCAACAAATTCCACCACTTTTTTTTTTTCCCACAAGTAGAATAAAAAACAATTTAGTGTCACCTGTTTTATAATAGAATTAATACCCACTTTAATAAGCATCCATAATAAAAAGCACATTCTTACATTCTCTTTCCCAGTGTATGTGGCTTTGACGTAGCTTGAAGGTTCATATTTCTGCAAAAGTGATAAAACTCATGTTGTTTTTCTTCACTATAAGAAATAAGTCAAAAAGCTGTCAATCTTAGATTATAGAATCAGAGAATGGTTTAAGTTGGAAGGGATCTTTAAAGGTCATCTAGTTCCACCTCCTCCTGCCATGGGCTGGGACACTTTCCAATACACTGGGTTGCCAAAGCTCCCTCCAACCCAGGCTTGAATGCTTCCAGGGATGGAATATTCACATCTTCTCCGGTCAACTTGTTGCAGTACATCACCACCATCATAGTGAAGATTTTTTTCCTCATATCTAATCTAAATCTGATCTTTCTTAGTATAAAAACATTACTCCTCATTCTAACACTACATTCCCTGATAAAGAGCCCCTCTACAGCTTTCCTTTTGTCCCCTCTTCTCCACACAGCCATTCTCTATTCATCTGTTGCCCAGTCTATAAACATATCTTTGGACTGCCCTGATCCAGATGCAGGTCTTTACACTTGGCCTTGTTGAACTGCATGTTGTTCACACAAGCCTTCCTCTCAAGACTGTCAAGGTCTCTCTAGGTGGTATCTTTTCCTCCAGCGTGTAGACCACACCACACCTCTTGGTGTCATCCAAAAACTTGCTGAGGGTGCACATAATTCCACCATCCATGTTTCTGACAATTATACTGGTGCCAGTACAGACCCCTGAGAGTCATCACTTGTAATTCGTCTGTCATCTGGATATTGAGCTGCTGACTGTAACTCTTTGACTGCAACCATCCAGACAATTCCTTATCCACTGAATAGCCCATCCATCAACTCCATGTCTCACACATTTAGAGACAAGGGCATCATATGTGACAGTGTAAAATACTCTGCTCAAGTCCAGGTAGATGATCTCAGTTGCTTTTCTCTAATCCACCAGCTCTGTAACCGCACTGTAGAAGGCCACAAAATTTGTCAGGCACAATTAGCCCTTTGTGAACTCCCATTTGCTCTATACTCTATGTGCCTTAGCATTGTTTCCAGGAAGATCTGCTCCATGATATTCCCCAACACAGAGGTGAGACTGACTGGTGTATTGTTCTCTGAGTCTTTCTTTTTGACTTTTTAAAAGATGAGGAATATATTTCCCTTTTAACAGTTGGTGGAAACTTCATTAGATTGCCATGATCAGATATGATGGATAGTGGCTTAGAAACCTTTGCATATGTCCATGCCATAAAAATATTGAGCTTCATCTTGGGGATGAAACTTACATTTTACTCCACAATAAGCTGGCTAGGATGCCATGTGGCAGCTTGAGTTTAACAATCCATTTCCATATTCTTTATGTCTCAAGAGGAGATTGGAGACAAGTCTTCAGGATTGCCTTTGGAAAGTAGAAGTCAACAACCTCATACAAAATAGCAATACCTAAGGAGAAACATGGTGTGCATGGATTAATGGGGTGTGAAATTACATTATGCGTAGAAATATCACCCACTGGTGGGCCTGAGGGATTTCAGACTGTGGAGTCTGTAAGAGTAAGAGGAAAAAGTGTTATCTGCAAGCACCTGAGTACACAGGTTTTGAGAAAATGGAAAACAGTAGGTTATTGCCAGACTGCCTTTCATATGAACAAAATTAAATCCTCATCTGAATTATAAACATTTTTTTATTCCTGCAGCAATCATGGACTGGGAGGTTTGGATCTGAAATTCTCAGCATGTACTCCCATGGGATATGAATTGAACCATGATATTCGTGTTGAAAGAGAACTAGATTTTTTCTGTAGGCAGAGAATGTCATAAAGCACCTTTCTGACTCATGGGCAGGCTTTGAATTTTGCCCATATAGCAGAGCATTCATCTCACATCATACGGGAAATAAATTGAAGCAAGTTTATCTTAAAGTACATTCTGCTTATTTTTTTATACTAGAATATTTTTAAGTTATTATTTAACATTTTGTTACTGTGATTTGTTGTCATACATTCTATAGTGTTCAACTAACTTGAATAAGAGCTCAGGGGCAGGTTCTGTAATGATGTATACATGACTTCAAACCCAGCCTTTCCAACCCAAGCCATTCCATCATTCAGTGATTCCATGATTCTAATCCTTCTTGAAGACAAGCTTTAGGAAGCCTTATAAAGTTTTTGAGCCTTCTGTAGGGGAGGAAATGTCTTCAAACCATGACAGCTCAGTGTGGGGAGACAGCACAAGCTGGATCAGCCCCTTGTGAAGCCAGGCAGAGAAAAATTCCAGCCTCATCATCAAGACCTGATGCTCTCATTCCCACAGATTTCTCTGATATCTGCAAATCAGTGTCTTGCAGGAAAAAGTCTTGAAAATTTGACTCCAAATTCAGTTATACTCCCACTCTTTGTTTGGAAAGTGATCCACATTGAGTGCTATAATCACAGGCTGCTCAGAGCTTTAGTTCAGAGACTGAGGGGAAGGGTCAGCAAGACAGTTCAGATGTAGCTCAGACTTCCAAGGCTCTTGGTGGATGCATGAAAAAGAGGGAGTGCAGGAGTTTATATACATCTTTGGGCCCTTCAAAGCAAAAATAAAGCCCAGCTGCCTATTCTGGCTTATATCCATGGCTGCCAGCATTTCAAAAATATTTTGCAAGGGTTATTTGAGTTTTCCCACACTATGAGAAAAGCAAGAAAATTTCAGTCCGGATTAATTATTTCATTAAAAAGGACAAGTAACAAAGGTAAATAGAGCACGTGTGTGCATACGTGTGCAAGTCCATGTGAAAGTATGCACAGGAAAAACAAAATGGCATTTGTTCAGTTTATGTCGGAGATAGCAGGTGGATTCTCTGCAGCTGAGTGAGCTGGTAGGATCATTGTGTTTTGTCTGCAATCAAAGCAAGTACATAGAGAAAGGAAAATGCATTTTTTTTTTTTTTTTATTTTATTTTTTAATTTCTGCCTTGTAAAACAGTTGAAGGGACACAAATGAAGTTTGGGTAAGAGATATTCCCTGAAAATAGTGTATTTATAATTTCTACTTTACCACAGTTTTACCAGGCATGGAGTTTCAACATCAACGTTGTGTTTCATTTGTGTCATAGAAATAAACTTTCTCAGTTGAAATTACTTATGGTAAAACCAGTTACTGTTGAGGTTTTAGAGCTTTCTCATCTATTTAAAGTTTTAAATACAAACTTTTTCCTCCAGTAACTGAAGAACTGAGTTTGAGTTCTGTATCTGCCTTGATTTATTTTCATGCATACTTTTTTTGCTTGGGCAGAAACTACCAACTACAGTGTCTCAGTTTCACTAGCCACATGTAAAACATGACCAAAACATTAAGAAATGCTCATCTACTTATGATATGTTCTCATCTATTTAAGGTCATTTAAATATTAGCATACTTTCTCAAATTTCAGATAACAAGAAAGATACACACCAAATAAAATTAGGCAAAGCAACAGTTCTTCCAAACTTGCTGTTACTGTTCCAATTTTATTCTATATTTTTAATCTTCATAATATTTTCCTTTCGAGCTTATATTACATATTTACTTACACAAGGGCTGCTCCTAAAGTAATGCCTCCTATTTTATAACGGTGATCCAGGTCATCTGGAGCAGATGTTGGTGGTACAGCAACAGAGACCTGAACCTTCCCACCAGCATTCCATTACATGTTGTTGCCATGTGACAGATGGCAGCAGAGGGGAACTCTTATATTTATCACATCCAAGAACAACTAAAGACTATTGCAGAAAATTCTCTAATGTCTTAAAGATCAAACATTATCAACCAAATGCACCAGAGTTCCCTAACTCAGTGCAGTTCAAAGCAATGGAGAATTGTTGGTATGTGATTGGTCCTACCAGATCAGAAACTCTGATCAGTTGGACTCTGAACAGTTTTAAGTGGGCTAATTCACCTTGCAGAGACCATTCGGGCTTAAGCTAAAGCAAAGTGTATTTTTCAGCTGACATAAAGAAGTCTTCACAGTTTCAACCAACACCAGTTACATGTTTCTTGCCTTTTTTTTAATGCAAAACCAAGTATTCTGTGCACAGGCAACAATTTCATTAACTGACAGTAAACAAAACTGAGTATTTTCCAAAAAACTCTTGTCCCTACATTTGTGTGTATACACAACAGGTAATTTGTCCAAGATAGGATTTTTTATTATTGTTATTTTTAATTAATTAGCAAGTGCTTTTTTTTTTCTTTTTTTTTTCAACACTTGCCATCTGCTCTTAATTAACGAAAGCCAAGAGTGATTGATAGATAGATACTGAGTCTAGCAACAGTCACAAGCTGTCAGCTTACAGGTGTGGTGAAAATCAAGAAAAAATAACAGATTCCCTGACTGTCTGGGAGTTCTTAATATCTATTTGTACGACTTTAGACCTCCACTGCACTTGCAGATTTCTTTTAATTTCAATAGATGAAATCTGAATTCTTACTTCTCCCCTTATGTAAATGAACAAACCACTTCAAAAGCAAAAGTAAAATGAAACCCCTAAAATAAGATTAACATTCTTATATAAGAATGATGATTAAAGACAGAGAACTAGGGGAAAGAGTGGGGATGAAAGACAAAGAAATGACAAGGGAAAAAATCAAGCAAATTTACTGAAAAGTAGCTGGAGAAACAAAGCATCATAGGCTTGAGCATTTTCTCAGGATTTTGAAAGCCATTAACTGGAACATACCTGTGAGCATAGAAGAATATATGGTGCCTGAAAAATTGTGCTGCTGCAGTTTACAGAAGAAAAGGGAAGCCTAGTTGGTCAACTGGTTCAGAAAGTCAAAAAGGTGTAAAAGCCTAACATCAAAGAAGTAACCACCTCATATGTTACACAGAAGAGAGAATTTTTGTGGCAGTATAATTATAGTGGACACCACATTTTATATGAGCATATATATTTATATATATTTATATATATACATATACATATATTTATATATATTAATATACATATATTTATAATCATACAAAAAGCTGTACTGGCTGTGCACCTTGAAAAGAGGCAGAAGAAACTTGTTAAAGTGGAAATGTCAGTGCTCTTCAGCAAATGAGGGGCTGCAAGTTCTGACCTGGACTCTTTCTCTTTTTGTCACTCATCATCCATTGAATCAATCATTCTGCACAGAGAAGTGCAGTTCTTCGATTTATTCCTACAGTGGTAATAAAACAATTAATGAAAAGTTAAGGAAAACCAGTATTTTCAGGAAGGAGAAAAGGAATGTTGTGACAGTCCATACCTATTAAGTAAGCATTTATTTATATTGTACAAAAAATACCACTTTTTATGATAATTTTCAAGACTTTGAGATGTGTTTTTGCTTTGTATTTCTTTAAAAACAAAACCTTGCAGACACTATGACAAAAACAACTTGATTTGTGAAGAACCATTTAAAAACTTTTATCCTTCCAGAAAAGGAAGGCAGACCTAAAGAATTATCCTTGCTAAAAAGTTTTTAAACAAATACATTCCTTTGTGTGTGTTCCTTTGGATTAAATAATGTAGTTTTTTTAATTAAAAAAATACTTTTCCTACAGATTTTATAACTGACTTCTCCTTCCCAAGACTGTCCCAACAACACTTGAGCTAAAATAAAGAGGCACAGCTTCATCCCTGCATTGTGGATTTGGGGAGGATTTTTGTTCATTGGAACCAGACATGGTATTTTACTAAAACTATTTCTGCTTTGCTGAACTGTCTTTGTCATACCAGCAAAAGAAAAAGAGCTATTTTGAGTGGGGCAAGATAAGAAATTTTATTATGCAATTTATATAAAAGTGTATCTTTAAGTGATTTGACTAGCTTCATCTGTAAGAAATAAATTCTATTCTATTCTCTTCCATTGGTATGAATTAGTATAAATACAGCCTGAATAAATTTAAAGTAAAGGCGTAAGAGTAACTGAGAAGTTGTTAAAAGAGTGTCTTGTACTGATGATTTAAAAAAAAAAAAACTCTTTCAACCTTTTAAAATATTTTAAATTTTAAATCTAATTCCTTAATCCATGGTTATTCAATAACCTTTGTTGTAGGTAGCATTTTCAAAAATCTGAAAATCATCCAAATGATCACTTTTGAGTTTTTCAGAAATTCAATGAATCCTACCTGACCTCTGCAGAGATTCAAAGCACGTGTTTAACTTCAGAGACTTATGGACAAAATGGGCCTGAAACTCCATCTGTTTTCCAGCTAGTACCCTTCCTCCACAACTTTCTATTTGCTTATGCCATTAGACCACCAGGCTTCTGACAAAATGCTTCCTGCTGTGCACTAGGCTCATGAAAACAGGACTAAGTCAGTGGGACTAGATATGCCAGTAAAACTCAGTGCTTATACAGTCTGTAAAAAATCAGTGTCCCAGGGAGAATGTACAAAACTGAAACAAAAAAAAATCTGAACATATGCAACAGATGTAGGTGGTAAAACACAGTGCTCCTGAACGATGCAGACATGTCTGGAGAGTTGAGGGGAATATTTGTAATAATTACAAGGCATCTGCCTGATTAATTTCTCTTTTTTGCAGCTCCCATCATAATTTGAATATGTTTTTTGCAGCAGGACAACTCCTTTGTGACAACTGTGCCCTCAGTTTTGGACAGGGATCTTGTTCCAAAATCAGGTTGTGTCACCCAAGGGGATAGTACCAGACTAAGGCTGAACTTTGCTGGGTTATGGACAATCAAAACACATTGATAATACTCAATATTCTTGCTAGTCTCCACATAACATGACTTCTGAGTATCGTATGCCTTTTATACCTCAATAGTTCTTCCAGGATGGAGGCCTGCGAAGGCTTAGAATTAACTGACTGGTGAAACTATAAGGGAAGCATTTTTACCCATACACAACTGCCTGTCTTTCAGCTCCTCTCAAAAGCACCAGGTGCTGACGGCAGAAAGCTTCCTGTTTCCTGGAGAAACAAGCTGTAGCACTGCAACAACTCCCATTATAAATCCCTTCAGTATCCAATTGTCCCGGTTTCAGCCAAGATAGGGTTAATTTTCTTCATTGTGGCAGGTATGGTGATGTGTTTTGGATGTAGGATGAAAACTATGTTGATAACACACCAACATTTTAGTTGTTGCTAAGCAGTGTTGCTAAGCCAAGGACTTTTCTGCTTCCCACACTGCCCTGCCAGAGAGGAGCTGAGGATGCACAAGGAACTGGGATGGACAGGATGAGACACTGCTGACCCAGACTGTCCAAAGGGATATCCCATATAGAATAGCACCATGCTGAATGATAAACCTGAGAGAGCTAGCCAAAGGAGTTGCTAGGCTCAGGGACTGTATGGACCTCTGTTGGCAGCTGGTGAGCAATTGCATTTTACATCCCTTGTTTTGTAAATTATCATTAGTATTACTGTTTTGCCTACCTTTTCTGTCCTATTAAATTATCTTTATCTTAACCTATTAGTTTTACATTTTCCCTATCCCACTGTGAAGGAGAGAACAAATGGCTATGTGGTGTTAAGCTGCTGGTTTAAACATCAGCATCCCTACAAGAAAGCATAGAAGATGAACGAACATACACAAACTAATCCAGTTACTGTGGTTCCCCAACCTCTCCATTAAGTAATAGTAAGAGCAGAACAAAAAAACAAACAAACAAAAGTCAAATGCATTCTGATCGGAAATGCAATGAAACCAAATCATCATGATAAAATGACAAAGTAGGCAAATAAGGTTAAAATAAGCTGTTCCTTAGTAGGTTTGAGTTCATTCAAAACCATATTCACTACATTTCATAGAAATCTGTTCTGTCAACATTCATATCAATGTATTTCAACAATAGCATATTTCCTAAATTTGTCAGTTATAAAGGAGAATAATGCAGTTTCATTTAAATCCTAAGACGAGTTAATACAATTCATGCAATACCTGTGAAACATCATTACAACTTGTCAGTTCAGAGAAAATCCCTCTCTTTGAACACCTTGTTGTGATGAGAGCTGCCTGCCAAGAAAGCTCTCAACAGATGGATTGAAGCTCTGAAGAATGCCTTTCTTGAGTCAGGTCTTAAAGCTGTCTTTGACACCACTTTCACAGTAAGACTTGTAAATCCTTCTGTAATTTTGGGGAGGGATAAGCAATGTGTCTGCAAATGCACCTGATCAAAATATAAACCATTCCAGAGGTATTTCCTAATCTCCCCTCCTCGTTTCTCCGTAGATAATGAAAGTGTATTTCACTAATGCCTACTTTCTGCATTAAAGGGTCAGATACACTGCCTTCAAACATTGCAGTGCAGCAATGAAGTATCTGCATAAACAAGAGGTTATATCAGGCGTTGCGCAGATACATATGAAAGCAAATTAACAGTATGCCTTTTGTAGGGACTGCCTTTGTTTATCCTATAGCAGCGACTCTGAGCCCTTTCATGCCTTTTGAGCTCACAGGATTTTGGCTTTGTTTTGGGGTCTTTTTTTTTTTTTTTTTTTTTGTTGTTGTTGTTGTTCTTCTTGCTGTTTTGGTTCAGTTTTCATATTGGGTACTCTCACTGCACAGAAAAGGCCTTTAGAGTCACGGTACACATTTTATCATTAGAAATTATACTGATTGATACCTTTGAGCATTTAAACCAAATCTCTGTACAGAAGATAAGTTTTCAGGAGTACAGCAATAATTGTTCATGTAACATAAGTTTTTTCCTGAACTCTTAAGTGACCTAAGTCTGGTTCTGGACAAGCATTAAAGGCTTATCTAAGCAATGAGATTCCCTTTGGGCCTGCAAAATTGAGCTGGCAATCTTGGGAATCTTCTATCTCATAACATTCATAGTATTTCCAGCTCCAAGGCTGATAAAGCACAACATGGGCTTTCTTTGTAATGTAAGCTATTTATTTCTTCACCTGATTCTAATAGCAAAAGGAAGGACAATGCACACAGAAATGAAAAATATTTGGAAAAGTGTGATATTTCAATATAATATTTTTAAACTAGTATTTTTCACTAGCAAAGCTGATGGTAGAACATGACAAAATGTATTTGCCTTGAGATCAATTATTTTGTAAAAAAGTGAATATTTTTGTTAAGTGCATCACTTTTGATGGTACTTGATAGAGCATTTCTGAAAGTCAAAGTGCTCAATTTTTATCTAATCATATTAGAGAGAAAATTTAAAAAACAAAACAAAACATATATCTGATGGAAGAGTCCATATTCTGACTATCTTTTTTCCCCAACAAATCACTAAAAGAGTTTTGTTTAAGTTCAGGTAGATAGAAGCCAAATTATGAACATTTAGTGGAAAATAGGGCTAATTTTTTTTGTAAAAGTTGATACAATTTGGTATGTAGGACTACTAAAACTGTACAAAATATTTAAGGCTGCAGTGTTATAAAGATTTAGAGCAAGAGATAATTGGCACCTAACAAGTTATTATTTAATATGACTATGCAAAAATACATAAACTTAGTTGTTTGAACTTTTCCAGACTGTTGTCCAAGAGAGAAAGCTGTAACGCAAAACAATGAAACTTCCTGTGCAAAAACATATAAACATGAATTTAACATAAATATTGTATGTCTGGCAAAAAGAGCAACAAAATTTTGCCAAGATATTCTATTTTCTCATCTTCCAGAGTGTAAACCTCATATGAATAAGGCAAATTTCTGACAGCTTTGAATATGAACTCAGTTGGGTTCAACCAAAAAACATATTTCATGATTTCTTTTACAGGTTATTCACAAGTGAAATGCAAAACAAATCCCAGGAGTTCATTCATACAGGCAGAAATTTTGTGTTTATAAGGCTCATCAAAATGCTGCTGATCCAGAAACGTGCTTAAAACTCTGATGCGAGTGGGTGGCTTTTTCTTTTGAGTATCCCAACACTCACTCAGTTTTCATGCAACCTCAGAATGTTTCATGCAAGATTTTTTGGAAAATGGTACTCTTTGTTACTAAAGAATAAAGGTGATTATAATTTGTGGTTAATATTCAAACCTACAAATTGGTCTGTCCACTCCTAACTCAGTTGAAACATAACAGCATTTCTTCCATGGGTGTATAACAGAACAGCAGCCATTATATTTTCTAAAGGATTATTGTTTAAAAAAAAATCTGGAAAAAAATCAAGTCTTTTTGTCTTTAGTATTTTTGTCTTCACTCATCCAGCATAAAATTGGCAGACCTAGTTAAATTACTTGTTCTTGCTCTCAGTGACAATAAGTGGTAGATCTTCATTGATTTTGAATGTTTTGTATTTATCGTTCATTTGGAAAGAAATGGTATTTTCCTTCTATCAGAAATTATGCATTGGAAGTCACATATTATTTTAAAATTTATTACCATTTTCAAATATGCATCTGTTCTTGAATCAGCTAAAACCCTGAATAAACATCAACCTAAATTTTTTTTTCAGGGTTTTGAATGCTATTTCAAAGGTAACTCTATGTAAACTTCCTGTGTAGGTGCACAGGACACAGTCAAAACCTAGGTAATGTTACATGTCAGCAAAATAAATTGTGTAATATTAATTAACACTTTGATGTAAAACTTGTTAAAGCAAGTGTCATAAAAAACTGTTCTGCAAATAATAGGAAAAATATTGCATTTTGTCTTTTGTAATTTCAGATTTTTAGTTCTTTAAAACTTAAAATCTATTATCTTATTTTCCATTCTGGGCAACAGTCTAGTTCACTGAAAAGGAATTATATGAAAAACAGTATATATATATATATATATTTATAAATATTTTATGTAAGTATTTATATATATATTTACATATATATATAAAGCAATAGTGTTTTATTAAAATGATTTCCCTTGGCTCCAAATTTAACTTACTAGCTCTTAAAGATACTTACATTCTTTCTGTCAAAAATATCTCTATAAGCAATATAGGCACTTACAGTCAAAATCTAATGAGACCTTGAGGTCTGAGACCACTTAATACATTTAGAAGCAGTGCACAAAGTACTAAAGAAGTGAGAGAAAGTCTGTGCTCCTACCCTGCTACTTTAAAGTGGCCGATGAAGATATTCTATAGATATCTAAGAAGTGCTAGCAGAAGACATTCTCTTTCAATTGCAGTAACTCAGAGCCTCAAAAGAATAATGAATTCCTAACAAGAACAGCACAAAGATAGACACTGGGCCCGATTTTAAAATTGTAAGTACTGTTTTGTATCGAGAATTTGTAACATTAACAGACAATACATACAGTTGTTGCCTTTCAAGTGGCTCTAGGATATCAAAGTCAGATAGTGCTGTGACACAGACAGTCCATTTTTATCATAGAACAGCCAAGGTGTGTGGGAAAGCAGAGAATCTTACACATCTTTTCACAAAATCAGTGTATGTTCTGTGGATGTGGCTGACTCAAAACACCAACTGAATTATTGCTAAAGTAATTTTGATTATTTTTCTTTTCATGTATCTCAATTAGGCAGCAAGGAGAGAAAATTTATCTTGAAATAATAGGTGCAAAAATCAGTGGGAGGACAATTATCCCACTTGTAACTGTGTTTGACAACATGATAACGTGAGTGTCATGCCAGTCCTTAGATCCTATGCTGAGATGTAAATGTACAAGACGTAACTATCTGGAAAGAAAAACAAAACAAAACACAAAAAATATAAAGCAACAAAATAATTAACAATGTTCTTTTGTCCCATCTCAAATGAAATTGTAACTCCAATTAACTGTAAGTCTAAGCACACAGTCTTCATTATGTCAGGTTCAGTGCAATTTTGAGGGATTAAATCATGTTTTGAAAATTGAGTATAAATTCCGTCCTGTATTAGGTTTGTTTCACTCTGCATTTCATAGAGTTGAACCTCTGAACAGGAAAAACCTACAGGATATCTGAAAAATTTTAACAATTGTCAAATAAGAAAATTTAGGATGAAACAGATTATGTTTGTAATTTATTTAATAAGTAATTCTTTTTCAGTATACAATAATTAATATTATGGAAAATACCAATAAGAGTTTATTTCCTTGTTCAGCTGTACAGCAGGGTGAAAACTTCAATGCTTGTAAATTCTTTGTTTGATTCTTCACTTCTACCTGTCCTGAGTTGTAGCAACGGCTTTCAAATTTTAAAGCATATGTGTCAGTTCTACAAATTCATAGGAATACTTTTAAAAGTTGGAAGAAACTCCATGTTCTGGGTCACTGACTCCTGTTCTCTAACCACAGGCAATTACAATTCGTAATCTCCTAAAATATTTATTCTGTCTTGAAAGTAGCTATATTTCTTGCCTCTCTTGTTGCTGTGAGAGTTGTTACAAGACCTCATTGCTTTAATGTTTAAGGACAGTTCTCTAGATTTCATTCCAAATTTACACTGATTTTTCTTTAATGACAGAATTCTTCTTTTGTTTAAACAGAACATTCGGTTCCTAAACACAAATTATATTCCCTCTCAACCTGTCCCTTCAACCACAGGGACATTCTCCCTGAAAGTTGCCTCATTCTTGTACTTACTGAGAATGACAGTTTTGTGACATGAGTAAGTAGGAAACTTCTACCTCCCTGTGTCAGATCAGTAACAAACATTTAACACAGTTAATCCCAAGTCAGTCCTTGAAGAGCTCAACCAAAGTCCATTTATGCATCATACTTTGAAGTTTCCTTTGCTCCTTGCCAAGTCAGAAGATGCAGTACTCATTTAGCACTGTTTCTCATTTTCCTTTAAATAATAATTTCAAATTACTTACATTATCCCATTTTCAGAAGTTTGACACGAGAAATTACAGATTAAATTGGAAAATATGAAAATTATTGTAAAATATCACCCTTCAAATCACTTTTCCAGAAACAAAGTGGAGAAATACGCCAAGAAACAAGGTCTATTTAGGGTTTATATGCAGCAATGACCAGAAGCAGAAGTGTGAGAAATCTTAAAATAATCAGCCTCCTTCAAGACTCTCAGTCCAACTCTATAGGCTCCAGAGGATCAGATAAACATCTGAACTTTTAGGCACTTGTCCGTAGCTTACCCAAAGTCCAATTCTTTTGGGGTTACCCATCACTACATATTTCCTTATTTTATGTTTGTCATACCCTTCTAACCTCAAATTTTCAGAGGTCCACAGAATTTAATTGTTTAAATCTCCAAAAATCCAAAGGTTGAGTGATTAAATTCCACTTAATTCTGAACAGGTAGAGTTCACTAATACTTAATGTATAACTCTGTCAAAAATATGTCATTAACATACTGAATTCATACAACCATGGAAACTTTAGTATCCCCTTAAGGTAAAGCTGCTCTAGTGAATGCACATGTCATTTATTTCTGTTTATGAATGTATATTTAAAAACAAAATAAAACAAAAACACCTTGACATTTGTCAACATTCATGATCATTAGAATGTATAGGTTTTGTTTAATATCAGGAACTGTACTCTGTCATTTTCCTTAATATAATATCTTCTTTAAGAATATAAAATTCAAAATTGCCTCTATTTATTTTTGTTGTATTGCTTTACTGTCTTAGAGATCAATAACTGTATTACTGCAAATCTATGTCACAAGTAAGGGTATTTTTCATGTTTTAAACAATTGTTTATTCATTTCTCAAGTTCAAAGGCAACTGTGCCTATACATTTTCAAACAACTCATAAAGAAGGCATTCATAAAAAAAACTTTAACATCTGAATACTTGAAGTTGGGAACAGAAAAACCTAATAACGTGTCTTACTTCATTCTCGGAACTCAGACAATTTGCTTAACATTAATTAACATTAGTATGTATCGGTACAGGTTAGTGGCTGACATGATGGAGAAGAACCACGGTGTCCTTGTGGACAGCACAATTGAGGGCTATGAGCCCTCAATTTGTTCTTGCGACTGAGAAGGTATCCTGGGGCATTTTAGAAAAAGTGTGGCCAGCAGGTCAGGGGAGGTGATCCTCCCCCTCTATTCTGCTCTTGTGAGGTCACATTTGGAGTACTGTCTCCAGTTCAGGGATCCACAGTTCAAAATAGGGAACTTCTTGAGAGAGTTCAGAGGAGGGTTACACTGGTAATGAGAGGCCTGAGCATCTCTGATACAAGAAAAGGAGAAGACTGGGAGGGTAGTCTTTGTTGTAGACTAATGAAAAAACTAATAAGTTCAGAAATGTCTATTCAGAAATTGTCTAGTCAGCGTATGGGCATGTACAGCAATTCTAATATTGAATGACAGATTAAATTATGTTGTCTGGACATAATGAGGTAAGAATATCAGGATTCCTGAAAATTCCCTAGAAGTGTCCTTGATCTTTTTTTGTTTTTAGTCTTTAATGGTTTGAGAGCTGCCCTGAAGAGAAGGATTTGGGGGATGTCAGCTGATGAAAGATTCAACATGAGCTGGCAATGTATGCTTGCAGCCCAAAAGGCCAACAATATCCTGGGTTGCATCAAAGGAAGTGTGACCAGCAGGTCATGGGAGGTAATTCTGTCCCTCTACTCTGCACTCATGAGACCCCACTCAAAGTACTGCATCCAGGCCTGGGGCCCCCAGTACAAGAAGGATATTGAGCTGTTGGAGGGAATCCAGAGGGGAGCCATGAAGATTATCAAAGGGTCAGAACATCTCCCCTATGAGGACAGGCTGAGAGAGTTGGGGCACTTCAACCTGGAGAAGAAAAGACTCCAAGGACCTTATAGGAAACTTATAGTGGCCTTCCTGAACCTTGAGGGGGTCTACTGGAAAGCTGGGGATGGACTTTTTACAAAGGTATGTAGCAACAGGACGAGGGGAAAGGGCTTTAAATTGTAAGATGGTAGATTTAGACTAGATATTATGAATAAATTCTTTACTGTGAGAGTGATAAGACTCTGGGACATGTTGCCCAGCGAGGTTGTGGATGGCCCTTCCCGGGAAGCATTCAAGGCCAGGCTGGATGGGGGCTTTGAGCAACCTGGTCTAGAGGGAGGTGTCCCTGCCTATAGCAGGGGGTTGGAACTAGGTGATTGTAAATATCCCACCCTAACCATGCTATGATTTTTGCAAGTAAGTTCTTTGCCTTGGTCTTTGTGGCCAGTCAGGCTTCCTGTGCTTCTTGTGTCCCTGAACTTCTAAGCAGTGGTCAGGGGAGAAAAATCCCTCTCATTGTAAGAGTGGAGAAAGACTGGGAACACCTCATGAAGTTGAATGTGTACAAGTCTATGGATCCAGATGATGTGCTGATGTCGTTGGACATATTCAGATAGCGGGCACATAAGAATCTAATGAGGTTTAACTTGGCCAAGGGCCAGGTGTTACATTTGGGTCTAGACAATTCCAGATACGAGTACAGACTGGGAGAAGAATTCCCTGGGAGCAGCCCTTCAGAAAAGACTTGGGGTCCTGATGAATGAAAAGCTGGACTGTAGCGTGCTCTTGAAGCCCAGAAGCCAAACAGCATCCTGGGCTGCATCAAAAGAGGAGCAGCCAGCAGGGAGAGGGAGGTGATTGTTCCCACTACTCTGCCCTTGTGAGGCCCCATCTGGAGTACTGTGGCAGATCTGAGGCCCCCCACAGAGGAAAAATGCAGAGTGTTGGAGCAGGTCCACAGGAGGGCCACAAAAATCATCAAAGGGCTGGAGAAGCTTTCCTATGAAGAAAGGTTGAAGGAGTTGGGCTTGTTTAGCTTGGAGAAGAGAAGGCTCCAGGGAGACCTCATTGCAGCCTTCTAGCATTTGAAGGGAGCTTAAAAGCAGGAGGGAGACTGACTTTTTACACAGTCTGATAGTCCTATGATAAGGGGGAATGTCTTTAAACTTTAAAAGGAAAGATTTTGGTGAGATGTTAGGAAGAAATTTTTTACTCAGAGGGTAGTGAAGTGCTGGAACAGCTTGCCCAGAAAAGTCGCAGATGCCCGATTTCTGGAGCCATTCAAGGCCAGGCTGGATGGGATCCCGGGCAGACTGATCTTGTGGTTGGCAGCCCTGCCTATGGCAGGGTGGTTGGAACTAGATGATCTTCAAAGTCCCCTCCAACCTTTGCCATTTTATGATTCTATTATTCTATGATATGATTGAGTATGTAAAATGGAAAGAACTTAACCCCGTAAGATCAAAAATAATATCTCCAGAGTATTTAACATAAAGTTATTCCAGAATAAAGCACATTCTTTCAAGAGAGCATTTTATGTTTGAAAGCAGCAACAGATTTAGTAAATATTCTAGCTGTAATCCCTCAACAATTGTGGTGTGATGGTGACAATGTTTAACATTTCACTGATTAGAATGATGTGTTACTTTTACCTCTAAGTTTACTTGCCTTTCTGCATATGATGAAAGACAAAATGTTAGTCTGACATTGAAGTACAGCATTTATCTCAATTTGATGGCAAAGCAGCACTGACAGTGCAATGTGGTATTTGTCCTAATATGACTATTTTTCATTTTACAGTGCATCTGTTTGCCAAATCATTATTCCGATTGGCAAATTAAAGACATGAAATAGCCCTGAGCCTTTCTTTTTGTTTGAATTCCCCAAACTCCATTAAAAGGCAGTATTGACATCCTTAACACATTATAACAAAACTTTGTGTCATGGCAACAAGAAGCAGTACATTTGTTTTGTGTTTGAAATTTGTTATGGTCATTTCTACAATGGTATCCAGTTAAGTTTTTGGCTCTCTCCTGTTGGATACCCCTTCTAGGCTTAAGTTTTCTTACTGGAGTTAACCACAAGTTCTGTACTGAGGTTAGCAAGGCATAAAAAATTAGATTCATTCTAAATGGATGTTTAAATTGGATAACAAGCAAAATCTCCATCTGTGTGAGACAACAGAATGATAAATGATTGTGCTCTAAAGTGGGAAGCTCTCCAACTTATATACCTTCTAAAATCACACTAAAGACTGAGAGCACATTAAAAACTTTACTGAGGTCGCAGTTGTGGATATTATTTATCAATTTTTGTCAAAAATTTTAGTGAAACGTGCATAGAGAAAGAAGATAGAACATCAGGTAGTGCTGATATATTTATAAACCTTGAACAATCTGTTCTGAATTGAATTTGAACATGAGGAAAATAATTTTATGAGATACTGATATAAAAGGAAATTGAAATGATGTGATTTACTGATCAATTTTCTTATTATTCAGAAATATTTGGCCAAACTATGACATATATCACTGTGAAAGCAATTAAGATTTTGATCTTCCAAAACTTCATCTATTTAGGTTGAAACGATGGACATTTTTCCCCTGAAATTCTGTGATGGTGCTTTCAGTGGGTAGGAGGCAGTGTAAAATTCCCACATGAACAATAGAAATTGTTGCCAGAAAGAAGATGACAGTTAATGTGTTTGTGCATTATCCTGCAGTAGTGTTTCTACTAAGACCACTATTACTTCCAAAGATTGAACAAAAGAATCTCTAAAGATGATGCTTAGCTCCAGTGTAGAAAATACAAGACCAGTTCTCAATGCCTTTCCTCATGTTGAGTCACATATGACTACTCCAAGAGGAGCCCCACTGATTTTTGTGGGATTGCTTCTACTGAATAACTGCTGGGGTTGAAAAACTGGAATTTGCTTGTAATGTGTGAATGGTCTGTATCACAGAGCTTCCATAATCTCTATATAAACACACTGTAAATAGTTTACACACACTAAGGTGAAACAACCATCATGCTATAAGCAGGTCCAACTTGCAGTACTTGTTATCTTAGTAAAGAGTGGTGGAATTGTCCTGCAGCAAACACTGGGAGTTGAAAAAAAGGTCAACAATAGTTATAAAATAAAGTTCTACCATATGGCTTGTTATCGTTTTCATATGCTATGAAGTATGGACAGACAATAGAGTGAGTTTCAGAACAAACTTGAACCTTCTAAAACTAAGTTGAGCCCAAATCATGTCAATCATTAAAAGCAGAGCCAACTGTTATAAATATATTTTATTATCTTTTCAGGTATTAGCTCATATTCTTCATCCAGAAACAGTAACAAATTGTGTGAACAGAAGGTTCTTATCAGATTACTGATTCAAATAAAATTTTACAGTGTATCTAGTCCTACATACAAAAGAACTGGATTTGCAATACTCAAGGCACTCAGTACAGAAACTTATCCTTCTCTAAATCAAGTTTAAAGTATGCATAATGACACGCATAATCCCAGGTGACCTTTCTCGGATCTTATGCTAGGATCACAGAATATTCCACTGCTGTCACCTACACAGCATAGAAGTGCTACCTGATGATCAAACAGACACTCGTTTGTTCCAATTTGTGCCCACTGCCACTTATCCTGGCCCTGGGCACCACTGAAAACAGCCTGCCTCCAACCTCTTTGCACCTTCCTTTCAGGTATTTATGAACACTGATCCTCTTTGAACCTCCTCTTTTTCAGGTTGAAGAGTTCCAGCTCTCTTCCAGGTTTTCCTCATAGAAAAGGTGCTCCGGGCCCTTCATCACCCTTATACCCCTTTTTTAGACTCTCTTCCATTGCCCCATGTTTCTCCTCTACTGAAGAGTCCAGCTCTGGACACAGCACTCCAGATGTGGTCCCAACATTGCTGAGCACCTCCCTGAACCTGCTGACAATACTTTGCTTGATGTATCCCCCTAGCCTTCTTTATAGCAAATACACTATGCTGGCTCATGTTCAACTTGATGTCAACCAGGAGGACCTCAGGTCATTTTCTGCCAGGATACTTTCCAGCCAGTTGGTCCCTAAATATGTAATTCCTAAAATCTTATTTTTCTTTCCAATTTGAAGAACCCAGAAATGCATAGAAGATTGTCAACTTTAAAAAAAATAATAATTTTTTAAAAATTGTAAACTGCTTGTGAACTGTTGGAAAATTTGAAAGGAACAAGTATCTGAGACTCCAGCTGTACATCATGATAGATTGGAGCTCAATGGGCAAGTGACAGCCATTGGAAGAAGATCCCTAAATAACCACTAGTTCAACTGTATAACTGCAAAATTTCACATGTATGTTCGAAGCATATCTAACAGGGCTATTTTAGTAAGCCACCTTAAAATTCTTAGGGCAGACTAATAATTGTAGGCAGAAATGATGAATTTCTATATTTAGATAGAAAAATAAACATATCTTTTCATAAATCTGCAGAGATTGTACAAAACAGCTATGAGGGACAGCCATATTTAGCTAGGGATGACCCAGTGCAATGGAAGTGAAATCTGCAATGGCAAGTCATGTAGGTAGGCTGCAGGGAAATAGCATGGAATTAAAGAATATGGAAAATCTTATTCTTGACAAGAGCTCTTCTGTGTAGTTCAACTTATTTCACTTTGGGAAGGAGCTTGTTAAGGCTTGTCCACAAGGAGAATTCACATTATTTTGCTACAGCTTTCCTTGGCAGCAGTTCAGATCAATTCAAACAGCCTGTATTGATGTGACAGACAATGCAAGCTCTGTCAAAAGAGAGAGAGAAAGGGATCCTTATAGGGACCTCTCGGAAATCGCAATGGTCCATTGGTTTCTAAAGAATTATCTCATATTCACTTCACTGGCCATAAGTTTACCACAAGAGAGATTCCTTTTTTGTTTCTCAGAAAGTTCAGGACAGACGAGCAGATCCTGAAGATAAAGTTAAGGACAGATCTGACTCAAATGTCCTTATCCAGCTGAAATGAAAAAAGTCTACTGCATTTTTCAGGCTATCTCTGCTGTCTGATTCCAGTTTGGACTAGAAGCCAAAAGCCAAAGAAGAGAAGACAGATTGCTTCTGGCCTAATCAAAAGCCCCAGAAGATTAACTGCAGTTGCAGGACTACTAGTATGACTTCTCCAAATGGAACAGGACAATCAAGCTTCTTGCACTCAAAAATTTGGTTTGAAGTCCTCTCTGCGTACCTTAATGATGAATTTTAAATTCATATCTGAAATTTAGCAGAAAAATTAACCACAAAAAACAATCTTTCCAGCCCCAATTTATACAGAGATCACTGCTAGCTAATAACTGATTTTTTATTATTATTTTTACTAAAATCTCCATTGTTCAGTATCCAATTTTCGTCTGTTTTTAGTGTCAAAATTGACTCCAACAGGTTGTGCTAACATATGAATTGGGCAAAATAAAAATTGCTAGCTTTCATTGTCACAAATGACATCAGATATTGTATTTTGGCACTTTACAAAGAACTTTGTTGCTACTGTGGTGCAGACATACAGGAGATATGGAAGAGACTTTTTGTACAATGGAGGCAAAACTTCCATGGAATTAAATACATCTAGTGAAACCACACAATGCAAGGAGAAGAGATGTACTGTTTCCTCTCTTTCTGATCACTGATAACTATGAGAACATTTTCATAAAGAAAATATTCCCATTGTCCTCTTGCTGCACAAGTCAGTTTGGTTTTCCTTTGGGAACTCATTACATGGCCTCATTCCTTTGTCCAACCGACTGCAGGTTTCACATACAGTCCATTGCATTTTGCAGTTATACTAGCAGAATACAAATTTGTTGTAGAGTTGTACATGAATCTTCAATCCCTGTTCTAATAGGGTCTTAGTCTGCTGCTAGGTTTGAAAAATTAAAGCCACCAAAAACTGAAGAAGAGACAATTCAGTTTTGCATAGCCAAGTCTCTGCACTGCTTCCTCACTCACCACCTGAGCACAGTGATTTATGATACCTTATTCTCTTCCCATATTCTCACCTCAGTCACAGGAGAACCTTTCAGCTGCAAAGCTGTTTCCTCTGAGAGTATTTCTATATATTGATCCTAGGACATAGCTTATCTCCCCTATATCAGAGATGCATTAGCTATTATAAAATGTAAAAATATATTAAGGTGAAAAATCAGCCACAGTTATATACAGATCTACATTTGGAAGTACAAGTAATTAGTTTTATCACAGTGTAAATATATATATATATCTTTGATTTAAAATGCAAGCTGTATTTCATTGGTATTATCAACCAACCCCAAACAAAAATCTCAGTACATACAGTACATCATAAACTTAATCTCACTAAGTTATTTTCACATACTTATTCTCAAGGTGTAGAAATTGAAAAGAGTATACTCAAATTATTATTCTGAACTGAAAAACACTTAAAGTGATATCTCTTTGTAAAATTATTTCTTAAAAGAAAATGTTGTGCCATTGAAATTAAGATGTTTTATACACAAACTGGGACTTTTTTCAAAAGTAACAGGTCTGCTGACATTTCCCACTGTTCTAAGTATTCCTATGTAGACAGGAAGCAAACATCCATTTATATCAGAAGTTTAAATCTGCCTTAAACTTCCATTCAGGGGGGAAAAAAAATGTGAAAAGTCAACAAGATTAACACAGATTTTCATCAGATTCACACAATTGGACAACATTTGGCACATTCGGTGTCACAACAACCTACATGAATTATGTATGGTGATAAATAGTTAGAAAATATTAGCAGTAAGTGAACTTAACAAGCATGAGTTCAACCACCTTTAAAGTGAGATGACAAATGGCTTCATCTTATAATGATATCCACAGAATCATACAGTGGTCTGGCTTTAGAACGAAAAGAAATTGATTAGTACTTGGAAGACATGACTGAAAATAAATCTTAAATACAAACAGCTATCCATGAGGCTCCATAAACTGTCTTTTGTCATGAAATATACACAAGACTATCAGGGTAGGAACTGTATATGATGTGACAGAACAGATGGAGGTGTGCAGAAGAGCAAACTGTAACACCTCTTTATTCTCTTCTTCCTCATTAGTGCTCCTTCTTATATATACTTAGTTTCACAGACATGAGATCCGTATCATCCTTCAGATTCCATAAGGTTTTTTTAAAGTGATTAGTATTTTGAGAGTGACATACCTGTGAAGTATGTCATTAGTGACAACTCTAAAGGATTTTTTACATTTCATGGTTTTCTGCATGCTTTAGATATGAAACAATACCAATAGTCCCTTTTATCAAACAGTCATTGTAAATTACCGCTAAAACAAGGACAAATTGAAGATCATCTGTTTCCACCTTGGAGAAAGTCACAGATACCCATACCCACTGATACCCATACTGGGATACTCATGTGACTCTTCCTCAATAGTCAATTGTTTCTTAGATGAAACAAACCCAACTTTTTCAATGTTTCCCAGAAATTTATGCTTTTAAACCTTCATTTCATTCTCCTTTCTATTCATTCCAGTTGATCTATATCTTCCAAAAATATGGCATGCAGTTGGATATAGATCTAGGTAAAACCCCACAACTGAAAAAAAACTTGCTAGTTACTCAACACACAGATATAAGACAAGTCTTCATCCAGGAATGAGACTTCTTTTTTCCACCTCATAAATGTATATTATATTTAGCTTGCCATACATTTGAATAAGCAACCAAATTTCTGCCATCGCAAATGAGAAATAACTTCATAGCAATCATGTTTTTCTTCACAGCTACATCGCTTTTTTTTTTTTTTTTTTCTATTACTATGTTGATTTCAGACTGTATCTTCAACAATTAACAATCATTTTGTATGGTCACAAGGAATGGCTTTATGTTTAAGTCTTGTTTGACTTTAATGTTATCCTTCCATAAAAAAGATTAATTGGCCCATGAAAAGCCATTAGTGTCTCCTACGATAAATAATGGCTTTGTTTCTTCTCCTGGGAGTTTGAAAAGGCTATGTTCCCTCTCTTCTTCAAAGTAATAATTGACAGCAATGTTGAAGTAATAAAGTCACCAAACCCAAGCCACCTCACCTACACTGTTAGCTCAAATGACTTCAAAAAAATTAATGGCCCAATGTGCTTGAATGGAATTTTGCCCCTGTGGCACACTGGCCATTTTTATAACCACTCAATGGAAATATGTTTTTCTGTGAAGATTAAACTTCATTTCTCAATTTAGTTATGGTCAAAATATAAAAACTCAGGAAACTATATTCTGTATACTATATACATCATCTGTCCTATTCTTGGCAAAAGACAGATATAAAAAGAATTAAGCACTGAACTGAGAAACAAGCTGAAGTATTTTCATAGACTAGATTCAGGATATTTTCTTTTTGTAACAAGATGAAAACTGAAATGATTTCTTGCATATAAACACTAAGTGATTCTTCCTAGGTTTCTCTGTGGCTATATGTTCTGTGGAATGCACTCTAAAAACATACAAAACTCTATTATAGTTTTCTCTTCTTGCTCAAGAAAGTTTCTAAACTTCTCACCACTGCATTCCTGGAATAGCTGTACTAGGATACCCTCTTATTTATCTGGCTCCTTTAAAGGAAAGAGTAGGGGCAGGGGGACAAGAATTTTGCATGACTTGGAGGAAGGAGAGCACTGTCAAGCAATTAACACTGAATTTTTTGTTTGTCCGGTTTCTTGATCAAATTCCCTTAATTTCATTACACAATCCCATTGTGCCTTAAATGTTGCACATCTGGAATACAGCATAATGGTTTATTGGATTGATATCCCTTATTACTTTAAAATTAAGTACTGTAGGAAACCCCATTTTTTTATTTGAACTAGTCTGCAAAGAAATCATAGCGGGTGGGGATGAGGGGATCTGTTGTTACAATAATATTATGTGTAGTAATTAAAATACCCCATTTATTTCACAGAGAGTGACTGACGGGAATATAGCATCACTTTGATTATTTACAGAACCATCATTTCAGAACAATTTACTTAAGTAAAAAGATTTGGCAGACTTGTATCCCCTGGAAACATACAAAAGCAGACTTGGCTCACAGTTTTATTAAACAGTGAAAAATAATTTAAAGGTATTTTTCATCTTGCCCTCTCAATGGGATCTGCAGATATGGCTAAGGGATCTGGGGAAATTCCTTATCTGATCATGGTATTAGTAATAGATGCAGTTCAACTTTGCTTTTAACATACAATAATATGAGACAAAGTCAATATTATTATTCAGATATGCTTCAGTTCTCCAAATACTTCTAAAGTAATCACTAAGATTGTTTATATTTTGGCAATCAGGATCAATTATTTTGCTAGGTGATATATGAAGACATCCCAACGTAGTCTCATTTAAGTAAAGATAAAACTGCAGTGTAAAATACATAAGACATGGTAAAATTATGAATAGTGCACTAAATATTCCAATTAACCTATTGTGTCAGTTTTTTTCACTTTCTTTTGGCTATCAACTACATGTCCATCATTAAGATGGGTCTCGCAGATGGGTCTGTATTCAGAAATGTTTGACTCAGAGTCAGCACCAAAGTAAGCTCCTACTGTTGTTTATAATCACCAACTATAACTACAATTGTTTACTCAGTTTCTATCAGTGAACATTACAACATTATATCAGATGTATTTCCAACTGTGCCAGCATTAGATGCTTTACATTAATATAAGAAATAGATGTATGAGTAAGTGGCTGTGAACTTAGTATCAGAAATAGATATAATCATTGAGGCATAATGCTTTTTAGGCATTTTGAAATTGTTTTAAATCCATTAAATCTTCCTAATAAAAATGTCCTATTTTCTTTTCCTGACCTTTCCCTTTCATTTTCCTGGGTGACTGTAGGAGCATTCTGTGTCAAAAAGCTTTGTAATTAGTTCTGTAGAAAAGTATAATCTTTCATTCATTTAAAATGTGTTACAATGAATTTTCTTTAAATATCACACTTAATTAAGTGCCAGTAGAACAGAAGCTACAAACATGTGATTTCTCTGTAATTGCTTACATTTTTTTATCTACTACCACGACAGACTATTTTCTATGATAATTCAATAACCTTTGAATTATTTCCTGATAAAACATTTTCATAGTCATATTTTCAGTGACTTCATCATGCATTTCTGGCCCATTCTCTGTTATGTATTTGTTTCTTCTACAGTGGCCAATTAATTTAACAGAACACTATTGAGAAAGTTCAATCTCTACTGCCATACTACCAGTACCTGCTTCTTATGTCATGGATCAAAATAATAAAATAGGAGACATTACTTTCAAAGCTGCCCTCATACCAAGGGTAAGGCTCATAGAGAAACTGATGAAGTATAGGCTGGATGGGCGGTGAGTGAAGTAAGTGGATTGAAAACTAGTTAACAGGACCCTTAGGGTGATCAGTGGAACAACAGCAAAAAAATCTAGTTGAAGGCTGGCAACTAGAAGCCAAAACTGGGTCAAATTCTATTTAACATCTTTACTAACGAATGCCCCATGCATGATGGGACATGTATCCTTGGCAAGCCTGAAGACAACAATATGAGAGGAGTAGCAAATACACTAGAGGAATGTGTGGGCGAGCAGCTGGAAAAGGATCTGAGTGTTCTGGTGGACCAAGCTGAATGTGAGTAAGCAGCCCGCCCTCACTGCAATGAAAGCTAATAGTATCCTGGCCAGCATGTTGAGGGAGGTGATCCTTCTCCTTTCACTGGCATTAGTAAACCCACATCTGGATTGCTGAGTCCAGTGCTGGACTCCTCAGTACAGGAGAGGCAAAGTGCCATAAAGGTGATGAAGGGACTGAAGCATCTTTCCTGCAAGGACAATATAAGGGGAACTTGGACTGTTCAGCCTACAGAGGCTGTAGGGTCTCCTCCTTGGAGATACTGAGAAGCTGCCTGACCATGGACCTGGGATCCCTGCTCTTAGTGTCCTTGCTGGAGCAGGGATTGGTTCAGAGGGATCCAGAGGGCACTGCCAGCCTCAGCTGTTCTAGCATTCTAGATTGAATTGCCATTTTAAAGTCCAGGGCTGCCACTTTAACATCAGTCTTGAAAACAGAGAAACTAACAAGGATTATTGAGTAAAGGTTCAGTTCACTTACAGAGAAAAAAAAATCTTACTTTAATGAGTAAGTTTATGTGCAGATTGAGTGGAAGTACAGCATAGAATAGTAGCTCAACCTTGGCATGAAATGTTGAAGGTGACAAAATCTGAAATAAGATTCTGCTAGCTGTTTTCTGCTGAAAATAAGCAAATATTCAAATGTGGGAGTGAAGTTGTATTTAGATAGGATACGAGATAGCTCAATGTTTTGTCCCTTTTTTGTTACAGGGAGTTCCCAAACCAGGTGAACTTCAAAGTACTATATTATATGTAATATATAAAGTGTTTATCTTAGTCTTACATATATGGCATTTTAAAAAGCATCTTTATTTATATGGAACTGACCTGTTCTATTCATTAATTTTTAATCAAATCATACAACTTTCCTTTTGTCATAGTCAAGCTCTGCTTCATTATCCGTGACTGCTTGGAAAGCTGCCTGACTGTCGGGAATTTTGTTATACCTTTCCCCAGAGAGTCACAACACTTCGGGTTTTAATGAAGATATTCTTTTGTGATATATGAGGACTATTCTGAAAGTAATGCCTCCTATTTTACTAAGTTGGCCAGCAACATCACAGATGAATATTGGCAGTAGAGGTTGATCCTTCCCACCAATATCCCATTACTTCTGTTGCTGTGTGATAGATGGCAGCAGAGGGGAAATCTGATAAATGGTGTCTCACATGGAAGTGCATACAAAGAAAAGGTGTGGAATCGAAATCCTCGACGCAGAAATAAATTGCACCAACTGATATTCAATGAAGCTTATTGAATGTTTATGGAGACCAGTGTAAACAGAGGATGTGAGCACAGCGAGGCAGCGGCAACCATGAGATACCTCCAGCAGTAGAGATTATTACAAGCATGGCATGCATGCTCTTGTTCATCACAGGCAAAAATGCATAGCTAGTGGTGGTGTCTTTGTTGGAAAATAGTATTTAGCAGCTTAGAATTTGCTCTATCCAACAGTGTTATTATGCTATTTACATCTGTTATATTTTCCATGGAAGTAAACAGGATGCATTATTTTTGGAACAATTAATGCAATTTAGGAGCAAAACTTTTCACAGGCAAGCATCCTCTTCATTTAATTTACTCTACCTGTCTTGTTCAAATTTTTTCAGACCGACATTTAACATGAGCTAACAGTGTGCCCAGACAGCCATGAAGGGAAACTGTACCCAAGATGCATCAGGACCAGCAGTCATGTGGGTTACAAAAGGGATTGTCCCATTCTGCAGTGCACTGATATGGCCTCACCACAGTAAAACAGTAAGAAAAACTGTTAGAGGATGTCCAAAGGAGGTCTACAAAAATGGTCAGTGGTCTAGAATGGAAGAGTTACAAGCAGCAACTGAGGTCTCTTGGTTTGCTTAGCCCTGAGAAGAAGAGGATGAAGGGAGGCCTCATGGTGGCTGCAGCTCCTCATGAGGGCAGGTACTAATCTACTCTCTCCAGTGACAGCAAGAACCCAAGGGAGCAGCATGGAGCTGTGTCAGGAGAGAGTCCCATTGGATAGTGGGAAAAGTTCTTCACCAGAGGGCAGTGGGCACAGAAAGGGCTACCCAGGGCAGCGGTCGTGGCACCGAGCTGCTGGAGCTGGAGCTCAAGAAGCTTTTAGAAAGTGCTCTCAGTCTTAGGGTTGGATTTTTGGGTGGTCGTGTGTGGAGCCAGGAGCTGCACTTGATGGTCCCTGTGGGTCCCATCCAACTCGGGATATTTTATGATTCTATGATTCTGTGGTTATTTTGGACAAGAGAAGGAAAATTGTATTGTTTTAGAGAGTAAGTGCACCAATAAATCAGTAAAATGAAGCTTATGGTATTATTTATTTATTTGTTTGTATACTAGTTTACTTTTTCTACACAGATTTGCTAATATAGTGATATAAAAAATACTGCATTTTGTATACACTTTTGGATATGTATCCATACTCTCTCATGTTAAAACATAAAGCTTTCTAGAATCTGGAAAACACTACAGCTGTATTTATACATGGTTAATACTAAATTCTAATAGTAAGGGAATTGAAATGGAGGGGCTTTTTTATTATTTATGTGACAATTGTCATATCAGTTGACACCAAGAACTCAAAATGATCTCCAGATTTATAATAGTCTAATCTTGAGGTGAACTCTTAAAGTCAGAACTACAACTGATCTGAATCTGAAAGGAAACAGCTCAGCAAATTTCCCTTGAACTCTTTAGAACTTGAGAGTGATGTATTGAAGCTTGTCATTAACATTTGGTTAGAAAAGTAGATGTTTTACATTGCATATCAGAAATCTTTTTTGAGTGCAATCTTAAAATTTAAACTAAGCCTCACATGGGATCTTCTCATTTATTATTACAAAGCAATGACATTGTAGATTCACTCTGAGGAAAACAAGCTGTAAACTAGGATTAAATAGGATACTTTTCTTTTTTCAATCAGACTTGCTGTGTTGTGGGCTAGCCAGTGATGTTGACTTCAGTTTTAGCAGTAATCTGCACTAATAAGGTACACACAGAGAAGCCCATTAAACTACAGCATGAGCATACAGATGTTATGAGTGACCTTTATAGTGAAGTGCATTGAGAAGAAAGTTTCTTGTACATTGAAGACAGATGAAACAACTACCTCCCCAGGAGAGCTCATTAGGGAAAACACTTTTCTCATGAAATAGATACCGAAATAAAGAAGAATTACATAGGCCGTAAGAATATATTTCAATGTCTTCCCATTGGAGATGAGAGAATCTCTTGCCATCTCCTTGGGAAAGTGGGTGCCACATGAATCCCAGCTCTCAGCACAGCTGAGCCTTTGCTGTTCTCAGCCCTCAAATGCTTCAAACTGTTCCAGAAACAAGCTCCTCTGGGTTTTGGCAGTTTCTAAATCACAGCTCCCATACATTTTATTTATTAATTTTTTAATGTTTTTTAACCATTCTAAATAAAAGCTTTTATCAACATTTTAAGTGTTTCCTTTTAATTTCTCCTTCAAAGCATCTCATCTGCCATCCTAAAGCAATTTGACGCCTTGATTCAATGTAAAAAGTTGCTCAATTGTAACAACAAACAAGGGAAGAAATACTTGGAACAAGAAAGCAAGGTGTCTCATTCAATACAGTTGAGAATAGCAGCTGTTTTATTATTGCAACAGAATGCAGCCAAGATGCTATTTGGATATGAGAAACAGGCTACAGCTTGAATTATGCTGAGAGCTCATCTTGTTTTCCACTTCTACATTTCTATGAAAATACTAAACAAGAGGCACTGAAGAGAAAAAATAAAATAAGCCATATGTCAGGAGTTCATCTTCACAGTAAGATGGAAAAACAAAATAAAATAATATAAATTGGCAAAATAAATTTAAAGGAAAACCTAATACAAAAGCATACTTGTATAATTAATAACATCATGAGAAAAGAGATATTTTAAGACACAACATTTCTAAATATGTCAAAAATATAAAAATCTGCATTCATGGGGTGATTATGAATATAATTTATAATTTTTTTAACCAAATATTGTAGTCCATTTGAAATTGAATTCATAACGGGTTCTTTTTTCCCTGGAGACAGTTGTAATTTTTCATTTCCATTGCAAGCGAATGTCAAACTTTCTAACCGTCTTTGTCTAATTTTTTTTGCAAGCACCAGGAGACTTTTTAGGCTGCACTGTGAGAATATAGTATTTTCTTTGGCAGTCTGTGAGCCATAAACAAGAAGATATTGTCTTTGTAGATATCAATTTAGATGCCTACTATTTCAGTCTAATGGGTATTTCAAACATAAGTCTGCTGCAGGGTTGCCAGTTCAATATACACAATTCTTTGAGGATTTCTTACTTTTATTTGCAATGTACCTTTAGAAGAAGCATACGAGAATCAGAATGAATGACAGTGAAGTGAACAGATAGAAAAAAATGGATGCATTGACTGAAGCATAGAGAACTAACTGTAAAATAAAGTGTCTTGAAGAACTAAAGGTCACTACAGGAACATTACGCATGTATAATTAAATCTATTGAAAACTTCTCAGGTAGTTAATTGTGAAGATTTTTTCTGTATAAGCATTAAATAGATTCTATGAAATTTTCCTAGAAAATAAGAGGTGTGGCTGTACCCAGAATGTACAAACTGGCCAGGTCCGATGTCCCATCTGTTCTCAGGAATATATCCTATCCTGAAAAGTTAATTCTATTAGAAAAATAGAAGCTTCATTCCTCAGCATATAAGGAAATACATGCTTTTGATTCTTGAAAATGTAGACAGTTGAAGATGTAGTTGTGGACTTCAAGGGAATAATGAGTGTTTTAATGCAGTATTTTTATTCTTTTACAAGTTCATTGGAATGCAGAAATGTTTTGTTAAAACATGTAAGAAAATGGGGGAAAAATCAGATTGGCATTGTTTATATTTTAAGAATAAAGAAGATCCATGTTTAATTTTAAAATTTAAATTATTGAGAAATTGACTTTATAGAAATAAGGAGTTTGGTCACATTTATATAATTAGTCCATTATTTTAGTTTTAAATCATAGAATCACAGAATCACAAAGTTCGAAACAACCTATAAATCATCCAGTCCAACCGTCTCCTCATCACCATTGCCACCACTAGCACTAAACTACATCATGCAGCACGTTGTCCAGACGCCTCTTGAACACAGGGACAGCGACTCCACCACCTCTCTGGGCAGCCATTCCAGTGCCTGACCACTCTCTGAGAGAAAAAGTTCTTCCTTATGTCCAACCTAAACTTCCTCTGATACAACTTGCAGCCATTGCCCCGTGTCCTGCTCGTTGCCTGGGAGAGGAGGCCAAACCCCTCTTTACCACAGCCTCCCTTCAGGAAGTTGTAAAGTGCAATGAGGTCTCCCCTGAGCTTCCTCTTCTCCAGACTAAACAATCCCAGCTCCCTCAGCTGCTCCTCATAAGGCTTGTGCTCCAAATGAAAAATAATGCAAAACCATTGATGGAAACAAGTATGAAAGTAGCCTTTTTTTTTTTTAAACGAATTCTTCTCCATTTGAATCCTGTAGCTAGGTCTTTCTTCTACATATTTAGGAAAATACTGTATCTAGCATCTGCCTTCAGACTTCATGGCTAAAGGTAAAACACAGCATCAGTGCTCTATTTGAAAAATAATTTTGGCTTAAAGTGGCCTGTTGTATGTTTTACGCTTCTTTTCTTTTACCTGTAATTTAAATGCTTGGATGTACAACCTGACTTATGGTGTCAGAATTTACAGGAAAGGTATTCTTAGACCTTGTTTTGAGAAGACTCCACACAACAACATAAAGTTTGAACTCTGGTGATTTTACAATCATAGCCACTACAGCATGGTATCAAACCTTTTTTCTTGCTTGGCCCACACTGAGTGAAAAGGAATTTTCTTGGGCTGCATATACATGTAGATCACTTTGAAAGTAATGCCTCCTATTTATTTTCATGGAAACTACAGCAAAGAAAATGAGCTTGGTAATTCTGATCGAACAAATTGTCAGCTACTGAACACTATTTTTCAACATAGTCATCACCATTAGCTAATCATTTTCACCAGCAATGAACAAGAGCCTGCATACTGCACTTGTCAAAACCTACACCAGGTGACACACTCACTGTCATCACTGCAGAAATGCATCACCCACCACTTCACCGTGCTCACACCCTCAGTTTGGTCTCCATAAACATTCATCAAGCACTGATGAATGCCTGTGGGTGCAATGTCTTCTGCACTGAGGAATTAAATTCCACACTTTTGCTTTATACGTACTTCCATGGATGCCATTTTGTCAGAGTGCCCCTCTGCTGCCATCTGTTACATGCAACAACGTGTAACAGATAATTAGCAGGAAGGTTCAACCATTTCTGCCATACCACCAACATCTTCTGATGTCATGAACCAACATCATTAAACAACAGACGTTACCTTCAGAGCAAGTATTTGACCTTGTTACTGTGAAACTAATGAAATCAGTCTAGTTTAATGGCAGTGGCTGCTATTTGAAGTGAGCTCTCAAGATGTTTGCCAGTGACCTCTGAAACAATGTTGTTCTTCCTGTACTTCACATAATCAGAGAAACATCGAATGATAGAATCACCAAGGTTAGAAAAGAGACTAAGATCATACAGTCCAAGCATCAGCCCATCATCACCATGTTCATTAAATCACATCACTCAGTGCCCTATCTACACTTCTTTTGAGCACCTCCAAGGACAGTAACTCCACCACCTCCTTGGGCAGCCTGTTCCAGTACCTCACCAATCTTTCAAAGAAGAGAGTTTTCCTAATATCCAACCTGAACTTGCCCTGATACAACTTGAGGCCTTTCTCTCTCTGTTACCTAGAAGAGGCCAACACCAACCTTGCCGCAACTTCCTTTCAGGTAGTTGTAGAGTGATAAGGTCTCCCCTGAGCATCCTCTTGTCCTTCACTTCCTCTTTGGCTGTGGACTGTCAGGAGCTTGGATTCACAACTGAGATGACTATTGGTTTCAGAGCTTCACAATAATTATTCACAAATGTGCATACTGCCAAAAAGCAACGACACGAATAAGGCGTGATTATGAACTCGGGTATCTTTCTCTCGTAGGAGAGGTCTTATAAACATCTGGTAAAGGGATATGATATGATTACATTTTTATTTGAATATCTAATTGCAACTCTATATATTCTACTTGAAAATTTGCAGGTAACATATTTATGTCAGCTGAAAATGGAGTCACAAATGCAAATTGACTTTTTTTTCAGCAATCTTGAATTCTCAAATTCCTTTATCAGAAAGGAAAGCACAGCTGAGTATTTTTCACTGTTCTTACTACTGTGTTCAACCAACGTAACAAAATGTATGGAACTATTTTCAATAAGTTGAATTAGCACTTCACATCACCCTCCCCTTGCTCTGGTTTCAGCCCAGACAGTGTTAATGGCACACTGACAGTTCTGTTGTTGTGAGTGATGGGTGCACATCCAGGTATGGGCTGCCTGGTGGTCAGAGCTGCCACCGTTATAGCATGGGGCAGGGCAGGGGGTGGCAGTGTGAGCTGGGGCCACAGGTTGCAAGTTGACATGCCTGCACTACTGTGAGGATCAAAGCTACAAGGCAAGACTGTAGAGCTGCACCAGCTCCCCACCCTTTACTTCCCTTCCTGACAATAAAGTTGGAGTGCTGTAACACAGTCATTTCTTTCCTACATTCACAAAGAAGTTCACTTATGATTTCTGTCCCCAATCTCTACCTGAAAACAATCTTTTCAACCCAGTGTCCTAAGCCCCCCTTTGACTGATGCCTCCCACGCCACATCTGCCTCCTGGATTCCACAAACTCATCTGCAAACTGTGCCAATTCTAGATACAATATCCTGATTTTCACAGGCTTTCAGAAAGTCTGGGAAAGAGTGATGATTTCTTTACAGGGAAGTGACACTCTTTTCTCCCTGGAGTGCTTATTTCCACCTCAGAGGACATTTTTCATGCTCTGAACAATGCCTTGCCATAACTTCCTGGAAGTCAGCCACATCTAACAGGTTAGAACCTTTAAAGACTGTCCGGGCTGCAGGAATTTTTTAAAAAGCTCAAGAGTGATGTGGGTCCAAACATAGAGTTGAAAAACCAGAGAGATCTAAAAATAGTGATGAACAGCAGTGGGGAAACATTCCTGTGCTTCCATAATCTCCAGATTCACCATGAGATAGAAGCTGCCTATGTAGATACGAGACACGGATGATTTGTGTGCATGCTACAACTGAACAGATATCACAGCAGATCTTCGTGGGAAGAAACTGCAGATTGTGGAATAGTTTGAACGAGACAGTAAAAGAACAGCTATTGGACTGCAGTAGATCTTGATTTGCATGGAAAAATCAGATCAGCACAGAGCTGATCACAGTACAGGGAGTACAGAATTATGTAAATATTGTTTCTTTTTGTATGTTTGTAGAAGCCTTTAATATCAGCTTGAGGTTACTGCCTACAGCAACACAGAAACCACTGCTCTGATGGGAATAGGACTAGTGGAAATGGTAACCTATACTATGCCATCTTCTGTGCCTATACTTTATATTTCTATTCAGAATAAGGCAAAAAGAAGCCCTTGTTGTTGGCCACTGCTATTGGTACTCCTCTTTTTCCTCTTGAACTCTCTGCTCCATTGACCTCACCCTTAGATTTGAGTCTTTCTCCTGTAGCAAAGTTCAATACAATTTCTACATTACATCATTCTTAAGAGATTTTTAGTCACAGTTTTTCTCCAATAGTTTCCAAACCACAAAAACATGGCAGTACAAATCCCTCTGTCTCCAATGCAGGTGGAAAAGCTTCCACTGCACCAGCCAGGGAGCAGGGAGAGAAACAAACTCCTGCCTTCAATGTAGTGGTTGTGTGGCCCCATGTCAAAACGCTCAGCCACCTCAGCAATAAGTCTACCTAAACCTCAATCTGATTTTAGAAAGCAATCCTTAGGCCTCTCAAGACACAGTTTTCATTAGCTCGTGCTTATAACTGGATTTAATAGAAATCATACAACTAGATTTTGCACGAAACCATCTGTTAGATAGTAATGATGGGATATCATGACATATGGTCATTTGTTGAATATATTTCCAATATTTAGAGCTATATAATGAGACAGAATCCCTTGACATAAAAGAAATTTTCTTTCAAGGAGGTCCTGGGAAAAACTCCAGACGCAGACAGATTCACAGATGGAGTGTCACAGTGTATCATATATTTATTTCAGTGAGACAGTTAAGCATTAAGAAATAAAACATAACAGCCATCTGAAGTAACATTTGCAAAATTCCAGTGGTTGCATTGCTCACTGTCTGGAACAGGTTAATTTTGTCCATGCATTTCATTCAAGCATTACCCATCTCTATTACAGGAGAGGAGCAGTGGACAGAAACAATAAGCACTGCTAATTGCAGTGCTAGGTTGTGCTGTATCTCTTCCTCACTTCATGCTAGCTTCCAAATTCTCATTCATACCACTAAAAGTACATGTACTAACACAGAATGAAAATAAATAATACACATATCATATGAAGAAGAAACGCATATTTTCTTGCTCAGATATCACCAACGCAGCAGCACTAAAAAATGTAGATCATTATAATGAAACAGATAAGAAACACCTCAGCATTCAGCACTTAAATCTTCATCCAGCTCCAAACACATTAAAAAATTATTCTTTATGAACGTCACATGTTCTCCAGTTGAATCTAAATATCTGTAAGAAGTTCCATTAAATCTTTCAGAAGCTGCACAGTAATAAATAATTTGTCTCTGTTTGTAAAACATTCTATAAGGAATCAGCCTCCTATTTCAGAGGAGACTCCCCAGTATATCTTCATGTGATCTTTAATACAACTAAGACCTATTTCTAATTCTACTGAGTACTGCCACAGCAGCTGCAGAGAGACAGTGAGAGGCTGTTTGTAGAAACAGCAGATTATTTTTCTTTCTCTGGGTAAGTTAGTATTTTAATTCTTTTAACCCTCAAAGTTATTTTTGGCAGAACCAGCAGAACCAGCCATTGTGACAGCCTTATCCCACAGCCCTCTAATATTGTAAAGGATAGCCCCATTTTTCATTTTCTGATGAAAAGATGGAGACTAAAATTTCACCTGTAAAAAAACTCATCTCACTCAACACTACCCAGATGATGATTTTTCTACACACCTCAAAGCCATTCCTTGCAGGAAGAGCATGAGAATTTTAGTCACCACAAAATAATGAAAACCATGTACTGATTTCTCATCGTCCACTGATGAACCAAATGTATATGTCTCTCCATCTCACAGCTGCACTTCCAGAGTCCAGGGAGAAGCATATCTGTAAGTCACATGAAAATGAGGAAAAAAACAACATTGGAGAAGACTTACCATAGCTACAAGCAAAGCAAAATAGAGAGTATGTAATGTGGTCATCAGAAGTAAATTGTAGGACAGCCAGAGGCAGTAATGTTTTTTGAGCAATAATTGTGAAGTTCAAGGCAACATGTGTTGTATTTGGCAAAATCTGCTCAGGCCAACCTGCTCATGGAGCAATATATTGCTGCAGGTAAAGCTGGTTGCAGTTCTTAAATAAGAGGAAATAAGTTTACTCCAAGTCACTGTTGCCTGTAATTCGCAGGAGTGCTACTGACATCAGGATCCACTTGATCACACGTTCAAATCAACAGCATCATCTCTGAGGTAGGTTTCACACTCTTTTGTTTCTAATATAACGATGTTTCAACATCTGAAGTTCGTAAACAGTTGAGTCTAATATTCTTTTTTTCCTTTTCTCTTTAAGAATAAAGCAATTTTGCGCCATATACAAGAAGACTGGAGTATAATGGCACCACTGATATGTGATAGAACAGTTTAAGCAAGCCCTGCAACTGTAAAAGCATGGGATAGCAAATGGCAGCAAAGGAAAAGCACATCATAATAAAACATATAATTCTGTGTGTCTGAAATATCCCAAGATCTCACCTCTGTTGGAAAAGAAAGATGCATATTCTTGTACTTATGAAGTAGGTAAAACATGCCTCTCTTGAGGAATATCAAATTATACACTCAGTTTGATGCCTTTATTTAATTCCTCTCCATAACCTCTGTTTTAGTGGTAAAATGCCTTCAGCTAAAAGACTGATAGGAGCAGAAGGCATTAGATTTAGCTTTAAACAATAGAATTCCTGAATAAATCAGTGATCTACTAATTTTAAATTAGCATGATCCAGAAAGGATTCCATATTATTTCATGTCCAAATACTTGAAATCTCATGACTAGACAAAGTGTCAAATAAAAAAAAAAAAGAAAGAAAGAAAGAAGTTTTACTATTAAATACTCATCCTGTAATGAATCACACACAAATCCACCTAGGAAAAATATTTGTACTTCTGTGACTACTTGAAATAAATAAAAAAATTTAAATCATAAAATCATAGAATTTCATATTGTTACCTGACATATATTCAGATGCAAATGAAGTGTGTATTTAGTGGATGCATCTTTTGTGTTACACTTCTGCAAAGTGCCTGAACTGAAATACCGAGGAATGGAATAACAGTCACAAAACACCAAGAAAGTCATCTACTGTGTTAGGCTTCCCCACCACGGCATAAAACTCTTAGGTTTTCAAGCACAGGAATCACCTAGTTGGATCAAACTGCCTCCATCTGCTTTTGACAAAACACAGCATCAGATATTTTCAGTGAAATAGATATGAACCACAGATGTGTCATATGATATCTACTAGTTCAGCTAAAAATATTTAGCACTGTGCTGTAGGGATTTTTATTGTTGAAATAAATGGGTAAAATTACATAAATACCGTAATAAGCTTATAACTTTAAACTTACATTATTGATTTATTCTCCAGAGAGTTGCAAAACACTTTGTAAGCCCTGTAAGAGAGATAATAAAACCACAGTGTAACTTGGTAATGAAAGGCACAGGAAAAATATAGGAGAGTTAGAGACTAGACTAAAATCCCTTATCAGTACTGTGATACAGTGCCAAAAGCAGAACACTAAGCTCCAACCTTTAAATTTTCATTTTTGACATTTGGCTACTTCATGGGAAGTCTTCCTTACACATACCTTCAATTATGTCACATCTCTCTTGCATATAAGGTCAATACAAACCATTCCAGTTCAGTTTGTGGTATTGTTAACATGCTTCTGTTCATGCTATCTAATGATACCTTCATGAAAAGTTTAACTGCCGCCATACACTAGATCAATATCATGTTGAATCTCTTAAAGATATAAATTAGAGTGTAAAGTCTCTACTCTTACTCATATGAGATCACAAGTTTGGTTGGATTGTACAAGTGGCTTTTCTTGATTTGGGTCACACATTGCAGTCAATTCCCACACTTCACTCCTCCACCACTCACTTCTTCTAACACCAGTAAGCTGATCAAGTATGAAACTGATGATCAGCACAAGATACCTAGATGGAGAACTGTGCTAGTAAGTGGTGGAATCAGCCATCATAGATGACTATATGTACCTTGGTAATGCACAATTTTTATAAAGCTATAGGCAGCAAGTTATTACACACTGTTTTTTTTCAGTCCCGCTGTTTTTTAGCAGGGATATTCCTGAAGACACATTTCTGTAGACTCAAGTATTTTACCGAACCTGGACCTTAAATACAAAATAACTACAATTTATGCTAGTGTTGAAAAAGCAGCATTTTTTCATTAAAGTTTAGGAGTTATTTTACCTGCGTAATTAATTAAAAGTTGGTGGTTTTATTCAAAGCATGATTTTCTTGTGAATGTATTGAATGACAACTAGGAAAAGAGCCAAATTCTTTATTGGATCTTATGTCTTCCCAGAGGCAATATCTCTTAAGTGGTCCAAAATTATCTATTTACATATGTATCAGTAAGTGGTTTTATTTAGATTTTCTTGGCATGCCTAACAATCCAGAACAGCAATACCTCGAGTACAGAAAGAGTGGAAAACACCAAATGAAATTATTATTCATCAGTCCAGAATCACGATACTGTCTCAGAAGTACCTATTTTGCTATTGTTAAATGAAACAGGAAAGAGTTTCAAACTTCTTTTTTCACTGTTTTCCTAGTTACCATAGGTGTAGGGATGAGTTGCCAGTCTGCCCAACCATTCTGAGCTGCAGATAGCAAGTTGCTCACTATGGTTACTCACTATTGCTTTCCACATTCCCTTTGCCAGGTGTCACTTTTTTAGGCTTTTTTATTCTGTTTCTCTAAACGGTTCTGTGCCATCCCTTTGGATTTGGGCACAAAACACAGCATTGCTTTCAGAGCCCATAAGTGACATTCAGAGACCCTTCAATAATGTTAATCGTCAGTTACTTCTTTATATCTTAAAAAAACTAGCTCATTTCTGCAGCTATGTACTTCCCTGTCAGTCCAAAGGCAAATGAAAAAAAGGGAAGTCCTCATTTTTCTGCACAATGAGTTACTATAAAACAATCAGCTAATTTGATATCTTTAGAAACATAAACCTTAAATTGTTGTAGAGATATTTGACCTTTTAAAAACAGTTTTAAATTTATAATGGGGGAATTTATGCTCTTTTTACAGAGAATTATTGTTTGGGTGAGTTGCTGTTTATTTTGTGGGGTTTTTTTTCAAGTTAGTCATGCAATTTTTCCTTGTGCATTGGGAAAGAATTAGGTTGCAGCTGCATTAATGGCAAAAGATAATGCCTTGAAGTAAAGTAACAGAAATATTCTAGTAATATTTCATGTGTTAGTACTCTCTCCTAACATTTCCAGAATAGTATGTATTTTGCTACCAGTCAGCATTAAAGAAACTCTGCTTTCAGTTCAGTATGAGGCAGGCTTCTAAGAATAATCACTGGCTTACGTGGCATTTAAATAATTATCCTGAATAATCAACAGTTTAATAAAAAATGCTTAGAAAAATCTTAACCCATTTTATAAGTCAAATTTTTTCATATATATTGCAGAGATTTCTTCGAAATATTATTGGAATAAACTATCTTCCTTTGCAACATTCAGAGAACAGCACACCACAGTCAGTAACTGCATTCTCAGAGTTAGCAGTGACAAAGTTTTCAAAACGTCTGGCACTTGAGGGGCTGGCAAGAGCTTCTGGCCTCAAAAAACAAAGTGTCAGGAAGCTGATCTGAAGTTATTGCAACTCAACACTGTTTTTCCTCTGCTCAAAAAACCTATTCACAAACTCAGAGAAGCAGTTCGCATTTTAAGCACATTTAGATGCCTCACAAAATAGACTTAAGAAAGGACTTGAAAGGAGCTCCAACCAAGCTCCTGCTTGGCAGCAGTGCTCAATTCATCCTAACGGTGACTTTATTGAACCTGTCTTACGTCTCTGTAAAGAGAAAATTGTGCCTTTCGGATGAAGTACCTTGTATAATGTATATATATATATACATATACATATATATAACAAAAAAAAAAAAAAAAAAAAGGTTTAGAGATAAGTTAAAAAAAATAAAAATGGGAGTAGCAAAGAAGTTGGACCAGAATTAATTATCTCTCAGGGAACAATATCTTTATGTATATTACTTTATATGTAATTATTTGATAGGTAATGACAAACTGCCTAATGATTAGAGAAGTTGTCAACACCATAGATTTGCCAGGAATAGAAAGCATCTGGAGACCTATGTGGAAGTAAGTGCCACAGAACAAGATCTAAAATGAAATGTGCCAATAATGCTTACCTCACTGCATAAATTCTTGTTGCACTTCTGAAATAATCTCACATTTATGTTTTAAAAGATAGGGAAGTGATACAACTCAAGAGCTACCATCCTAAAAAAGTGACTTTACAACAGAGTGTGAGAACTTTAACAAGCAATGATAAGTCACTTATAGAAGGTTCTCTAAATAATATCACTCACAAGTGTATTGAAAAAAAAAGTGGTAATAATACATGAAAGACAGGAATGTACTTTGTAATTTCAGAACAACTTTATATGTCAGACTGCCAGATAAATATTTACAACACACTCCAACTTAGCTGAACTTGTATGACTTCAATCAGGGGAACTGCTTCCAGACATGAAGGTCATGAAATATGTTATCAACTTTCCAGAGCCTGCCTTCAAAATCACATTAAAAGTGGAGAGCCACACGGCTGTCTAGTGTTATGTAGACTTAGAATCACTGATAGCAGGTTTATGAAAGCCTCCCTGGAGGAGAATAAAAAAAGACAACTAAGAAAGAAGATTGTGCTACTATTACATTATTTAATAAAATGATGGAAGATTGTTCTTTACATGTGATTCTGTTAGCTATGCTCAGGAATACTGATCTGTGCCACAGCAGGCCATGTAGATGGCTGAGACTTTGAACACGGACGGTAAAAAACACTCTGACAAGTGAGAACAAATGCACAGAAGGTCCTCTCACCAGATCTGCAGTGTCAAGTTGTCTTCTTTTAGAAGAAATGTTACTAGGGCTACATCAGAATGGAAAGGGAAAGCATACTAATTGGAAAAGACTGTGAATAGTGCCTAGAGCCCAGCCAGTCATCATTTACAGCCACTGTCACAACTGGCAATGAATAATTACTTGAGAGGTAGAAATCCTTAAGGAAAAAAACGTGCAGTATGATTTCTAAGCCAAGGAATGCCACATTCCTGGAGAGATTATTATTATTGTTCTTTTACGCACAAATTTAGTTAATCCACTGCAAGAAATTATCACAGAATTTCCTCTATTCTGTTCAACAGAAGCAAACTAATTCAGGTGTGACAAAGTATTTTAATTCAGGTATTGGGTCATATACACTAAATCCTTCAAATTGCACTTCAAAGAAATGCTTTGGTGTCCACTTCTATTTTGAAACACCATAGGAAATTTTGAGAATTCAAAAATTCCCCAGTCATGCCTTCTTCCAATTAGAATGTTGGCTTTCTTTTTATTTTATTTCTGTTTTCTAAAGCATAAGCATATTGAAATTAATATTTTCCAGTTTTTCTGTACATTAAAATAAGCTCAAAATGTTTTTTGCTTCGTTTGGACATTTTCAGAAAGAAAAGCTAAGTTAGAATGTGTAATACAATTTTTTTTTATTTTACTTTTCATTGTGAGTTTATGTTGATCTGAAAAATGCAGAGGAAAGGATTAGAACATCAAATGTTTTTCTTGCAACACTAATCAATTCAATACTTCTCAGATACTGCTATGGAATACTCTTGGATACTTCTGTTACTACTGGATAGTAATGTTACTGAAAGTAAGACCATAAAACAGTAAAAAAAAGCAGAATTTCCACCTTTTTTTTAAATCATTCTCACACAAGGAATACCATCTACAATATTATATATATATAAATGCAAACACATATCAATGAGTCTGGATATGCTTCTGATCACATAATCTGAAGCTTGCTCATTGTGTTCTAGAACAATGTGGACTGTTGATACCAATACAGCAAATTTGTCCTTTCTCAGCACCTGCATACACTGTACATGATGGGAACAAAAAAAAAAAAGTAAAGGCATAATAAGAGAGTATTCCCTCATTTTGGTGTATTTTGTATCTCTAAATGGTATTGTTTATTCATTACAACCTTACAAAAATCTTTGCCAATATCCAGTTATGTGACCTGAGAAACATTAGTTGAGATTACTTACTGGTACACTGAGTGCTGGAATATCGGTCTTGAAGCACAGTGAGGTAAAAACTGATAGAAGGCAGTGCTGAGGGCTTAAATGGTTTCTTTATCAGAAGTGATACAGGATGGGTTTTACAGGTGAGTAAAGCAATCATTAATTGCATCTCTGCCTAACAAAGAATGGGTAAGGTGTACTACTTAATCTGTTGAAAGCTCTTTTCTCAGCATTCCTGCTTGGCTCTCAAATAAATGTAATTGATTTACCTTAATGCATGCCATAGAATATAATTAGGGGAAAGAGTTGAGGTTTGTTTTTGGTTTGTTTTTTGTTTTGTTTTGTTTTTTATTTAATCCACAAGCTACGCTGTGAACATAAATTCACTTGTAGTCTAAATGCTCCCAATGGCGTTTCAGTGATTTCATCCACTACTGAAGTAGTAGCCCATCTCCAAAGATAAATGCACTTGTCATGCCATTAACCAGTCCTAAAATCAATTCAGTTCAAGTTTGCTATGGTCACATCTACACTGCACTTTTTAACTTTTTTTTTTTTTTTTTGGTTCTATAACCTGTTTTATTTTAACACTAACTGTCAAAAGAACAAGATACTGTGAAATTTCATTGCTGTCTCTTGCTGGTGAGATAATCGATGGCACAGGCCTGTTTCTCTTATCTCTGGGGAGTGTTTAACAGCATAATGGGAGTTCCATTTTGATTTGTGACTGTTTCTTCTGGGTGGCCCAAACAAGCCATGGAAGGTGTGAACGAACAGACAGCTACTGGTTCTATAAAGTAGAGAGTTTGTTTTGGATTCTAGATTTTTTTTAGGAGGGAAGCAGAATAGATCAAGTCAGCTCTTAGGATCAAGCTGTTGCCTGCAGATCTGTTTTGAACGAGATTCAGTCATCCAAAACCAAATCTGTCTGGGACTGGGTCATTCAAGCAATAATGCCAAAGAGGATGCACTAGAAAATGCACTTCCTCTTGTAGCCTAAACAACAGAACATTTGCACTGATAATGGAAATTGTTTGATGACATCTCACAAGTTAAAAAAAAAAAAAAAAAAAAAAAAGACATTTTCCAATGTTCGGCCTCTAAAAAAAAAAAAAGAAAAAAAAAGGGATAGTCTTTCAAGCATGGCATCTGTCAGTGTTTCTTGTAATGGGATGATGTAAACAGTGCAATTAGAAGAATACCAGTTTACACAAGAGGCCTCAGTTTTCTGAAATGTTTCAGGAACAGTGTTACAGCTGAATCTTTTCAGACATAGGGAAGAAAGAGGCAACAAAACTGTTTTTTGAAATCTTCTCTGGACCTGGTAAAGTACCATCTCACATCAAAAATACATGCAATTCTGATATCATTCACTGTTTCCTGTGGAAAGAAAAACATGTTAACAGATGGAGCCTCTCTTTGGTTTTTAAGGCCACTGTTCAATTAAATGCACTGCAGCTGAAGGTTTTAAGCTCCCAGATAGTTAGGAAAGTTGATGACCTACAAGAGTATGTAGAATATGCATGGTGCTGAAAAGCAAGAGAGTGAAGTTTGACTCTATTAAGATGGATTTGGAGTGATTGATAACATGTGTGAGAATGTAGATAGGGGTTTTGAACACGGAAGCAGAGGAGACAGGGAGTGTATTTTTACTCATTTCTAAAACTTATTTCTAGAGTCAGAAAAGAGAGTCGAGGTTATTCATACTAGTCTCTATTTTCCTGAAATCAAACCCAAGTCTCTGACTTGAACAAATGCTGACCAAATCCATCAAAAGGCTCTCATTTTTATACATGAATCACTTTTACATTGCACACCACCACTAAACAAAGGTCAACATCCATGAAGGATATTACTTTAAAACATAAAAGTACGTCAATGCTCCTCTGCCTTTTCACAGAACCATCCTTCCATTTTCTCTGCACAAAGATCCACCCAGAAAACTGAGGAAGCTAAGAGGCTTTGACATAAACACACATATCATCCACCTCCTAAAACTAAGTGTTGCTTAGAAATAATACTATGACTGTGCTGCTTATGTAGGAGTTAAGCCATTTTAAAATACTGGGTCTTAGTCTTCTGACCATAAATAGGGCACAACATACATGTTTATTCTAAAACCAGTGTTTTTAATTTATTGCAATCAGTAGACTCTCAATCGCCAATTAGTAATCAGAATTCCACAATTTAACTCACATTTTAGCTTAAAATAAACATTAGAAGCCAGATAGACAAAATATAATCTACACAATCCAAATCATTCAAACTTTCACAAGCTTCTTTTCCAGACTTAATCTTTCAGTGAGGTTTCAAAAATTTTTATATAAGTTGCTACCCATTTTCTTCATTGTCTTTACTTGTCAGTAAGATGCCTTCCTCTACAAATATTTCTAAAATTCTCCATTATGTCTTGAAACACTGCAGCTAGAACGTTCTAATGCAGCAGTGACTAACATATTTCAGCACACAATATTTATATACTCCACATTCAGGCTATTTTTCATGTCTTATTAAACTGTGAGAGCAGGTTTGGCACAAATACATAAGCAGTCCTCATTTACTAGAAGAGGGAAATTAAACGCAGAAAAGTTTTTTTTTGCATCTTACTGAGAGTTAAAATTTAGATCTTTATATTTAGAAGGCAGGAGAGAGCACAGATATAAAGAGAAATCTTTCCTCTTTACTTATCATTATCTCTCACTCGCCTCTAATCAAACTTGCTAGTTTTAATTACTCTTAACATTATCCTCCAAGTCATAAGTTATCAGCAAAATAATAAGTTAGTAAATAGATTTCAGCAACTTTTTGCCTTTCAAGTCATGAAGGAGAACCTTTGGAAAATGTTCTACAACCATTTGTTCTTCCTTTGTTCAGATCACTCCTCAAGGTTTCAAGATCTTACCTACTGTTTTCTGTTTTATAATCACTGCCACACTAAAAATGTAATCTGCTTTCCTTACGTTACAAACTGTACACTGAAATTTGAAAAAGATTATGTCTATTTAAAGGTAAATATATGGAAAGAAAAGAAGCAGTTTCATGAGAGCTTCTTTATTTTCATATCCAATGCAGACATCTTACATTAGTGTGCAGAGCACAACGTGATCAGTTTGTCTGACAAGTCATACCCTTTCAACTGGACACTCAATAACCTGAGCTTTGGGGTCATTTTGAGCATAGGATCAACATTTCTGGGTGGCTTCCATATTATTTTGGGGGAGTTTAAATGTAAATCTAGCAGGAAGAAGTTCCAGATTCTACCACCTGATTTATTGGCAGACTTGAGGAAATCACTCCAACTCTTTAAACTTCAGTTTCTTCACTGAACCTTTAAAGTGCTTATCTATCATTTTCCCTGTTTTGAGGTGAATGTTTTAGGTATTGCCAGAGAGGGTGGCTTGTTATGCTCACACTTGGCACCTCACTGCTGCTGCTCTTCGTCTCTCTCTCCTTCTTACAGAACCTTCACTAACCCTTTCAGCAGGCTGAAGGAAGCTGTATACATTTCATGATAGTGGCCAGCATATATGTAATGTCCCATGATTGCTTTTAGTTCTCTGTGGTTACATTCATCATATCTGGGATGTGTTTATTTTTTTGTATTGTTTGCTTTTCCCCTTAATATCATCATCTTACAGTGAAGCTAAGCCATGTTTACATGTGCAAAATATTGTTGTTACATATGAACAAATTCTTAATTTGTTGCCATCGATCTAACACATGCAAGTAGATTTATGACAGCACTTCTTGTTTGGTCCTCATGAATTTTCTCCAAGCTGAACATTCTTTTTATGCTTTTTCATGTTTGGTTTAAGTCACATCATATTATATTAAAAACTTTTGGCTCCATTTCATAACTCTGAAGCAGAAAAACTTCATAAATTGATTTATGATCCGTAAAAAGACCTCATTCAACATCTGAGCCCTAGTCTTCATTTTAGTGTGCTTACATATGAAAAAATATGCACGTATGTGCATGTGTGTACTCATGCATTTAATACATATATGTTTTTATGATGTTACTACAATGCAGCAAATGTCCAGGATCTGAAGGTTTCCAGCTGTGTTGCCCTTTAGGTCTTCAGCCAAAATACACTACTACTATATACATCAATAGCACAATGGGTAGAAACACAGTCTACAGTAACTGCCTCTTACCTCTGCTAATATATAAAAATTTCCTAGCAAAAATTATGTGTAGGACTACACTCTGAGAAAGAGATAGAGGTGGGTGAGAGAGAAGAAAGTAAGAGAAAAACTGCACAGTATTTTATCTAATGAAATCACTACAGATCTCTCTACTGAGTCCAATGTATGGTTTTCACTAATATTTTTTGAGGAGAAAACAGTTGACACATTTTTGTCAGAGTGAAATAAACAGTATTATTTTAAGCAAAGAGTATATCCACATATTCAAAACTCTTGGCATGATGAAGAATGGGACATCAGGGAAATAAAAGTGTCTGTTTTTTGTAAATTCTTCTTGTGCATACACAGATCCTTCTCTGATCATGAAGGCTTACATGGAAAAAGGAAAGTATAAGAAATTTTCTTATAACTGTTCCTGTCTCAAAGAGTTCAGTTGTTTGTAAATGTAATGCATCCCAATTCTCTGCATGGGGTACATTTTCTTTTCTTTTTCCTTTGCATTTTTGTTTCTGTTTGTGTTTTCACAATTTTGCAGAAAAAGAAAGAAATACGGACATTTAGGATTTGGATGTTCTATTTTTCCTCCAGAAGCAGTGTCCAAGTTGAAGAGTATCCAAATGTTACTGCTTTTTTTCTGAAGTTTCTATCACTCAGTGTTTTGAAAATTTTCTTGTTGGAGAATTTAGAGCAGTGATATTCCTTTTCTAAATATAAATTGCTTTGTACCTTCTACCTAAGCAAAGTCACCTTTATCCTTGCCTTTCTATACTTTTTTTTCTCCTTTAGTTTTACCAGTCTCCCAAACCTCATAGTACATCAATTCTCTGCTTTCAGCTTTACAAGGTTTTATAGGAGTCGCTCACTGAAAAAGATTCTTACAGAAAGCAGGAGATGATCAACAGCCTGTCCTAAATCTCATTTTTAATTATTTAAAGGAAAAAAAAGATCTGATAAACTCCAACTATTGCTGCAAGCATGCCTCATTGATGGCTTTGGTATCAAAATCTCAATATTAGGTTGTAACGCTCAGAACAGAACATAGAAAGATAAATCATCCTTAGGATAGACAAAACATCTTAAAGGTCTAAGAGTATAAATCACAGTTTTGGAATGAATCATTCATTTACAAGCGCCACTGAAATTTGAACTTTGTGGCAAAAGACCATACGCTTGTTTATTAAAACATTCTCCTTTCTGAATCAGGTGTTTCCATATTTTTAACAGAGATGAGCTTGTCTGTCCTGGAGGTATAGGTAACCACATTGCTAGAACTCTGAGCAGATCTTAAGGATTTGATCCTTCCTTAAGTAAGTACTGGCAATCTGAACTATAGAACCTGTTAAGGTTAGATAGGCAGATCTCTCCTCCATTGTCAAAGCTTGGACTAAGTTTTCATGCCTGGCAGTCAGCTAACTTAGTGGGAAATGTTAAGCATGGAGTTTGAAGTACCATTTTTCATAAAGGTTCACATACACACCCACATGCATCTTATACACCAGCCTGTGAGTTGTGTGACTAATAACCATAGAATCATAGAATGGTCTTGGTTGAAAAAGACCTCAAAGATCATCTAGTTTCAACCCTCCTGTTATTTGCAAGGTCGCCAATCACCAGACCAGGCTGCCCAGAGCCACATCCAGCCTGGCCTTGAATGCCTCCAGGGATGGGGCATCCACAACCTCCCTGGGCATTTATTATCTAACTTTGTCTAATAGACGATATTCACTAGGTAACTTAAAAATATCTAGATCCACAAAATAAATGAATAAATAAATAAATAAATAAATAAATAAATAAATAAATAAAAATCAGAAATGTCGCTGTATTTTAAAGGATAATTGTTCCTATGTTCTCACTCTTCACCTCATAGAGTAACTTTTTTTCAAAAAATGTTGCGTACATCTGTCTCAATGAACTATGACTAGGGCTGATAATGAGAATTGTACAAATCAACCTAAAACATTAGTGAAATTAGGTCTGTCAGAAATAAGTCTGCTGTGTATTGAGTATGAGCATGATTATATTCTGGCTACACAGTATTGCAAATGTTCTTATAACAGTTCTGGCACAGTCACACACTCTTATCCTAATTTAACTTGTCAGGCTGATCATGAAACTATGTTCATTTTATTTTAATTCAGTGCATATAATACAAAAAAAAAAAAAAAAAAAAAGACCACTTCTGTGCAATAAACTAACAAAAGAGTGGGGTTAAGCCACAGCTCAGTCTCATTACTTGGATTGAGAGCACCAAGACAGGTAATGAAAAGATCCAACTGAAGATGACAGAAAAATCTATCTATGATTCTGACAAAATTATTCCGTTTGCTCAGGGTTATAGTCCATGTGATAAAAAGGGGGATGAAATCCTATTGAAATATGGGTGTCCTACAGGCTTCTTTCTGACTTCTGTTAAGCTACATGGAATGATCTCTACAGAGATCACTTCAGTGGATGTATACAACTCTAGCTTTTATTCACTACTCTTTTTTTACTTACAACAACATCACAAAGACTTCATACCAACATCTAGGAATTATTTAACCACATAGAACAGTATTTAGGTGACTTAAGTTTAGCATGTGTCATTTAAGAATCAACGAGTGACATCTAAAATTTCCCACTGTAGTCCATGTTGTTTAGGCTTCTTATTACGGCAGTGTCTCAGAGGTACAGAAAAGTATTCAGCAGTACAGCACAGAGACATTGGAGGCAGTTTTAACAAAAGCATTTAATCAAGTACTCCTGATTATGTACATAATTTCTCCTAATAAGGTTCATAATTTGATAGATAAATTGTGTTTCCTAAGTTTAAACTGTGAATTGAAATCACCTTGTAATATTTGGCTTTGTCCCTGTGGTCACCAGGAAAATTTTGACAGAGCAGGAAAGTGACCTGAGTTTTCTGTTTAGATCAACACTAAAGCTACCAGGTCATCCATCCTCTATGTTTTCTCTGTTTTTTTTTTTTCTGGCTGGTGTTCCTTACTTAATGTTTATTTGGCTAGTTTCTATGTGTCACTGAACTCACTGCTTATGACAAACTGCCTTACATATTATATCTTAACAAAAACACTCCTACTGCAAGCAAGTTATTTGGAAATCATTATAGATATTCCCAAAGAGGATTAGCGCAGCCTCCTTCCAGCAGGCTAACAGGTTCTTCTTTGTTTCTTTGTCTTTTCTTCCCCGACACCATAGTCTGTCTTGCTAAATTCAGGTACCCTACAAGTCTCAACACTCACCAACATGATGGGATGTCACTAAAAATCATGAGACAGGGAGCATTTAGATATATTTTGAAGTGGGACAAGCTTGCGGAGTTGTGTGGCTTTTTTAATACACAAGTAAATGAATGAATGAATGAATGAATGAAAGAATGAAAGAATGCAAGAATAACTGGTTCAGTTTTAGAAGACATGATGTTTGTAAATGCTTAGACTGCTTCCAAATCTCACACTGGTGTCGTTAACAGTTTGTTACATGATTGGAAGAAAGATCAGAGAATTTAGGACTAGCTTGTGTTGTAGCCCTCAGCCCTCTCCTTCTTCCAGGCTTTATATAAATGATCCTTTAGATAGGGGATTGCTCTGTTTAGAAGCTTGTTTGCAACAGTGCAATGAATATGTCCATCTTCTAATGAAAGTGTAGTAGCTCCCATATGTGGTTCAATGCCACCACATGAATGGCCAGTATAGCCTTGCTCTCTTAGAGTGTGGGTGCGCACACCCACCAGTAAACACCTGTCAATGGGCTGCACCTCTTTCTGCCAGTCCAACTCGCTAGTGCCCTGCAGAACTGCAAGTCCCACACACTTGCTGGACTTGCCAAATACTGAGGGGAAGTGAAGGTTCAGACATACTTCTCACATGGATTCGTGAAGCCAGGAGCCCATACAGGAGGAAAAGGATAACTCAAACAGTCCCTTGTTCATCTATGTGGTCACATGAAGATTTCCTTGCTCAGAAATTAATAATTACCAAGATGCAGGGACTCTATCAACATTAATGTGTACACTGACCAGGCATGTCTACATAGCAAAGGTGAGAAATCTTTTGAATTCAAAACACTTTGAAACAGGCATTTGGATTCTCAGTGATGGTTGTTCTTTTTTCTAAAAGGATTACCTATTCTGACACAAAGTATGTCAAACAGATGCCTAGCCTTTAAAATCAGGTGGGTGCTTTCCTTGGTCTACGAGGATATCTCCGTGAAATTTCTTATAATGACACTGTTGGAGTACACAGTTCTATAATTAGTTGTTAATAGATGGATACATTAATTGAAAATGTTTAATTCTAGTATTTAATTGAACTACTTAAACATTCACATTTCTTAAACTGAGTATTAAAAGAACACCATGTCTTCTTTTATAATTCATTCTAAAAAAACTTGTAATTAAATAAATAGGATTTCAGTTGAAATTTCTGTGTTTAATAGTAGGTGTAAAAGGAGAAACTTGCATGTCTTATTCCTCAGCAAATGAGCATGGTTTTCTCAGCAGATGTTTACAATAAATTGAAAAGTTCCTGCCTGGAGAGTTTTACACAATCTCCTACTGACAGAGTTAATCTCAAAGATTTCTATCTTCTTTAACCTGCTGCTTGTTAGTTAAAGATGAAAGGATGAGGGATTGATGTTTATTTTCCTGCTTTCTGGCAAGTGACTGCTTTACTACACACAAGCAAATAATTTTCTAATCACAGCAAGTGGAAAATAGGCAGTTCACGCTACTACAGGCTTGGGTTAAAAGTCATTGAATATCATGAATGAGCTGTTGCTCATTTGCATTTCATTTCTTCTTGGGAGAAGAAACTGTGGTGCCACATGAAAATAGACTGCTGAAAAAAATAGGTTACCTCTCAGCAAAACAAAAGTTCATGGCCCAAAGCAGGTGAGGGATGAGTGAGTTCAGAAGCACCATTTGGGTGTTCTGTAAGGCAAGTAGTCCCTAGTGAGCATGAGAGATACCACTGAGATAGCGGTATCACAATTTTGAGAAAACCTAGCAGGGAGTGATCTGGGGCCTGCTTCCTGACTGTGAGGTTAGCCAGAAAAATGTCCCTTGTTCTTTGAATCACACAGAATCATACAGATTCTTTGAATCCTACTGTGTCCAAAATGGGAACAGCAAAGTTACCAAAATCCCTCTGTATCTTCTTGTCTAAAGTGGCCTATAGCCAACAGTATGATGCTGTGGGTTATGACTTCAGGCAAAATCTGAGATAGATCTTTAAGCAGGCATTAATGTGGCCATCCCTGTGCAACCTCTAAATTCAGAAGACTCCAGAAGCCAAGTGCCTGAAATATTTATATCATACCCTCTATTTCTCATCCCATCTAAGCATCCATTATCGGGTAGCTATGACAAATACGAGGCAGCAGAAGGTGGACTTTAGACTTGTCAAGTATGGTGGTTGCCACTTCTTATGATCTCTAAGTTTCTCAGTTTCATCCAGTCATTCAGTTTTAATAATAGTAAACGAACCACAAGAATAACTGTGCAGAACATTTGAAGAAGCAGTGTTTGGAGAGGGAGCCTTAATTTAATATCACAAGGTGAAGTATTCCACATTCTAAAGCCATAAAAAATATTCCAAGGCTAACACTGACATACAGACTTTCTCCTATGAGAGGAAAGTCATACAGATTAGCCACGGTTTGGAGCAAATATCAGTTTTGGCTTATTTAACTATAAATAAGGGATATAGGTCTTTGTTGCTGCTTCTTAAGTTTCATTTATTTAAATTCCTTCAAATTACAGCAAATTTCAGACCAAACTGTGAAATAGCCACGCACAAAACTCCTCCCCATTTTTAAGTTTGTATTGCAGAGGGTAAAATCTACAGTGAGAGTTTAAAAGTATTCTAGGTATTAATTCTAGTGAATTGCAGTTATATGTATTTCACATCTCAATATTTCTTTTTCTATTATACACTGTAATAGCAGCTAAGAATAAGGTCAGATTATACAAAGTGCTGTCATACAAATGCACAATAAATCAAGAGTATCTGCTCCTAAACCTCATGCTTGGCCATGTACTACATACCGTTCAGTGAGCAACTGAAGAATGGTTTGTCTCAGAAATTGGGTTATGACAAAGCAGTCCTTGAGAAGAACTTAGTAAAAAAATGAGGTAAATGCAAAACTAAAAAGTGACTGAACATTCAGAATCAATCATGATTTGCTGCATTTGTTTTTAGGTAGAAATATGCAGTATGTGTGGTCCTATCAGTCTTTGGTGAGTTACTGTTAGATGAAGCATATGCTGAGAGATTTCAAACATGCATCTTAAAAACTGCAAGTCAAGTGAAGAAAAAATAAAATCATTACAATTTTGTAATATTTGTAATATTTTGTAATATTTTAAAACATGCTGAACATGTCTGTCAGCTACTATGTAACTATACTATTCTATGTTAATAATGTAAATATATTTCAGACTGCAGGGCTAAATATAAAGCAGGCACCACACAAGCTGTTGTGCAAGCAATCCCATTCAGCTTTGCCAGCAAATGTCAGTGCTGATCCTTCCTATGCCCCAAGCCTAGGGCCTCTCTTAAACAGAGAATGCCAATTGTACTGAACTATGGGAACACTTATACTGTGGAGAACAGAAGCTAAAACAAGACCCACCGAACTTATTTTCACTTGAGATCAAAGTCAGAATGTAAGTTCAACTCTCCAGACATCAAAGACCAGCACACAAGCCCACTGTGCCACTTCGACCTGAAATGATGTCCTTACTATGCACAGTGAGAAGTGTACGTCTTTTATCTCCAAATGCAGTGTAAAAAATTTCATTAGCCAAAAGTATCAAATCAAAGTAAATAACAGCAATAACCAGCAAATACCAATAATCATCATTGTCATCTGGACTTGATCAGTAAGAACTCTGTTAATTAAAATTATTTTTTCTGTTCTGCCAAGATTTCATATTGAGTAGACTGAAAATTAGTGAGCAGAAAGACCTTATTCAAAGACAATGGAGTCACTGTGATTTGCTTTTTAACAGAATTTGATGACTTAAATTCTTATGTCTTTATTGTGTTTTACATACAGAGACCTCAGAGCTGGCTTCTACTTAAAACTATTTTACTAAACCTAGGAATAAAATCCAGTCCTATTTTCATACTCACTGAAATAAACAGAAAGTTTACCCACTGCTTCAAACAAATAAGAAAGCAGAAGATGTTTCCGTCTGTGGCTGGGATTTGTTCTTGTTCAACATTCACATTTTCTTGAAAATTAGTACATTGAAATCAGTGTGAAGGACTCATTAATAGCACAAAGAAAGGTGAGTGTAGCATTAGGACTTCCAAAAATAAAGGAGAAGAGATTATTTGGACAGTCTGTTTCTTAAGTTGGAGTTATAACATACATGGAAGCAGATAATGCACATACACAAATCAGACAGTTGCTCAACTTTGCGCATGACTTTGACAATAAACAGCAAAGTGCTGACGTGACTCTGCTATCTGACAGTAAGAGGAAAGAGTGCAGAGCATACGCTTTTAACTAGACTAATGGCATTTAATGTTTTTATTATTATTTTATTTGGGACACTACATGAAAAATTTTCAGTAGAGGCACAGATATTTAAGTAGAGAACTGACAAGATGCTAGCTCTTCCTAGTCCTCCACAGCAGACTCCACAGAGGTAATGAAGCCAGTATAGCCCTAAGGGGTTGAAATAGAAAAATTAACCGATACTCAGATCTAATCAATTTTTTCAGTTTCCACATAAATCATGAAATATAACCAAAGACTTCTGGAGGGCATAGTGGCTATCGTAAGTACTCATATAGGCAGAATAAGTATGCCACACTAGAATGCTTCATCTTGATGTGCTACTGTACAATGAATATGAGCTCTTGGTGAAAGACTGTCTGAAACTTTATGAATATAAAAAAATACGTTATGGCATGTGGAATGAGGCCAGTTAGGAAAGTTATAAAAATTATGCTTAGTCCAGGTGGCAGACCCACATGGGTAGTGTACCCTTAAACTTCCAAGGACCCGGTGAGAACAAACTGCGTCTTCTTTCTGATGAACAATCTGAGCTCATCATTGTGGAAACAAAACTATATGGGAAAGATAATGTGTACAACACAAACCTTGGTCCAACAACAATATGGTGCATGCAAGTGCTCTACAGCTTAGATGCAGTGATATCCAATTGTCTTTCCCATCTGCAAAGGCCTTTTACTAATTAGCTGTAAAATAAAGTTTTATGAAACATCAGTCAAAATAAAAAGTAGCCTACTTGTAGACCTTTAGCAACCCATAGTCCAAATCCTATATACAAACTTAATTTTTTAATTCTGGAAAAGATGCAAAAAAGAGGACACAGTGAAACAAACAAGTGTGTTTACACTCTTCCTTTCAATCTCAATGAATCTCTTTGCTACAACATGCCAACATCTTTTCTGACCACATAGGATGATGATACCAAGGTTTTAGTCTATAGCTCACTTTCACTCTTACTGCCTTGTATTCAACTGGCTTCTTGGTATTGCACTAGCCCTCGCCCTGACAAGCATTGACCACTCATCCCTCTCTCTGCTGCTGGAACTGAACTAGGACCATAAATTCAGTGCTGTTAGCTCAGCTTCAATTGGACAAGTGGATGCATAACACAACATAAACAGTTGTAGCTAATAAAAGCTGCAGGACTAAATAAGCATAAAAAACTGAAATGCCCTTTAAGCCCATAGAAGGCTAATGTCTGTGAGGCCCATTTGAAAGTAGAAAGCAATGACAGTGATAATATTATGCCCACCCACATTGTAGCCTCATTGTATGTGGGCCCTGAACATTATGATAAACATTATTTGAGCATTTTACTATATGGATTTATAAATATAGAAGGAATTAGTATTTTGGAAGAAGTTATGAACTACTAGAATTTCAGAAATAAATTCTTCGATCTCATATTTGGCATCTGTCTACTTCTGTTTTATTAAATTTTTATATTGTAATATTCCTATAAAACTAAACTATTTATAAAAAGGTGAAAAAAATTAAGACTCTATACAGAATGCTGTTAAAAATCTTTGTGTTTTTCCTGTCCTTTGAAAATAAATAACCATTTATTCAAGTGGCCAAAATATTTTTCTTCACCAATATCCTTTGACTCTCTGGCCTAAAGCAACATTTGTTGCTTTTTGAAAAATTCTGCTTTCAAGTACTTGTAAAGCTAAAAGCTTGTGCTGAGAAAGCTTCAGTTTTTTATTCCAGAGCACATCCTGAAGAAGAGTGAGACTTAACTTTAAAGTAGAGATTTAACATACACCAGATTTTAAAAGAAAAAGAGTCTGAAAAAAGGGCATAGCTCAAACGCAAACAGAGATGTGCAGGTTGAGCTATGCAGCCCTAGGCAACAAGTTGGATCACACATCAGTGGTAACACCACATTTAGCCATGGTTCCCAGGATTACAGTTAGTATAGACCATCCTGGACGGTCATGGCAAGGCAGACAGAATTACTATGCTTCCTGAGGGAGGGGACAGCCTGATTCCTGTTGCCACTAACAGATGTAGAAATTGACACTGCAAACAGTGACTGTGTGGTGCAAGGCTTCTACTCATTTCAGTAGAAGGTATTTCAAAGCTGTCACCACCAAGATAAAAGGTTCAGAAATAGTGCACAAAGAGTTTTACATCTTTAAAAACCAAGTTTTCAATGTGTAGCTCATGACAGGTAAGGCAGAATGAAGCTAGGTAAATCATATCAACACCAACTGGATATACCAGCTACTAATGTCCCATCAGAAGATAGTTTGGTTATGTGATATAACCAAGATGTGATATAAGCAAGAGTGCCAGAACATCAGTCATAGTGAATATCTTGTTGGCACAACAGACTAGCCATGGACAGACTAAAGTTGCTGGTTTACAGAAACTGAAAATCCATGATGGTCTGTAGTCTTACATCCAAAAAGCCCTGAAACAGCTCATTCTTAGCACAATTTGAAAGTGGGTAGAAAAATTTTTGGTGGTCATAATTACTGCACCTTCAACAAATGAAAAACCAAAAGTTATTTTAATCTCTCATGTTAATCCTTCACTCAGTTTTGCTTTCTGTCTAAGTAATATTGTTTTAACACTTGTGCCAACGGTTACCTAGCCAATATTTTCACAGAATGTTCATGGGCTTTGCCAATATTATATTAAGAAGGACATCTAAGAAATGCAAACATTTAGTAGACTTTTATGAAAAGTGATGTCTATCCAGTATCTCATACCACTGGATAAAAAAGAAAACAAAGCAAGAAGTAGACCTCTGGAATACATTCATATTTCATATGACAGAGATACTCACTCTTTGTCCTGAGATACAAAAGATACATATTATCATCATTTGTTTGCAGTCACCTAATACACTCACAGAATCTCTCATTGTCCTTCTCACAAAGTGCTAACAGTATAGAATCTAAAAGACAAGAATGAAGATACACAAAGAAACAGAAAAGAAGGGGGAGAACAATGGGGATGACACTGTGGTCATAAGTCTAGCCAGATCAGTAAACACATCCAGTGAGTTCATTTCTTTTTTCATTCTCTTTCACGTCTTGTAGGCTACATAACTGTGTAATGATTTAGAACTGGCTGAAAAATCACATATTCTTAACCTATGGGAACCTAACTTAAGGGAAAGGGTTGAATTTGAACTGTGTTTGTGTTCTCATACATACACAGAGAGAAGAAATGCAACTCAGCAAAGAAACAAAATGTGGCTTAATTCTGATACAGAGCAAATTCCACAAAAAAAAAAAAAAAAAAAAAAAAAAAAGGCTGCTTGGCTGTACAGCAGGGTGAGTGGCAACACTTCAGAGATACAGATCCCTTGAAAATCTAGAGGTTCAGCTTCTGCAGCTCCCCACAATGCAAAGCAAAGGCCTGGAAAGGTTTCATCCAATTTTCGCCAGTGTTTTACCAGCCCCTCAGAACACACTATCTGAGTTTAATGCTTTGATCTTCATGAAGGAACCTATTCTGATCAAAACTAATTTTACCATCATATTCTCACACCGAAAAAAAATTAGCCAAGATTGGATTAAAACACAAAGTTTAAGGTATAGTAATTCCTCCCAAAATTCCATTAGCATTAATCTCAACAAATGATTGTAAATCGGTAGGTTGCTTCTGATATATAAATCAAATGGCATAAAAATACTTGACTAAAATATATTACAAGTTGATGAGGATAGATGGTGGCAGAAAAGACATGAGTTTAACAGCTCATAATTGCAGATGAGATAGTAAAGGTTGCAAGAAATAGTTTTACAATAGAAGACAGAAAATTTATGTTTTGTTACCAGAAGGGGAAGCTCTGCAACTGAGGGTGTAAATATGTTAGGGAATAAGGTCTGCAGAACAGCACCAACTTACATTTAATTGCTGTTGGTTCTATTTTATATAGAATGTTAAGGTAAATCTTAAGATTTGTTTCCAGTTTGATGTAAAGGAAAGATTCTTCCTAGAAACAAAGACCAAAGCTGCAGCTTTGTCTTTGGACCTGCAGCTCTGGAAAGGAAGCTGAATTTAATGCAATTCCCAATTTACAAGCATCAGAGCCAGAAGTGGCAGTAAGGAGTACCAAGATAGCAAAGGAAACAGAAAAGGAATGATTAAGTGTTGTGTTTCAGGCATTCTAAGCTTACCATAAGAATGAGGAGATCTGAGAAGACTGGGCAAGAATTTGAATTGAAGTTGAGTCATTGTAATAATGATGATAGCTGGAATTTTGTTTGCAAAGATTCACAGGAGAGGAAAACAGAAGTAGGATTAAGGGATAAGTCTGCAACCTCAGAGAAATTTGGGAAGAAGGCACTGAAGCTCCCTAGAGAAACAGTAGCAGCTAATGTTCTTTGCATATATTGTTACAACCTGTGTTTAAAATCCAAACTTTTGTTTAAAGAAATGCAATGGAACACAGCTAGAATGTATATAGAATAGAATGCAAATAAATTCTATTATGCAGTGGCAGGAAAATATTTCCACAATCTTAAGGGTGGCTCAAACAAATTTGCTGTACTATTTGTTTTAGACTGTGAGCAAGTAGGCAATCATTGCTGCCAAGCAATTATGACAGTATTATACAAGTTTGTTTCTTACAGTCTTCAATTTCGTGTATTCTTGTGTTTCACAGTATCTTAAACTAAACCCATTGGAGAAAGAAAAAGATTCTTTCTTCTTCCACTAAATCTAATATAACATAATATCACATAAAGCTAAGCTTAGAAAAAGACTGTACAAATCCCTTTTTTCTGTTCCTTCAAAAACTTTGCAATGAAAAGTAATAGAGAATTTGCACTTAATCCTGTAGAGGTAAATAGACATGTCAAGATCAAATACGTCTGCAGGAACCTATAGCAGCTCTATAAATTAAATTAATTTTATCCATGTTTGATTCTAGGATATTTCCATGAGAGTGTATTCTTTTATGATGCATTTCATCATTTGCATTTACACATTTCTTCCATATATTGCCAACCTTATTTTGTGAATGATAGAATATGCTGAGTATGAGGACGCTGAGTATTGCATGATCCATTTAGCGAGGTCACACAGTCAATTGACCTTGAATGAAAAGCTCACCTTGTACTATGTAATATCACATCCACAGTCAATATTGAATACTGAGATTTTTTAGCATGTATTTAATCTATCAATAACTAGTAATAACTTTTAAAGCACGAAATGTTCACCATCTCATGTTGAAGAACTGCTAGGAGCCCCTTATTCATTCTTAGGTTGCCCTCTACTGTTTAAGGTAATGTTTTACAGGGCTGTTAAAAGCAGGATTTGAGGAAAGATGGTAGCTCTAGAACTAGAATAGGAAAAGAAGAACTCTACAGCCAGTTTATAAAAATCCATTCATTTTAAAAGGTAACATCAGGGAAGAGGAAACTCTCTAAGGAAAAGTTCACAATGGAGCAAATGTACAAAGTTCTGCAAAGTGACTAGATTTCGACCAGACTGCAAGCATCTTTTGTCCTGATGAGTCATCAGCTATAGGAACAAATCCTGCAGTTGTAACACAATTTCTCTTTCAATTCAGTGCCATAAATCTAATCCTTAAAAGACCAAACACTCAATTGAAATTATTGGCTTGAAGAATTTAATCTAGGAATGCAGCAAGAAATAGTGTCTTCTTTTACGTGTACTTCGGGCATGTACTAATTTTCGGTGTTGTGTATATCAGTTGGAGAATCCAGGGGCTGTGATACGCAAATAACTAAATCCAAGTTCTTTTAGAGCTTCAACAAAGTGCAAAAAGTTGAAGTTATTGATGAGTGACTCTGGAAAAATAAACATTTTGAGAAGTCAAGGGAAAGATGTCTGGACCTGAAGAACCTGTCCATTCTCAACAAATAAAATCACCTCTTTCCTATGAAAAGGATCATATTTATAAATTAAATAGAGTTTTATTCACCAATCTGTCTCAAAAACATGTTGTACAAAAGCCAGATGTAGCATTACAGTAAGTATCCAGCCCGCAGTATGATTTTGAGAAGCAAATGGATAATGGCAGCTGAAGAGTTTCACAGCAATTTTCTGCCTGTTCCATCAATCAGCTGTTTCTTAATTTTGCTAACAAGAAGAATCAAAATTATTTGGATGAGAATCAAGAACAGAAACTGGATGCATTTGATTTAACTGCAGCAGACAGGTGGATGTATTTGTTGGTTTGCAGTGGTTGTTAGATATGAGAGAGCCTCAGTTTTTGGATCGGTGTAGTGACCAGGGACTTTCAGAACATGCAATGTAGTCTTCCTTCTGAGCAAGTGAAGCAGATCCCAGATAAAGGAGTTTTTTAATTCAGCAGAGCTCATTGGAAAACATGGTAATGTTTGCTTGGATTTCTTTATACAGGGACACTCATCTGCTAACTATATTGTTTGTCCCTTTGAAGAAAATACAAAACAGTTAAAGGTATTTTCTTACAGAGAACGTGAGCATGATTTAGTGATCATTGGTACTAAAGGATTAATGGATAAAACCTTTTTTGGTGGGTGACTTTAGGAGCAGAGATCTACTGACAGGAACCAAGAAACAGGTTTCTTTGAGTTGCTGTGAAAAAAAGTTAAAAAATTGCCATATGACTTCACTATGTATTGTGACAGGGGTGAGGGAAGCTTGGATGTCTCTTGTACATTTTCTTCATCAGACTCATTTAGATTTTCTACATAGCTTTATGTTCCTTGTATTTGTTCTGCATTCCCCTTGGATGTATTTATTGCTTCAAATTATTGAACATCTTGTGACCTTAACTTGAGCTCAGAGTAGTTTTCATCTAGGATTGTGTATATAATTGTCACTGACAATTAACTTCATTTTAACATTAAATTCACATAGTAAATTCAATAGAATGTACTGTGTAGAGAGCTCTCATTGCCTTTAGGGACAAGGTTTTCTGTCTCTGAAAACACACTCTGAACTGACCCAAATGTGCAAGAACAATACTCACTGACTATGCAGAACAGGTTCTGAGTCCTTTGATCTTAGCCTCCCCTTTCTTTTCTAAACATCTTCAAAGGGCTGCCTCTACGAAAAGTTCACCCATCCTTCTTTGCTGACTGATCCAACAGGAAGGGCACATAGAAGCTTCTTCTTATTTTATTGTTTGATTTATGTAAAAGGCAGATGTAAAAGGTCTGACACCCAAGACACTGGGATCCAGGACTCCTCATCACACAGCTCAGTTCTTTAAACTCAGAAGCGTAAATATCTACAGTTATACACAATGGTTGTTTTAGTGAAAAGGATAAGTGTCTACTTTTCAATTTACACTTTAGTGTAATATGTGAGAATTCCAACGGAATTCTAACCCTTAGGCTCTTACTTTATTTCCTGGATATAACATGTAATCATCTGTCTGAATGAGGAGCTATGAGAAGTGGTTTAATAGCTTGTGGTAGCAGTGGTAATGGGAGTACGGTTGGACTAGATGATCTTGTAGGCCCTTTCCAACCTTGTGATTTTATGATCCTATGACCCAAATTACTTATCAATACAAAAAAAAAAAAAAAAGTAAATCATGATTGAATAAACTTCAAAATTCACCTGTGAGATAATCCATCCACCTCCTCTGATTCTGTAAAGAAGGAACCAGCTTGCTCTGTCAATAATACGCCAAAGCAAAATGAAACGGCAGATTAGCTAAACCACACAAACAACAAAAATGTTCCAGTGCAGTGCCCCCTGCAAATAATGAAAAAACTTCAACTAGCAATGCTACATATGGATAAAGTCAAATAACAGTGATCAGAGAAGCAAACTAACACATACATACATGTAAGCAAAGAAATACAATTTGGGGATAACCACTAATAAAACTAGAAGCATGCAGCCAGCTAGGAAGTTTGTCAAAGGCACAGGAGTAGAAATTCTTCAAGAAAACTGTAGTCAAGAGCCAAAGAATGTGAATTTATTTCACTAATGATGACAAGTTGAAGGAATCTACACAAAAATAAGATGAGTGCTGAAAGATGAGCTGACACAGGCTGTGAACTTCATTCAAGGCGTGCAGATACTCTTCTAACAGGAGGGTAGAATCATTTTGAGCACAAAGTTACTACAGACAGAACAATGACTACTATAATAAAATGATATACAGTGGGTCAGAGGCATACAAAAGCTGTTTCTTTCAGGGGGATGCTTAAAGGCTATTTCTGTTTCATAGTAGTAATAAAATTGTCTATATCATGAAACAGCTGAGAATCCCCAAGCACAGTACTGCTACAGAATTTATCAATTCCTTCATTGTGGAAGAGGAGTTAGAAGAAGTTCCCTCTGCACAGGCTTATTTTCAACATGATTTAACATTTCCCTGCCTATATACAGGTGGTGATCATATTTCTATATTTACAAACTCTCAAGCCACTCTCCACCTAACCTAGATCTGTGCCTGAGATTGCCCTGACCCAGGTGCAGGACCTTGCACACGGCCTTAACAAACTCCATGAGGTTGGCATGGGCCCACTTCTCAAGCCTGTTCAGGTCACTCTGGATGGCATCCCTTCCCTCCAGTGTGTCAACGGCATCTCACAGCTTGGTGTCATCTGCAAACTTGCTGAGGGTGCACTTGATCCTGCTGCCCATGTTGCCTAACAAAGATGTTCAGTAACACTGGCCCCAGCACTGATCCCTGAGGAACACCACTCATCACCAGTCTCCACTTGGACAGAGCCACAGACCACAACTTTCTGAGTGTGATCATACAGCCAATTCCTTATCCAGGAAGTGGTTCATCCATCAAATACATTTTTCTCCAATCTGGTGATCAGGATGTCATGTTGGACAGTGTCAAAAGCTTTCACAAGTCCGCACAGTTGATGTCAGTTGCACTTCCTTTATCCATCATAAGAGCTGTGACTCCATTGTAAAACACCACCATCTTGATCTTCACTTAGAACAGGCATAAATTCCTTCCCCCAGTTCTTATCTTTGCTTTCTGCAGCTTGGGCAGTGCAGGTAGAGCCCTTGCCAGTGAAGAATGAGGCAAATAAATCATTGAGCACCTCAGCTTTCTACATATTCCTCATGACCACATCTCCAGTTTCCTTACAGAGAGGGCCCACATCTTCCCTGACCTTTTATCTCTGATATATGCATAGAAGTTCTTCTTGTTCCCCTTTACGTTCCTGGCCAGGTTTAAGTCTATCTGAGTTTTAGCTTTCCTAACCTGATCCCTGGCTACTCAAACAACTTCTCTGTAGTCCTCCAAGATAACTCTTTTCTGTTTCCACTCTCTATAGACTTTCTTTTTGCAACTAAGTTGAGGAGCTCCTTCTTGATCCATGGAAGCCTCCTAGTATTCTTGCCTGCCTTCCTCTTTCTCAGTATGCACTGCTTCTGGGCTTGGAGGAGATGGTTCTTGAATACTGACCAGCTTCCTTTGGCCCCTCTTCCCTCCAGGACATTATGCCACATCACCCTATTAGGTTATTAACTATTATTAACTTTGCAAACAAAATATAGCAGTTACTGTCTTACTGTAGACCTAGTTTTTATAGCAAATTACACAGAACAAATTAGTGAAATGTGGTCTTAAAAGGTGGGTTCTGTAATACCATTTCTGTTTTAAGAATAAGAAATTTCCAAATTTAAAAAAAAATAATAATAATAAAAAAAAAACCTTGCAGTATCTTCCAGTTTGTTATATCTTTGATTTTACACAGGACTTCTGCAAAGCATACCTTCTCCTGCCATTTCCACTCAACTCTGTGTCTGAGTGAAACCCATATGCAGATATACACTGGAGAGTCTGAAATCAAAAATCACATTAGAACCATGTATGCCCAAGTTAAAAAAAAATTAAAATATATCTAAATATAAGCAGAAATATTCAGCTTGTACCTTCTTTTGCACAATTTTGATACTGAGCTACTAAAAACATGCTGAGGAGGAATACAAGAAATATATTGCGCAGAGAAAAAATACAACAGCCAGTGTTTCACAGACATCCATCTCAATGAATTAGGAATGCTTACCCCTCTTATACATCATTTGAGAGCTTGTCTAAATTACCTAACTACTATATCTAATCACAGAGATAGACAGACACAAACTCAGCAAGTCAAAGGAATATTATGTATAGATCTGCACACACAGAAGATGCTTTACAGACAATAAATCCAAGTCTGAGTTATGAAAAGCTCTCATTTCCCTTCTTCTCCCCCCACAAATAAAAATAAATCCATTTCAACTGAAAAGAGCTATACCAACAGCACGCATAACAGAACTAACTGTAGTTAGTAGCAAGCAAATAGGATATTTAAGGGCAATTGACAAAAAGAACAGGTTTAGGTGACAGTAACTATCTGAGAATGTACAGAACTAAATCCTTAGTTGGAAGGGACAGTCTAACTGAGACGGAATTATCTATTAATAATAAATCTATTAATAATCTATTAATTAATTAATCTATTTTAATTATATATTAATATATTATAATATATTATAATATATTATTATAATATATTAATACTATATTTATATATAATATAATAATATTATAATATATATGTGATAATATATATTATCATATTATAATCATATTATAACATATATAATATATATAAGAATAATATATATATTATTCATAATATAATATTATATTATATTATTATAATTATAATAATAATATATAATATATATACGATATATTATAATATAATATAAATAATATATATTATTATTATAATATATAATATATATTATTTATTTATTATTATTTATATTATTATATATAAATATATATATTATATATATTATATATTATCTATTAATTATCTATTAATAATTAATCTAGGGATTCTTTTGACTTGTAGGATGCTTTTTTCCATTGCTATTAGTTGAAGAAAGTTGCCTGCTCTGTTGCACCGAGTTACAATAGAAGTTACTTCGGAATTTTAAACTAATATAATGAGAATTGAATGGAAAACAAGTCACAGAAATGTGTAATTTCCTTATCAAAAACAAGTTTTGAGACAGGATATAACAGAACAGAGTGCTTGTGTTCTAAGTGACCTCTAGAGATCATCTAGATCAAATGCTTGGCTATTTCAGGGCTAATAAAAAATTAAAGCATATCATTAAGGGCATTATTCAAATGCCTCTTGAGAACTGACAGACATGAAGAATCAGCTCCTCTCAGGGAAGGCTGTTCCAGCATTTGACCATGCATAGGGTAAAAACAAATGTCCTGATATCCATTCTGAACCTCCCCTGGCACAGCTTTGTTCCATTTCTGCACATTCAATCACTGATGACCTTCTGTGCTTCTCCTCCTCAGGGAGCTGCAGAGAGTAACGAGGTCACCTTCTGCCTTCTCTTCTCTAGACAGGTAAACCTAAGAGTCCTCAGCCTAAGGACAGGCACTGAAGTGATACTAACGAGTCTGTAGTTTCCTGAGCCTTCCTCTCACACTGTAAATGGGTACAACATTGGCCACCTTCCAGTCAACAGCGACCTCCCTAGGCGGGTTCCAGCTCTAACATTTGTTAATCTTGTCAGAGGCCCCACAGTCTTAATTGGGTCTGATATAACTGTTAACATACAATTTTGGTGACAACTGGAAAGTCCTCAAGTCACCTCATGTACACCACCTTTAAAAAACGGTTATTTATAAATGAAAGCTCATGTAATTCCATGCTGAGCAAACAGAAGCTGAATAATAAGAAAAGAAAATCAAAGATTTTCTGAAAAAAATACAGTGAAAGAAACAAAATCTGGGCATCTAAACAGATCATGTAGATACAGACATACATTATTTATGATTTTTCAGAAATAAATCAATAAAATACATGAGCTTTTGTTTGCAAACACTTAGTGCAATTAGATTGTTTAGAAAAATGCACATATACTCACTTAAAAACTTCAGTAATATGCTACAAATCAAGGTTTTCAAACATTATGTGCTTTTGTGAAATGAAGCCAGAAACAAACATCAACTACTGATAACAAAATTCAATGCCTACGTCTGTACTCCTGTACAGGGCTTGTATGATACAATTATTCTGCACTCATCAGATGCCAGATATTGGATGGATCATCTCTTCTTAAATCACTTCATGCACACACTACTTGGAACAATGAAAAGCAGAAAAGTACAACACAAGACAAGAAATCTCCCGAAGAATCACACAGAACTATGAAATATCTTCTCAAAGAAAAATAAGCAGCCAAGCAAAGCAAATTGCTTCCAGGAGTGAGCTAAATTCAATGGTCATTTCTTCAGCCATATGAATAATCATGGAACAACACATCTGTCTTTCATATTTCTATGTTAGTAATAAATGGGAAAAAAATTACACTGAAGAAAGGAAGCTAATGATGATCTTATTAGCAAGATCATCCTGAGATATTACAATCATAGTCACTATCATACTAAAATCTTATCTCTGAGATTTTTTATGCTTTGTGCTTCTTTAATTTAACTCTCACCTGTGTTCCAGCTCTGGATAAATAACTCCAGGTAGTGATGGAAACATCAGCAATATACACTGACCATTTGTTGGATTAACTTCTTCATGCACTTATTTTTGTAAAGCATGTCTAAGTCTTTGGAAGAACTACTAGAGTTTCAAAGTGTTATATTAGAAGGCATTACAACAGATGTCCTTGACAATTGGCAAGAAAAACAAAACTTAAAAGTATTTTACAGTGTTCCTTTGGTGTCTCAATAGTCTTTGAAGTACAAAATAGCATTTTTTAAGAGCCATAATTTATAGGCATACATTTGGAATTTTTTGTAAATCATGTTTTCTTTTCTTCTCTAGCAATGTGGCAGCTTAACTCCTATCTTATGTCAGACACACTGAAAAAAATCCATAAACAAGGAGAATTCTCTTAGGACTTGTAATTCACAGAGGATAATTTGGCATGAGGAATATCAGAAAAAAATATAGGCAATTTCACACTTGTCTTCTGCTGCAAAGCCTGCTGATGGCAGTTTTATGACTTAAGTCTCTTACATATAGATTACACTGAGCTTACACTAGATAAGGCAATGCGATTAGATATCTCTAACTGAATAATCTGATATTTCTACATTACACAAAGATTTGCCCTAGAAATCATCAGCTTGGTCCTTCATTAGCTAGGCATATTTCATGGATAATTTACTGGCACTTTCATCAGGTTAGTAAGTGCCGAGATGCAGCCATTCTGGCACCTCTGAATCCAAAATCAGGATAAATGTTCTGAAACTATCTTGCATATCCCTGTAACGTGCTGTAGTATCTACTCCAGACAGGGACACAGATCCTTCCACAGTTATGCTTCATCATTTCCTCTGCTGGTGAAAGCTAACATGCAGTTGCTGGTAGCACTAAAACTAGACAAGTTTAAAAGATCTAAATTAAATAGATGCAGTCTATTATATTATAAAAAGAATAAATAATTTACAGGAATTAGTAAAATCTGTGGTAAACTAGTGACTTTGCCATTGGTGGTTCTCTTCATTTGTAGAAGAGCATAATACAGATGACAGAGCAAAAAAAAATTCATCAGTAAAAAGAAACACCCTTATCTTTAGAGCATTACCTCAGCATTCTAATCCTTCTTGTGATCACCATTTTTTACATGTGCAGTGTTTTTCCAAATATGTCTAAAGACTGTACTGTCTATTGCATAGAACAGGCCCCCACATTGCTTCTGGGAGAGCAGGGCAGCATTTTTGCACTTCATATTTACCAGAGTCTTTCTATTAAGCAGAAAACCTGGGACTTGAAAAGCAACAATAAACCTAAACTTTGGTTTGCTGTTCTGTAAATCCAGGCAAGAGCACAAAATATTTAATGACTTTATGGTAAGGTTAGTACTTGTCAGTGGCTCATTTAATGAGTAGGAATACAGAAAAGCCTGAAGATTTGTCTTTTCAGAAAGGATCACATACATAGAGGTACAAATGTAATCTCATTTAGGAAGGCAACTACAAATGCAGCTGTTTACTCAAAAATTGGGAGCTTGTTGGAAGGAAAATGTCTGTAAGTGCATTTCGTCTCCATGCACTGTTCTGAATTGACAATACACTAATATGGAAAAAATGTCTAAAAACATCAGTGGCTGGCTGCAGTCATCTGTTTGTCTATCTGTAAAATGTTGCTGAACCACATTGGCTGGTTACCTGATGTTTAACAAATCTTGCTACTCATAGCTGCCAGTGTTGCATGTAAGTGCTACATTCCCCATTGCCTCCCAACTCTTTGTACTTTCTGTAAAATCAATACTGCTAAAAGAATTATCTAAGACAGGGAGCTGGTAATAACAACTAATGATTAAAGCACTTTTAAAATGTGTCAGATATTCTGATCCCTTTAATTTTTTACTTGCATAAGAATTTGTCTTCCTATTTTCCCTAGGAAGTCTAATACTGTAATACAAGAAAAGACAAGTTTCATTTCCTCATTAATATTTTCCATTCACTTTAATAGCAAAACTGAGCCTGGAACTGAGTATTATCTGGTGCAAAAGGATTGAAGAAACTTTCCTAGCAACTCTCAAACTGCTGCTTCACAATATGGCCTGGACAGAACAACAGCCGCGATCCTTCTCCTCTCTTCAGCATTTTGGACATTGCAACTAAAGTCCAGTTTTAGGATCCCCTGTACGAGAGATACAGATATACTGGAGATATACTATCCAACAGGGAGCAGTGAAGATTATGAAGGGGCTGGAGCACCACTCTTATGAGGGAAGGCTGGGAGAGCTGGGACAGTTCAGACCAAAGATGAGTCTCAGAGGGGACCAGTGTCCACAAATATTTGAAAGGAATGTGCCAAGAGGACATAGCCAGGCTCTTCCCAGTAGTGCCCAGTACCAGGACAGAAGGCAATGGGCACAAACTGGAGCACAGGGGCTCCCTCTGAGCACCAGGCAACACTGCTGTGCTGTGCACTGCCAGAGCACTGGCACAAGTTGCCCAGAGGCTGTGAGATCTCCTCCTTGGGGATGTCCAGAAGCCATCTGGCCATGGTCCTGGGCCCCTGCTCTTGGGTGTCCTTGCTGAAGCAGGGGTGGGCCAGAGGGACACAGAGGGCCCTGCCAGCCTCAGATTTTCTGGGATTCTATGACTGGAAGAATTTTTGTTATTTCCTACTGACCCCTTGAATGTCAGCATCATATGCTACCAATTCATCTCTGAAGATCCAAGCGGAAAAGAAAAGACAGTGGGACCTGTACGTAAAGACCTGGACAGATCAGAGACTTCACCATTGTTTCTAATTGTTTCTCAGAACACCCATTTGAAGACAAAATGGAAATAACCATTTTAGACAGCCTTCATTACCAGATTTCTCTTAAAAGTTGTACTTCCTGGGATGGATTGATGCTTTAACATAAATATCAGAATAGAAATATCAAAAATGCAACTAAACTCTAACTCCACAGGAAGTCAAATGGTGAAGTGACAACAGCTTGATATAACGTACTCTGAAGTTCTGATAAAACAAAGCAAAACAAAACAAAACAAAACCCTTCAGATATGATTGGAAGGATCATAGTATGTTTTACATCCAATTCACATTTTGAAAGCTCTATCTGCCTATGTTTGCAGTGTCTAGAAAGATGATTTGAAAAATGTGACTTTTCCTGTTTGAGAATTAATTCATTCATGGAGCAAAAATCCTTTGTGGTGAAATAACAGCATATTTTTATACTTTCTCCTAAACTAACAAGAAAAGATTGGAGGAAAAATTGTGCAAATGTTTCTTTAACCACTGTGCAAAGAATGTCAAATGCTTTTCATTTAGTATGTGACATTTCCAGCTTTTTCCACTGTTAAACAAATTAGCTAAGAAAAAAATATTTCCTATGAGTAACATCTCAGTAAAGTGAGATGTCCTTAAGAAGTTCTATTGACTTTTATAAATGGACTAAAAAATTAAAAAAAAAAAAAAAAAAAAAAAAAAAAAAAAAAAAAGCAAATTTCCAGAGCAGAACACAATTCCAAGCCAAAAGATCCAGAGAGACCTCAGCAGATCAGCAGGAGATGTGAGCCTCACAAAAACCCTCATGTGGACCAGTCAAGAGTGCACTACTGGAAATGGGTCACCAACGTATGAGAGCTACATTAAGTTAACACAGTTTGAACTGGGGCTTGAACATAGGAAGTGTCACAGTGTTTCTTTGTTCACTTGGTCCGCATACTCATATCACTGATCTCTCAGTTGTAAGTACAGTGTTGTTTGTGCAAGAATTAGTTCTCATAGGAAGTGCTCTGATTTGAGTAGAGTAGAAGTTTGTACCATGAAAAGCTATGGAAAAGCACAAGTTTAATTTGCTCCTATAAACACAACAAAAATTGGAGTCAGCTGTTACTTTAGTTGAAATTAAAAGGATGGATATCACTTTAGTTTTACAATTGAATGCAGATTAGTTTTTAAATAAAGAAAGAAGCAGCAAGTCATGCCTTGAAGAACTAGTAGATTTATTGCAAATGTACAAACCAAAATCATTTAACGCAACCACTGCTAACACGCAATATATATTGTTTTATTTTGCACAGAGTTAACTCTGGCAGATACTAATTATCACACCCTCAACAAGCATATGCACTTAATTATCACTTCATCTTTAAATGCCAGTAATATAACACAATTTATAACAATCCAAATACACCTCACTGTTATTGGAGCTAAACATCCTGTATTGAAAATGAATTCTACTGTTCTTACGGTATATGCTGAGATTTACCTACTCGTCTTGATTTTTCTCTCAAAGAAAAGCCCAGCTTAAAAATATTTTCTGTCAACAGTTGAACTTTGAAAATGGAAACACAGTAGAATACAAAGCTAATTGTCCACAAAAAACAAAATTAGACAAGAGAAAAACTGTTTGCTTCAGCTCTGTTTGGCTAGAGGACTGCCTCCTCTGTATGCATCTACATCAGCAAGAAAATATGTGCAAGTGAAATCTGGTAGCAATAGAAGAGTACTCACCAGTCCTAGCTGTGTGCTAGTAATGAGGTAATCTTCCCAAAACACTTATTATCCTCAAGCTGTCAATGAGGCCATGCCTGTGGCAGTGTCTTCCTCACTTGGCTTTGTAAAGGCTCTCTGGCCTGTGAGGATCCAGAGTTTTCAAGCACAGTGAGTGAATTGCTCTGATGTAATCCTACTCTCACCATGTAACTTGTCTTTCTTCAGGTAATGGCTAGCATCACACTGTTTGTACTTACGAGGTCTCTAAGTCACAGTAAGACAGCATGCAGCTGGTATTGAAGAGCCCTGGCAAAGCCAGGCAGCAGGACAAGCTTTCTTTGGTCCAGAAGTCTCCTTCTTGGAGATTTTCAGAAGTCTCCTAGACATGACCCTGGACACCCTGCTCTGGGTGTCCCGGTTTGAGCAGGGGTTGGGCCTGTGTGGAATATTTGCTGAAGGTGGCTTATTGACACATCCACTTTGAGAGAAGGTGGAGAGAAACCTCCAATGTGGAATGCATTGTATGATGTGTTCCCTAAGCAACATAAGACCTGCAAACATTAGCTGTTACCAAACACCAGGGGAGCTTGGTATGCTGACTCCAACAGAAAAAAAAAGCAAGATGGAGTTGGAGTAGCATGGAGGTACATACAATGTCCAAACCCTGTGATCATCCTGCAGGAACTGGGATTTGATGATACTTTTGGAACTGTTTTGGAACTTGTTTTCCCAAGCCAACTCTGAGCCAGTAATTTTCCATCTTTCTAACAAAAACATGTTTTCAAGTAAACTTTGTAAGACAAAGTACATTTGATTACAGTCACTCAAGCTCCACCTGAAAGTAAGAAATAATACGAAATGGCCTAAGAGAAGGAGTTTAGAGGGCAGAAGGGTACTACTGCAGAGAAGCTGGGATCAGTCAAACACTTGAGCCCTTCTCCCCCGAATAGGGACGCCTGCTGGGTAAGATTCACATATTCTATTACGAGTGCTCCGCTGGGAAACTTAGCAATCTCTGTAGAGTTATTCCATTATTTAAAGCAATTGCAGTCAGCTGTATTTTTCAAGTTCTTGGTTAACATCACATGCTTTGCAGACAGTGCATTTTATCACCAGAAATCCAAAAGAATCTGTAATCTGTTGCTCTATTCACTATCCAGCCATGAGTCTTCTCACTGGGTGCAGCCAAATTCCTTAAGAGTCATCAGGAGAGCCCATTCAAATCACGTAAATCACACAGAATCACAAATGGGACTAAATTAATCGGGCAATGTGCTATTTATGAATCTGTAATTCTGATATTTTGCATATTGAACATGACCAGGCTTATTGCACCAAATCAGGCATCACTCAGAATCTTTTCTGCCCTTTCCATGTAATACCCTGATGGACCCAAAGGCCCCTGCCTACCTCAGCCATTCTGTGACCCTGTGATACCAGTGGGATACTCCTGAAACACCAGTCTGCTCTGCTCTCTGGAACAGCCTGACTCTAATATATGTCTTCCAGCATGTCAAGTGCTCTAAGACCCTCGCCTGCCTGTACCTCATGAAAATCCACCACCTAAGAGTCTGACCAGACCCTTATTTGTTTCAGCCACTATTCGGAAGCCCTGGGAAAGGCATTTCCCTTGTCAATCTAAAATAATACTAAAAAGTGGGGAAAAATTTCCATAGCTGAGCTTTCTGTCGTGGAGACGTGTTCTGTTGTGCTGTAGTCCAGCATCCTGATACCATTAAGATCATCTGAATATCTACAAACATCTGTTTGGTTGGCATGAAACATAGCCCAATACGAGTAGGAAATGCACCCTCCTTCTTTCAGAATGTTACCCGCTACGCTGAAAAGTGTGATTAGCAACGTCCTTTGATTTTACATCACACTTTTGTTGGGTTGGCTTTTTTTGTTTGTTTTTTGTTGTTGTTGTTGTTGTTTTTAATTCACATTCTATGAGTAGTATGATTGCAAGGATTTCCATATTCAGATAGTATTTTCTCACCCAGGTCATATGTGACATTTCTTCTGAAGTAGATCACTCTCAGTTTTAAACTGAGACATAGGAGGTTTAGGTTAGATATTAGGAGGAAGTTCTTCACACTGAGGGTGGTGACACACTGGAACAGGTTGCCCAAGGAGGCTGTGGATGCCCCATCCCTGGAGGCATTCAAGGGCAGGCTGGATGTGGCTTTGGGCAGCCTGGTCTGGTGGTTGGCGACCCTGCACACAGCAGGGGGGTTGAAACTGGGTGATCATTGTGGTCCTTTTCAACCCAGCTGATTCTATGATTCTATGATTTCAGATGGACCGTTTGAAACATTTGTTTTATCCTGACCTCTAAGAAACCAGATTTTGATCATGAATCTGAACACCTCAGTGTGCCCTCCTCTCAATGGCTACAAGAGCCTCTTGCTTGCTTAGCATCATTTATGCCATAGTTACTGGCCTCCTACTTGCCACCTCTTCAGCTCAACCACCCCATGGTAGCTAATTTCCACAGTTCTGGAAAACCTCTTTTTTTCCTGCGTTGCTAACAATCTCCTTGGCCCGCTCCTCTGAGACTCAGATCTCCCTGGCCTCCAGCTTTTGATTATTTTTTCTCTGGCATAGGATGGGAGGAATGACATTCTCTCAGCTTTATATAAGATTTTTAAAACGAAAATAGTGAAGAAGCATCCTTAACCAAAGATTTTTTCACTGTATGAAGCCAGATGTTTTCTTTTTTCCTGTTAACTTTCCCATGTACTTGACACTGAAAAAGAGAAGTAAAAGGATTTTTAACCTTGCTCTGTCTCTTTTCTATTCCTTCAAGTCCTTTTATAAAGGACTGTTCAAACGAGAGGGAAATGAACCTTATCAGTGAGAAAGAAGACTTCACCTTTCCTGTTATCTACCAGTGAATCATAGCATATAATTGCTATTGTCAGCTACTTAAAGCAGCCAAATCCCTCTGCTCTGGCCTGAGCTGAGAGGGCAAGTTTATCCAGTATAATATGTGTCCCCTCTGGAGTCACCCTGAGTTACTAATAAGAACAAACTGCAGGTTTTGGCAAAAGTCAAGAGGGCAGAAAGTGAGGAAAAAGCATCAGCTTCAGCTTTCTGCAGACATCCCTCAGTGTCAGACTGCCAAGACCAAACTCAGTATTTTAAAGAGAAAGGCATCTTTTTCCTTTGGCCTTTGTGCTAGAGTTTTGATTTGTGAAATAGGACGGAGATTTAAGAAAATGACCATGTAAAATAATGTAAAGGTATCCTTCATCTATGATGTACCACAGATGTAATCTGTCCTTTAAAAAAATGCATAGTAGTATCATTAACTAAAATTTAAGGTAGTTGTAGGTGAAGTAAAGATATATATGTGTGTGTGTGTGTGTGTGTGTGTGTGTGTGTGTGTAAGTTGCTCCAAAAGTAATACCCTCAATTTATTTCCATGGAAATTGCAACAGATACAAAGAGCATAATAACACTATTTGATAAAGTGAATTCTCCACTACAAAACTATTTTTCAGCACAGTCACTACTATTAGCTCTGCATTTTTGTCAGTAGCAAACAAGAGCATGTTTACCACACCTCTAAACACATGCACCAGTGAAGGTGACCCACCAATGCTGTCACCACTGCTGAAATTAATCACCCACAGCCTCACTGTGCTCACATCCACTATTTGGCCTCCAGAAATGTTCAGTAAGCATCAGTGAATGTCAGTGGGTGCAAATTTACGTGCATGGAAAAATCCAGTGACACACCTCTGCTTCATATGTATTTCCAAGTCAGACATTTTTTCAGCTTGCTCCCCTGCTGCCATCTGTCACACAGAAATAAAACACAATGGAGTACTGAGAGGAAGGTTCAACCTCTACTGGTGTCACATCACCAACATCCATCTCTGACATTGTGAGCCAACATAATAACACAGAAGGCATTACTTTCAGAGCAGCCCTCATCTATAATATATATAGAGAGTGGTTTGCTGTGGAATGGAAAAGAGGTAATGAGGGCAAACTGAAATAAAGGAACTTTCATATAAATTTAAGAAAAAGATTTATTATTTTACTGTAAAGGTAACTGAACACCTTGAACATCTTCCAAGAGAAAGGCTACGAATTCTTGATGCTTTGAGAAACTTAAAATCTGACCACAGTCATAAGCATTCTGCTCCAGCTGACTCAGTTTTGAGAAGGCGGGTGGCAGTCTCCAGTGGTCCTTTCTGAGTTCAACTGCTCTGTAATTTTGTGATTCTGCTTCTAAATCTAACTCCCTTGATTTGCAAATGAAATGGCTTGATCTTGGCATGAAAATTCAATTTCCATGGGAAGAAAACTGAAAATTTCATGGGAAGAAATGAAAACTGGAAATAGAAAAGATCGGTAGTACAAAAATAATAACAAAAAATGCATGGCCAGTTAAGAATAACAAGTGATAAGCAAGGTTCAGCTCTGAATTAAGCTAGCCATCACTTCTAACTTGAATATTATTCATTTCTTTAAAATATATGCCCTGCTAATGACAAAGCAAGGATCCTCTGGAAGCAGTATAAACACTACACCTTCAGGAACTCACGATGCTATCTTAAGTCACATGACTGAACTGATAGCAATTAAAGAAAGGAAGTTATGTTGTATGTAATTTATAATTGATTTTACACAAACACACTGGTATTGGCTGTGGGTTATTTTTATCTCTACAGCGTAGAGTGGGCAAAAAAATAAACTGCAGTACTGTAAGGCATGAAGAAATATTGCCCATGGAAAAATTCCCAGCACCTTCTGAAGGGCTTTTAAAATAATAATACTAACAATAATAAATCACACAGAATGTCAGAAAGTATTTTCATGTGGAACAGTGCATCCTTAAAGGACTGCATTCACTCTATGATTTCTTTCAGCTGTACACTGCCAGCTATTTACATCATTGCTTTGTAGAAGCATTTGCACATTTGGCTTGCTCAGAGATGTCACCGACTGAGAAACAAAGCCTAATGCCTGACACAGAACCATAGATGGCACCCGCAACCTCCCCAGGCAGTACCGCACCTCACCTCTACGTGAAAAACCTTCCACAACATCTAATCTAAATCTCTTTTACTGTAAAACTGTTTCCTCTTCTCCTATCACTATCTACCCGTGTACAAAGTTGTTTTCCTTCCTGCTCAGAAGCTCCCTTTAAGCACGAGGAGGCCGTTATCGGGTCTCCCCTGAGCCTTCCCCGACATGGCTGCAGAGCTATCCTGGTGTGTGCGGCTGTGAGGATCCACACAGCATGTTTGGTTTGTTGGACGTTTCTGCTGTCGGCAGTCAGTGGGTTACTAATCAGAAAGACACACTCCGTGTAGGATTTATTCTTTTCAATTCCGACGTTAGGGATTTCCTATATGTAGCTTCACAAGCACGCGTTGCTTCTGTCCCCCCGCGGAACCGCAGCTCCTCCTCTCATTCTCTCCGCACGGCCCTCCCTCACGGCCCGCCCACGGCCACCACCGGCGCCTCGTTGCCTGTGGCCTCCGTGCAGCGCTGCGGCCGCTGGGCGGCGCTGTGGCTGCGGGCCAGGCTCTCTGGGACGCCCCGGCCGGATCGAGCCCGGTGGCGGCGGCGGCGGCGGCGGCGGCTCCGTCGTGCCCTGCAGGGACTGCGGCCAGCGGCTGCCGCCCCGTGCTCGGAGCTAGATGCTCCTACTGATACCGCGACAAAAGAGCTGTGCAGCATCACTGCAGTGCTTCTTTGCCTTGTTTATAGCCAAGCTGGAAGTGCCCGGAGAACGGCTTCCCGTAGTTACTCATTACTTGGAATCCCGTGTGGGGAAATTAAAATAAACATGTACACGCGTTACCGTTTTGCTTTTGTTCTGAGATAAACTGAAATAACCAAGCTCCTTTTTATTAAAAATGCTCTTACCCTCCTCCACAGGGAGATACAAATATGTGAGTTGGTTTCTTGATAAATTTTTGGGATAAAGTCCCGTAGATTCGATTTCGTGCATTTTTTCTTAATTCATTTCTTAATAAAAAATGCTATTCCAGCAATAAAACAAAATCTTTTAGAACTTCTTTCAGAACTCATCTTGGCTTAGCAGGTTGGACATTTCTTTTGCAGAAATCGGGCTGCTTTTTGGAATGAGACACCATTTCATTGCTAACAGCTACAGCAGCAAACTCATTCACCTCTATTCAAAATGCACGCTGTTTTTGCTTCAATCACAAAGAATGTGATTAGCCAGGTAATGTTTGACATGAGAGAAGTAGAAAATGTCCTCTATTTTGTGCAAAAGCTGAATCTGACTTAGCAAAAGTGTCTAAAGAATAAAACATCTTTGGCATATGTCGTTGTCTTTATCTATTTATAACGATGGGGGAGAAAAAGTGTTCTGTACTCATTATTGATTGCATATGAAGAGCCATTTCTGATCTAAATTTAGACAGATTGAAGGACTTAAGATAATCTTTTTTAACAGATTTTTTTTTCGTAACAAATCAAACAATTCTTCTGCCACCAGAGGATGCTTATTACCCACAAATCTTCATTTGATTACTTTCAAAGGAAGCAGTGGTCAATTTTGATCAAATGCCTCATTTTCAGACAGTATTTATTTTGGTTCTTGTCCCTTTGAGAAAATCTTTTGAAGATTTGTGTGATGTGGGTTCCTTCTGAAATCTAATTTGTTAGTCTTCTCCTGATGCAAAACTGTTAAACTGTTAGCAAGAAGATGTACATGAATATAACAGCTGTTAAGTAGTAATGTTCTGTTGTATCATGCTATACAGCACGATATAAGAGATTACAGATGGGATGGGGGTGATAAAGTAACTGACTCCTTTTTGCTATGCCCAAAAAGACTCATAGCGGTCTTTTTCCACAGTCCTGGTTTATCCCTGTGGAAGATAACAGTAATGTCAGTGCAATGGGGGTGGAGGTAGTTTATCCAGAAAAGTATGTGATGAAAGGATATTTTAAAAAGCAGAGAAGTTAACTGGAAATGAACAGGACATGGCAAAATCTAACAACGTGATATTTTGAGAGCAAATCAGAACTGATGTTAGAGCCCAAAGTCTACATAATGTGGACACAAACCACAGACTGGAAGCTTTAGACAGCCTTGATTTATTCCAGGAAAAGAAAGCTTGGTAAGTTTCATCCCTCTGCCCGAACACAGAGAATCAAAGCACTGAGAATAGAGTTTATCATTGCATCTTCCATCTATTTTTGAATGAAATCACACATGAAGGAGATAAAAGGAAGATCCATGTCCAAAAGGTGCCTCACAGGCATGCAAAGGTAACCAAGCTGACTAGTCATATATGCTAACGTACAGCGTGTCCTACATCCTGATGATGTAAAATAGGCATGAGATGCAAAATGTGCCTGGTGTTATTTTGCTACCTTGTCGACTGTACAATTTTGGCAAAATCTGTTTACTGTTCTGATTACCATAAAGATTAAGAGAGCACGGTTTCTGCCCTGGAACTGCTGTTCATGGAGTTTTTGACTGGAAATAGAAGCAAGGCCATGGAAATAATAGTACAATATAAAACTTTTCACATACCTCCTTCAGCATTGGTACAACATATCACTCTTGAAATAGAAAAGTCATAATTATACAAAACTGCGGTAAAAATTAAGACAAAGAAGAAATGAGGTATAGTGAGACTAAGATGCATGCATAAAATGCCAGGAAGTGATGTTGCATGGCCTGTTATTAAAAGTGACTCTTTTCTTTTGTTTCTTAGAGGTAATACTTGACATTTGATAGAAAAACGGCTCCAGCACAACTGTTATCTGCTACAGAGTCAGCACCTAGACTCACATGCTCCACTGAAATTCCTGGGCAGTCTGAAGGGCTTGGCAGGGAAAGAGAACCCTTTGTTCCTTTCTCAGCTTTCTTTAAAGATTTGTTCAGCCTCTCTCCAAGTGAGAGTTCCCTTCTTCATATGGGGTGTGATTCTGAGGTTGTGATTCTAAGGTAAATGTTCTGACAGTCTTCGTTTTTATGCTAGCAAGGAAAAAAATGCTTCAGCTCAGATCTTTGGAAAGTGGTTGCCATCCTTCTCCTCCATGGTGACTTTCCTTTCAAAGGCCCAGTAAGACTTAGAGAAACTAGAAAGAAATGAAGTGTTGCTGTTCTCTTGGCAACATTTACTGTAGGCATGTAGGGCAAAAGACAATTGGGTGTTGCTTTGACAGTGAGTGTTGCTTTGACTTCCAGTCTACACAACAAAGCAAAACATCCTCTTTGGCTTTTCTTCAGCCTTGTGATACAAAGAAAAACGAATGAAGTTTAATGTGAATTTTAGCATTCCCTTTGTGGAATTCTATTCAACAAAATACGCCACATTTCCTTAAAACTTCATATATTTCAAGTCATTTCCATGACTTGATTTAAATATTTACCTCGTGAAAAAATATTATTTAATATTAAATTTATTAATGAATCTTTGATCTAATACATCTTTTCCATCGTTCTAGTTACATTCTTGCTTTCTTCTGCTATTATAAACACTTTTGTTGTGCAATGCCTGAATATTTCCAGTTGTTTTGTACAGAGAGCTTTGAATTAAATAACAATAAGGAGTAAGAGGATTTTATGAAAAGACAGCAAATCAGAAAAAAAAAAAAAAAAAAAGTATGAAGGCAACAAATATGACCAGTGATTGAGGATTTTGTTCAGAAACTGAAGGTTTTGAAAGTCTTAAATTCTTCCGGCTTGACAGCAATTTGAATATGTAACATTACTTCTAAGGAAAGATCCCAATATCACAGCATTGTAGCACAGTGTGTGACCAGAAAAGGGTAATTTGGGTGTTTCCTGCAGTGAACTGAGCAGAACAGAGGATGCACTGTGCGTCATTTTAAGGGTGAACTAACTCCTTTATAGTGTGCTCAGCACTGAGGCCCAAGCAGCAGTGTGCTAAAACACACCTGGTGGCTTTGATCAAACTCATCCTCATCAGGGAGATCTCTAGCAAGGAGGAGGAATGTGGGGATTCAGTTATAAAAAGTACTTTCTGGGACATTTTAATGACCATCATGCAAAGGTGCACTACAGTTCGTCACTGTGTGGGCAAATAATGGCATGACAAGCAATCTTGATTTGGCTCTTCCTCCTGTGGTATTTCTGCCACTGATTCTTTCATTTGTTTCAGCACTGGGACCAGTTTTGCCTCTGTCCTCTAACGTGTTAAAACTTGTCATGTAGATAGGGACATGATCTGACAGTTCTCTGGACAGGGTTGAAGCTGTATATCTCCCTTGAAGTCACTAGGCTGAGCTTCTCTGAAGGTTTCCCAACAGAAGTAGAGACTGGCTGCACTGCTAGTTGTGTGATGTTAATATTTCTTAATGTGAAGAAGAGAAACTCCAGTCTTTCTACTAAGTTTTAATCAGAACAGTGACATCTAGTCAAAGCAATGTGAAGAGCAGATATGGATATCAACCAAGCAACTGGAAGAGTACTAGAGAAGCAAGACCTGAAATACAGCTGCGTGAATCTTTAGACCCTATCTTTTTCAAAATCTCACTGATGGGACAGATGAGTAACTGCTTTGCTTCATCCCGTTTCTCTCTAACAGCATACCTCTCTCCAAACACTTTCTAATGCAGACTGTTAAATAAAATACCAGCTTTGTACAAACAGATTTCCTTCCAGGACACTGTGGTCTCAGAACTCATCCAAATGACTTATTCTTGAGAAGGGGATTAAAATTACAATACCCCACAGCTGCAACAAGTTACCATAATTCCTACTTGTTCAGCCAGCAAAACCTGCAATATCAGCTCATCTATTGACTGCAGAAGCACTGATGTGCTCTTGTGCGTGCCTCAAGTACAGCGTGTTCAGCCAAAGTCTCCTTAAAAACCTAGGCTTATAGGTTAAATGGCTTTGAATTTGCTCTTACCTAGAAGACAGAACAGTAACATCAGAGATCCTGTAACACAGGGGCATTTCAAAACACCAATTTATATGAAGTTAAACATCTGTTTCTATTCTAGGTCTCCATTACTGTCAGCAAAAAATATTACTAGCTACTGCTTGACATAGATCTACTAAATAAATTCCTTATTAGAAGCACCTTAATTTTCTTCTTCTTTTTTTTTTTTTTTTTTAAGTACCACTGCTAAATTTGCAATCAGAGAATGAAATTCATCTATTTCTGGAGCACTCATCAAACACTTCATTTCAGACAGCAAACTACCTACAAATATTTGCACAGAACGTCCGATATCGTTTCAAAGAAACACAGATAGATAGATAGACAGGCAGACAGATGTTAAACTGTCAACCAACCCAACACAGTTCACTTCCTTTACCATCTCCCCGTAAAGGTAGGTCCATTGTTTGTTTGTTTGTCTTCTGATTGAAAGATGTTGTCTTGTGTGATGTTCTAATCTATTTAGGACCTTGTTAATTCCTCCCTAACCTGAGTATTGTTAGTGGTTCCCTCAGCTCAGCACTGAGCTCAGCACTCTCTGGCATGCCAAACATCTCAGGACTTTTCAGGTCTCCTCAGTTCAGCTGAAACATGGCTGAACATTTTGTCCTGGTTATCTATATAGTATCACAGTGCAAGTTCAACTTATCTTTTTTCTTCTGTTGCAGCCTGTTTTGATCCTAAGCAAGAGACCATGCATTGCAAGACCAATCCTGAAAGCTCACCTAGGCTGGCACACCAACACAAACTTCAGATTTATAAACCAGTTTTCATTGGGGGGGCACTAAGTTTTCTAAATAGATTGCCTTCAGCATTTTCCACAAGAGCTCAACAAACTCAAAAAAACAGTTTTCAAGAATATTGCAAAATAAATGCTTGAGAAGAGTTTTGCATGTGGAATTTTCCTGCCAAAAAAAAAAAAAATGTGAGGGTACTTGTGGATGATTAGCTGGAAATGAGCCAGCAATGTGCCATCATAGCCCAGAAAGCCAACCATTTCCTGGGCTGCATCAAAAGAAGTGTGGCCAGCAGGGTGAGGGAGGTGATCCTGCTCCTCTACTCTGGTAATGCCTCACCTTGAGAGAAGACCTGTTAGAGTGCATCCAGAGGAGGGTCACAAAAAATGATCCCAGGAATGGAACACCCCTCCTACAAGGACAGGCTGAGAGAGCTGGGGCTGTTCAGCCTAGAGAAGGGAAGGCTGTGAGGTGAACAGATAGCAGCCTTTCAGTATCTGAAGGGGGGGCTATAGGAAGGAAGGGGACAGACTCTTTAGCAGGGGCTATTACGATAGGACAAGGGGGAATGATTTCAAACTGGAAGAGAGGAGATTTAGATTGGATACAAGGAAGAAGTTTTTTACAATAAGGGTGGTGAGGCACTGGAACAGGTTTTCCAGAGTGGTGGTGGAGTCCCTGTCCTTGGAGACATACAACATCAGGCTGCACCAAGCTCTGAGAAACCTGATCTAGTTGTAGATGTCTCTGTTCACTGCAGGCGGGGTTAGACTAGATGACCTATAAGGGCCCCTTCCAATCAAACAATTCTGTGATTCTGTACCTGCAGCATAGTGCTACCAGTCTGCTTTATCCTGTGTTGTTGTTGTGTGAAATTGTGTTGCTGTGTGGGAAATTTTGCTGCAGTGTCAATAAACACAATTTCTGTATACTTTGTTTGGTATTGAGGTCAAGAATATGCATGCACACCGAAAAACAAAAATTCACTAACAACTTATATCAACCCCTATTCTTCTGTCTCTGTTTTCCTTCTTTCTGCTCTGGGTTACACTCAGAATCACAGAATCACAGAATCATTAAGGTTGGAAAAGACCTCTAAGATCATCTAGTCTAACCATCCAGCTACCACTGATATTGCCCTCTAACTACATACCTCAGTATCCTAAGTACTTTAGTGCCACAGCTACAGATTTCTTGAACACTTGCAGGGATGGTGACTCCACCACCTTCTCAGTCAGCCTGTGCCTGTGCCCAGCTTCAAACCTTGTTGCACTTTCACGAATACTCTCCCTGGTTACAGAAAGGTTTTGCAGAAGGATAGAGCAGCATGACCTCATTCAAGTCAGATGCTCAGTATGCCCCTAGGAGGCAGAACTGCTGAGTAAGAAGATGCCATTTTCATGCAATCCCTTTTCTGCCCAGAACAGCCTGTTCGTGCTTCAGGCCTAGTTCTGCAGACATCCTTATCGAGGTTAACAAAGTTTACTGATCATTGAAGTCTGTAAAAAGTTCTGCTTCAGTGAGAACTGGAAAATAACATCTATCTGCCAGTTCTTTAAAAAAAATCACTCTTTATTGTGCTTTCATCTTAAATATTAGGATTCAGCACATTTCCTGAGAACAACCACTGTGTAAAACTTTAATCTTTTGAGGATGGATTATGACTGTAATTGCAAAAGCCAATATCCTCCTCTTGTACCATATTACCTGTCTCTGAATGTCAGCATTTGCTAGCACATTATGTATGGGGGATACATTTATACTTTGTTATTACTCATACTTTCATTCGTTTCCAGGTGACTGTTAATGTTTAGCGCAACATTCATATCTATAGCAGCCCATCCTGATTTGCAGCATGAGACAGACCAATGCTCATCAACATTTTCTAAGGCAGACCAGTATGCTTAAAGATACAACTTTTTAAAAAATCCATACAAGCAATTAAATGTAATAATTGGTCAATACCTGAGCTATAAAAGTTTGCCAAGACAAATTATTGGGATGTATCTTGAAGCTCTCTAAGCCAGCAGATGGTGCCAGCTCTGCAGGCATGGCTTTTCACAAGAACTTAGATACAGTCATACACACATACACACACAAAGAAAAAAGAAAAAAAAAAGCTGCAAGAATTTTGAAGAGGCCTTTTTAATTTTAAGCTCATAATTTCTTGCTGGCTGGGAGTTTTATTATTCATACAACAGAGTGCAGCAGCCTATATTGCAGACTGTCCTGTCACTCCCACTCCTCTTGCCTTTCTTCTTCCTGCTGCTGTGATGTCTGTAGTGGGGACAACTAAACTAACGCTTGTTAAGTGTTGCTGACAACAGTTAAGGACAGACGGTCATCTTAGTAGATATTTCTACATACCTTGCTACTATGGCTCCATAAGCAGAGGTGCTGGAGGCTGCCATCACATAGTTCTATCACTTAATGCTGTAATGCTAGTGGTGCTTTCCTTCATCATTAACAATAACAAAAAAAAAAATTCTTAAAATTCATATTTGTTTGGAAGAGAGAATGGGCAACCCTCCTTTACTGCACCGTGGATTTCTTCCCACTGCCACAAGCCTATTCCCATCACCAAGGAATCCCACCAATGTCTGGTGGACTCTTCCCTGTGGTTCCATCTCGTTGCAATCGGGCAACAACGTTTGTGCTCAGAAATCCCTCAGTGAGGATTTTCTAAAGAACACCAAACAGCTGTCACAGGCCAGCAATGAGCAGCTGAGCAGCCCTTGAGTTTTAGCAGATGCTCTGCAACACAAATGTGAGCAGTTTAAGTGAGCCATAGTGTCACTGGACTTCTGATTGTGCTTGCTTTTGGAGTGAACATTTGGTTAACTCATCAAATAATAATCAAATGTGTTAATATTTTACAAGAATGACTGACAAGGAGAATGTTGTCAAATCACAGATCCATCAGACTGATGATACTGAAGTTGACAGTACCCAATAATTTGCAGCTTTCTCCTTTGGCTTCTCATGATTTGCATTACAGCCACTGAAGAGAAACTTACAACCAAAGAAAACTGATGGATTCATCATCCCAACATGACACTCCTGGAACTTCATATACACATGTTGCAAAAAGGAATGGTTAATGGGAGCTTGTCAACTCCTGGTTCACAGGAATCCTGCCAAAGCTGGAACACTGCATCTCAGCTGTCCCTTTCTATGCCCTGCAGGAACTCAGTGGGGCACTATGGCACTGAGGTACGTGGTTTAGTGGGTTGATGGTTGGACTAGATGATCTGAGTAGTCTTTTCCAACATCAATGATTCTATGACACTCAGAATAATTTCCATTTAATAGTATTTTCTTTAACCTGGATACCTAACAATATTGCTGCTACCAAGTACAAGCTATTGGTTTATGTTTCTTCAAGTTGTTAGTCTCACTCAGTCCATCAAAACTCCTCCCATGAGGACTGAGCTGCAGACCTACAGCGTGCCCCTACGTAGGCATACCCACAGCTGCATTGACTCAGAGGTGTACTTGCTCCAGAGTGGGTTGCAGTGCCCTGGGGGTTGTCAGTGCCCTAGTGCAAATTGGCCACAGGTCCCTCAGAGTGTCCGTAACTCCTTCAGCATGGAGCATTTTTTGCTGTAAGAGCACCACTTCAGACCCCATCAGCTGTCAGTGTCTTCCTAAAATATTTTTGGATAACAGCACTTGTAGCTTCTGGATTTGGCTCAGGTTGTTTATATGGGATGGATTTTCCCTATTTCAGAGCCAGCTGGATGCAGTAGTGGCCATCAGTGTATGATTTACCACCTGTTTGTACAGGTCACCATTGCTTGCCCCTTGGCTTAAATCTGGCAGCTTATACCCACTTATGCTTTTATGCAAAATATAAATTTGGAAAAAATAAAATGTATTGAAAAATAAAATGATCATGTGTGACAAGATACTGTGAAGATAGCACTGAATTTCTAATACCTCAGATATTTATATCATATTCTAATGTTCTACACTTCCAAACAATTCTTATCAAACGAATCATTTGATCTGGTAATTAGTATTTACACAGGTTAATGACGGTGGGATTATTTACTTCATAAAGTAATTTTACTGATTGACAGGTGCCAATAGTGCCAATTTCTTGTAGTCATCTCCCTGTAGATCACTTACTGTCTCTGGATGCTTTCGAGGCCAGGCTGGATGTGGCATTGGGCAGCCTGGTCTAGCAGTTGTCAACCCTGCCCATGGCAGGGGGGTTGAAGCTAGATAATCATTGTGGTCCTTTTCAACCCAGGCTATTCTATGATTCTATGATTCTGTCTTCCAGCATGACCACTGAGTACTCTAGTATCTCTCTGTAAAGATCACTGGGTGGTTTTTATCTTTATGCCACGGCCTTATGACATTACGTGCCACATCCCAGCAAAATGCTTTAAGTAGGAGGATCCTGACATCATAACACCAACTGTGACACAAGCCAGCCAGCTACCAAAGGCAGGTACACAGGGGACATGACTACATCCAGTCAACCAAGGCAGGCAGACAGGGGCCACAACTCCAGCCAGCCAGCCAAGCCAGGCAGGCAGGGGCCACAACTGCAGCCAGTCAGGCAAGGCAAGCAGGCAGACAGGGGACCCGACTCCAGGCAGCCAATCAGCCAAGGCAGGCAGGCAAGGACTGCGACTACAGCCAGTCAGCCAAGGCAGGAAGGCAGGCAGGGAATGTGACTCCAGGCAGCCAGTCAGGCAAGACAGGCAGGCAGGTAGGGGATGCGACTCCAGCCAGTCAGCCAGCCAAATCAGGCAGGCATTGGCTGCAACAGCAGTCAGCCAGATAATGCAGGAAGGCAGGGACTCCAACACCTACCAGCCAGCCAAGGCAGGCAGGCAGGCCAGGGCCATGACTCCAGCCATCCAGCCAGCAAAAGCAGGATGGTTTTGGAAGACCACTATTTTTTTAAATAAATGTGATTTCCTGCACTACTGATGTTTGTACTCGTTTGTATTGATTTCTGTTTGGTAGGAATGCTTATGTATCTTTGTCAACAGTTTACAGGCTGGTTTGGCCCAGTTCTCTGATGAGCGAGGTGGGGTGACCCACAGACCCATGACCTGGGAAAGGGAAAAAGAGGAAAACAGGAAAAGGGTAGGGAGAAGGGCCTGAAAAGAAAACTGCAGAAACAATCTCAGGAGAAATAAACTAATTTACTAATAAGATATCAGAATGCAAGATAACACACTATAATAAATATAATACAATATAATTAGAATTGAAGCTAATAAATCAGATGAGAGAGAGTGTCCAAAAACCAAAGGCCTTACTCTAAGTAAGCTGGAGTGATACAGCACTGGCAACAGAGACGAGCCAGGCGGTCGGAAAAGGTGGATCTTGTGGTCTACAAATGGTTTTTATCCTTCCCTCCGACTGGAAATGGTAACAGAACAGCAAACAGCCCTCTGGGAGGTGCTGTCTGTAATTCTTCTCCTCTGGGAAAGGTACCTGGTCCTGGAGCATTAACTCTTTAACTGTCAGTGTACCACATGATGTTATGATGTGGAATACTGATAACTAAAAATCATAGGACTGTGACAGTCATGTAAATTACTTGAAGGAGCCTCCTAAAAAGGGTTATAGAGGCAATTACTTCTAACATGGAGAGGAGTTGTGAGATCCTGATGAGTAGCTGTCAAATAGCAGTGGAACATGCGTGAAACTATCATCCAAGCAGATGTTGTCAGTACTGTTGACCTGGAAAGATACTGAGAGACACAATTATTACATTAGTGCAGAAAAGTCTGCTTATGTACTGCCACTCAAAGCTGAACAGACCCAGTTTGCTCAGTCTTTCCTCATAGAGGACAGACATGCTCCAGGCCCTTTATCATCTTTGTGGCCCACTGCTGGACTCTCTCCATGAGATCCCTGTCTTTTTTGTATCAGGGAGCCCAGAACTGGGTACAGAACTCCAGGAGAGTCCTGACCAGCTCAGAGTAGAGGGGGAAGATCACCTCCCTCAACCTTCTAGCCACGCTCCTTTCAATGCACCCCAGGATCCCCTTGGCCAGGGATTTATCCCTGCTGAAAAAGATTGGCAACTGGGAAATGCTTCTGGTTTACAAGAACTAGAATTAGCAAGGAAGTTTTCCCTAGCTTCTAATTCAACAAGCCTATTTGACCATTTCTTCCTTGGATGAGAAATGCCACATTCTGAAGTTTGTCACTGTTACTTCTTTTGGTGAGTGAGGAAAAAATGACACTTGAGCACTGCACAGCATTGGGCAGGATGAGGGACTACAGTAATAAAGTTCTTGAGGGATCAACACCATATGCAGTGATGAAGTTCAACAAGATCAAGTGCAGTGTGTTGCACTTGAGATGGGGCAATCCCTGGTATTTATACAGACTGGGGGAAGAACTCTTTGAGAGTAGCACTGTGGAGAAGGACTCAGGGGTCCTGGTGGACGAGAAGCTGGACATGAGCCAGCAGTGTTTGCAGCATGGAAGGCCAACTGTGATCAGGGCTGCATTAAAAAAGGGGTGGCCAGCAGGGAGAGGGAGGTGATCGTCCCTCTCTGCTCAGCTCTTGTGAGGCCCCATCTGCAGAACTGCGTCCAGGCCTGAAGCTCCCAGTGTAGGAAGGACGTGGAGCTCTTGGAGCGGGTCCAGAGGAGGACCACTAAGATGATCAGAGGGCTGGAGCACCTCTCCTATGATGAAAGGTAGAGGGAACTGGGCTTGCTTAGCTTGGAGAAGAGAAGGCTCCAGGGAGACCAAATTGTGGCCTTGCAGTACTTGAAGGGAGTGTATAAGCAGAAGGGGGAATGACTGTTTACAACACTGGATAGTGATAGGACAAGGGGGAGTGGTTTTAAACTGAAACAGGGAGGTTTAGGTTACATATTAGGAAGAAGTTCTTCAAACAGAGGGTGGTGACACACTGGAACAGGTTGCCCAAGGAGGTTGTAGATGCCCCATCCCTGGAGGCATTCAAGGGCAGGTTGGATGTGGCTCTGGGCAGCCTGGTCTGTTGGTTGGTGACCCTATAAATAGCAGGGGGGTGGAAACTAGGTGATCATTGTGGTCCTTTTCAACCCAGGCCATTCTATGATTCTATGATTCTATTCTATGAATAAATAATATTTTCTCCTTTTAGTTTTTCTACAAACAAAAGAGTAGAAGTCTAGCAACTTTTTATAAAAAAAAAAAAAAAAGTAACAATTATGAAGCTCACAGTCTTCTAGGTAGCAATTTGTATAGCTGGCACTGAACTGGCTTTGAATATGCAAGACGTTGGGCTCTGGCCAGTGGCTTCTTATTCTGTTGAGAAGCTCCCGTTTGCACACATGCTTTCTATCTCTCCTGTGATCCAGAGATACCAGAACTAGTAAAAACAACACTCTTGGAAGAAATGAGAGTATTTTCAGAATTCTGAAGGCTTACTAAGCTTATATTAGTTTTTCAGTTCATGTTGTCCCCCACTGATGAAAAACTGCATTAGCAATTGTATTTTTCTTGAAGAATTTTGTCTTCATGAAAGATTTATTGTGTCAGAAGACAAGTTTACCTACATAGACTGAATGGGAAGAAGCCAGGATCTCATCTACAAGTTCAGATTTTAATAATGAAATAAATTTCTGTGTTCCCATTCATAAAGAAAATATTGACCAGATCCATCCTCATATCAGATCTGGAGCTGAATGTGCTACACACTACGATACAGCACATAGCTTTATGCAATCCTAAAGATACAGCTGCTCCTAGTCAGTAAAGATATGCAATGACCTCATTTTATTTTAAAATGTCTCTTGCAATACTTGCATTTTTTAATTCGCATATACTCAATATCTTATCTTTCTGAACTACTGTTATTAAAAAACAATTATGAAATATGTAAATACAACATGCATTTTAGAAGTACTTTGCTTTGAAGGTTGAAACTTCATGTAATCTTTCTAGAGAGATTTTACTGGCAAATAGCATTTGTGAGTCTGTGCTTCTGACTACATCTGATCTTAACTTCCAAAATATTTGGAAGTTTAACTTTGCCAGTTTAAGATTACATTGTTCTTCAGCCTGGGCAGAAAATCTTTGGAATGTGTTTGTTTCTGTCTTTATCTGCATCTGAATTAATGCCAATATGAATTTTCTCAAAAAATGAGATGATGCTTCAGACAATAGCCAAGTCTATTTGTACAAATTCATGGTGACTCACTGGGTGTTTTTGTGGTCCTCATGGGATCTTAGAAATCAGATGACTACAGTGGCATCTGAAAATCTACAGATTCAGCAGCAATATCTAATGAGGGTCCTGCACCTAGGTATGTGTCTCAGATCAGTGAAATATAGCAGCCTGTTACATAGCAAAATCACAGAATCACAGAAACAGAATCACAGAATTGGAGGGGTTGGAAGGGACCTCCAGAGATCATCATGTCCAACCCCCTGCCAAAGCAGTCTCCCTGCAGCAGGTTGCACAGGTAGATGTCCAGGCGGGTCTTGACTATCCCCATAGAAGGAGAATCCACAACCTCCCTGGGCAGCCTGTTCCAGTGCTCCATCACCCTCACTGTGAAGAAGTTCATATACTGGTGCAGAACTTCCCATGCTCCAGTTAATGGCCCTGGGCACAGGCAGACCCTTGTCCTGTCCTCACAGACCACTGAAAAGAGGTTGGCCTTTGTCTCCCACACTTATGTTATTTACAAACATTACTAAGATCCCCTTTCAGTCTTCTTTTCTCAGGGCTGAACAGATTCAGGTCACCCAGCCTTTCCTCATAGGGGAGATGCTCCAGGCCCTTTATCATCTTTGTGGCCCTCCGCTGGAATCTCTCCAGAAGATCCCTGTCATTTTTGTACTGGGCAGCCCACAGTTGGATACAGTACTCCAGGTGAGGCCTGACCAGCACAGAGTCAGTGCAGAGGGGGAAGATCATCTCCGTTGACACTCCTTTTAATGCATCAGTCCCAACCTGTATTGTGGTTTTTACTTCTCAGATGCAAGAGTCTACACTTGCTTTTGTTAAACCTCATTTGGTTTCTTACTGCCCAGTTCTCCAGCCTGTCCAGGTCTTGCTGAATGGCAGCACAGCTTTCAGGTGTGTCAGCCACTCCTCTCAGCTTTTTGTTGTCGGCACACTTGCTGAGGGTGGACACTATCCCCTCATCAAGGTTGTTGATGAAGATATTGAACAAGACCAGACCCAGTACTGACTCCCTGGGAGCACTGCTAGTCACAGGTATCCAGTAAGACTCTGCACCACTAATCACCTCCCTCTAAGCTCAGCCAATCAGCCAGTTCTCAACCCACCTCACCATCCACTCATCTATCCCACACTTTCTCAGCTTCATTATCAGAATGTCATGGGAGACAGTATTAAAAGCTTTGCTGAAGTCAAGGTAGCAGTCATCCACTGCTCTCCCCCCATCTACTGAGCCAGTGGTGCCATCATAGGATCATGGAATCATAAAAACGCCTGGGTTGAAAATGACCACAGTGATCATCTGGTTTCAACCCCCTGCTATGTGCAGCCGCCAACCACCAGACCAGGCTGCCCAGAACGACATCCAGCCTGGCCTTGAATGCCTCTAGGGATCCACAACCTCCTTGAGCAATCTGTTCCAGTGTGTCACCAGCCTCTGTGTGAAAAACTTCCTCCTAATATGTAACCTAAACCTCAGTGTCTCAGTTTAAAACCATTCTCCCTTGTCCTGTCACTATCCAGTGTTGTAAACAGCCATTCCCTCTTCCTTTTATGAAGTTGGTCAAGCACAATTTCCCTTTGGTGAATCTCTGCTGACTACTCCCGGTAGCCTTCTTCTCTACCAATTGCTTGGAGATGGAATCCAAAAAAAAGCTGTTCCATCACCTTTCCATGGTCAAAAGTGAGGTTGACTGGCATATAGTTTCCCAGATCCTGCTTCTTGCCTTTTTTGAAGACTGGAGTGACATTGACTATCCGCCAGTCTTCAGGCACCTCTCCTGTTCTCCAAGACCTGTCAAAGATGATAGAAAGCGTTCAGCAGTCACCTCTGTCAGCTCCCTCAGCACACGTGGATGCATCCCATCAAGGCCCATGGGCTTTAACCTTCCTCGTCACATCCCTGCAGGTCCTGACAACACTACTGTACTCCTCTCAAGAGGACAGGCCCTTTTTCTACATTTCATAGACCTTCTCTTTGATCTTATCCATAAGCTCCTTGCTCATCCACACAGGTGTCATGTCTTCCTTCCCCAATTTCCTACTCTTAGGGATGCAGTGATTCTGAGCTTGGAAGAAGTGCTGTTTAAATGCTGCCCAGTTCTCACAGGCCCCCTTACCTTCTAGCACACCAGCCCGTGAGGTATCTCCAAGAAGGCCCTGGGAAAGGTTGAAGTTGGTTCTCCAGGGTAGCAATCCTACTTTTTGTCTTACTTCTTTCACTCAAGATATTCAACCCCACCACCTCATGTCCCTCTGTAATCAGTTCCACTGTGGATGCACCTTGAATGCTGTGTCCAGTTTTGGGCCCATCACTACAAGACACTGAGGCACTGGAGTGTGTCCAGAGAAGGGTAACAAAATGAGTGGTCTGGAGCACAATTCCTATGGGGGATTGGCTGAGGGAACTGGAATTATTCAGTGTGGAGAAGAGGCTCGGGGAGACCTTATCGCTCTCTACAGCTACCAGAAAGGAGGTTGTGGCGAGGTGTGGGTCGGTGTCTTCTCCCAGGTAACAGTGATAGGATGAAAGGTAATGGCCTTAAGTTGCACCAGGGGAGGTTTGGGCAGGATGTTAGGAAACATTTCTTCTCAGAAGGAGCTGTAATGCGTTGGAACAGGCTGCTCTGTATGGGTGGTGGGAAGCTTTTCAAGAAAAGGATAGGTGTCAGGGACATGATTTAGTTGGCATGGTGGTGATTGGTTGATGGTTGGACTAGATGATCTTAGATGTTTTCTCCAACCTTAATGATTCTGTGATTCTTATAAAGCCCTCTTAAAGTTCAGTCAGAAAACCACAATATTTGCAAGCCAAGACATGTACTCCAAGTGCCACTATTTGGGTAATCACTTATCTCTCTTGAGGTTAATTTCTATTTCGAGAAGTGACTGGTGAAAAACAAATCACTGTTTATTCATTTGTAATCTATAAGCTATTAGTTAGGGTTTTTTTTGTTTGTTTGCTTGCTTGCTTGCATTGCTCAATTAAAGTGAACAAGAATACATGAGCCTCACTGAACTAGAAAACAGGGAGACAGAGCAGCAATTTCTCTGCAGACATAAACACAGAGATACTGCTTACCAGTTTAAGTAAGGATCCAGCTTTACTGGAGTTTATTAGACATGAATTGTTCTACCTTGCATACAAAATGAAAATAATTTTAAAAATCTGTTGGAGCCTTGGAAAGTAAGCTTACATAGTAAGCTAAAGGCATCATGTAGGTCAGGTTGCTCTAACACTTCCTAAATTTAATATTGTTTCCTGTCTCCTGGACAGAGGATTTCATGAAAGAAACGATGCCAAGTTCAGTGTTTTCAGTAAAGAGCTAAACAAAAAGCTGATAGCTGTTTGTAGGTTACATGTTCAGAAGGGTACAGTTTGTTTTTACTGGTGTCTGTCCAAAATAACATCAGTGTACTGAAATTCATGCTGGATGACACCATCACAAGTGGAAGTGAACTAGTGTCAAGAGACAAGTACATCTTGTTGGCAGAGGGAAGGAGATATGCCTTTTGAATTGAAAAGGCTGTTTTACCTTCAGTTAAGTGGTAGCATTATTATTCATTACTAGCCTCATCCATTTAAAAAAGTATGGCACTTGTGCAGGTCATACCCAGTCAGTTTTGTTCTGTATTGTATTTCAACACTATAGAACAATTGAAGAAGGAAAGAAAAGTTGATTTTGGTCTTTGTTTGCAAAAGTCTTCTTAATTTAGAAGCTCTCAATCTAGCATTTATCTTTTTTGTTTGTTTGTTTTTTAAATTTTCATTGACATCTTTATGTTAAGCATTCAGTGTCAGAGAGCAATTTTCTAATACTGGCATTTGTAGCATGGAAAGTTTGCATTACCATAATGTCAAGCACAATTTTTCTTTTTTTTTCCCCCAGTAATAAGAGAAATGTAGCAATAATCTCTCACTAGCAAGAACAGCTGAGATGTATTAAAAACCAGTCAGCCACAAAATAATTACTTTAACCTTGCACCTGTGTTTTTGTAGATTTTTTGTTGTTTCATTTAAGCAGACACATAACTAGGAGGCCAGAAGAAGGCTGGGCGTGCTAAAGATACAGAGGTCCTGAAAGGAGAGAGAGGCTATAAAATTGTCTCTTCTGAGAAAGGTGAATACAATATTAAAGAATATATGCTTATGAAAAAGGTTTTTTTGCACATAATTGTAATACAGCATTTTTTTAAACCAATGAATATAGCATGGAAAGTTCTTTATTTGACTAATTTGAATCTTCCTTAGTTTTAAGCAAATTTCCAGTAGCTAATGGTTAAACCCTTGGGCACAAAACCCTAAGTATGAAGACAGAAACTCTTTGCTCCAATTCCTGCCAGTATTTTAAAGAAATTGTCCAGATTCAAAAGGTAGGGACAGCTTCAAAAAAGAAAAAAACTGTATGTGTGAGTATTTAATCTGGAAAAGGAGTTAGAGGGAAATCTAGCTGTAGTCTTCAGTTGCCTGGACAGAGTGTATAGAGGAGACTTAACCTAACTCTTCTCAGTAGAAAGTCAAGTGGGAACAGACAAAAATTGCAATGATAAAATTCTTACTGGAAAAGAAAAAAAAATTCCTTGTGAAAGTGGTCAAATACTGCAACAGGGACTAAAGAGGTTACAAAATTCTCCACTTTAGACATACCTTAGCCCTGTTATAAGTGGGGATTGGGGCTAAGTGGTCTCTTGAGGTCCTTTCCAACTTCAGGAGAAGTATGACCTCATGAAACTCAGAATGTTATAAATATTTTGACAGGATCTACTGTGCAAAAGGGAATTGAAACAGTTGTTTAGGACAAAGCAGAAACTACATATGAGGGCACTTGTTACTTAGGGTTGAGTTTCTAGCGCCTGTATTCTCAAGAAAATCTCAATATGAAGATGACTAGGAAGAAGGAAATCAGTGTGTAGCTAATGCACAGTGACTGTATCCTTTCCAAACGTGTTGTAAGTATCAACAAAATAATAAATGTTTGCACAGTCCTCAAATTTTCCAGTACAGTGGGAGAAAATCTGGATCTACACCCCTTCTCCAATTCATCTGTGTGCATGCTATTCCAAAGGAATACATTCCTTGAATTAAAAAGGACCAGAGATGTTTTAGTCAGAAGCTTGTGACATTTTATTGTATTTTGTAGCATTCTTTCTATGACATGCCTAATACAACATCTGTAACCACTACTAGAAGGATGGTACGAGGGTATTCACTGCACTTACAGCCAAATTTGATAACCAGTAAGCAAACAGGCAGCTACGGCTTATATTGCATTTAAAGTCTGAAATAGCAGCCCAGGTCAGAAAAATCTTACTGTCCTTATCATTGTTATGTTCTAGGTAAATACGGTCATATTCTAAATGAAGGGAGAAAACCTTAAGATTAAGTGGAAGTCCACAAGCAGTTTCATGGAATGTTCATATGTGTCTAAATAGTGCACTTTTTTTTTAGCAACGTTTCTTCTAGCTAATTATGAATATATTTGTACTTATAGATGCTTTATTTCCTAGTTTACTTATGAAGCATATAAACCATAAAACTAAAACTAAGATTTGTGGGATTTTTCTAAAATAGATCTCAAAAATATATTTGTGGGGCTCTGGGGTCTGTTTTTCCTTTTCCTTTGTTCGAGAACATCAGGACTCCATGTGCCTGGTAACACAAGTACAATTTAAACCAGGTCATACAGAAGCTTTATCAACTAGAATCACAGTGAGAGAACATTTAAGCAGCTTTCTTTCTCTCTGGTCCCCAGTTCTCTGCAAGTGATTGCAGAGACCCCACTTAAAAACTACTTCAGAAGGACAAGAGAGGAGAAAAACCATTCAGATACTAAGCTAAGAGTCTACCCTTGGAAGATGGGCTCCAGATAATCATTTTTGTGTTAATAAAGCCAAATTACCCATGCCTGGGGGAGGTGGACTCCTCAAGCAGTCCACTGTGGCAGTATGCAGAGAGGGCTTTTGGTGGAGCCTGTAGCAGTGGAGCCAGTATTATCCTAGCTCAGAAGTGAGTATAAAAACAGAGGCTGGAAACATTCACAGAGTCCTAGATTTAGATTTATCCTTTTGTTAGAATTAACTTCTTAGCCAGACCTGTCAAAATTTAAGTATAAATAATTTTAAACAAAACACCCTTGTTTGAGCAGATAGAGATGCAAGTTTTAGTCCTAGAACTATAACTTCTGTAAGTGACAGCATAAGTGGCAGGCATTTTAGTTGTGGGATTTTCCAAGAAGATATTCAAAACTCTCCTTGAATAAAAGCCTGATAATGCAAGAATACCAAATTACACATCCTGAGCCATTTTAGCTATGTAAAAAGACACCTTCCCCTAGCCCAGATGGGGTTTAAATTTGCTAAACTTTGACAGTTCACTGGCAATACTGGGAAACCGACTGGTGCTCGCTATACTGCTGAATGACTGATTACACACTGCTTTTTCTTTTGTTTCTCCTTATTCAAGTATTCAGTTGCTGTATCTGACTGGATCAGGACTAAGAGAAATAAAACACTGTGCATTACATTTGAAAAACTACATATACAATCTTAGATACCAAGAACTTTCTGTAAAATTTCTTTCCTGACACTCAAAACATCTATCATCATGCCTCATCTTTAAAAGTTACCCTACTTTTTCTGAGACAAAATACACTAGGGCTGAGATAGGAGTAAAGAAGAGCAGAAAAGAATTGCATTATACCAGTCTGGCAAGTATACTTCAGAGCTGACACTCCACTATGAGCATCAGTACAAGGTAGTCTAGCATCTGAATGTGCTTTACAAACAAGAAAAAAAATCCAGTTTGTAACTATTGAGAAACATGAAAAGATCCTTAAAACATAGTCAAAAGTAAACATTTACTGGATTACTTTAAAGTATATTACTAGAACCAACAGACATAACTTTAAACATGTATATAGTATTATACATAAAAATGCATAGATGTACAGTAAATATGCTCATTTATACGTAGACAGAGTAATATGTACACATAAAGTCTGCTGCACATTCGTAACTCTAAGCAGTGATTCTTGTGGCATATTGTCATAAAGCAGTTTTATTATACAACAGTTTCAATGCAGTAGGTGTTGAGAACAACGCATATTAATGCTAAGTATGTGAGTTATATCCATTTACTCTTGAAATGTACAAATATAGGAGACAAAGGCCATAAATGCAATAGTACCTACACCTCCAAGACTTCCTTTTTTTAATTTAAATATGCACAAGTCCGCCTAATGGTGATACATAGGTTTCTTTCCTGCTTCCATTCAGTGTCAACACAGTGACCAAACACTCAGTACAAAATCTTTGACACACTTCAGCACCACTTCCACTGATTCAACTCAGTGTGCTCCTGACCTTGAAGTCTTCAGGTCAAAATAAGAGGAAAAAATAAAATAAAAAATATATAAATAAAACAAACAAGCTTGTGGGCTTCTTTTCACAAGTTATTTGCCACCAATACTGTTAAAGCAGCTGAACTGTAGTGCATCCATGGGCAGGAGCATATAGCAGCTTTTGTGCACTTTGCAAAAATATATTAAAAAAAGTAAATCAAGTCTTTACTGGCTTGTTTTGTCTGTAGCTAAAAAGATGCTGTGCTGCTTCTGAGCCCTCTCCATCAAATTCTTTTTCTTCTTTTTCTTCTCCTTTGTTTTTGTTGCCCTTCTTCCTAAAAAAAAGAGAGAAAAAATATCACTGAGTCAATGAAGCAAAAAATACAAAGGTAGTATTAGAATGCAACCAAAAACCTCAGTGGCACAGGAATTACCAACGGGGACTGCAAATATAAAGTTTAGTTAATACAATCTGATCATTAGTAAAAACAGAACCTTTTGATATGGTATAAAGAGGAAGCAAGATCCTGGACTGTCAGCACTTGTCCACAACACTGTTTTGCTGGTATGAGTAACAGTATTTATGTGGGTCTTGGTTTAATGGGATAATTCATGCAAGCAACGTTATGCAAGTGCCTAGGACCCAGAGCCAAACAAGTAGGTAGACTCCTAACTCACTACAAGCTGGATACATGCCTCACACACTTGCGTAAATTTGCTTGAGTGAGTAATCCTATTTAAGTCAAGTCTAATATATCCCGGATTTCAATGAGAAATTAGGCACTGCAGCCCAAGTATTTGGCTGGGTGCTTTGGCAGAAAGAGTGCTGCCTCTGTAAAGAACTGCTATTATTAATTATTAACACACACTGCCTAATTCTCACAATGCGTTACTGCGCTGAAACACAAGTTTCATTACGCACTTCTTGTGACTAGAAGCTCACTGAAAAATAACCCAAATGATGAAATCGGGATCAATGCAGCAAAAAGAATTCTCAGGTTCCTGAAATGAGAATGTTTTTCTCCTGTTCAGCTCCAATAATAAATCAATGAATTCTGATTAGTTCAGCAGAGATCCCGCAGACTAGAAAAAATGCTAGACAGAATGAACCCAATTCAGCATTATGTTAACTTTATTTTACTACATTATATTTAAATCCTATATACTTTAGTAGGATTTAAGATGACTGAATAGTGCTTTAAGTGAGACTGATTGCATTTTCTCAGCAGTGTGATATAAAGAAATATGTGATCAATGGAGAAAAAAATAAGGATATTAGGCTGTAGAGATGCCAACTGTAAACTTTCAGGAAAACTAAAAGAAGAAGACATTAAAATAAAATTCAAATGGCAGACAACACAGAAATGTGAAAAGTACTTTTCAGCTACAATGACAGCACATGGCTGAATTAACTAATATTAAAATTATCAAGATGTATGATTCATTAAACATACAAGGATTACATATTTGCAATGTGCTGCCTAAGCTACTATTCTCTAGGAATTATTAGAACATTAGCTTTGAAAACAGGACAGGACATTAAGTTAATGAGAACATGAGTTTAGTCCATATGAAAATCATAAGGGTCCTTGGAGTTTACTTCTGCTTCTTGTTAAAGTCTGGCATTAATGCTACTATGGCATTTTGCCATTTTTAAATCTAGTTAATCCTACACAGTTAAACTTCAGTCCAACCAATCATTAATCAAAGCCGCTTTTAAGTTTAAACTCTTTAGTAACACTGTATCTAATGACTAGGTACACCTAATGAGGTCAGGGAGAAGGAATACTTGACACAGAGCGGCATTACAACAAGATGGTTTTGATTATACACATTTCCATACCAAATTTTTATTATGTGATTCTACTAGTTGGTATATTGTGGAGCATCAAAATATATAGTTGATACATAGTTGAACACTGCATTCTTTCTTGAACTTTAAATATATTCTAATTATTTAACCTGAATCTTGGAAATATTTATTAAGGAAGTATTAGATGATCTGAAACAAGTGACAGTGCTACTAGTCAAAAGACCATTGGAATCAATTAGAACTTTACTGGAGTTTTGCTACCCAGCTTGCTTAGCGATCTTCACTCTGAAGTTTCACCGCACCAGTCAGCAAAGGAAATACGATTTCCAATCAGCACATCTAATTTTCTCTGTGGCCTCCTCCACTGAAGCAAAATGTTCACTGTATGTTTCAGAGAGTAACAGATTCTATTCTTTGTCCTCTAAAAACTCTGACATGCGTAGGTAAAAGGACATACAACCCACTTGGTGTGCATCTCTAAGCCTTACAAAGTAATTTGTGTAACAAACAAGTACCAAACCATATTGCTAGCATGCTCCCATTACAGCATCCTTAAACTATAGTAGATACAAATGATTTGACAAGCCACTGTGCAACAAACACATTCTTGTGTTCCGGATGCCCTGCAGCAGCCATCCCAGTGCCTGCAGAGAGCCTCCAGAAGAGCAAGCCACCCCTGTGGTACAAGTGATGAAGCTGCCTCTACAAAACGCTGAAACCTACATGGCCCAGTCTGCATAGAAATAGGCCTGCTAGAAAGGGAAAACTTAACAGTCCCCCTCTGCACATGCTTGGAGGCTCTGGAGCCTCACACCAGGCTCTGACACAGCCCCTTATTCAGCCCAGCGTTTCTTCCCGGCCTGCCTCCAGCTCTCCTCCATCAACAGCAGGTCACAGCATCACTGCGCAGACACAGGGTAACAGTATCTCACAGAGTATGTCCCATCCCCACAGCCTGATCCTTATCAGCAAGAGCCCTGGGGCTACAGCCAGCAATGCTCTTCCCGTGACACTGGGTCATCTGCAGTGATACCTCACCCGCCTGTTAGCTGGCAGATAGCCACGGGCCTCATTTCTTCTCTCCAAGTTATAGGCCTCCACATCAGGTCTGATGTACAATCTTCATTTTTTTATTGCAGACAACGTATCCTTGAAAGTCCTTAGTGTTAATAGCAATGGGAGAAATACAAGTAATTCAATTGAAGAGCAGGATATCAGAACACAGGCTGTTCAAATTACTGTATTCCTCAACTGGCTTTTCTCTTGCATGCTAACTACCTCGCTAACTTTTCCTTTTCCAGCTTAAGAGTATATTTTAATCTCAAACTATGTAGGTTGCTCCAAAAGTAATGCCTCATATTTATTTCCATGGAAACCAAAACAAAGATGTCAATAACGCTATTTGATAGAGCATATTCTCAGCTACAAAACACTGTTTTTCAACACAGTCATAGCTCTGCATTTTTTACAGCAGCAAACAAGAGCCTGCATGCCGCACTCAGAACAATCTGCACCCCCCACCCAACCCCCACCTCACTGTGCTTACATCCACTGTTTGGTCTCCAGAAATGTTCAGTAAGATCAACAGATGTCAATGAGTGCAATTTTTTTTTCTGCATGAAGAAATTCAGTGACACACCTTTGCTTCATCCACACTTCTGTGTGAGACGGCATTTTGCCAGAGTGCCCCTCTGCTGCCATCTGTCGCACAGCAACATGTAACAGGATATTGGCAGGAAGGTTCAACCTCTACTGCTGTACCACCAACATCCATCCTTGACGCTGTGGGTCAACATAAGAAAGTGTCAGAGCAGCCCTCATACCTAACAAAGGGCTCTTCAACTTTCACTATCTGAGACAGCTTGGAGCATGATTTGTAGAAATGTACAGAATCTGTACAGTTGGGTGTGGACACTGAAATATGTACAGGGCTTAGGAAAGAGACAAAACACACCTAGATTTGGTGTTTGGTTATTTAGCAATTGAAACCCTTTATAAGCTTATCTTTCACTCTGTATCTCAAGTTCTACCCAGAAGCAAAACTGGCAAAGCTAAGCCACCCTTTATTACAATACTATACAATTCAGTTTTGCTATTTGCTTTATGAATTACCAATAAATAAGTCATCATTTTATATTAAATACATTATCACAGTCATCAGTCTCTTTACAGTGTTATCCATGAAACTTCTGTTTGGATTACATGCTCATGGTAGGAGGATGGTCAGCTAATTGTTAGCTAATATTGTGCTACAATTTCTATCAGTATAATGACATATAGATAAAGGTACATAAACATACAGGTAATTCTGCAATTCCAACATCCATTCCTGAAAAAAATTATTTATGCTAATACACGCAACAATTGTCCATACACCAAAGATCTATAAATAATTGGTATTATGTGGGTAATTCTTCTTTGTTGTTACTGCTTTTTATCACATTATCATCACTGCTCCTACAGCAGCTGCATTCTGCTCTGCTACTCAGTTCCCTGGTTTGTCTCAGGCCCTGAGCTCAAAGGAGTTTGAAAACATTGCAGATTCCTTCTGGATGGACCCTCCTCCTGGTCCATTCAGGATGCACATCATTTGGTTCAGAGGGAGCCTTCATCAACTCCTGTCAGCTGCAAAGGCAGCTTTCCACATAGAGAATCTTGAGGGTGGATTCTTAAAACTGAGGGCATGCCTGACAACAGAGAATCCCAGCCACAATGCTCAACACCCATGGCCCAGTTCAATGGCCAATTTATCCTTCATTTGCAGTATAAATACTGTTGTATGTACAACTCTTCTAGTGAGACCTGCCCATTTTCAGTTTCAGCAGATAGAGAAAACAGCATACCTCCACACGAGGGCAGCAAGGATTTAATTTTAAAAGAAAAGAAAAAGAAGCAGCTATCTGCATATTTACTTCATACTGTAATTCCATCACAATTTTTCAGTGTTCCCTTATTAAAAATATTAATTATTTTACAGAGATCAAAATGCTTAATGCTCCCTTTTTTATTTAAAATATTTTTCTCTTCTACTGATGACTACTGAATAACAGCATTGAGCAGTGTATGCCTTCTTCCCTTTCTAGTATTTTCACGTGCACAATTTCCACTGCTAGTTGTAAAGGCACAGTGATGTCCTGGGATAAAAAAAAAAAATTCAATAAATGCATTATTTAATCTTTTCTTTCATTTCTTTTGTCCTTTCATGTTGTATAGTTGTAAATCATTCCCCTCCAGATGTAGTTCTACTTCAGATCCTGTATGAGGCAGCATCTACTCTGCAGGTAATCTAGAGAAGTTTTGAGACTCAATTTGGAACACTGCAGGATAGTAGACACTGCATGAACTAATGGCAGCAGCAAAAGGATGGATGACTAGTACCAGTCAATTCATATTAAGAGAACCAAGAAGTTGTAAGATGCTGGAGAAGCCTGTCTCACATGATGGAAGAAAAGCTTCTGTCATGTACAAATCCATGGATGCCTAATCATTTCCTCTTCATTTACAGTGCAGATCAAAAGCAGTGACTGCAAAAAAAACCCCACTCAAACAATAGAAAGATTCAACCCAGAAATGACCCTCCAAAGGCAAATTATCTCCTAGCACTTTCAGTTGGATGAAAAATAGTGGATACAGAATCTGCCAGAGAAATACATAAATGGCTAAGAAATTTTATAAATGTATATACATTGAAAGAAAAAAAATCCCCATTCTACTAAGTCAAGCTTAAAGTATGGCTAAACCATGCAGTTTACCAACCAACTCTGACAAGTGGCCACACTGGAAGATAAAACAGTGAGGTTTAATAGCATAGCAAACCAGAAATCATTGGCATCATTACCAATGTCACCTGCTATGGAGTTCATGCCAGATAAGAATTTAGTGTTCATTTTTAATGTTATCAAATTTAGGCTTAAATTATCTGTGCTTGGTGTGTGCTTCAGAAACAACATAATTTGGGGGGAATCAGCCAACATAAAACAGCCATTTTGAGCAGGCAAAAAAAGCAGAGAAAGACACTGGGATTTGGATGGACACTGGAAAAAAGGAGATGGATTAAGGACATGGGACAGAAAGGGCCAACTGTCAGCAGCCAGTGCCTTGTATTTTTGGGTGAAATTCTGCTTTAGTTTGAAGTCTTGCATACACATATTTGACTCAGAAAAGCAACAGAAAGGATGTTATGAAAATATTAAGTACATCAGGTGTGCACACCACCATTTCTAATCCTGAAATAGCAGACATTATAAAGGTGGATTTGCAAAGCAAATTGATAGCATGATAAAATGGACTCCTCAGGAAAGTCATTAATTATGTAATGTTCTTTATTCATTTACAAGGGTTGAACAATGTTTAGCAAACTAGGGCTACACAAAGAATAGAATTTACATGCCACAAGCTACTAAGAGTTTAGTAGATTTCTCCTCAACTTTAGGGCAAATTGACTGAGAAGAGTGGTTTTGCTGACAAGCAGTGCATTCTCCACAGTGCAGTTTTACAACACGTACGGTAGATGGCAGTGAGAAAGAATATTCATTTTTCTTTAAAGAAGTACCATTTACTCTGCTTAGAGAATGAACAATTGATTCTACTAATTAAACAATACAAAACTTAGGATTTCACACTTAATAGACTTAGGAGGAAAGCAAAAAGAAGCACAGTGTGGAAAGAGGAAAGCTCGAAAACATAAGGTGACATGGAAATCATAGAAAACTGCCAGAACTGAATAGTACATATGTTTTAATGCTGAATCAGATCATCCTTTCAAAGTAACTTGAAAACAGGTGGGTCTCAAGTGAAGTTTAAATGTTTATCGAATGTGGATTTATCTCTGAATCCAAATGATGTGGACGTTAGTGGCACAGAGGTGACTCACTAGTATTCTCTCTGTCACTGATGTGTCAGATCAGATGCTTTGCAAGCAGAGCCAAGCAAAATGTTTCCTTTGGAAGGTTTTGGTTTTGTTTTCTCTTCTTGGCAGTCCAATATGAAGCAAATTTCAAAATAATAAAAAATATTTATACAATGTTAAGAACATGCATACACATGTAAATACATTCTATCCGCACAGGCAACAGTTACAGTTAAGGAATAATTGTCTTGGTTGCCACTCTCCCCTGTCCCTCACAAAGGATGGTTCAGGAGACAGCATAGGCCAAGAACTGCTCACATAGAGTTGTGTTCCTGGTGTGGGAGCTCCGAGCAGAGCAACGCAGATGTGTGCCAACCTTTGTCTGTTGACTCAAGTGACTTACCTGGTGTAGGGAACCTGCTTTGGCAGGGGGGTTGGACTTGATGATCTCTGGAGGCCCCTTCCAACCCCTACGATTCTGTGATTCTGCAACACAGCACCCCCCAGCACATTTAATTAATTGCTACAGACCGAGTCACTAATATCAGTCATGGTCAGTCTGGATTTAAGAGACGTACTGAGGTACACAGCTTTATCCCTAAATGTATCAGGGCAGCCCTATTGCCAGCCTAAACACTGGCACTTTCTCACAACAGCCTATGAGTTACTTCTGTATCATACAGCTGCTAAAGGATTCTTCACTACCAGAGGTTTGAAAAAAGGGCCCTTTACACCCGAATCTTACATTTCTGTTATTTGCCTATTTTGTTATTTGTTTCCCAATAGTCACAAATCAGTTTTTCACAGATAATAAAATACAGTGCAGTCACTCAAAAAATATAAAAATATAATATCAAAAATAGACAGGTATAATATCCAACATGGCATTTCATCTTGCTAAAACTTGTGCCCAGTATTCTCAAACCATTGTCACAATTTCAGAAACATCTTTGTTGACTTTGTTGGAAGGGTCATGTAACATTAGGGACAAAACAGGGCAGCACAGCTTTTCCCAGGATGCCACTGATGCCATTATTTTTTTGCTGCAAACATGCCATGGAGAAAACAATGGAAAAAGCTGGACTAAAAAGTGACTTTCAGCACTCCAGGGAAAGCACAGTTCCTTTCCCATCCCAGAACTGGTGTTAAATAGGTGCACCATGTGTTCACATAGCTACTCTGTGTTCAACAGAACATGTAAATGGTACTACTTCTTTGGCATTAAAGGAGATGTATTGAGATTACAGTATTAAACAGTGACTTCTCCTGTTGCCCAACCAGACCAGGCCCAGAACACAAAAGAAAGAATGTGTATGGCCACTGGATATTTGCATTCTGATTTATTCTGTTTTCTGAAGAAGTACTACAATGCCTATTTTTAACTTCTAAGCACCATGAGCCTAGGGCTTTGCTGTACCCCCAGCTCCCAGCAAGTCAGTGTTTTTGGCACACAGTCCCCGCAGAGGCCACCTCAAATCTGGCCATTAAAATTTTAGAAACATTCAGCATGGATTTAAAACTACTAATCCAGTTTTCCTCAACTTTCCTCCTAGATTTTTTTGAGTGTTTGAGCAATGAATGGTTCAAGTGTTTGCATAATTCTTGCCATAGGATAAACTTTGCACCCCCACTACCAACCACAACAAAAACAGCAACAGCAGCAACCTCTTTGAACTGTCCCTGCCTTGCTGAGAAGTGCTGTTAGATGACCTTTTTTGACCAACTGGCAATTGTGGCTTGAACATGAGCTGGCTGTGGACAATAGAAAATGTCACCAAATCACCAAGGACCTGAGGTAAACTGAGATTATCTCTTTTAAGCTTTAGTGAAAGCTAGACATACACAGACCACAGGACCACCTAACTTTCCCACCCCTTACGGCACTTTTTTTCTTTGAGGTTAATGACAATATAGTATAAAATCAGCCAAATGCAGAAAATTCAATCTGATATGCTTGGAAATTTTCACAGTGAAAGAAAGAGTCAACATTTCAAACACTCTCCTCTGACTGGATCTTACAGTTCTGCAGGATACAATTAATTTTCTGTGCTTTTTCACTATTACTGAAATTACACAGCCAAAAAAACAAAACAAACAAACAAACAAAAAAAAAAACACATTTGAAATTTTCCCCTCACACTGTAGTGGACTCCTGTTAAGATTTCTTCTCAGAAACAGTTTTAATGTGCAGTTCCTGAAGGCATGCATTCCTAGGTCTGTTCTTGTTCAATCAACCTGTATAACATTGCATTTCACCAATTACAAAGCAAAGAAAGGATTATTTTCTAGAGCGCTGCTTACCATTATACTCATATTCTTTCTTCAATAAAAATTGTTATACAATTGACTGAAACAAATAGCACTTACAGAAGCACATTAAGGCCATCACCACTTTCTCCTTGTCATTCTGCCAGCATTTAGTTTAATTTTATTGTGATAAAGGTAAGAAAACTGTATAGATCTATAAACATCCCAAGTTTGAACAAAGTCAGTAGTTATTTCCACCTGGGACTTATGTGATGCTTTTGTTTGCTTCATTTCTACAAGTGCACATATTAAGCCAAAAGGAGATCAATTGATTTTACAGAAACTTTCCACAGGCCGAGTCCTCACATGGAAAAATTTTACCTTGAAATGAATTCTGTATGCATGAAGTTATCTGCTGATGTTACGACAAAAACAGAACAGCCCTCAGTGGGCTGGACTTAACTGTAGGCATCTTAGAGCTTCTAATGAATCTTAGCTCAGAAGCTGCAAATAATTGATAATAACGTGACTTTTCAGTGAAGTGCCACAGAACCTGAAATTGTTATTCTCCATAAAAGCTCAAGGAATCCTTTGAGTTGGGACCCTTAAAGGCCATCGAGTCCAACTCCCCTACATTAAACAGGGGAGGAATAATTCCATGCACCAGTACAGGTTGGGGGATGACCTGCTGGAGGGGAGCTCTGCGGAAAGGGACCTGGGTGTCCTGGTGGATGACAGGTTGGCCATGAGCCAGCAGTGTGCCCTTGTGGCCAAAAAGGCCAATGGCTTACTGGGGTGCATTAAAAAGAGCGTGTCCAGCAGGTCGAGGGAGGTGATCCTCCCCCTCTACTCTGCCCTGGTAAGACCTCATCTGGAGTACTGCGTCCAGTTCTGGGCTCTCCAGTACAAAAAAGACAAGGATCTCTTGGAAAGAGTCCAGCAGAGGGCCACGAAGATGGTGAAGGGCCTGGAGCATCTCTCCTATGAGGAAAGGCTGAGTGAACTGGGTCCGTTCAGCCTTGAGAAAAGAAGACTGAGAGTGGACCTGATCCAGGTCTATAAATATCTAAGGTGTGGGGGGCAGAATGGCGAGGCCGGACTGTTTTCAGTGGTGAGAGGAGACAGGACAAGGGGAAACGGCCAGAAACTGCAGCATAGGAAGTTCTGCACAAATGTGCGCAAGAACTTCTTTACAGTGAGGTGACGGAGCACTGGAACAGGCTGCCCAGGGAGGTGGTGGAGTCTCCTTCTCTGGAGATGTTCAAGACCTGCCTGGATGCCTACCTGTGCGACCTGCTGTAGGGAACCTGCTTTGGCAGGGGGGTTGGACTCGATGATCTCTGGAGGTCCCTTCCAACCCCTACAATTCTGTGATTCTGTGATTTACTGTAAAAAACATCTTCCATACATCTAATCTAAATCTTTCCTCTTTTAGTTTGAAACCATTTCCTCTTGTCCTATCACAACAGCCCCTGCAGGAGCCTGTCCCCTTCTTTCATATAGCTCCCTTTTAAATACCGAGCTCCCTTTAGAACTCATGTCTACATAGAGCTATAAGAAGCCTGAATAGACTGTATTTCCAGAATGAAATCAGCTTTGCTGAGGCTGCGTGGAACATCCCTTTGCTACCTACAGCCGGAGCAGCTGAGTACACTTTTGCCCCAGCTGTAGTTTTAGTGCCACTTCCTAGCAATGATAATTCACTCTCACAGCTTTGTATGCAAACTTCACTACCAAGTGCTAATCCAGACAAGTACAAAATAGGGCCTGCAGGACTGCTCAGATCATCTCTCTGCATGCTTCAGGCCTACCCAAGAGTACTTCTGGTCCCTCCCCACCACAGCTGTATGGCCAGGAATGCCTACAAAAGGTCAGTGCTGCATCCAGATATAGAGCAAACATGCAAAACTGGACATAGCTTCACGCTGAAAACAGCCTTAAACAGAAGTCAGCCCTTGACAATAAATTTATCCATGAGCTGTTCCACAAATTTAGACTGAATAATGAGTACAAATTTCACCAGAATTTAAATATGCAATGTTTAAATGTATCTATTTACATATATATAGCCCCTATTTAAAGAAGAACACCACCAAAACACTTTTTTTCTCCCAGAGATTAGAGACATGGACTTGCTAGGGGAGGATTTGCTCTGCTGTGAGGACAGCCTGTTGCCACAGATGCTCTCAGCACCACAGGGGGCTGTCCTCCCCCCTCACATCCACAGCAGCTGGATGCAGCCTTGGCATCACATGATAAGAAGCAGTATACCGTGGTATCTAATAATACATATGGAGTGGACAGATTAGGTTCTCTTCTTATTCTGATATACATCTGCAAGAAAGACAACTCTAATATCCTCCACCAGTTTTAAGTCATTCTAAACTAAACTGCAAACTAGAGGGGTTTTTCCTGCATAAAATATTTTTAAGTATATATTCGCTGATAAAGCTGGGGAAAAAAAAAAACATGGATGCTTTCTTAAGAAAAAGAAAAGGAATATATGAAATAAACTCAGCATGTAGCTTAAAGGCCACTTGCCATAAAAGGCTTTTCCTGACTGGAAGTCACAGATGTATGCAAAAAACAGATGTACATCAAAGACTGTTGATTAGAAGCACAGAGAGAAGTAATTATCAGTCTTTTTTTTTTTTTTTTTTTTTTTTTTCCAAAAAGAAATTCTTTATTCTAATACCAATAAAGCCTTACTATGTACAGAGCGAGTCTATGGGTTTAATTAACCATATGAAACTTTCAATGTATATGCGATTCCTGTTCCACATCGTCACACTCTCATTGACTTTTAGGGTAAACATCTGATAGGTGAAGGATCTTTGCTTCATTATTTTGTGACAGTGTTAGTTTAAAGACTGCATAAATGAAATTTATTTTAGGCTTAGAAACCAATTGCCTGATGCTAACAGTTCTCTGCGGGCCAGAGATACCAGCAGATATTAAGGCTGCCAGTAATAGCGAGCCCATCCTGACACAGAGTTCAGCTGGCACAGCAGCGCAGACATATTCCTTGCTTAACTGGTGGCCAACCACAAGGATAGCACAGGTCTGAATGCTCTCCCAAAACACCATGCACATTTCCAACCTGCGACAACTAAGTCATTCTCCTAAGGACTGCACATTCCTTTGCAGATCAAGAGAAGAATAAAAAAAAAAAAAAAAATTAACTGTAAGTTTTAAGACATGACCAACTTCAAATTAGCAGCTGCTTTTCAAGCAGCAGTTCTTACAGTTTTGATTTTGGATGCACGTGTGCTAAACCCCAAGATTCAAATGTAAGAATCTAAAATCAGACATCTGAATGGATACTTTGACTGGGTTAATACTGCTTCGAGTGTGGGAAGGAAGTACTTATTTGAACCAACCTCAGCTAAGTGATTATCAGCTTCACACAGTGAAGTTGAGTTGATCTCTACTGAATGCTAACTACTTCATCATGTTAGCAAACACCCATTTCTTTGCCACTGCCTTCATCACAATTTGTTCCATGTGTTAATTTAACCTGTACTATAAGATAAGTAATGGGTGACAACTGGATCATTTTAGGTTGTGACATAATTACTACATTAGTTACAAATATCCACTCAACTGTTCATTTTCTCTACTGAGACAATCTGTTTTACGCCACTTTCCTTCTCTTTAATTGAGAGTGGAGAACATTTTGAATTCTCACTTGCTGACTTCAGGAGACTCCTTTCAAATCTGCTGGAATCTATTTTTCTAATTACATGTAACATCTTACCAGTTTCCTCCACGTAGCCAAACAATAACTGATTCCTTCACACCATCCAGTTATTTTCATTTAAGTGTTGCATACATGTTTGGCTTTGATGTGATTCCTGTTCTTGTTACTTTCTGTGTAAATAAACTTTAGATAATAGCACTTTCCCCTGGCCTGAATTCAATGGAAAAGATCATATACTAATATCCAAGCAAAAAGAAATGCTCGTAATAAAAAAAATATGCTTTCCTCCTTGGTTTGCCTGTCTATGCAAATAACTAAAATCTTCACAGTTATGTGGGTTATTAGTTAGAAACTGCAAGTCTTACAATTTTATTTTTTTTCTTTCAGAATCATACAAAGGTAGAGAATACTCTCTTTTAACTTTATTTATCATATGTACACATCTGTTTGTTTTTTGGATATTATTAGGAACTTATTTCTTAAAATGTGCAATTTTTTTTTTTTCTATTCAAAAAACTTCTTGGTGTATGAGAAAGTTAAGAATTACAAGGCAGATGAATTATCTTATCTCCATGATGAACATTAAGAATGCACTTATGTGGTTATTTGCATGTAATTAATTAAATTGTGAAAATTAAATTCTAAAATACCGTTAGGATTTAAGCTCAACATCCTACCATAAAGGTTATTTCTACAGTTAAAGTTTCGTTGGTACACAATTGGCTTTTCAAAGCAAAACATCTTGGAAATTGAATATTTTTAGGATACTAAAAATAATGCAACCGCTTTCTGCGCAGATCTATCCAAGAGAAGAGAACACAAAGAAATGTTTAAGAGTTGTCTGTGCTACATGAGCAACAAAGTGATTACTCATTTCAGGAAATACATCATTATATTATTCTTTGCTAACAAATACAAGCACATGATCTTTAAACAATGCCTTACTTTTAAATACTTTTGTTGTAATAAATGAGGTTGATCTATTTTTAATTTTTTTTTTTTTAAATCTGTATAAATCTACAAGTGAAACCCTTGTGAAACAAGGCTTTCCACGCCAAGTGTCAAATATGAGGGATTTTTTTTCTTATGATTTAGTATGAATTACTGGAAAACACCGTTTATCATAGAAAAACTGGCCCAACTTTCACTGTATTTGCCCTAGCAGGCGCCACTGTAATGGACTGCAGATCTGTGAGCAGGCCAAGAACAGAAGCTAAAACTAACACTGAATAAATGCAATATGTTTCTAAGTGGGAAGACAGTTCTTTTCTTTTACTAGATGGTAATAGATGGGATTGATTTTTATCCATAATTTACGAAATGTAAAACTTATCTGATCCAATCCCATCCTTTTTCCAAAATGTTATTTTGGTAAGTGATTCTGCTCCAAAATTTCATCTGGCAATGAAAATCTGGTCATTTTTGAAGAGCTGATTTATTTTCTCCTTAAGTACAAACATTTTGCTTGAGGACACAACTGAGTTTTCAAACAACCGAGCAAACAGAACAATTTTGTTCACTTCATTCTGGCCAGAAGTCTTAAGCAATGCAATGGCCCTAAATTTGACAAATCCTCAAAAGCACAGGTGCAGAATGTCACAGGCTGAGACAGGCAGCTGGTGGCAAGAACATATAGAAGTGGCTGCTCTGACTCAACCAAAAGTCCACCAAACCACTATTGTAGCAGCAGCCCAAAACTCATGTGTTAGTAATGGTAGAAGAGGGAGACAAAAATAAACCATTTCTTTCCCCCAGAATTTCATGCATGAAGCCTGGTATGTAAGTGGCCACAGTGAGTAATTTTCTGCAGAAGAGCCTGCAAACAGAATTTAGTGGGGAATGCACTTTCTGGTAAAACAATTGGAGGTGAATTCTGCACTGTATTTCTGCTGCTCATTTTCTTTTTTACTGCTGCATGATGCTCACCTTGCCAAGCTCATTAAGATCATGCAGCTATAGCATTTTGGCTCATAATTTTTCAGTCTTTTTTTCAGCTATTTACAGCTGATCATGCCTGAATTCTTTTGTACAGAAGGGACAGCAATATTTACATGACAATGAAAATGCATGAAACCTAGTTTTACCAAGGGAAAAGCAAAAGACGTGCACTGAACCTGTAATGTCTGTGGCATGAGAGACCACAAATACTAAAGATAATACAGACCTTAGTCTCATCTGAGACCAAAAGGGAGAGGAAGAAAGTAGAGTTACAGCTGATCATATCAGTGCTCCCATTCTAAAATTTACATACCTTATTTCACAGCTCCCTGCATCAGGCCGTATTGTGATATTGCAGGATATGAACCAAATTCTTCTTCCATGCCAACCTACAGTACAATCCACTTGTAGAGAAACTGACGCTGAAAAACTTGCAGCTTCATTGTATACCATGAGCATGATTTATTTATTAAAATAAATTTAATTAAATAAATCAAATAAATTAATTCATTTGATTAAATAAATTTAATAAATTTAATTGAATACATTAATTTAATTCATTTATTTAAATTTAATTTATTTAGGCTAATTTAAATGCCTTACAAGTTAAGCTTACAACAACAGGAGTAGAGGCTGAGAGAGCTGGGACTGATCAGACTGCAGAAGAGGCTCAGGGGAATCTCATCAACGTCCGTAAGTACCTGAAGGAAATGTGCCAGGAGGACACAGCCAGGCTCTTCCCAGTAGTGCCAGGACAGGAGGCAATGGGCACCAGCTGGAGCACAGGGGCTCCCTCTGAGCACCAGGCAGCGCTGGCACAGGTTGCCCAGAGGCTGTGGGATCTCCTCCCTGGGGATGCTCAGAAACTTCCTGGCCATGGGCCTGGGCCCCCTGCTCTGGGTGTCCCTGCTGGAGCAGGGGTGGGCCAGAGAGCCCTCCCAGCCTCAGCTGTTCTGGGATTCTGTGATCTGTCTTTCAGTTATCCTAGGTTTACAGCCATAGAAAGTATTACATATTTTTGTTTATGACTTCTGGTTACTTACAGATTTGAAAAGTAATCCTGAATGTTAGTTATGGAACACAAAAGCATATGGAGATGCTAATTTCTGATAAAATAACTGAATGGTTGGCAAAGCCTTATTCTCCCTGTTGTAGATCTGTAGGTTTAAGATCCCCTCTTTTATAAATTGTTAATATCAGACAGCATTCTGAAGTAAGATCTTCATGACCATTGGAAAAGGAAATAAAATTATCCCACTTGTGCTTAAGTGGGGCCAGAAAACAGAAAGATATCTGTTAATATTCTGTGCTGGTGCTCACTTATTCAACCAGCTATTGTGCTAATGCAAATGGTAACAGTTTGTTGCAGATGTGTTGTTACGTATAACTCAGTCAAATCATCAGCGCTTTTTGCGTTGAAAAGCTCCACAACAGAGATCATGGTAAGTTCAATAAACATTTCAAAAGAGAATTTTGAGCACAGAGTGTTCCTGTCAACCCTGCCACAGCCAAAAAAACCGCAAACTTTTGATTGCAAATACTATTTAGAGAAGATTAAAATGTAGGCTGACTTAGAAAAAGACATACAAGTTGCTAGTGGGTTTCAAGCTTCAGTGCTGATACTTTGAGAGAATCTTTCCATGTTCTACAGTAGCTTATGATATTTCCTATTATTATTACTGTAATAGAGAGCCAGCGAGAGCCAGAGTCAAACAGAGGAAGCGTTTTTAGGATAGTAAAGAATTGTGCTATTTTCTCATGCGTAAGGACAGATCATCCACAAATGTAACAAATAATGATATTCTACCTTAAATACACCCAGTGGGCTGCAGGTATTTTGCTTCTGTTATTATATCATTGGTACTTTTAAAAATTATATTTATTTTTATTTTACACAGCTCTCCGCATGCTTTAAAACTGCCAACAACTGCTCTCAATTTTCCAATGACAGTTAAGATTGCCATCACTCATCCAGTCACATATATTGCCTCTCTCCCGTTGAGCAACATGTGCAGGTGAACTGAAACATCACACGTTCTAAACTGTATAGCACCCAGGCACATCACTTTTTTTCCCTCTTATTGATGGAGAACCACATAATGAATAATAAAATCTTCTAGTTCAAAGCCTTCAAGTTCTGACAAACCTTCTAGTTCTGACAACACTCTTATTTCAAAGACAGATACCAATACAATTGTTACTGACCATCTCTTCAAATTGTTTTTTTGCATTCAAATTATGCATACAAACAGGTTGGACATCAATTCTTAGTTAAAGTCTGTACAAATATACATTACAGTATCTAATAAATAGAGGATAATATCTTCAAAGTTATCTCATAGCTGTAGAAAGAGACCAGGAAAAGTAGGAGGAATGTAGTTAAAAAGAGAGAACTGTGTCAAAGATGGAAGAAAGAAGAAAGCATGTAGCAAAACAGGAGATTCCACAAAATTTTGAAACATGCTAAGATAGACATGCTGATAGTCATTAGGCACTAACTAAAGGCAGAGGGAATGGCATGTAGAATTTGAGTGAATTTATGTTGTATTTTTAATACCCCTCGAATGGGGTAATTATCCATTTAATATATTATTCTTAAAAGAAATAATTATATTAATTTAAGGGAGAGCAGTAATCTGATAGCATTACGTACACCCACTAAACTCAGCAACTCCAAAAATTCAGCTTCTGTTAAAGCTACTACATTTTGACATACGTACCTGGAGCTCTCATTTGCAGCACACACCATGCAAGGAAACTTTACTAGCACTTGCTAGCTACTCTGGCTCTGTGTAAGCATCCCAAGTGCAGTACAGCTCCATCAGACTATCAATGAATAGCATAATTTATCTCAACACAGAACAAATTACACATAAGATTTGAATGGAGTCATTATGAAATATCAGTGGACTAATGTTTTCTGAAGTGACTTTAAAAGAAAAAAAAAAAGACCTGTTTTGGGAGGATGAGGAGGAAGAGAGCTATGTTAGGGAGCTGGGGAAAAGGGAAAAAAAGAAGTAGGTCTTTCCCAACAAAAATGCACAGTGTGCACAGCAGCTCTGTCTCCTCTCCAAACTGTATTATTCCACTGAAACTCATTCACTGTTGTTACCATGAGATGGAGTTTTAAGGTTATTTACTTAGCCACATCTTGACATTTAGAAAAATAGCTGTATATCAAGTAACAGTTATACACAGTACAATAACAATATAATCACAGAAAACAAAACTCTATCCGTTAACCACCATTTGAATATTTTCATATGCTTCTGCAACTCCTACTTTTAGCCAGTACTGGAAGCTCGAAAAAAACTGAGAGAATGATTGTTCTTATGGCATAGCTTCACAGAAAGATTCTACATGTTTCTTATCTAGTGAAATGTTTATCTTTTCTTTTTAAGAGTAAGATAAATTAACTCATGCTGTAGCCTTTTTGCCATAATCTAAACAAACAAATATTCTTGAAGTCAAGGAAGCAGGTTAGGATTGAAAGGATGTGGGCTGATATCCTGACTACTCAAAGACATACTGTGCTATTGTTATTCCAAAATAATACACAACTTGCAAGTATCACAATAAAGAAATCTGTCCCTCTCTATCCCGTTTACTCCACTGCTTGGTTTAGATCTTATAAAAATATGTTTTAAAATTCTTAAAAGCAAATTGAGCAACTTTTCACTGATGTCAAGCAATTCCAAGAATAGTGCATGAAAGGTTTTGTTGCCAGATTTGAACCCAATTCCTAAACCAAAGTCATGCTTGAGGAGCACTCAGTATATGTGACCACCAGATTATTTTGTCCCATTTGGACTAAGTTTAACTGTGATATATTCAGAAATATTTCATAAATTAGGCCACTGCTTAAAAAAAAAAAAAAAAAAAAAAAAGAAAGAAAAGTGATTGTAAAATGGCTTGGGTTTGAATGCAGCTTAAAGCTCCTCCAGTGCCAACCCCCTGCTGCAGGCAGGGCTGCCACCCCCAGTTCAGTCTGCCCAGGGCCCCAGCCGGCCTGGCCTTGAACACCTCCATGGATGGGACACCCACAGTTTCTTTGGTCAGCCTGTGACAGTGCCTCATTGCCCTCTGAGCAAATAATCCCCTCCTATGTGAACTATTTGTAATCTAAGAGTTTGCAATCTTGAATTTCAGTATGGAGAAGACTGCAGAAATCCCACAGCAACCTCTATAATATCATTACTTTAGGCAGAAAAAGACTAGCACACGCACCTGAGGGATTCAGAATAGCAACTAGAAGTCAGTACATTTCAAAAAGCATTTTGAAAGAAGCCAAGGAATCTGTTTAAACACACACACTCCTCTGAAAAGATGCTCTTCGAGCAGCAAATGTTCAGTAACAAAATTATAATTGAACTAGTATATTTGATGAGTTTTCAAAAGCCTGAACAAGAACTGTGTATTAAAAGAAACATCAAGAGCTAGAAATCTCCTAATTTAGAAGCTACTACAAGTTTGGAAACTCACAAACACCTTTATTTCTACACACACATCAATATTTCCATTTTATAAATATAAACACCTAATGTCCCAATCTCTTTAAAATGGAGCATTTGTTTTTGGTAATAATTTAAGTTATAGATACAAATGAAAAACATGAGAGATGACAAGTCTATTTAGAAAAAATTAACCATCTACAGTATCTAAGTTTTCATATCAAATGCACTGACCACATGTATTAACCAAATGAAAATTAAAGCAGAATAATTAACGTTGGTTCATGAGCTACAGTAACTCAAAAACGTTTCCAAATATTAATGTTATATACATGATTAAATACTCAAAATACTCAAAAGTGTGTTATTTTTCGTTCAAAACAAAGCTAGGCTACAATAAACACTATATGAAGCTTCAAGCAAGGGAGATCCAGATCTGATTGTTACTTTAAAATTCAGCAGGAACTTCAATTGTAGGCAAAGTATGTACTTCTTCCACTTATCTTCAGAAGCATAAGATCACCATAAGTATATTTGAACTCTTTCTTAGAGGCAAAATAGGTTAGCTAGCAAAAATGAGAAACCAAGCTTGTTTAGTATTCAGCTTCTGACAAACATAAACAAATTTTCTCAAAATTATTGCACCAAATCATGTGGTGAGGAGCAGTAGCTGTTATCACCTCATTTTCTGAACAATAGTTTAAACTTGAAACCTCCATGCCTTCCTGTTATTTAACTTTGGGCAACTAAACAACTGGAAGATACTGTCTCTCAGCATGGGTACCATGGTGCCCCATTACTGTTCACTGCCTTTTAAAAATATGGGGTTTTTTTATTATTAAAGTTTTCTCAGCTCAATTCCACGTTTATACGAACACAGATGTGACAGGACAACTTTGAAGACATTTTTAAAAGACTGCAACTTTTTGCTAGCAGAATGTAAATATAACTGAAGACCGAGGCACTTTTTATCACTAGCAGGAAATTGCTGCGCTTCATAAAGTATTCGGAAAACCTGACTATTTCATCACCGGTTTTAGCACCGTCTCTTTGAGGACACACATTCAATACACCTATTGAGACACCTATTCAATACAAACGAAAGGGCTGACAGGAGCTGAGGAAGTAAATTATCAGCTATTTAGCTTGGACACGGCGTATTACGTTATTATCATTTTCAGAATCGAAATGAAAATATGAATTTCTAATCTTCTCAAATTAGCACGCCAGATTATTGCATTCAAGTGTTCTTTCATTGATAACACTTGATTTTTTGCTGCTGACTAGGTTTTGCTTAAATACAATGAAAGGAAGCCCTTCAGAAACACACCGTATCCTCAGTCCTACATGGCATCATTCTGTTCTTCACAAAACATATACCAAGAGCTTTCATACAGAAATATATCAGAGCTTTCATGGGAATAAAGAAGACACAGCAGACAATGAAAACTCCTAATCAGCACCATTTGGGGTTGCTCGTCAGGTACAAGCTTCACAACCCCGCTGAGTCAAATGTAATGAGTCAGTCTCAATGCCATCAGTAAAGATTAAAAATCATGAGATTTTAAAGCAATAATTACTTTGCAGTGCTTTTTATTTCATTTCTGGTGCTGAAACATTCAGAATGTCTGTGTTTTCAGACTTTCTCCTGCAGTTACAATGACTGAAAAACTGTTATTATGCAATGGTTTCAGCAGCTGAGCTCTAAGAAATCAGTCAACTAGTGACAAAACTCATGCATGAAAGGGAACTCTCATTAGTGACCTCATTAATATTTTATTTACTTCCCCGAATCATCTGAAATTCCTGAAAGTAATAAGTATAGCAGCTACTGCAAGAGTGATGCATGGCAACTTCCATGGCTCCAAGCATTCTGTTTAAGGAAGCAATCAGGCTTTCTGCAAGAGTCCATGCAAACTGAGAGTACAGATTACAGTAGATTCACTGCTGATACAGCATACCTTCCTTTAGGCAGCTGAAGCGTTGCAATGCTGACAGTACCAGAGTTTTGCTTTCAGAAAAAGCATCTTTCTGAGGTCAACTATTTACTTTTTTGGAAGAAGGACAAATGTTCCATGTAGCTTTATTCTCAGCAAAGGGCCCTTCCTTATTCTTCTGTGTAATACTGTAGAACAAAACCATCTGAAAAAGTAGTCTAAGTGGTATAAATGTAGACAGAACAGTTCAAATGCCAGTGAATTTTCAGGACTTTTTTTACCACATAATGAACAGTCCTCTGGTTCACGTAATTAATTGCATAATTAGATGAAATTTTTGTTCACATAAAAAGTAGTAACAGTCAGTCCTACCAATGGATCCACATCCTATTCTAATAGCCCTGAATGAGAACAAAGAACAATGTCTAAAATAACTTTCTAAAGGTTCCTCTGTAACATATTTCTCCCAGCTTTGAAGAGCACATAGCAATGCACTCAGCTACAACTGACTCCAGCAGCTCTACTTATTCTATACTCATCCACTTGAGAGAGGTGTATCTTTTTCTTTTTGATTTTTTTTTTAATCTTTTTTCTAAGACAAACATCTCTCTTTTAGGTACAGATTTCTCAATGAAGTGTGAAGAACTGCAGTTATTTTCTGGCTCATATTTTAATTTTGCTACTAAATTCTGAGATCCTATTTATTTTGTGGAGTAATTACTTATTACAAAGCAGCCAGATGTGCTTCTTGCTTTCTACCAATCTTAGAATAATGAAAATTTGCTGGAGCTTCTCTTGACTTCTGTCCATAGGCATGAAAAAGCTCTCACTCATCTGTGCTGTTAGAGATTAATAGATGCTCACCTATAGAGCAACACCGACTTATTCCATTTGAATATCTCATACAAAGAGGCTGCAACTGCTTTGTGACCTGGAATCACAGTCTGAGATACAATTAGCTCAAGACACTGTAAAAAAAAGAGGTAGGTTTTCTTCCCCTTCAATAAAAGTTTGGAGTTTTGTTTTATTCCCTCAAAAACTAATTCTGATAGTTGGAAGAAAAGTAAGAGAATGAATATACTAATTTTTCATAACATACTCCACCCCAAAAACATTATTCTGCAAAGAATGCATGAATCAATATTTTGTAGAGTTTGAAATTTTAACAATTACTTAATAAAATCACTCCAGCTGAAAGAAATATTCAGCATGTTATAAAACTTCTTACGAAACACACTGCCCTTCTTTGGGCATCCCTACTACTGAGTTCTGCAAAAAGTATAAAACCTTGTTCTCCTTTTCATTGCCTTAGCTGCAAGAAAAATGAACCTTATTTCAGAGGAATTTTCCATTTATATGTGTAGGACTCATGATCCACTAGCTTCCCTCGCTCTCAAATGAGGTATTACAGCCTACGCTCAAGCTGGCACTGGATTGCTGAGCTGATTAGGAAAGTCTGGTGGCAGAATAATTGTGTACTGAGTGAGCGCTGCATATTACAGCTGATAGCATCTATTCTCATATCCTGTAGGGATCCTTCAGCGATTATGAAAAACTGGTTCTGAACATTTCATCAAAATGTCAGTATTTTATATTATAAAAAAGACACAGTCTGTAATGATTTTGAAACCAACTTCATTTTTGCTTCATGAGTTACCCCCTGTATCTTACCACTGCACTTTTTTTTTTAAACTAGAAACCTTCTACCTATCCCAGTTTCCAACCAGAGAAATGGTTTGAAGCCTGGCACAGGATTTGCTCAGGAGATATTTTTCAACTGTGGAGTTGTTATGGCTCATAAATTTCCTCAGCCATCAGTTACCAAACACAAGATCTTTCCTTCGGTTACAAATACACTCAAAAGAGTTCTATTACACATACAACTCCTAGTGCTATATGGCAAAGTTGTGAACTGACTTCTAGAGTGTCTCTCCTGCACAGTCTTTTGCAATGCTTAAAATTTATTCTTTGTATTTTGCCAAATTGGGGGTTTCTTTTCTAGGCCTCATAAAAGTCATTTCTTCCAGTTTAGACGTTATAAGGAACAGATGGTAAATCAGGAGGTAACAATCTAATCCACAAATTCAGAGTGAAAATACAATTCTGGAATTTAATCATCTTTGTGGTAGTTAAACTAGCTGTGTTTTATAAACCACTTAGACATTTGTCATCTCAAGTAGCAGATAAATAGAACAGATTTCTTTGTACTGGAGATGCCACAGGACTAAAGCTAAATAAAATATACCTTCAAGACAACTGTGTTAGATCTGACCAAAGCTGCCTGGCATACACATCTTGTCAAGAGGTGAGATTTTATTGTATCACTCTAAATGTAACAAAGGAAGAAAAATAAGTTTGACTGTTTTCACAGTCCTATTTCTACCATGCTGAAATTGCTCACATAGGTACAATTGGCAACCCATTCAGGATGTCCACATTTGTATCCAACAGGTAAGCAGAATAATTTAAGAGCTGCCTGTCATTTTCATCGGAAATTCATTGTAACACCTGCCACAGTGCTATCATAGGATATTAACATCACTAGATATATGGATGATCTTTATGTTACATGATAGTGCAACTCAAACATAGGTTTTTGGAAGACATGTCCCCTGTTTGAACTTTTTAAAACAAAGTTCTCAATAAATCTCACATGACAGAAAGCAACTGCTCTGCTAGGTATCCTACTGCTGCTGGTCTCTGCAGCTAGATACTCTCCAGCAGTCTGACTTTGTACCAGGTTCTCAGAAGGTATCCAACTTGGTTTCTGAAGAGCTAAGTGTAAAGGCATGCTCACAGAAAAACCAATACATGGTAACTTGTTTAAAAGGCTTGAAACAGACAAATATGTGAGGAGCCAAGCTAACCAGCTTCTACAAGAAAATAATACCTCAAACAAACAGTCTTAGTACACTGTACCATTGCATACACGTATTGCAGGCAATAGATGTGTAGAGCATAACACTGAAGTGCTATACTTAAAGGTGATGGGCGGTATAAATGCAGCCTTAATTTGAGATCCAGTTTCCTTGCATTTGATTCACTCTGTATAAGTAAATAGCAACTGATATGCACTCATTAAACGGTAAAGGATATAGAGATTCTAATAGAGTAGCAGGCAGTTAATATTTTAATTTCATGAACCTTCAGAATCAATTATGCCAGTTTAGACACCCCAAAGAAATAAGTTTAAGAGAGAAGACCAATGCCAAGGCATAAAGGAGCCCTTCTGGGGACCAAATATATTGACTGCATATTGTTTCTGTCATAATACCACATCTATCCCTGATCATTTGGGGCAAAATGCCATACCGACTCAGGCACAGTTCTGAACTACGCCTGTGGTACGCAAAGCTATTTCACTTGTTACTACTCATTTAAGACTAATTTGTATCTACAGCTACATTTAAAAATTATTTAAACCTACTCAAATTATTAATGAGAGACAATGAAATCATGAAATAGCAATAAAGAACAGGGAAGCCCCATACATTATTAACACTGCTTGCTTTCTATTGCTTCCCTTCACTGCTAGTTACAGCTACTCCTCTTCTAAACATCATCTGCAGGCCCTTTGGTAGTGATTCAGAACGAACCCAGAACTTGAATCCTCCAAGAAGTTCTATATTCATATCTGAAGCGTTAAGCAAAAAGCATTACAGGAACCAGTGGTGTCCAAGCTTTCCAATCTGAGGTAAACATTATCCTAGAATGCTCTTAAAATACATAATCACAGCCTCCATTTTGCTCCTTCTGTGCATCCCATAAAAGGTAAAGAATGCAGCCCTATCTAGAAGCAATCAACAAATGATTTCCACAGCACATCCTTAAAAAACAGTGCAGTTGACTCCAGGGGTTTAACCTTGGTGGTGATCACATGAGAGCAGCTGGGGAAACTGCTTCTCCACCTATTCCCTGTTGGCCTTCCCCTTTGACTCCTGAAGCCAGCTGGTGCAAGCTAATTTAATTAAATCTGACCTACAGCAGAGCAATAGAAGCTGTTGCATTTATAAATTGAGCAGTGTCCCCTTCCAGAATTTTGTAAGCCTCTCTGTAATAACTATTTGATAGGAATGAAACGTACAAGAAAATGAGACCCCCAAATTAGCATTCGTGAGCCATGCATCTCTACAGAAAATAACAGTTCCTAATCACAAATGCTACCTCATGTCCTGAAAAATCTGCACAGCACAATGCAAGACCTAATAAATCCTGTCTCTCAGTAGAGGCAATCAGCTCTTGCATAGCATTACACTGACATTTTTAAATTCTTTTAGTTTCTGGAGCTCCCTTACTCAGCACACCAGCTCAAGAGCCTCTGAACTGCATATCACTGTGCCTGATGCGAGTCAGCCTTTCTCAGATTCTTTCTTCTCTCATTCTTTTTTGCTGAATTCTTCACTCTCTAAGTTTCAACTGCCTGGCTGTGGAATAGGAACTAACAATTTCTGTTGAACTCAACCTGAACCCATGAGGCCTGTGTTGTGGGTTACCTTAGGTTGCCATTAGCTATCAAGCAAGCAGGGTACAGCACTCAAAATGATTCTCCAGAAGAAGAAAACTATCACAAAGGGTAAAGATAGGCTATCACGATCAATCAAGTTTCAGAAGCATAAGAAGCTCTTTGCTTAACAGCCAAGCAGCTGTAATTAGCTGCGAGTACCCTGCTAGCCTAGCCAGTCAGAAGGTGATGCATACTTGGATAATTTATTTTGCATTGGAAGTGTGTAGGGAGTATGCACACAACTGTGGCTCAGCTGAAGAGTTTTAACTATTTAAAATGACAATATAACTGTTGGCAATCAAATCTGCATCCAAAGAATCCTATTTCTGTCACAGCTGGTTAGAGATACCAATCCAATCTTGCAGGGCAGGGCCCAACACTGAGAGTCACACGCATTTTCTTACAGCATTCTTTATTGAGAGGATGCAGAAAGTATCTAAATATTGCATATGTAAATACCACATCTACTATGGTGAAGTCTCACTACTCCAGTCACTGTTGCTGTTGTTTATGGAACAACACTTCCAATACCTGAGCACTGCCATTGTTAACACTGCTGGAATGATGAACTGCACTGACGAGGAGTATCAGAATCACCCAAATATGCTGTCAGAATATGGTCCTGTACCAATGTACAGTGGTACAATGAGTGAGGAAAGGCTTAGTGAATCCTAGAATCCTTAAAAATGATCAGAATGCTTTGCAGACATACCACACCTGGAGCAGATGCATCTCCAGACCTCCTACACCCAGCCGCATGGTCTGGGAGAGAATGTGCACAGAATTCTGCCTCACTCATTGATCCTTAGGGAGGAAAAAGTAATCTCAGGTAGGTGTATGTTTGCAGGTTTCTCTGCTGTGACTGCAAACAGCAAACACTGTACTGCATAAAAAGGAACTGTCTGGCTGAGAAATGAGAAAGCATATGGGTTTTCCACGTACAGGTGAATTGTACTTTCAGAATGAGCAAGAGACAAAACCAACAGGAGTTACTTCATAAAGGCATGGACAATAAAATTCGTCAGGTACCTTTTATGGACAAATGCAATTTATGCACTTGGATCAGCTACAACTGTTTCCAGTATTTGTATTTCCATGTGGATTAGCATCTGGCTCTCTTTTCACGTTTTAAACAATCCTGAACTGTGTAATTGCCATGGGACAGCTCTAACTCATACTCTGGTTATTTACAAGGATTTGCACTGCCATTTATTTAGTTATTCATTAAAAACAGATAACTCCCATCAGAGCTGCTGCATCAGATGATACTCACGCTACTTCTGAAATATATTATACTTAAGGAAACACACATGTTGAAAGTATTTATCTGACCTAAGATACAAAAATGGCAGTAAGTAAATTGAATGTAAAACTTTTTAATGATTGGAAAAACAGTATGAAAGCCTTCAAAGGAAAAAGTTCCCTATTGCTTTACTTTAACTAAAAAGGAGGACTGAAGGATAATTTATACTGAAAAGGGAAAAATGTGTTTTAGCTGGCACTCCAATAATTCACTGACAGTCTTCTGAAAATAAGCTGAAAAATTATCCTGCTACAATATGATAAAACAATGGCCAGACTGAAATGTCCAGTTAAGGTGAATAAAACTAAAATCCTGCACCCAAGTATATGCAGTCCTTTACAAGACATTCATTGGGCACTGGAAAACTAAAAAAGAAATCAGAATTCTTGAAGGATTCCATTCAAAGGTCAGTCTGTTCAGACAAATTTTACTTCTAGCCTTATTAAGGTACAATCATTTCTTATCTCTGATTAAGTCGAAGAACTAAGCCTCTTAAAACTTTTATAACAAAATGAGCCATTCACTAAATAAGCAAACAAATCCAACCTAGGTTTCACTATAACAGCACTCCCCGTGTGGAGTTAGGAGATGGACACAATGTCATAGAATCCTGGAATCATTCAAGTTGAAAAAGATGTCTTCAGGAACCCCTTCCAACTCAGGACTTTCTATGATTCTATGATGCCAGCCTCTACTAGCGGAAAATATGCTCCACTTCCCAAACCACTTCACTGATCATTTGTTAGAAGAGTTGTGATAAAGGTGCAACATTTTCTATCTCTTGATTTGACAAGAAGGACATTATAGGAGTCTATCAGAAGCCTTGCCCTTGTTGTACCCTCATCCATAGAGGCAGCTGTTTCATCTCAGAGGTCAATCAGGTTCAAACCCATGCTCGCTTGAAGACACCACGTTTGAAAACACTTTCTTGTCCTTCATTTGCCTGGAAGCAGTTGTCTCGAAGACTTATTATATGATCTTCCCAAGAAGTGAGGTAAAGCTAACCACCTCTTAGTTCCCCAGGCCTTCCCCTCTGAAGATGAATGTAAGATTTACCTTCTCCATGTAATTACTAAATAACTAAATTAACTGCCATATAACCATGTTACGATATCTTAGCTTGAACCTGAAGGACACACTACCGTAACAGTTGAGCTCACCCTTATAAAATGCAGAACTTCACTCATCAAAATACAAGGTGACATTCTTCTTTGATATATAGATATATAATTTTTTAAAGGATTGCTAGACAAATTAATCTTAAATATTTTGTGTGCAAGGTAAACTTTAAAACAAGATTTCATAAATTAATTCAATCATTTCCTCATTTATATGACTAAACAACACATTACGCTGTATAAGAAATACTATTTATATTAACCTTTCTATACCTATCTTACAGCAAAAACATCAATATATCATACTGTTTTTTTCAGGAGTTAATAGATTTGTTATTCATCAGCATGTATCAAAACGTATCTACTCACCTTTCAGCATTATTATACCTCAGTTTTCTTTACAGCTTTGAAATGAAAGTATGGAGGAGTGCACTCCTCCAATAACCAATCACTAATTTTCCTATCCCAACAGCAGGAGGGAAAAAGACAAATAAAACATATCTGCACAGGAGTTGGGTTTTTTTGTTTGTTTCTTGCTGTACTTCAGTTTGTAATGCACTGTTGGCAGAGAGGTACACCATCCAACTTTTATCTGCAAATCTATGAGGTGTCAGGTGTAGAAACACTCCAATACAGATTCTTACATGCATTATAAAGCTTTCAAGTTTCTTGAAAATTAACACAGCCCTTAAAAAATACATCAAAGCTCTTAAACTAACATGGAGTACTACATCTGCATCTCTACAGTAAAACTGCTAGTTTTAAAGTGCTTTCTTATACTGCCATAGTACATTAAATTAAGTATACATCATGGTGCATCTCTTTTAGATTGTGAGGCATTTAGCCACAGACAGACAAGTTAACAGATCAAATAATAATTAGGTAAAGTAATAATCAGAACTTTCAACTAAGCTTTAATTTGGATGAAAGCTAGATTCAAATGCGTGAATCAGAATTACACTTTAAAATATTAGACGCAATTTGCATGTTAGTTAAAATTAAATGATACAAACGAGATCTCAGTAGTATAGGAAACATGGGAAAGACTTGGTTTGTTCTTTTTCATTTTGGGCATTCATTCTAGCCTCTCTCTAACTGGCAGTGGCAGAGATCAGAAATTCTGAAATCTAGTCAGGAAGAACAATGTTCTTTCAGTTTCACAGCCACAGATTGGTTGGTCTCCTGTCCAACTTCCTGCTCTCAGTAGGGTCAAGGCCATTCAGACCACACTGTTCAGGGCATTGTCCAGTCAGGCCTTGGAAACTTCAAAAAGATAGTGACTGCACAGTCTACTGGACGTATCTACCTCAGTATTTGACTGTCCTCAAGAAGAGGACAGGTCCAGGAACAGCAAGAACTGTCTTTGCCACTCAGGCAAACTGCTCTTGCACCAATATAACATTACCAAAAAAAGAAACAAACTGTGGTAGTGATGTGTATTGAGTCCAGTCTAGAAACAGCCCTAGTATTGGCTCTCAAAAGGCAGATGGTATTTGTAGGTACTGTGAACTGAGACACATGCAATATAGAAAAGTGCATCCTGGCTTACAAACTTTTCAAGATTGCACGCTTTAAGGTAGATGCAGTCAAAAAGCTCAAACATAATAATCTCTCTGGTCACAGAGATCACTCACTCTGGTGCTGCATTTATTTCGAGCTCTTTTGTAATTGCCTTTTAGAAGAGAGAGATTCTTTGTAGCTGAAGGGAACCTCATGAAATTCAACAGAGACAAGTGCAGGGTACTGCACATGGGAAAGAAGCAGTTCTTGAAAAAAACTACAGGATAGGCACTGACTGGCTGAAGGGAAGGCCCTGAGGTGTCCTGCTTAAAACTGAGTTAAATGTGAGCCAGCTACATGCCCTGGCAGCAAAGAAAGCAAACAGTATACTGACTGTACTAACAGGACAGCACAGAAGTGATCGTCTCCTTGAGCAGTAGGTTGGAATATGTGACCTCTCTAGGTTCTTTCCAACCAGTATTATTCAATGATTCTATGACTAAGTTGGGTGTGCAAGTAAAAAAAAAATCTTATTAGCCTCTTCTAAATAAAACTTTCTTTATAGTCAAAGAGAAATCCAAATTTCCTCTGACTGATTTCAAAAGAAATTGAATGTATGTAGCTAGCATCAAGCTTGGCAGGGGAGGAGAGGATGACAAGGACATTGTTGATCCTTTGTAGTGCATGTTGTCAATTTAAACCATCATCTTTAACACATTCACTCTCGGAGGAAATATGTTGTTTTAAAAAAGGAAACATCCTGATTGGGTGTTTTTACTGTTGCTCCACCAGAAGTCTTGTATTCTTTTGCAGCAATAGGAAGATACAAGCTTTCAAAACTGAATCAAACAGCGTAAAGTACATTAAGTTATATGTCTGTGTTGAGGAAAGAACTCCCTCCCACCTCATGATGTTCTCCCTTTCAGCATTAGGAAATTAAAGCAGACACATCTCATCCTCATGTCCAAAATAAGCATTCTTGATTGGCACAGTGATTCTTGTTGGAAATAACAGCTTTGTGTAGAGTAGTATTTGTGTATCAAGACAGCGTGAGGATCTGCAGTGTCATGGAAGACTAAAAGTAGAAAGCTGTTTAGCTTTGTAATACTTAACACAAAACATGAGTATTGCAAGTACTTGAGGGGTACAAACAAAAGAAGGCAAAATAAGTAATTTATTTATGTGAACTTGGGAAACATGCAAAAAGGAGAGGTAAAAAGTGAATACTTGCAGTAAGCATGAAAAACCTTTAAGACAGCAATGTGTATCTGCCCATACTTCTGCTTGGTAATTTCCCCATTCCCTGTAACTGAATTGTTCTTTAAAAATATAATCTATTTTTCTTTCTTTTTGAGCTAAGGACTGATCAGAGAGAGACCAACATGTTAGAAGGCGAATGATCCAAGCCATCTTTTTTTAAGTGTAACCTCTTGCTGTATGAGTCACGTCACACCCAAGCCACAGGGTAGCATACATAATGTGAACAGATATACAAATGTGACAATCCCATCTGGTAATAACAGTTAAATCAGTTAGTACTGACAATAAGAAAATACTGCAAAGTAATGAATCTACTTTGAAATCAAGGAGAGTATCTTCTTACATGTTGCTGGCTTCAGTAGGAAAGAAGTGAAATCATCTTTCACTTGCATTCCAGCTTGCATCTTTATAACTCTGCACAGAATAGGAAAGTGATAAAGAATTCTTCATCAACAAGATTTGTACTACAGCCATATGGCCAGATGGGTAACATCTTAATCCCTGATAAATATGAAACTTAAGTATTTAGTAGGAAAACTGAATTTAACTCCATTTCTTTTGCAAACGAAAAATCTGTTTCAGAAGTTTTTCTATATTATGCATCATAAATAGTAACAGTAAAATGTACGTAAATAGAAAACATGCCAAAAGCACTTCATTTGACCCTGTTCAACTAAAAACATCCTTACTTCCTGTGCTCAATTTAATCCACTACAATCTATGTGATTCTATATACTGAGAAGGTTCGGATGAAAGGATTTAACGTAGCTTCTCAACAGATATTTCCAGGGATTACGGCTCTTCGCTCATTGAGTGCCACTAACTGCATTTTTTCTGATTTCCTCAGTTAAAAATTTGAATTATGAAATTTCTAAAATGTTGCATTTTTTTCAAGTCCCAGAATCTCTTCTTTAACAGAAGCAATCTAAAATCCGCTTGAGTTTCCCCAAAACCAGCATCACTGCCTCCTGATACTTCACCATGATTGAGAAAGCAGCTAAGCATTCTAGAATGACTAAAAGGGCGGCCTGCTAACTAAATGAAATACGATAAACAAGATTGTAGACCAACTGTGTAGAAAGTCGTAATTGAAACATACAACAAAGTAGGAGACAAGACGTTTGGTACAGTAGCAATCACCAGCACTCAGCATGGAGAATGCACACCTGCAGTTTTGTACATATTTATTTTTTATCTCCAAAAATACAGTCAGGGAATTCCACATGGTGGGAGAACAGGAAAGGACTAGAATCTTTAGGACCTGTGGGAAACCAGCCTTTCACTCTGAATTTGTACTTTCTGAAACAACTCTTCTGATATGTATTGAGAAAAAGAACAAAGATCTTGATGCTGACCAGACAGTAGATTTCCCGACTAAAGAAAACCTACCTCTATCTTGAAATCCAATAAAAATAAGGTAAATCTTCAGTCTGTGAAATAAATTTCCAGATAATAAAATTTGACAGAGCAATCAGCACCGATTTTTATGGTTTTTTTTCTTCCTTTCTCCAAAGTTGTGCATCGTGTAGGTTTTTTCATCTCATCTCAAGATATATCACTTCTCTTCTGCACTGACAAAACTGATACCAAATCCAGTTATTCTGCTGGACAGAATAATTTTTTTTCCCTTTTTTAATACATAGACTACTGTCTTATTTTACATGTATTAGAAAACTAACCAATAAACTCAGAATGTAAGAACAAAGTCTTAAAAAATGTAAATAATTCAAATGATGATGATATGGGCCTTATATCACTTACACCATAGATCATTCTGATGCAGCTTAAGAACTCCACACAATCTCTTATTCGGGTTATGTTTAAAATTACTTGCAATAAGCTCAGAGTGTTTCCAGAGACTTCTGCTAATCACAGAGATCTGTATGAAACATTGGTCAGCCTCAGAGTGCAGTGTGCGACACTGCTGCTTACCTATCACACCAGTCATTTTTTGTTCACTCTGTTTTGTGATATTTTTACCAGATCCAGTTTGTAATTGACTGTTACTCCTTTTGTTGTGGAAATGAAATGCATGGATCGGCCCTGACCAAAACAAGATATTCAGAACAAGTAACATTTTAGCTAATAGTTCCAGCTAACAATGCCACGTGTAAGTTTCTTCACTTAAATGCCCATAACACCAGCACTGTGTGTCACCTGCAGAAACATTTAGACTCATGACCTTTCCTGCAGTGTACAACACAACTAGATATTCCACAGTCCCAACAGTTCTTATGCTGCAGCTCGAGCTATAACACGTTCCAGTCCTTTGATGAGTTACCTCTTTGAAAAACCACACCAGGAAAACAGTTTCACAGTCCACTGAGAGACTAATCATTGCCATGCTGAGCCTCTCCCTCAAGTCCCGCTGCAGAAATGAGGTCCACAGCAGCACTACCGCCTATCAGCCTCGTCTGGCAGAGCAGAGACGGGATTTCTGCTTTAGCTGAGATGAAATGGCTCTGTTTTCAAGTTAGAACTAGGATTTCTCTTAAGGAATGCTCATAAAGATTTTTGTGGCATGCTCTAGGCTTACCTCCTGGACAATGCCTCACGGCCATTTTACACCGTCTGGACTCCGCGATGGTTGGGCATGGTATCGTATCTTTCGCTGGCTTCTTCACTATTTGCCTTGTTCTCGTTTCCAGGCCCCACTTAAATCCACATGTTTTATTATTTCTGCTGCATGTTCCCCATTCACTCCACTGACCAACTTCACAGCCTTCTGATAAAGCAAAAGAAAACCTATTAGATATTCTTCTGGTTCTCTCCTTCTCTTTTTAAGATTTTTTAATTAGCAAGGACCACTTAAATTAGAACGTACTATTTAAAAGATTTACTATTTACTGGCAAAAAATAGAAACAAAATATCTCACAGAATCTGAAAGAATCTTTTCAGTCTACACCACCCCAAGCATAAAAGAGTTACACTATTAATCAGCCTGTATGAACATCATGTCAGTCGCAAAGTCCTCCTAAAATCCTGAAATTGATTTAATTTTCCTCTTTTTGATAAATCCTACTCATTTGTAACCTGGATGTGCACATCTCAGGAGTTCACGTTTCTAGGTCCTCTTCATCATGAAACAAAAGGACTTTTCCTGAAATGAGGAGTCTGTTCTGATAGCTCCCACACCTCTAGTAAAACACCAAGCTATGAGGCTAACAAAGTTGCCAGAAACAGCTCAGAGTTGCAAAGTAAATCTATACTAAAAAAAACACATTTTCAGTTTTACATTCGAAAAAACTAAAGTCTGAACAAAAAAACTCAGTGCTACAGAGTTTATAGAGCTTGCAAAGAATTATCTACCCTGTTCTGAATCAAGAGAGTCAAAATATAGAAGACCAACTTGAGTTTCTACTGCTCACTCTCCTCTTTCTCATCTTTCTCATTTGTCCTGCATGCAGATGTGACCACCTATACACATTGCTTACAGGACTTGAACGTTGTTGTTGTTGTTGTTTTTTAATTTCCCCCTCCACCAGCAGAAAAGTGTTGGTTATAGAATGAATGCCCAGTACAATACGTGTGATACAATCAGCAATCCATATGGGCTGCTATATCCAACTCCTTTGCTTCCCTGTTACTTGCAAAATAGAACAGGGGAGAGCTGTAGAGAAACTAAAAGTGACTCTGATGCCTGTCATGGTTTTATGGCTACTGCTGAGCTTCAAGAACAGGGCATATGATCCAACTTGGCCTGTCCCTGGGTTCTGGACACTGTGAAACAAAAAAAGGAGCAGGTAGCTTATGGAGGTGAAAACTCAAGGGGCACTCAAGTTCTCATCAAAAAGAGGCCTTCCTGACATCTTACAAATTCTGAGTTACAGATGTACATATGTGATGATGTACAGCACAGACCTTTCAGATGCTCAACAGCATTCCCAACAGTATATATATATATATATATATATATATATATATATATATATATATATATATATATATATATATATATATATATATATATATTACTGTGGAGAAAGATATCCAGACACAATCTTTTAGTGAATATTTCTTGATAGGAATCATAGCATCATTAAGGTTGGAAAGCCCACTAAGATCACTTAGTCCAACCACTGGCCCATCACCACCATAGACCACGTCACTCTGTGCCACATCTACCCTTTTCTTAAGCATCTCCAGGGTCAGTGACTCCCCCACCTCCCTGGGCACCCTTCCCCAATACTTCACCACTCCTTCCGAGAATAAATTTTTCCTAAACCCAACCCAAACCTGCCATGGTGCTACTGAAAGCCATTACCTCTTGTCCTTTCACTGCTACCTGGGAGGAGAGGCCAACTCCCACTCCACTACAACCTCCTTTCAGGCACTCACTGTAGAGGAATTACTAAGTATTAGCTTAAAAGCAGTGTCATCAGCAATCAAACCTGGCCACCTGGCAAAAAAAAAAAAAAAAAAAAAAAAAGTGGCTTCAGCAGCGCTACTGGGCTGGAAGACTCACCCACACATTCCATGAGTTCTTCCAAGGCAGCAAATCCAGGTGGGCAACCTCTGAAACAGCGGCCTCTGTGGGAGTAGAAGCCAGCTTTGCATTTGGTGCAAAAGTCTCTGCTGAAGCAGGAGTCGCAGTTTTCTATTCTGCATCCTGAATCGAAAGGATCATAAGGAACAAAAATGCTGCTAAGTTAGGGGAACCTTCAAATTGAAAGGATTTATAAAGGAATAGAATAGCAAAATCTTAAGAACTGTGTTGAGAAATACTGCCATCTTGAAATCTATCCACTATTTAGGAGAAACCAGTTAACTGTATTGCTTGTTCCATACATCCTTTTAATTCTATTGTATAATAAACAATGTTGATAAAGCTTCCAACTAAATGACTTCTGAGCTGATTTGATCTTTTTGGAGGAAAAATGTACATTATTTTCTGTTTAATTAATATTAAGGAACATAAGGCAAACAGGTTATTTTGGGAATTAGATCTGCACTACACGTACTGCAATTGACTTATTATTTATCGTCACAAGCAGGATACAAATTTTTCCCTATTTCTACTATAAATAATACATGAAAACATTTATTTAGCTTTGTTTGATTTCCGTATCTAGCACGTCTGCATTTCCTACCAGGCAAAAACAAATAATTAAATAGAACTATTCTGGATGTAACTTCTCTGTTATCATTGAAATCCATGCATAAAAGATAACCGTTATTAAATGATTGAAAGACAAAGCAATAAAAATAATGAGGGGAAAAACAAACAAACAAACACAAACTATTGACTTTAAAAATATACAATTTCACAATAATTCACAATAGTTTCACAATAATTCTGGACAATTATCCTCCTCAGTAGATTACGGACTCGGAAGCAGACCATTCAGAAATTTCTTATTTCATTCTAAAACTGGCAAACTGGTAACGAACTAGATAGCAACAACAATATGCACCCCTGTAAAACAGAAATACTTCCATGGAAGTCTATGGAAGTCTCTCATACATGCACAGAAAAAATGCCTGGAAAAACTTTCAAAAGTAAAAGTCATTATATTTGAAACAATAATGAACACGTTAGAGCTTATCATTTTTTATCCACTCTTTAAGCAAATGTGCTTAATTCATGTAAATTACATTAATTGTATCCTGTCTTCAGCTGAAGTTACAGCAATAAGCATTTGTTACTCGTTTCATGTAATGATGTACTAAATGTTTTGGTCATTCATGTCATTCATTTATTTTTCATTCTTCTCTAAAGCAATAAATAAATAAATGAATAAATAACCATAGGTACTTCTGAAATAGCCATTGGTATTCCACCCCCTGCACTGCAAATTTAGCCAATCTTTATGAAACAGATTTTAATATTTATTCATAAGCTTCAGGCTGTAATAGTAATAATAATAAACACTTAAACTGAGTGGTGAGAATTGCTCTGTATAGAAACTTTCCAGATCAGCTTTCTTGTGACACTGGACAAGAAATTAGGCAGACAGCATAGAATGGATTAAAAATAATAAGAAGAAGCAGAAAATGTTGGCACATCTTTGGTGTAGAAAGGAGTCAGAAATCAAAATTTGAAGTCCTCCACTGCCAAAGATACACATTTCATTGTGTAGAGACAATCGCACAATCCAATTCCTAGCAAATCCAGTATACAGCATTTCTGAAAGGGATTCCTAGAACTCCTGTGCATAACAGCAGCAAAATTTGCCTTCTTACCCACAGTCTTCCTTTAGGAAATTCCCAAGATTTACCACTTCTTTCTCCCAAAGTTTGCACCAGGCTCCAAAGAACAGAATATCAATTTTCATGCAACAAACACTTCAAAAATCACTTCCCTAGGTGAATTGTCTGCAAGGTTGTGTTACAATAGAGCCTTTGCCATGACAATTATATTTTGAATACATAGTAGGGGCTCTTGGGCTATGGTTAAGGTTTCAAATATGAAATACCTATTATTTAATCCATATAGGATGCAGTTTGGGGAAAAATACTAAAAAAAATCTGAACATTTTTGAAATTGAAGCATTAATTCACCAGAGTGATAACCATTCCTGGAATGTGAGATCATTAGGTGCTACTTGTGACATTTCAAACCATTAAAGATGCTCAAGCAGCTCTAAGCCTTGCAGGACAATTGCAATCAACTAAAGAGGTAAAGAAAGTATTCCAAAAGTTAGAAACGTTAACTTTCTACAAGTCTATTTTCAATCACAAACTATCAGAGAAGTGGTGGTACAGCAGTAGAGGCTGAACCTTACCAACAACATCGCAGTACATGTTGTTGCCATGAGATAGATGGCTGCAGAGGGGAAGTCTGACAGAATGATGTTTGATATGGAAGTGCCTATGAAGCCAAGGTGTGGAATTGAAAAAACTGCACTCACTGACAAGCATCAGTGATTGCTGAAGCAAGTGTGTGGAGATCAAACAATGGATGTGAGCACAGTGAGGTGGCAGGTGGTGTGTTTCAGCAGTAACAGTGACATGAAAGAAAAGCCACATTCCAAATGGCCACGGATAGCTGTCACACCACAAAATGAAGAGATTCTTGATCAGCTCGTCCACACAAATCAATGGATAATGACCAGGGAGCTGAATATTGGCTTCAGTGCACTGGAAATGATGGTGGCAGTGTTGGAACGTCGCAAATTTTTTGCCAGGTGTCTGTGCATGTGTGCAAATGCACACAATGTTTGTCAGGATCTATTGAACCAAAACAAAGCTGAAGGTAACTGTTTTCTGGATCCAATCATTACCAGTGGTGAGACATGATGTCACCAGAGTCAAATCAGCAGTCCACAGTGTGACAGCGTATGAGTTAACCACTGAAGAAAAAGCAGATGAAGTGATGTGTGGTGCTTTTTGGGATAGGAAATGGATGATCCTTCTGGATTTCCCTGGAACTTGGACAAACCACCAACTCTGACCACCACATCACGACACTGACTAAGCTAAAGGCTCAAACTTCCAGCATCAGGCCAGAGGAGAACACAACCTTTCTCTTGCAAAGATGATAACACCAGGCCTTGTGCCAGCTTGAAGCCCATAGAGCATATTGCAAATCTTGGCTGGATTATCTTATCTCACCCACTGTATAGTCCAGAGTTGGTGCCTTCTTACTCCCATCTGTTCAACTTCCTAGCAATGATGCTGCTGTAGTAGCTGTGAAAAAAAGTGGACCATCTCCACACAGGCAGATTTTTATGAGTGCGGCATGCAGGCTTTTGTTCACTGCTGGCAAAAAAAAACAAAGCTAGTGGTGGTGACTATGTTAAAAATGGTGTTTTGTAGCTGAGAATTTGCTCTATTAAATTGTGCTCTTTGTACCTCTTGTAACTCTCATGGAAATAAATAGGAGGCACTACTTTCAAAGCAGGCCTTGTAATTAAGAAAAGTAGCATTTAAAAAGTGGTTTTCTCTTTTACACAAAACAACAGAATAAAAATCTGAAAATATTGTTCACAGTTACTGAGCTGAACTGCTTCCTTCTGATCGCCATACCTTTCAATCATTTGAACTTTTTCATCTTAGCATCTTATTTCTAAGTGTGGTGATGAAAAGTAGAATCCTCCTCAATTTTCTAAAGCCTTTTAAATTTACTAGCTAATTTTAATTGACTGGAACGTGAGACTTTTTTTGTTTTTAAATCATGAGAAGACTCTTGACAAAACCAGTTGTGTGGATTCATTTTACCACCTGTAGATCTAATTGCATAATTAAGATTTTACATAGAAGCAATTCTGTAAAGGAAGGAAACAGATATTCACAACCCCCAGTATGCTTCCGAAATGCATTGATTTTTGCTCAAAAAATAAACGGAAAATTATGGTCACTATAGGCTTCCAGATAGACAGGGGTAAGTGCTGAGAAATTCTGGAGCAAAAGTAGCAAGAAGGAGCCTAGAAATGGATGCTTTGGAGAAATAGAAGGCGGATGTCAAGGAGAGAATTAACTGATTAATTCAGTAATGCAGAAGAACCCTAAGGAGCAATCACATACCTTTGGCAGGCCAACCACTCTTGCAGGGCAACAAGAATCTAGGACACTTAGTCTTCAGAACCTGAGTGAAGAAAAGTGCTCCATTGCTGCTGTTCCCATCCAGCTAGCAACAAGAAGTCTGCACGTTAGAATCCTTACCTCTTCTTTCCCTTGTACTCAATTCTCAGTGGGTCTGCTTCCTACCAGACCCAAATACCTTCTATTTCTGCTTAACATCACGTCTCCCTATATCCCACTGGAACTAACTACCAGCTACTACATAGCCAGGATCTCCCAGACTCACTGTTGCACTCTCACTGTATCTCATCTAGCATAGTTTTTTCTTTCTAATGTTCTTATCTTGGTACTCAAAGGGAAGCTACATTATTGTTTCTGTCCTACCGATTCAAAAGGTATAAGATACCCATGAAACCACATGAAAACCAGACATCTTCCTCTGCTACAATCTTCATATGTCCATACTTCAAAATGCACTTAGAGGGGTCCAGAGAAATCTGTGCTATATCTGATTAGCACACTCCACTTCTAAACAGATGGCATTTTTTAAAGTGTTACACCATATTCCCACAAGAGCTGTATGTAAATGCTACAAGATTCTGACTTCACTGAAATCCATGGCAAAGGTCCTAATTGCTGCATCAAGAGCAATTTTAAACTAGTAACTTTTTCTTATGCCATCAGATAGACCACAGCCCACTGTAATCACCCTAATGGACAAAAACAATATTAAAACCCCCTGAAGAGATACAATCTGTCATGACAAATACGCATTTGCAGAATGACAAGTGAGAAATGAAGCAGTCAGAAAAGCTGACTTTCTACAAGTCTATTTTCGATCACAAAGTGTCACAGGAGAGGTTGTAAATACACAGCTCCATGACTTCACCTCTCAGGGGAAAGGGTGGAAAAGAAGTCACTACTTTGGTGAAGCTGAGATGGGCTGAAATTAAGTTGAAGTGCACTGCTGAAGTGTCTTCAGCGGTTGGATGAAACAAAGCTAAACAAAGATGTATCCCTTCGATAGAGCTCTGAAAGCTTGATTTGTGATACAAAATATATACTGACTCTGATAGAAAGTCTATTGGTACTGTGCAATCTGTTAATTTAGCCTGAGAGAAGAGTAAGAACTTAAGTGACATTTCAGTGCAGCACAAAGATAGATTATGATACGTCACAGTGCTTCCATGCTTGAGAACAGCTACAGAACATACTCAAGGAAGAAGCATCACCATCACTCCCTGCATGAACTAGTACCATGCTCCCACCTCAACCAATGGTCAGGAGACCCACAGAACCGGAGCATCAATATCTTTTCGTCCTCTGGAGGAAGAGAATATCTCCCTCAAAAGGGTCACTGTCAGAAAAGACTCTTAAAACAGAAATTTAAAACAACTTAGACTTTGCTTACTGAAACAGAGTAGCAAAAAAATTAGTTGTGGGCAAAATTTAGAAATCAAACTATTCTTCTACTTAATTTTCAGTAAGCAAAGCACCCCATGGTACTTTAGAAATAATTTTCTTCCAAACCATTTCTATTATATTATTATTTTATGTAATAGTCATGAAGCTTGTATCAGTCAATATTAGAGAAACCAATCTGTTATAGAAAAAGGGTATTTAGCTAATCAGCAATGAAATATTTGATTTAGGCTTTATGTCATTTATATTGATGTGAATACTGATATTGTATATCATTACAAAAATATATCTAATTAAGGTAGATAAAGTTTTCAGTATTTATAGGGCACTACATAAATGGTAAATTAAAGAACTCTGGAGGGAAGAGGCCTGGATTACAAGCCAAGTCCAATGAACTACAGTCATAAAAAGGTTTCCCTGGCCTGTGTTGACTTCCTGACAGTCATGGTAAGACAATTCTACTAATTCTTCTGTTATAATAAGCATTAAACAATTGACAGATTCATATTTTAAAGAAAAAAATCAAAAGCCTGGGAATTCAAAATATAAATTAAACTTTGACCAGGTACATATGTTTGGTCTGATTAACAAAAAAAAGCACTCCTGTGAATACTCAAGTCTTTACTGCAGTTAATGAAAGTATGATGTTATTAAAACAAATACTGTCCTTCCACAGCACATCTGCAACTAGCAGTTAAGATGACAGAATAAGCTGAATTGTAAGGAAACATAATACCTTTGAAAATCAAATTGAAGCATAAAATGCTTCTACTTCTACTCTCACCTTTCTTCTGCAGCCCTGGTGCTCCAGTCTTTTCCCCAGGCTGCCATCCTGACTGCCTGCTAGCACTCCTTGGCACTCCATACCACCTCCTACACTGATTCCCATGCAGAATTTCCTGAGCTAGGAGACATTTCAAAAATACAGCTGGACTACACATTTCATAGAATCCTTAAATGGCTTAGAAAGATCATCTAGCTCCAACCCCCCGCCGTGGATTTCATAATTCACCTTGAAGACAGAAGATAAAGGCACGTGGGGGACAGACGGGGCTGTTAAGAGCAGAAGATATGGCCAGAGCTAAAGTAAGCTCTGATGTGAGCAGTAAAGGATGGAGAATTAGCTGAGTGACTGATGGATTAGGGGAGATTTAGGCTGAATATAGGGATAAGTTTTTTGCAATCAGAGCAGTGAAGCACTGGAACAGGTTGCCCAGAGACGTGATGTATGCCTGCCCCTGGACACAGTCAAGACCTGAGCAAACCATCTAGCTGTAGAAATCTCTGTTCATTGCAGGGGAGATGGACTAGTTGACCTTTAAGGGTCCCTTCCAACTCAAACAATTCTACGTGATTCTATGAAAAAACAGAGACCAAAGCATCAATTGGCTTTAAGGAAATAAAGGAGTAAAATCACAAGCAAAAGAGCTTCAGACTACAAGCGTGCTAACAAACTCCTAAACAGAAGAGACTTCAGTAGCTGAAGGATTTAGTATTAAAACTAGAAATTCTTTTCAAGCTGCAGCTTTTGGCAGTGGATGAACACGAGTCTGGAGAACAACAAATGCAGCCACTTGCCAGTAATCATTACTGAAGTTTACCCCAGGTCTATCATTTCACAGAGATCAGTGCTTGCAATATAAAATGCTGCTTATAAAATACCATAATGAGCATTATTATTATTATTTTAATAAATTCACTTACTAAACACTTAATATAGTTCTATTATGTTCTAATCTCGATTTATTATTAGTTGAGATCGTTTAAACAATTGCCAAACCACAGTGGTTTCAATTAGTATTTTACAAATACACAACTGCTATATTAAATCTAAATTGACTACAGCATTAAGAAATCTTTAATTCAAAGCACTATTAAGATTTTTCGTTGCCAGAATGGTGGAAAATACAAAACAAGGTCAAAAATTATAAAAAAATAAAAAAAAATAAAAAAAATTAGGAACACGACCAAATACTTACCAAGAAGCATTTGAACAAGGAAAAAGTAGTGCAAATAAATAGAAAAAAAAAAAGTCTGATGCCTGTACCATAATTGTAAATAAATAAGTAATTAAATAAACAGCCTCCGAACTTTGTATGTTCTGCTATATTACCTAAGCAATAATTAAACCATTAGATATCAATGATATCTTGCTATTTTGTAAGAAAGCTTAAAAAAAAAAAATCATTACCTCTCTTTACACAGTGAATTAACTTCATGTGTATCATAAATAACGGGTTAATAAGCTAGTTATTAAAAGCTTCTCTTTATCTTGTTTTCACTGAAGGCACATGGAACAGCTAATGACAATTTTAGAAATACCTGGTCCTCCCACGAGGAAAGAAGGTGAACATAAACAGATGGAGTTGCCAACTCAAGCTGAAGGGAACTGTGATTTCTAAACTGTTACCAGGTCCTCCGCCAAAAAACTTACCACAGACACTGACCAGGTTGGAAGGTTCAAGACAGGCTTGAGAGATTAATTAAACCAAAGTTGAAACAACCACTGTGGTGACAGAGTTCATTCTATTCTTTTATTCAAATTTATTGTTTTGTTTTTCTCAGAAGATTTATTTTTCCTCCTCGCTTCAAAGTAATTAATTATGAAAATTTCTTGGAAAATTAATGAAGTATAGCACTCTTCTTGGGCACTCTTGTGGAGGAAAGACCCAACACTTTTCAATTTCATGTTCAAGTGTTTCGACTTCAATGTTCCAGATGAAAATAAGCAGGAAGCACTACACTGATTTCTAGGGAAAACCAATTTAGAAAGTACATGATTCACTGTTACTAGAAAAACAGTCTAGAACCATTCAGCAAATTCAAGAGACACATAGTGCTTACATGTAGAAAAGAAAATCAGCCTTGAAATTCAAAATTTCCATAATTTTGGAGCTGTTGCACTTGGCTGTAGTATTTATTGTGTTACGTTTGGCACTAACTATGTTTGGCTTTTAAAATCATGTCAACATTTTCCATAAAAATATGTTCTATAGCTTCTTGAACAAAAATGGGCAAGTGTTCCAGTAATAAAACGTTAAACAGCGTTTGTGCCTGTAAAGGCATTAATAGGGCAGAAATCATTTCAACCCAAGTAATTCAAGCCCTATAACTCACAGACAGATTTTAGTGGAGCCAGAATTTTTATTATTTTTAGCTGAGATAATACTATCTGAGCAATAGTCTGTAACAAGCTGTAACTAAAAGTATCTGACATCAAATAGGAAGAAACCTATTCTATTTTTCAGGAATGTTTATTTTATCTCAGCTTGAATCCACAAAATGTCCGTGTCCACAACGCAACGTGTGTACCATGCAAGATCACCAAACCAAGAGCAAAAACGCAGATATGATTTATAAATACACCAGTTGGCGATCACACCAAAATAAAAATACACAGCTCAAAAATCACTGGAGGGGAACCAGCACTGGTCTGGTAAATGCAACTGTATAATTATTCTCAGAGGGAGAGACTGTCAAAGGCATGAGGGTGAGTTAAATATCCAGCACTCAACACACGCCAATATAGATTGGACACAGCCTCACATTTGTGCTTTTCAAAACCAATCCTGTAATTCAGGAAAAAAGGCCACTTTCTGTAAGCGGTAAAAATGTAGAATAAGTGGTATTGAATTCACAGTTCACCTTTTGCAAGCTTTGGGGTTTTTTGGGATGGTTTGTTTGCTTGAAAGAAAGCAAAGAACAACTATCAGCATAGACAACGTTTCCTATCTCAAAAACACAATACAGGCTAATACAAATACATTCATCTATTTCCCAAAACTGTAACAATATTTAAAAACATTTCATGTTGCCCAGCTTTTACAGCCCGCTCCCAAAAGGCTGAAAGCGGACAAGTTGCTGAATTCACAACTGTGCAATGAAAATTAAGGCCAAGCTCCTAAATTGTTTTACAGAAGGGATGTATAAATGCTATTCTGCTCTCATTGAATTCTTCATCAAAACCCGGCCACCTGGTACAGATTAGGCAGCACTCAACAGCACTACCTATCACAAAGCAAAGAATACCATATCCACTGCATCCGCACAGGGATCGGGGAGAAACAGGCGAGATGTCATTACAAGGGCTGGAATGTGGCCAGAGCACTGCAGTTAATGCTCTTATTCCAGCCAAAAGTGCCACAGAATGACCTCATAGGCCTGTCAAGATTATGTGCGATCTGAAGGACAGCACCCACTTCCTCACAACACAGTGCATCCCTGTGACATGCTGCAGGACCCACAGGAGAGTGCCCTACATTTAACGAACGTCTGATTAGTTCAGGAAGCAAAGGAAAGCTGTTTCTCACTTCAGGTTCTTCAGTTTGGTGACCTAATTCTGGTCAGACTATGACACATGAAAAAGCTATGAATTAGGGGTGGTAGCAATGATTAATAATCCATATGGGTAATCGTCCACATATGAGCATATGGAAAAATCGATACAAATAGGCACAAGTGCCAGATAGCAGTGAAACAACGTGCAGATATACCAGAGCACTCATAGGCTTTAACAGCTGTACTGCTAGGCACAAACACGCAAACAAGGAACCTTGTTGCACATTAGCAGGTTGTAAATTTCCAAATAAAATGCAGGACTAACAGTGAAAGGTTGTTTGTTTGTTCTTAATAGTACATCTGTTTTATTAAAACAGCAACACTTACATATTAAAACATGTATGTTGTGAGATGTCTGGTCACCTGAAAATTGTGTCGGAGCAAAAAGCTTGATAAGAAGCCCACCCATATCCCAGTGCGTATACTGGGCTTGTATCTACACAAAGCATTATTAAATATATGCTTAATCTTTTCTTATTTTCATATAAAGGGAATTAATTCTTTTAAACCAAAAATTGCTGCTTAAATCATAACTCTTTCCTAACCTTTGTTTTAATTAAAATTAAAGAAGCAATAACAACAGCTAGGCTAACACAACTATTTAATTTGCTAAACATAACAAATCTTGGTGTGACTTTGGACATTAGCAAATAAGTTTTTATGAAGATCATGACTTCTATAAAAATATTGTGTTCCACAACATATCACCTTAAAAACAGAGTGTGAATTATGGCTTCTCAATAAAAACTGCATTGAGCTTTCAAAAACATCAACAGAACAAATAAAAAACCCATGGAACTTACTTGAACATCTGTTCATATCTGGTGTTCGGAGTCCATAATATCCTGATGGGCAGGAATGCAGGCATTCACCATACTGTCTCATTCCTTCTCTTCGTAGGAAGAAGAATAACTTATGCTGGCATCTGATGCATCCATTATCCTTTGAACAAGACAAACAGCCTTTGCAAATTGGATTTGATCCATAGCTAGCTACAAAATAAGAAGAAGAAAAATTACACTTTAAGATCATTTGGAAATTATTTTGGCTGGAGGTCCTCTTTGCTGTAAAATGTTCTCTACTGCATGATTACAAATAGTTTTGAAAAGGAGGTTCTGCAAGCGTGCTCATTGTCAAGCAACTGCACTGGGAAGTGGATAAAAAGAAATATAATCTGAATTTTTAACTAGCATTTACAGCAATTTAATGAACTTGTTACATTTTAAATAATGGTATAAACAAGCAGAGACCAAGATACACAAAATTCACAAGCAAAACATAAACAAAACTTGTATGCTCAATTCTAATTTCAAGCTGAGCATTTAAGTACAAAACAGCAACAAAATATAATAATATTGGCACCATAATCTATGCATCCGGAATCCACAAGTCAGATGCAATTTCTGACTTGTGAACACAGCAGCATTAAGTGTAGCAAACTACAGAATGGGTACAACACCTGCTATGTGCACATCTCTCAGGTAGCGCCTTCCTGCAGTCACCTCTAGGTCTTTGTAATAAAAATAAAGACCATTATCTCAAAAAAGGAAGAGAATCTATAAGTTTATTTTCTATGAGGTTCTACCCAAAATGAGTTGAATACAACATGCACAAGCATCTCAGAAGAAAGGCATTTGCATCTAATCACTATTTTAGGTCACTAGCTGTTATGCTTTCAACTAAATGTACTCTCTTTTTTGTGACTTGAGTGATAGTGCAACAAACCCTGGCTGCATCCTTCCATGCCCTTATGAGCCTTTACTGTTCTGCCTTCCTCCAGTCAGGGAACAGTCCCTGCCCTACACACAGTCAGCTCTTTCTTAGGCGCTGAGTCAGCACAGCAGGTTAGCAGAGGTCTGAAGGCTCAAGTTGTTCCTGAAACCAGAATAACGTAATAATAGTTCTTTCTTAGAAATTGAATTGGTTACAGGACTTCACAGAAGTCTGCCTGTTTACATCTATTTTACTACAAACGAAAGAGAAACATTATACATGAAAAGGGAAAAGTCTTTGAGATGTCAAGAGCATTTGAATAGGGGTCATTCTGACAGCAGCTGGTCCAAAGAGCAAAGACTATGTTTAATTGCTGTGTTTTAAAGTATTCCAGTGTATCTATGCCCTAACATAGTACTCCAATAATTTTATCTTATGCGGATGTATAAGATCTGTTGTTTAAAGGCTGACTTCACCAGCCGAGCTGGGAAAAGAAGAAAGGAAAAAGCCCACCACCCTCTGGAACCAGTAGCTGATAAGCTTTACTCTCACCTTCACACATCTGCACAACACATTCTCGTTCTGTGGCTGCTCCATCCCCCCCAACACGCTTCTCCCAGCTCAGTATGGCAGTGTTCAGCTCCTATCCTGTGCAGAACACTCTGGGTGTGTGGCGGGCGGGATGAGGAGCCAAGAGAGTGGTGGGAAGCTGCTCAGCCTGTGGGACACGTTGTGAAGGCTGGAGCTCTCTGAGACCAGGTTCATGTACTAAGATTCTCTTGATGGGAATGGTATCCTTTCTGGTATACATACTACTGAATTCTCACACCCATGCACCCATGGCAAAGGCACATACTACAAGATCAACTGCCTTAAATCCCTGAACCTGTGCATACATCCTGTTGCATCCACTCTCTCCGAGACAACTTCATCTTGCAAATACCCTCATTCTTTGAAGATGTACATGAAGGAAACAGGCAATGAGCTAGGCCTGAGTGCATCCCTTCCCTCTCTGTCACAGGGACTGCCTTTCTGTAACCACATCAAACACAGGACTGTGCACTCCAAAGCAATTGTTGCTTTAACACATGGTGAGACCCGAGTCCCCTTTTAGTTTTCTTGTATCTCACCTCCAGCAAATCTGTACCTCAAACTCGTTCAAGGTTCCTCACAGAATCCTGTGCTTTAAGAAAAAGAATTAAATAGAATAAAACAAAAGTAAAGTTACAAGATGCTTTCAGTTATTCACCACCACTCAGAAACCTTTCTGGGGTTTGAAAGAGTAGTGGTCAGGATCTCATTTCCAGCATGATGTTTCTACCTTGAATGACAGATAATTTTTTTTCTCTGTCCCTCTGGAGCAGCTGCACAATACCGGTATCAAATAAGGCAGCTTCAGCCGTGCCCATCTACCTTTGCAACTGTTGCTCCAGCCCTATGCTGTCTTCTGGAATGAACTAACTTCTTCCACAACATAACCCATGAATGCCTCCAGCAACAGTCCGCACTGGAGAATCTTCCAGGTAGGCAGCAGGAAGACTGCCCTGCTTTGTCCCACAGCCCTCACACCTTTTCCTGGCAGCCATGAGCAGGATCCACCCTTTATACTAGAAGTATGACTTTCATGTGCAGTGCCTCGTACAGCCACACCACCCAACAGCTAACAGTTTTCATAAAAAAACACTATTCAGTCACACAGTACAATCTTTACATTATTTCAGAGACTGAACAGAGAGAAGCTTATGTATGATTATGACTTAGTGCAACCACCCAAGGTGAAAAAGGAACACAAGACTAATTGCACAACAGGAGAGATAAAGCTAAAGGCTGCAATTCTCAGTAGTGTGGCTAGAGGAGCACAGATGACATCAGAGCAGATACGTAGAATCCACGTAGGTCATAGTCTCTATCCTCCTTGAACTTTCTCAAATTTTGGCATCTTGGCTACAGAACTTGACTCCATTGCCCAGCTTTCCTTTATCTATGACTGTCTATGTGTTACTTTCCTTTTTCCCTGTTTCTGTTAAGATGTTTTTTTTTGTCAACCCTTTGATCGACAAGGCAAGTTAAATTATGCTGACTTCCCTGGACTTCAGCCATAGTTCTGTACCAATAGACTCTCATATGACACAGAGCTAACAGCATAAAATGGTCCTCAGTTACCTTGTGTTAGCCTTACTTAGGAGATGAAGGGTTAACCCTTCACAGCTTCAGATAACACAGAATATATGAAAGAGTGATTCTGTAAGTAGTGTACATTTATCCCCAAATTTTAAGTTGGGTATAGGTTCCCCGAACTATCACATATCAACTGGCCTTTTTATCTCATGAACAACCTAAACGAATTTGCAATTTCTCCACTGTGTTTTTTTCTTCTCAGAACACTGTTGTGAGGTACAACATTAAAACCTGTAAGCTGCTCTGAAATCCTCATGAGAGGTGTTACAGATAAAGTACATGTATTTCTAATTAAATGGCTGATTATTGGACACATTGATTTTGGATAACGGGGAGATCATGATGGTCATACAATGATGAGTTTCCCTCTCGCTCTCCTATTTACTAAGTTACAATAAAAACCTGAAAATGCATCAGGTATTTTTTTCTCTTTCTTCACCATAATAGGCAAAAAAGTCAAAAAAAGGTTAGACAGCGGTAAGGGAAAAGAATATATGGACAGAAAATTATTTGTATGCTATAGTCCAGAGTAAACTTTCTGAGAGAATCCAAAAATTTCTGACTGTGCTGCTTCGGGCAACTGAACAGCCTGCAACTATTTTGCATACAAAGTTATTGTGAAGTGTATGTCACAGAACTGCCTTTCTTCTACACTGCCATCAGTCATTCTTAGCAGAACTTCACAGGAAGCAGACAAACAACTTCTGCAACCTTTCTTTCAGTTCAACTTGTCTCTAAGCAGGAAAAATCACAATATGCTCTGCTGCTAAATTACGTGGATACTGAGCACATACTTCAACAAATCAAGTATTCCAGCACTGTTTCCAGCATCACATAAGCATGCCATCTTGAAGATATCAACTTACCTTTAGCTCTTTGCCCCTATACACACAGGCTATAATCAAGTTCTACAAATCCCTCACCCCCTTGGAAAGCCTTCTCTTTCCATCTCGTCTCTTAACACAACAAATACATCTTATGGTATACAGCTTTCTTAATCCCCAGATAATTGAAAGAGGAAGTAAACGTATCTATGTTCAGCAGTAATATCTATATGTTTCCTTTTGAATTTCTTCATAACAACATATTTTTCCCCTTCTGTATTAGACTGCAAGAAAAAAAATAACGAGCTTACAAAACATGGTCAGCTACATTCCAAGTTACCAGTTGCGTCACATACAATGTAAAACATCACACTACACTCTCAGTTCTCACATCCCTAATTCAACTCTGCCTGGAACACCCTCCTCGACTCTGTGTGCCAAGCAGGCAGGTTTTCTCTATCCAAATCCCTCATGAAAACTCACTCCTTCCACAAGGCCCACAAATGTTAACCAGTGTCAGAATGCTGCTGTCATCACATCATAAAACCAAAAATGCACACATGCTCTAAGTTAGCACCATCCTCTGGGTCTCAAAGCACATGATTGCCCTGGCTGTCTGTTAACATTGTAAGCTCCTTGCAGCAGGAGCAACGTTTTGTACAGCCACACAGATACGTAGCCAGGTGTGAACACTACACATAAACACAAGAGCACACAGGCAGTGTCCTTCTTATTCCTTCGGCTTGCTGCTTCTACAGCTACATTCTAGGGCATCTCTGTATTTAAATAAAAATCATTTACAGACTTGATTCCCTGTGTTGTTGGGTTTTTTATTATTTTAAATCTGGGATAAAATACGCCAAGTTAGAAAAGGTTACTTGAGAACACAGACTAATACCCAAACACTGAATGAAACACTTCTGAACTGTAGGGGTGTTCAAAGTTTCATGGTTTGGATCCGTATCAAGTAAAATCAAATGTCAGCTAATTACTTTAACTCTTGTCTGGATCAAAAGTATTAAAACCACTTCAGCAATATGGCTTAAAGTGAACTGTTATGACTATTTGAAATCACAAGAGAACGAATGATGCAAAACGAGTCTAGTCTGCTCCCCACAGTAAGACAAGTTGTTCTGTGAGCAAAAGAACTAGCAGCATTTAATTTCCTATCGATTTTAATGTCTTGCAGCCCATACCACAATAACTGCTACCAATTTGTTTCTTTCTTGTACACTCACTTGCAAGTAGTTACAAGTCGCTTCAGAATCTTGTGTTCACTTCACCCCAAGAACATGAAATTTTTATGCAGCTGTAAAAACGGATAAATGGGTGCAAAATCAATTGGAAATAGAAGAAGCAGTAGAAAATAACATCACCTGAACATAATTTCTTTCAAGGGTCAGGACACCATGCTCATTACGATACTAGCATTGCTCACTGCCCGTTCATTGTGTTATTGGACTTTCAAGTTCTCTGAATTCAGAAACTGAGATTATTGGTACATTGGTCAGGTTAACAACTGTGATTGCAGCTACACAGACTCTGGTAATTGGATTCTAGCTCAGATCTAGCAAGAATGTCTCTGAGACACTTATCACTGAAAGCAAAACATGAGGTGCACAGATGGAACTCGGAGGAGAGAATCAACTATAAGACTGCTGCAAGCTGCGCTTATTGCAGAAAGAGATTTCATAACCTGAAATTCAATTAATGCTATAAAAGTTATCCCATACTTCTCTCTCCAGTTCAAGAAAATAAACTACACTCCTGTTTGGCATATGAGTTCAGGGTACCTAGGAATTGAACAACGTATACAGCCACATAGATGCACCAACATCCTATAGCATACCAATGTACCAACTCTATAAAACTGCAAAGTCATAACAGTTGAAAATCATCTAATGGGCTACGAAAAGGAGCTGGCCAAGAAAAAGACATATTTTTCACTCGAGCTATGTAAACACAAGTTTTGGATGAAAAACAAAACAAAAAATGACCAGCTAGACTCTAGCTATTGTCTTAATTTAAAAGAATTAAGATATTCGAGGTCAAGGGGCATTTTTGTGATCAATTACTCCAATGCCCTGTACAAAGAAGCCAGAAAACTTGTGCTTTACTAAAACATATCATTTAAGAAACCATTCAGTCTTGATTTTAAAATTGTCAGTGGTAAGGAAACCACCACAACCTTTGTTAAGATATCACAGGGGCTAATCATTCTCACTGTTGAAAACCTGCAATGGAATTCTGAACTTCAAATAGCAACCACTGGACCTTTTTATATCTTTGTCTGCCAGATTGTTAACAGTTTTTCAATGTTTTTTTCCCCAATGCAGACACTCTGATCAGGTCAACTCTTAGCCTTCTCATGGATAAGATAAACAGAGCAAGATTCCAGAATGTCTCACCGCAAGGCAAAGTATCCAGTCCTTTGATCAATCCCTTACCATTTTATCAACAGACTTAGGGACACCAAAAAAGAACACAGCAATGGAAAAGTGACTGTACCAGTGCCAAATACAGAAGTGATACAGCTTCTCTACTATTCCTAGATACTACTCACTTGAAACATTTATGTATTATGTAAGGGTTTTTTTTTTTTTTTTAGTTTTTTTGTGTGGGGTTTTTTTTTTTTTTTTTGTCTTTTTTTTTTTTTGCCACGAAGAAAAGGCACTGCTTCCCAAGTACCACACTGCTCTGTGTAAGAAGAAGCCATTTTATTCCCCAGTGCATTCTGCAGTCATTCTGGAGATCACCCAGTGATCATTCTCAAGATACTGATCCTTAAACACCTGGAATAATTTTCTTCCAAGCTGCCTACCACACAGAAAAATCCCACATTACCTAAAGTGACAACCTTCCTCTGAAGATAAACAAACTGGGGAGTGACATTTCATTTCAGTGATTTTGGTGTAAATCTCACTAAGTTAATGCTATATAGAATCATAGAATGGTTTGAGTCGGAATGGACCTTAAAGATCATCTTGTTTCAACCCTCCTGCTATAGGCAGACACCTCCCACTACACCCAAAGCCCATTCCAATCTGGCAATTGAAAAATTTCAGGGATGAGATATCCACAGTTTCTCTGTCTCAGCCAGGCAACTTTGGTCAGCTACAGCCTGCACCTGCACTGGGCCCATCTAAAACTCCTACAGAGATAACAGGGAACTGTAAATCAATTTATACATCCTCCTAGTCCTGCTTTTCAAATTCATATTTTAATTTAAAAACTCACATTACTAAGCTAAAACATCCACTTTCATCTTTCTCTTTTTCACTTGTATCTCCTCTATCTTCCAGTACTTGAAGGGAGCGTATAAACAGGAGGGGGAACAACTGTTTACATGGGTTGATAGCAGACAGGATGAGGGGGGATGGTTTTAAAGTAAGACAGGCAAGATTTAGGTTGGATATTAGAAGGAAGTTTTTCACTCAGATGGTTGTGATGCACTGCAGCAGGTCATCCGAGAGATTGTGGACACCCCATCCCTGGAGGCATTTAAGGCCAGGCTGAATGCAGCTCTGGGCAGCCTGGTCTGGTGGTTGGCAATCCTGCACATAGCAGGGGGGCTGAAACAAATGATGATTGCAGTCCTTTTCAACCCTGGCCATTCTATGATGATTCTATCTCATCTATGCATGAGGTCCAGGAGCTCCTTCTAAGACTCATATGTAGGAAGAGGGTGGTGGGACTGTTTATTCTGAATGCTAAGTTGACTTGCCTTCCACTGAAAATAAACTGCATTTGGAAGCAGAAACATAGTCTCAAACATAGACAGTTCTACTTTTAAAACAGAAGAAATAGCTTTATTTCTTCCAGTGACTTACTATACCTTGGACCAAATTTTTGTTTTAATTGTTAAAGCAGATATCACAAAGGTAAACCAACAAACACTTATTTGCCATGCTGGTGAGAAGGTCACATCAGCTGGAGATCACAAGGCATAATTCCATCTGTCAAGTCTTGAAAAACCACTTGCTCGCCAGTCTATTTAAAATTCCCATGCCATAGTCATCTAGAAATGCACAGGCTGCCACAGACTATTTCTTAATTACAAAATTGTCCAGGAATGCACTTTCCCCACCTATATATTCTGCACTGTTATCTGACACTACTTTCAAACTTCATCCAGCACACTGTTTCTGCAAACCAACATCTGGTACACAAATTCTATTGGAACACAGTCACAGGCATTTAAATAAATTCATTTTTGGCCAAGCCTTTTAATATCTAGAATATTTCAACTAGTTGCTGTGAATAAGATTCATCTCTAGCACGCAGGTGAATAAACAGAGATTTAAGTTTTTCCTCTTTGATAGTGTGTTTACTTTGTCTTCTATTGTAAGTTATAACTTTTCCAAGCACCGAAAGCTGCAGGGATCCAACATAGAGGCACTCCAACAAAAACACAGCTCCAAATCCAGATCCACCCAAACCGCTGAAGACAAAACGTTATTGGAAGCATTAAATCTAAAGAGGTGAAGATCCAGAACACTCAGCTTAACACAGAAAGTACAGTGACGTATAAGAAGACTTTATGTAGATGCATGACATTTCATTTTCCAATTTCATACTTTTACTAAAAAGGTAGGAAAGATTGAGGAACAAAAGGGGAAAAACAGAGAGAAAGAGCTGAAGCATTTCTTTTCCTGGAAGACCAAATTCAATCAATTTTTATGAGACAGATATCAAATCTGGACTCTGAAGCTGGATACGGTATATAGCAATTCCAGTAGAAATTAAAAGATGCAAAGATTATATGACTATTTTCACTGCTAGATTAGGCATCTAACACTAATGACCACATGCTCAACTATTGTTTACTATCACATTTTTATTGTACAACAGGAACCAGCACATAAAGGAAATGCCAAACAAATAAATATTGACTGTGGATTGTAAATTTCTAATAGTGAAGAACATGCCCTAGTTCTCCAGTTTATATAGCAATGAACACAATGGTGAGTGCTTTATAAACACCGAATTTCTGAAATGTTTGACAGAATGCGAATGTAGCCTTTTGTCTGTCTATTTATTTATAAATATTATTAAACTGGAAAGTACAGAAACTCATACCCACTAAGGATGAAGAAATCTAAGTTTCAGATAGCTGTGAGTAGTCTGGAAGTTTTAATGGCCTCAGCCATAACTTGTGTAGGAACCTTTAAAATTCAGGCAAGGTTATATTCACAATCTTGTATGTTTTACAGAAAGAATGCTGTATAGTTCCTTATGAAAGCAAAAGACAGTTCCTACCAAAGCTTCTGTAGGATTTTATTCAAGCAGAACTGCAAACTGTCCAAGCCTGACAGAGGCAACCTTCCAGTCTCCTTAAGCCTGACTTATCCTGTGGTCCTATGACCTGCACACCTGAAGATTTGACACACGGATTTGACTTCTTGCTTGAGGAAGGAGATAACCTGAGCTATGACCCGTATAGTTCTGAGAGAGGCGGAATGGGCAGCAGAGCACATGGGGACATGGAAGGTTTTCTGGGTGTCCAGATGTATTCTATTGTACAGGAGATTCCAGAGCCAACAAGTATCAAGGAAGGAAACAGAAGCAAAGCAGTTTGGAAATGCACTGTAAAAAGAGAACCTAAAATGTATCTTCACAGCTGGAAGTAACCTTCTCCATATAAAGCGAACCATCTTAAGAGAAAAAATTGCAAAAGTTCACAGAAGGAAAAGGCCTATATTTAGTAATATGATTTAACTCCAACCAGATGAAGTTCAGAAAAGCACCTACCACTGGCCAAAACACTCGAAGACTTCCCTTATAGATATCTCTCTTTTGAAAAAGGCAGAAACGACATTGTAGAAGGACAGGTAGCAACTCACTACCTACTGTAGAGGACTTCCAGCAATGATGAACCACCTGCCCTGTGGTGGTTTGGTCACCAGAGCACAAGCTTCATTATCAACACACCAAACACGACAACTTGAATACAGATATGGATTTTGTCTTAACAAGGCTAACGAGAAAGAGCTATAAGTTCAAATGCCAAAAATTACTTTTTAATGTCACACACACAGAAGCAACTCCAAGGCCTATAAAACTCTCACTCCCAAAAGCAGACTTGGTCCTTCAGCCCTCTGAAGAGAACAGGATAAACTTGTTCTTAGTCATTAGCTATCAAAAAGAAAAACTGTATCCCAGAAAATTTTGGCATTAGAAAAATCTGATATGAGATGCCTGATTAAGAATTAAAAATAACAACAACAATTTAGAGCATCTTTAGTAAAGTTTGGGGAATTTTTTTAGTTGTTTTGTTTCTAAAGAGCACTGTTTCAGTGGACTTGCTTTGGAGCAATTCAAAATTAGATTATATATAGATTAAGAGAATAAATGGGTAACTGCTAATGAAAAATTAGCGCATATCTGTGAGTTTTGGTCTGGCTATGCTTCTACTGCCTAAGTAATATATAGTATAAGACATAAATGTGAATATTGTAAACTTTCCAAGGGCCAAATTCGTAAAGTTTAAATTACATATTGGCATAATTGTCAGAAAACAAAAATTAGGTGTCAGGAAGAGTTAAAATTGGGAATTGCTTGAGGATATTCTACTGGATGAATAATGAGCTATAGCTCTACATGTATTCTCTCCTGTCTAAAAAATAAATAAACAAACAAATATGTGGAAGTAGCATTAAAGCACAGCCTCAGAGAATGGAAGAATAAGACAAACAGCAAATAAAATTTGAGATAACTGACAAAAGACTCAAAGGGTTAAAAAAAATAATGGTAAGAAGAAAAACCTCAACCCCACCCATTTATGTTCTCAAAATTCCCAAACTTGACAGTGAATGGAGACAAGAATAATAAACCATATTTGTAACACTTAAAATAACAGACAGAAAGAAAACAAAAAGACCCTAACATTTACACCTCTTGTTTGGAATCAAGCAGGATGTATCCACCCAATGTGATAACATAGCTCTAATCCAAAGTTTACCATCCCTACTAAACAAAGTTATGCAAGAGCATCTGTCAAAGAGAATAAATAATCAACTATCACTGCTATTCAATCATTATTTTTTGTTTATTTATTTTTACTAAGAAAACAGAAAAGCCCAACTTAGCCCAGCTTAGAAGGTAACTATGTACCAAACAAATAATTCACCCACCCTCAATGCCAGGAGAAAAAAAAAAAAAAAAAAGTTTTTGAGTGCTGCAACATCATAAAAAGAGGCTGAGAATCTACTTATCTATCTATATATACCTATCTATATGTATACAAGTATGGTTTGGGATCAAACTGGTACTCCCTTTGAATATGGAAAGAACAAAAACTGTTGGAAAGATATAATTGCATTTCTTGAAGTCATCTTACTTAGTATGACACAGCATTTTGATTTTAAATCCGAGCTTACAAACACATCTCAAAGTGTATACTGACATTAGAGACAAATCAATGCTAATCATAGTGAATATGCAAAACCTTTTCTAGCATTGTCTTCAGGTGACAAAACTATGGGTTAACACATCATCAGAAGGACCCATCCTTGGTACAGACTCAATTCAAGACTAAATACAATCCAACAAATGCAGTTGAGTAAATATATGAGCTCTTCAGGTGAAGGAAGAGAAAGAGTACATCTTGCTGCTGATGATTGGAAAATGTAGGTAGGCTCAAAATAAAACTGAATGCATCCACTTTGCAAAATGGAATGTTACTTGTAGGATGGAGGCAAGGGGAGAATGGAATGCAAAAAGGCTTGGACTGGCTTGGAGACCTTGTCTTAACAGAGCTGAAGAGACTTTAGAACATACACGCTTTCATGCATTTTCATGCATGCATTTTCATTCTGCGATAAAGTATTAAGTCCTTGACCCGAGAGATGTCAAGCAAACACTTCAGAATATAAGATCTGTGTGTTTGTCAGTTTGGATCAGCAGCAAGCTTATATACTATAAACTGAGCTTTGTTCCACAACTCAGAGCAGTCCTGGAGCTACATTTCCTTCAAATTAACCTGAACTGAAACGCGCGCTCCAAGTGTACAACTAACACACTTCAACAAGCAGCATCACTCAGTCCACAGGACCGGATCAGAGACAGCCCAACGTAAAACCCTGAAATTTGTGAAAGTGTGGGCACCAGGTCCCCAGAACTAATTATTCAGTTCTACAAATGCACCCCACTGGGCTTCATTTCTTGGGATCTGTTGTAGCTATGGTCAGTGAGTGGACTCCATTACCTCATGAAGCTCACAAATGTCTGGACTGCCTTTGATTCACACTTGTTAGAGCAGTAGTTATAAATCATACATGGTCTCACATTTCAGGGCTCAATGAGTAATCTGTAAAGATTACTCAGATGCAGGCATACATAGTTCCCAAGAACAAGGGAAAATTATTATTCTTCCTCTGAGTAATCAGACTGACCATGACTAGGGGAAATAGCATGCTAGATCAACACTTGTGTCTGGTTTGTGTATGTCCCCCATAGTCAGAATCAAGCTAGTTATCAGATTACACTCAGAAAGGAATTTTCTTCCATCAAATCAAAAGAGACATGCAACATGTGGTGTGGTTTACTTGCTAGGACTGTCTGGACAATTCTCCTTCAGTTAAGGTATCGGGCTTTAAGTGCTCCGTGGCTCCTCAGTTATTGCTGCAGTTTGTATCACAGTTTGGTCCCTTGAGAAATGAAATGTTTTCTTCCAAGTTCCAGTCTTACCTATACCTCTATGTAGTCTAAAAAGGTATTTATTATCATTCACTTTTATTATAAAGGCTGTATGTCTGAGAAGAAGAAGAATGAACTACTTAAGGAAGCCCTCAGCTTAGGATAAAACATCCAGGTTCAAGTTGTAATTAAGTCACAGTTGTTTACATAACTTGGCTCTATCCCAGCCAAAACCTGTACAGCAAGCAACTTTGTTTTAACACTGAATTTTGTTGCCTCATTCTTAAAATTGATTTTAAATCCATAAAAAAAAAATAAAAAAAAAAAAAGGTGGGGGAGAGGGGGCTTGGGATGAAAAAGTTCTTCATTCCTGAAATATTTCATAGATGAAAAAAAGATTTCTCTTAAGTTCTCCCCTCACTTAGTTCTCAAAACACTTCATCCTAGAGACCACTGGTAAATGCTGTGTAAGCCACTGAAAAATCTACTGAAAAAAAACAATAATCAGACTAGTATTTTCAAATGAGGTGCCTGTAACCTTCCAGCCAAATTGATACTTTGATATTCAAATGGGTTTCTATGTGTGACATTGCTGTACATCCCAAATAAGTCCAGAAGAGCCAGGACCACATCAGGACCGCTCTCCATGTACTGTTTTCTAAGTGATAAATACTTGTTCATTGGTTTTCAGTGAGGGAGGACTATAAAGTACAGCCTTAGAGCAACTACTGTCTTTAAGTCAGCCAGCTATTTCTTACAATGATTACAATTCTCATTATTACATTTTTGACTTGAAGTAATTACTCAGAACATATTTTCCCACTGCAAACAGATGAGATGAGGTTTTTGTAAAGACAAGCAGAAGCCCTTTCAGAATATGACTATTGGCAAAGCCCCTGGAGAGCCGGCAAAGCAGCTTCTGAAAAAAGCTAGACATACTGCTACTTAACAAGAGCATCCTAAAAATTAGCAGTAATAAATAGGATCTCATAGATAGAACTTGTCCAAAGTCCTGTATATATCACAAGGACCAAAAAAAAAAAAAAAAAAAAAAAAAAGCTCCAAGACATTCATATAACTATCTGTAAAAAGAAGCATTGGTGTGGGTAGGTCTAATACAAGAAGTGAAAATAAGCTTAAAAGATCCACTTATACACCTGTGATGTATTCTCTGTGCAGTGATATTTCAAAGGAAGAATGAAAAAATTTTACATGTATCCCATTTTGTGTCTCAGTCATACTACAAAATTTAGTGAATATTCTTTAACACAAAGCTGCAGCTGAGAAATAGAAGCACATTTTGAACTGCACCGAGACTTTTTTTTTTTTTTTTTTTAAAGTCAATGACATTTGGTTTTGCCTCCAAGAAATGTCATTATACACACTGCTATTTAAATTGATATTTAAATATTCGCTTTTTCATCTGAAACCCTGAGTTACTCGAGCAATCCCTATCGTTTGGTTTGGGGATGTTTTTGTTTCCTTGGTGGGGTGGTTTTGTTTTCCTTGTTGGCTTCTTTAAAAAAAAAAAAAAAGAAAAAAGTGTGAGAGTGGGTTTTTTTGTATGTTTTTTTTCCTGACATTGTAAAATATACAAGAGAACAGGCTATCCTAACCTTAAGTAACATAGCTTCAGCAAAAATTGAATAGATTATGCAATTAGGATATTCTTCAAGTGCTGCTCTCCTCCAAAACGTGGGCTGCAAAAACACATTGTGGTGTTCCACACTTGTGCCGCAAATGCTTTTCTCAGGTTCTGAGCTGCACGTATTGAGTGTGTACATGCACACATATACACATGCATGCTTATTCCCTGCCAAAGCCAGTCCTAAAAAAAAAAAAAAAAACAACTAATTAAATCATAACGTGGAAGGTTTTCTGTCTCCCTCAGAGATTTTTGAGTCACAATACTTTGTTAAATCAGTTGAAAACCATGGCCTTCATGATTAAAAGAAGATGTAAATAAAGGCAGAATTTACATTGCCAATGCCAATTTATTTCATTATTCTTAAAACATACGCGCTGGAATCTGAAGCATTTTTTTATGCAAACACTGACTTTACAAAACCAACAAGGCAAGCAAGCACTTTGTTAAAACTCTGAAGCAAGAATGATGGAGAATACATGCCAAGTAGTCCTACACTGAAAGTTTCATTTCATATAAAATGTTTTTATTTTTAAGATAGCTTCATCTTATTCTTTATTTAAACTATAATAAAAACATCTCAGTGTAGCACTATTAATTGTTGCCTAAGCATTCATTTTTCAGCAACCAATCATTCATATACAGCATGATGCTGAACATGAAGCAGCTCTTAACTTTAGTGTTCACTATTGCCTAGGCTTTGATGTTTGTTATAAAGTAACATCACAGTCCTCTTACTGCAGGTCAGGGGAGGAGAGGCCCAGCTGATTAAGCTCAAGGACACAGCATCACCTCCACAAAGGGAGAGGAGCACCAAGCACTGCAGGCAGAACAGCCCAAGCTGTGAGCTCCTACCTCAGCCCCGCTGCCTCCACGCCGCCCACCACAGTGAGCTGGGGCGGTAAATTTGGGATTGCATCAACCCCTTAGAGGAGGCCTGCCTCCAGCTACTCCCTGTTTCCATTTGAACAGAAGCATCAGCCCTGAACTCAGGACACGCATGCATGCAAGGTAGTATTAAATTTGTGGCTGTTTTCCTTTTAGAAACTTGTATTACATCTCTCTGAACAGAAATAAATAAATAAATCCAAATAAGTGCCTGACCAAGATAAAAGATAAAGCAGATGACAGAACCATCATGAAATATTTGAGAGATAATCACATGGATTATCAGACTTATGTATTTCATTGCAGCCAAAGGAAAAGGCTGGATCCTGGAAGCAGCTTCCCCTTTCTGCAAACTTTCTGTAGGAACTGTTAGATGACTCAGTGCACTTTAGGCAGACTGGATTTTGGCAAAAAGATATAAAATATTCCACAAAGATAGAATGGGAGCGGAGGGGAAAGATGGTATGTATGCATAATGGCATCTTCATATGCCTATTCTCTCCTCCTAGACTCCTCATATATCACCATTCCCCATGGAGCTATTAAACTCAATGTATAGCTCCTTACAGCTACTATAACCATTTGATTTTTATAACCTCCCACTCCGGGCTTTCATTAACCCCAGACTCACTTGATGCCAACTCTTCCTTCCTGGAGCACCAGGGCTATGTGTGGAGTCCAGCTGGCCAGTCAGAGAGACATCATAAATTGGAAGAGTGTGCTGGAGCTACTTAATGTTGTGGTGAACCAGAGGAAAAGGACCAATTGCACAAAAGATTTAAGAAATAGATATAAGGTGTTAAAATATCCACTGAAAGCATAATTTACGGAACGATATCCAGAGCACAAAAAAAATTTAACATACGAGACATCTACCCAAACCAAAATCATGTACCTAGACCTGGCTCTGCACAGACTGACCTATGGTAGCTGCCCCATGCACTATCATTGTACATTTCCTGACTTCTAGGAGTGCAGCACAGTGAGAGAGCAGTAGCTTTCCCCACCTTACTGACTTTTTAATTTAAAAAGCAGCAGCTTTGTGTTTTAACAGTTTATGTGCTTTAATAGGATTAATTACATGTGAAAACCACATTTTCCTCAGTGTCCTCTATGGCCCTTGCTGAACAGCTGTCTCCTGCATCTCCAAAGGTGGAAAGAAAAACATGATTGTGCCATCGACCTGCAAGAAAACATTGTGCAATTCCCAGCTCTGCTTGGTGCGAGCACTGTGAAACACGTTCATTATGATTTAGCTTTTAAAAACTACATCATTCATATCTGGAAAAATAAACAAGAACACATGAATACACTGCATTTCCCCTCCACAGGGTTATAGCAACTGATTTATCTGCACTCTGTTCTAACTGGGACCAAGCATTTTCTGATGAAGCTGACAAGATGAACTCACTCACATGCAGAATGATCTGGTTACACAAACTCACACAAGGAACTTGTCAGAAGCAGAGCCAAGAACTCTGCTCACCAAAAGTAAAGTGAAAGCACCACAGATGCTTGACTCTTCGAAGCACAACTGGTCAATTCAATAACATCATGAAAAATAGGGAGTTGATTACACAAATTCTACAAAGTAGGAGTGAATTTTTACTTTACTTTAACAACACTAGTTCTATGATTACTTTCTATGTCTTTTTTTTTTTTCAGGTTAGTTTATTTATTTTTAATTATTCTGTTCCCTAACTGTGTAAATCTTATCTGAGTACACCTAATAATCCAAATCTCCATGGCAGAAAATGGACCTCATTTCCAGGGACATACGGAAAATCCAACTTCGCTTCACAAAAGCCTGTTCTCCAGTTTCAGAAACCAGTCTTCACCCCAGTGCACAAAAACATAGGAATGAAGATCTCAAAGAAAAACCAAATTCATGCACTGCCCACCTGAGAAAAGAATGACTTTTGCCTCCAGAGCAAATGACAGACACAGCAAATGAAGGACCAGTGCTTCCCAACAGAGCGCTTCCCTTTCAATAGAGTTCCGTGAGCTAAAGAGGAGCCCCCAGCATCCGGAGCCACGAGCCACCAGTCATATGGCCCAGCCTACCTAAGAAGCTGCTGGGGAGGCCCAAGTCCTGCCAGCCCTGGAGCACTGAGGTCAAGTGAGAGCATCAGGAGCTGCAGCCTCCAAGGCATCTTTCCTGGAGAAGAAATGACCCAGGGAAGCTCACAAGATCAAGGTCGCTTTATCTAAACACTGATTTCTGCAGTGATTCCGCTACAGTCCAGACTTAGCTGTATGTAACAACCATCTGACTGGCAACACCTATACAGACCCACATTTATTTTGCAGCTGACAATCGCCCTGCTGTCTTATCCAGTAGTAGAAGTCCCTGCTCACACAGGTTGCAAGAGAGAGCATGCAAATCCCTACCTCCATGTTTAAATTCGTAACTGTTAATCCTAAATGGAATATGTATTGCAGTCTTTCACAGCCAGCTTACTTTTTAAACATATCCAAACTTCACTTTGTTCTATATCACTCCTGTTTGCAGCAGATAACATAAGGTAGAAAAATAGAAGACTCCTATTCAGACAGAAAAAGCTACAGTTATTTCCAGATAAATCATCTTGAAACTAAAGTAACGCATTGGGAAACACAAATTAAGAAGTTACTTGGGGTATGCTTTACTGCTTAGTGACTGGAGAACACATTTATCAATACATAGAAGCTCAGTGGGAAAAATAATTACCATCTCTTTTTAAAAGCTGTGTGAACTCCCTGTTTCCTTAGGGAAACAGTCTTGCCAACCTTAATTATAGTTTCCTCGAACTGTAACATTCATAGGTCTTAAATCCTTTACTTCATTTTATTACCAGTAATTAAAGAGTGCATGGTTTCTTTCCAAAAAAAATGGAAATGTTTTAAAATATTAAGAATTTTGTCAAGAAAATTAAGTACTTTGATAATGCTAAATGACCACTTCACTCTCTCCTCTCTGCTCCTCCCACTCCATTTTGCCAAATTAACTTTGGAACATAATATATATCATGCTTGGATTTCTCCCAGACTTGAAATCATTATTTATCATTTACGATGCCTTTTCAGAACACATTTGGCAACTAAATCCCAGCCAGGTCCCTTTTTACCAGTTTGAGTAAGCAGGCTTCAGAAACCAGAACAGCTTGAACAAAGAGTCAAAGTGCAAATTCTGAAGCACACGTTTTCTATCATTCTTAAATGTATTCTGCAAAATGAATTGCACTTTCAGCATATAGTAAGCAATAAAATATATGACCAAATATGCAGATAGTATTTTGAGCACTACAGTCTAGTAAACAACAAACAGGATAAAAAGTGTTGTCAAGCAGTGGACTGGGCACACATACAACAAAGTAGAGATTCTCTGTTGGTCAACTAACATGCTTTGCACCCAATAATTGTTAAATGAATATGAACAAACAGCACACAGGAAAGCAATGCTGTAAAACTGGGTGTAGAATCTGCAATATTATATCACTTATAAAACGATCTTAGAGCTAGAAGCTGTGCTATAGCAATTGCTACCTCAGGAAGCTGCGGTTAGCTGCTTGGAACGCTTCGTTCATTTGCTATTTTTAGGAAAGCAGACATCTAAATAAAATTTTTTGTAGGCACACAAGAGTAACAGTTTATCATGTTCAAAAACACAAGAGAAAAGGAATACAGTACAATACTTGTTTATTGGTGGAGGCGGGGGGGTGTCATTTTGGAGCATGTGGTGATTAGGAGAGAAAGAATGGCTTGTCATAGCTCTTTCAGTCCAAGTTATGCTCTGTTTACCTTCTCTTAGAGGTTTGCAAAACCATTGGGAGGCTCAGAAGGAGTCTCTGATAAACAGATGGCAGTTTCAAATGTTGTTCCTTTTCAAGAAGGGATTTCTTCACCGTAAATAGCTGGCTGGGGAGCAACAAGTGCCTTGCTTGATAATGAGTGCATTTCTGGGTTCATCCAGATAACTGTTGTCAACTTTTTTCCTTTCTTTTTAAAGATGAACATTGTCATCCTCACAGCTGTGTTCCTGGAGTGACAAAACTCTAAGGCCTTAAACTGGACCATGAGAAAATTTGGCCATACCACCATCAACTCATCCTTCTCCTTTCCTTGAAAGTTCCAACCAAATTACCACCTTGCTGAGTCCTCCCACAGCCCCTGTAAAACCTAGCACGCATAGGTCCACATTCTTCTATTAGAGAAGGAGAGAAGAACAAGGATCGTCTATCTCAATCAGGAGCACCTACATCCCAAGTATCTAACTTAATCAGTTCAGTGGTACATCTTCCAAGAGGACCACAAAGTAGGCTGGTCTGAGGGCATGTAGGACAATCAAGGGTACACAGAAGGAATTCCAATAAGTTTGTGGAGAGATAAGCAAGTGAGAGGATTTCACGGAGGAAAAGAAAACATGTTTAGGAGGATATGAACACAAGAAAAGGTTCAAAGAGGAAAATGAGTCCATCATATTTCCACCATTTTCACCTTATTCCACCCTTTTAATCAGAGGAAAGAGTAAACAATTGCACTTCAGGCTAGGAAGCATTTAATTACTCCCTACTCCAGTTCTTTAATGTACAAGATGCATATTAACAACCACAGGGGAAACCTAAGTTACATTTCAGCAAAGGAACTTCTAATGCAGTGCCTCAGCTCCCTATCTTTTTTTCTAGTTGACAGCAAAATGACACTTCATTTTGAGTACTAAGATGCTTAAAGCCAATCCTGCTATATTCTTCTGCTATCCATCCCCTGTCCATAGTCCAAGTCTGGTTGTCAGAAAGGCTGTACTGAACCACTGGCACATGTACCAGCATTTGGTTGATTTTATTATTTAAATTATAAGTATTGTATATTGGGGATTGCCTTTTTGCTGTTTGCTTTTTAAATGTGCCACTCTCACCCCCACATTCCCACTCCCACCCCCCACTGTAACAGGAAGTCACACTTTCTGTAGCTGTCAGATGCCACATTTGTTTGTACCTGTGTGTGTATGTATAACTGCATCCAGTGCTAAGCCACATCCTCAGTCTTCAAGAAAAGGTTCTTGATGAGGGTGGTGGTATGCAGAGAAGTGGATATTGAACAAAGCCCTCATAAAGAAAAGAAAAAGACCAAAGCTGGCAAAGGAATTTGTTAGTACTCTATTTCACAATGGTGACTGATTTTTAACTCCTATCTATCTCAATTACAAATGCAGAAGTGATAGCTAATTTCCAGATAAAATCTGCATGCTATGAAACTCCAGGCAACACTGAAGATGCTCCGTATTTCTTCTGTTCTCTAGCAGTTTGCAGTCCCACGCTCACCTCCAGGTTGACAACTGCCAGATCTCTACGCTGCTGGGATAAACTAACTGGTAACATCCAACTAGAAGCTAACAAGGAGGACAAGAAGTTGGCCTTCAGCAAAGCTTAAGGTTGTCCTGAGCTTCTGCTGCTACTGTCTCCCAAGAAACCCAAAAACTGTTATCTTTTTCATGCACACAGTGGTGACCAGATCACCTTTGGGCTACATAAAAACCTCACCACCAGACCTCCTGCGACATGCTACGAGTAAAGTCTACATAAGAGAACAAAAAAAAAAAAAAAAAAAAAAAAAAAAAAAAAAAAAAAAATCTTTGAGGAAACAGACCAGAAAGGCTGTAACTATAAACTGCAAATATGCTAATCCCAAACCTTTCCTCTCACTTAGCAGTAGGAACAGTCAGTCCAGAAAACAGGTCACTCAACAGGGCTTGAAGTCATGGAGGTGCTTCATCCCTGTGGATGAGATTCCTGCTGTCCTGCACTCAGCTGGAAAGGCAGGGAATCACTCAGCTCTTCCAGGCACAGAAAGTATTACTGGATTCCTGCTGGGAAAAGCTAACACATATGCCATTCATCAGCCTTTCCTCAAGGCTCCTGCAGCTCAGGAAATTTTTCTACAAATGCCCATTTCTGCATCTATCATACAAAAAAATCATAGAATGGTTTGGGTTGAAAAGGTCCACAATGATCACCTAGTTTCAACCCCCCTGCTATAGGCAGGGACACCTCCCTCTAGACCAGGTTGCTCAAAGCCCCATCCAGCCTGGCCTTGAAAATCTCCAGGGAGAGAACATCCACAACCTCACTGGGCAACCTGAGGTCTTTAAAATGTGAAGAGAGTGGAACTCAGTAAGACTACAGAAAAGACAAAATGCAGAACACGACATCCTATTATAATTCCTCAAATCACTTAACTTCTTTCCCTATTTTCCTCCTCTCAATAGAGATGATAAAAAACCACGTTTCTTACAATAGGAAAAATGTTGGATAAATCATTTTAGAAGAAAAACAGTTTGAAGATTCTGGAAATTACTGTATCTGTTTAGACTTTTAACTGTTTGCACTGAGGATTAGTCTCACATCCATCTGGCCATTGCTTCTGAAGACAGATGATCTAGGTATCATCTGTTGAAACAAATAAATAGAAATGCATCCTAACATGAAAAAAGCATATCCAAGCACCTTTGCTTGGTACCTCCGTGTCTTCAGCAACATTAGGCATGTATATATGGAAGAAGAGACTGATTTTTGCTAATCTGGTCTGTCAGCTTCAGACCATTCCAGAAAATACACAGAAGTAAAATTCTGGCATACAACTGGGGGGAAAAAAAAAAAAAAAAAAAAAAAAACCAAGTCATTTTTACAAGCCACAGAAGAGCATCTGCATACAAACATGGAACAGTTTAAAGCATGATCCTGTGAGATCCCCCATCTTTACATTTTCACACATAGAACATTCCAGGTTGTTCAGAGCCTGCTCCAGCCTGACCTCGAATGTCTCCAAGGACAGGGCATCCATCACCTCTCTGGGCAACATATTCCAGTAACTCACCATCCCCTGTTGTTTAAAAACAACACAAAAACAACACAAAAACAACACAAAAACCACCATAAAACCACTTTCCTTCTACCCAGTCAAAATCTTCCCATTTACAGTTTGAAATATTTCCCCTCATCCTATTAAAATAGACCCTACTGAAGAGTCTGTCCCCTTCTTTCTTATAGGCCCTTTAGATATTAAAAGGCCACTATACGGTCTCTCCAGAGCCTTCTCTTTTCCAGATTGAACAGAGAAGGCAACATCCTCCATCCAAGCCCAAAGGAGGCAGCAGACTTCTCTCAGAGGGTCTGCTCGGCACATTGGGTATTGAGATCCCTGCAAGGAGGATAACTAATACCAATCTCTTCTCTTTTGCCAGCAGGTCAAGAAAGGCAATCCTTCTCTACTCTGCCCTGCCCAGAGGCCAAATTTATACAACTGCATCCAGTTTTGGGCTCCCCAGTTCAAAGAAGACAGGAATCTGCTAGAAGGAGTCCAGTAGAAGGCCACAAAGATAAAGGGCCTGTATGAGGAAAGGCTGAGCAACTTGGGTCTGTTCAGCCTGAGGAAAAGATGATTGAGAGGGGACCTGGTACATGTTTATAAATATCTAGAGGTGGGATACAAATGGATGAAACCAGGCTCTTATCAGTAGCATGTAGTGATATCACAACAAATAACGTCCTAAAACTTGAACATAACAAGTTCTACACTAACATGCAGAAGATCTTCTTTACAAGAAAGGTGACGGAGCACTGGAACAGGTTGCTCAGATAAGTTGTGGAGTCTCCTATGGAGATATCCAAGATCCATCTGAACACCTGTGTGTGCAACCTATTGTAGGGTACCTGCTTTAGCAGGGCAGTTGGACTCAGTATCTTGTGGTCCCTTCCAATCCCTGCAATTCTGTGATGATAAAGCCTTGATAGTGGAGGAAGGCTTTCTGTTTTTTGTTTTGATGGTTTTTTTTGTTCCTCTATCCACAGACATGCAACCAGAGTCTTGTACCTGTTGTACAGAGATACTTGAGGGGTGGAATGGGCAAGGAGGTGTTTTGCTTGCTGCCTCGAGCATGGACTTGTCTCCATTTACTCCTTTCCTTCTAGTTCTTGCCTTCAGCCTAGTAGTGAGAAGATCCAGACAGACTACCTTAGATCTTGTGGCTGAACACATCTCAGTGAGGGCAGAGCACAGCTCCTCTGCTCCTTTTCTCTTTTTGCCCCCTTGACACTTTCTAGCCCATCGGTTCTATCATGTAGCCTTGCCACCAGGCTAAGCAGGCCCTCCACCTGCTCACATCTCACACAGTTCTTTCTCTCTTCTGCCATACAATGCCAGTGAAAGGCTCAGGCATGCTCTGCAGCCATAGGCCTAGATGGCTGCATATTTGTTATGAAGGAAAAAAAAAAAAAAAAAAAAAAAAAAAAAAAAAAAAAAAAATCAACAATTGGGTAAAAATAATCAGACCATACAGTGGGAATTGTTATTTCTATTTAAGATATAAATAGCATAATAGAAATCTCTTTTTCTCCCTTGAGGAGGTAAGGGGAGACACTACTCAAGACACTATTCTAACTCCTTACATAAAAAAAACTGAATTTGTTGAACATATTTTGAATAAATCCTTCCAATCCTTGAAACATGAGTCCAACCAACCCTTAAAGCACTTCTAAGATGCACTTTACAAACTCCTTTTGATCAACACCAGAGACATAAAACCCACCTACAAGGTCAGCTGTAGAGACTATCAAGGAAAATAGGGGCCACACAGAAGCATTTGTCTACACAGACAAAACAAATATAATACACATAAGATTTCAACACATTTTCAAGTCCTTTTAGTGTTGGCAGAACATGCATAGCTCCTTGAGTCCCATTGAAACTATAAACTTTACCTAAATCTCAGTTCCGAGAGTCTGTTGAAACAAATGTGTTTTCCACGGTGTTTTGTGTTGATTACTGATGTAGGAAAAAACACATACGAACTTTTTCCTTTATAGTACATTTCTTCTTTGCTCTCAAAGTTAGCAAATGAACATTTGTGACAATACGCATAACAAATTACAGCACACTCTGCAAACTCTAAAAGAAATGTATAACAACAAAAAAGTATTAGTGATAGAGATCAGAAACTACAATGCAGAGGACAAGTACCTAGGAATTAAACACAAGGCAGAAACCAGTAAAGCACTAGTGCCAAAAACCCACCCCCCCTTCAAATCCAGGATCCCTGGTAACTATGCAGAACCAGATAGGAAACAAAGGGAAATAATTGCTGTGCTAGTGAACATATGAAGACCCAGGAGCTTGGCAGGACATCCTAACGTGCTTTCAAGGTAATCATGGAACTCAAACTACCTTGGAAAGACTCTTCGGGAGCACTGTTGCTGAAAAAGCTTCAGCTTTCAAGCTGGCCTAACATAGTCAGAAACAAGCATGCTGCTTTATTCCTAAATATTTTGATTTTAAAACTGCCACACATTTACAGTTGTGAGAACAAGGATATTATCCACAGGAACCGTGCTAGCTTTCTGCACAAAAAATTTATAGGATTTTTGGGTTCCAATCTGCTTTTGTGCCTTGAAAACACAGGAATAAAGAAGGCAGGACAATATGAAAAGTAGAAAAGGCCTTGACACTGTCCAACCTGTACAGGTCCTTTCCCATTTTCCAATAAGACAAATTAAAAATCTTAGTGATTCACTCACAGGTCAGCCCTTTAGGATAAGATAAATTGCCCTCCGTAGACACTCATCATCCACTACAGAAGAACCTGAAAGCTAAGGGGCCAAATTTCCCTTCTGAGAGGCATGTTTCACTGACTCTTGGCTACATCAGATGGAATCTAACCTTCGGATTGCTAAAATTACACAAAATGGATACCACTGAACTCTTACTCTATGATGTTCTTGTACTGATTGCTCAAATAACTTAGGCGATGTAAGGAAGCTAAACTTTGTAGGGTAGGCAGACAGATATTTCCCAGTAGTACTTGTTTTGTAGGCAACAGCTCCAAAGACAAATATCTAAGAGAAGTAATTTAGAACTTGCAGTAATACAAGGGTTATCTTGCCTATTATTTTACAAGAGGTTTGAAAATATCATTTTTCTTGCACATTCAGATGGAAACTACGATCACTCAATACATATGAATTCATACCATCACCTTTAGGTTGCCTCTAAAGATTCCCTTTATCACAGTTTATTACATTTAAAATCTCTAACCACATAAGAAAATTACTTTTGGCTTAAATTTCAGTACAATTACCTCTCAGTGGTTGAATTTCCAGCTTTGAGATTTAAGGGGATTTTCTGGGGTTTAATGCTTTTTTGTACATACGTGCATTTAGCATTACTGTATGGTTATGCTATAGGAAATGGGGCACTGAGAACACCAGCTTCTTGTTAAATTCAATCAGCAGACAAACAACTGTGTCTTTGTCACAGAAGCCCAAGTTCAAATGCATAAGGATCAGATAATGAAAAAAAAAAAAAAAAAAAAAGTAGTATCTTGTGTGTTCACTTCTTAAAATAAAGTGAAAGCACATTGTGTCATACAAGTACCTAAATCAGATACTCTGGAACTAAAGAAGTTTAAGAGACTGCATTTTAAAGCCTAAAAGACATTCAAGCAGTTGGATGTTACAATAGCATGCACCACATTAAAATTAAGTTAAAAATCAGACTTCCTCTAGTAGTCTTTAAAAAACTCGAGAGAAAAATAAGACATATATAGTCCTAAGTTCGAGAAATATTGTTAAAATTTGGGAGATAAATAGTAAATTTGAATTTAAAAGAAAGAGCCAAAATTTACTCTCAGAAACAAATTACTGTCCCAACAGCCTCATTCTGAATATGTAACAGGAAGTGGTGAATTGTCAGAGGTATGTATAACTATGCCTAAATTATAGCTATAAAGCCAGCTAGCCTAATTCTTAGAGAACTTCTAGTTAGAACCTACTCAGATTACATGCAGATAATAAAAAGAATTAAGCTAGGAAGCTGAAGGGGTTTTCTTGCCCACACATTGCTTAAATATGAATCCAATTACTGAAGTTTCATGGAGTGGCTGTCTCACTCCATCCAGTTTCTCTTAAAACAAAGATGACATAGCTGTACTGCTGTGTTGAGCAATCCTGGATTAATGAGGACAAATTAAATCTCTTCTAGAGCATCATTCTGCTGTGGGAGGGGTTGTGAAGAAATCGCTTTTGGTATAATAAAAATGATGGTGATATAATGAATAATTATTACGGAATTTTAGATCTGGTAGACATGGTAGTTATTTCAAAGCTATTTGTAACCAACAGCCTTATAAAAAGCTAGAATGTATTACATATGTGCAGAAGGTAGTTGGGAGAACGTATTAAATCCCAACATCTGAAATAACAAACGGATGTTTCCTTCTACAGTAACTACCTCTTTTTCAAATGTGGGCTGACAAACAACTAAGCTAATTAATTATCAGCCTTTTAAGAAAACAGGAACAAGGTCTTAAACTGCAAGGAGATGAGAGTCCTCCTTTCCTTCTCTGACTGACAGCTATATCATTCCTTTCCTTCCAGCAGGGATCTGTTTTTCTGTTGAAATGCACGGACAGCCTAGCCCTGGTAGATTAATTAGTTCCAGTTGCCTTAAAAAAAAAAAAAAAAAAAAAAAAAAAAAAAAAAAAAAAAAAAAAAAAAAAAAAAAAAAAGCGCTGATATCCAAGAGCAGAGCACTCAAAAACTGGCACTGCCAACACCTAGGATGTGGAAGAATGGGATTCTACACATAAAGCCTCTGGATTCCTAGGATTTTTAAAAAAAGAAATAAAAATGAGGCTTTGCCCCCTTTTGCTTTATCAAAATAGATTGATATTTCCTTAACTATTGAAGAAACAATCTTACTTTGCAGTCATGAGGTAGCATTGTGATACCACTCTCAAGAGCATGGCCCATAAGTCTTCTCTGCCCGTCCAGGAACTAAAAGTAGATTTTACTTCTATTATTTTCATACAGCAAAAGAGCATTTACTTTGGTATCTCGACTCAATTTTTTTCCATCTTATTTCCCCCTCCTGTTCCGTGGAGGAGGGGGATTGAGTGAGCATCTGGGTGGGCACCTGGCCACCAGCCAAGGTCAAGCCACTGCACACAGCCACAGGCAACGGTCAGGAGACGAAGTATCAATATTCACGTGGAGATGGAAGTGGGAAGATGGATCAGAGCACCGGACTTCAGACTGAAAGAGTAATTGCTCTAAATATAGCTTAGAGTTAATCTAGGCAGTTCATGCAATTAACTCAACATGAAAAAAAAATACTGAATTAAAGCAATTGGTTGAAACTTCCTAGATTTTCTCAAAACAAGAAGTCCATTTGTGTACACATTCTGTAAAGTTTTAGCCTTTAAACTAAAATGGAACTCAACAAGAAGTTCATCAGTATACTTACACAGATTTAAAAACACTCACAAACATGCATTTTCTGAAATAAATCATTTTAAGACACGTAACAAAAAAGTGGAATATTATATTCCTATCTGAACCCTTTTAATAAAGTCACGGTCTTTATTTTCTACCAAGATATGCTTGTCTCATTAGTGGTATACTTACAAGTGAGGAGAAGCCCAGTCTCATACCAATGTCTCACTGAGACCGCCCATGTCTAAAGGCTAGAGGTGAAGGAGAGATCACTGCAAGTCTTTTAACATGCTCCCCACAGGAATGCTGATACTAAACCCAGTGATCTGGTATTTACTACAGGGTGGCTAGGCCAGGCTGCACTGCAAGTGCAACCTCTGCCTCTGTAAGCCAGGTTCAGTGGGTTATGAAATACTCCCAGGTGTAAGCACTATGGGCAGTCAGGCACTTAACATAGTGTGGCCTTAAGTTAACTACCCTCTAGCAGCTCAGTGTTAGTTTCTTAGCAATTAATAGAGCTCAGCCATAAAAAAAAAAAAAAAAAAAAAAAAAAAAAAAAAAAAAAAAAAAAAAAAAAAAAAAAAAACACACACTTGAAAGAAGAAGAGATGAACTTTTCCATATAAAACAAAAAAAGTCATTGAGGCAGGAATACCACATCCTATAAAACAACTTGAAAGAAGTAGAGATGAACTTTTCTATATAAAACAAAAAAAGTCACTAAGGCAGAAATACCACATCCTATATCTATGTCTTCCCACATACATCTAGTCTTTGTAGTCTTTATTCTGAAAAAGGATAAACAAAAATAAGCATTGAAACAATTGTTTTAAAATTCAAGCAATGCACTGAAGTAGTGCTTGTTGTTCAGAATGAGTTTTTCCCCACAGAGAGCAGGGCTATTACATTTCAGTTTTCAGGAATTTAAAGGGATAATGCAACCAACACTGACGCCTGCTTATCATAACAGTAAAAACTATAATACTGTTGGCTTGAATCCATTAATGAATTAATCTTTGTCAAAAGAGTGTCTATAAAGAAGGTTCTTAAAAGACCCTAAAGACATTATAGCACTGATGGTTTACCATTATGTGGTATAGCAAAAGTTTTACTCAACCAGTTCTAAAAGCATACATATGGAGTCCATTAAAACCCTCTCTTTTTTGTGGTGTAATTCTGAATGGCTGTATTATGCTACTTATTTAAAATATGGATTGTAACTTCCACCACCAATTAATAAGAACTCCACACATTGCATGCAATTTATAAGATGCACAGACTTTCTCATCAGCACCTAACACTTGAACAATATTTCAGCTAACTGTAACAAAGATTAATATGATGAGAACCAAATAACTTTGACACTAATTAAGGCAGGAACACAATTTAGCTGCTGTTACAAGTCAGTGAAGAGGTGCTTCCCCTATAAATCTGTATTTTGAACAGTCTTGTCTTCCCCTTCCCCTCCTCCACACAGAATGTATACATTGCTATCTGCTGTCACAAATGCACAGCCGTGTTCAACCACAATATTCCTTCCTAGTAAGAAATTTATATTTAATTTTATAAACAAATATTTGCAAAATAATCTTAGCAACACATGAAATCAATCAACTCAACTGATCCTCCTTCCCTAGTAAGAAATGCCTTCTCCATTTCTACTTCCTCTCAGTGCCACATTGAGCACACTCATGTCTGCTTCTTTTCCCACCCTCCTTTCTTCACTGTGCTCATTTGGACTTCCAGATTAAAGCAATTGGACGCCAGTTTTATTTGTGTTATGTAAATTCTACATTAATTCAAAACTCCTTGTGCATACCTTCAAGATCAGAGCTATATTAGAAGAGCCCAAGAGGCAGAGGCAAGGGTCCACACTCAAGATTCAAGTGACTAGCTTGTAAAGCATCCTACCAAGTAACAAATACGAAAGATGTAAGGTTTAAGAGATATCTGGAAAAATGTATCTGTATTGCATTGCACACTTCCTTATGCATGTATGGATTTTGGGTCAAAATCTTCACAGACAAAACTACAAGAAAGCAAGACAGGAAGGGTTATTTACTCAGAATTCTGTTGCTTGTAGATGCTGCTAAGATGCAAAAACGCTGGTTTTAATAAATTTCTCAAGTAGCGAAGGAGAAAGATTTTGAAAGGTATAAACCAAAGTAAAGGAACTAACTCTCTTGTCTTCATGAAAACTCCAAGTTTTCAAGTCCACATCACCAACACATTCAATTTAATGTAGTAACACTGAGCAGGAGAAACTATGAGTTTTTGCGAGGCGTTCTAACCAAGCCCAACAGTTTGCAAAGATACACTGTCCACTAGATATGGATATACTGAAAACAGAAGGGAGGACAAGCCATATAAGACTGTTCCCTTTGGTCCGCCCTCGGCCTTTGAAGTGTTGCAAGGATATGTAGATGCTGATACACATGGGTCTTAGTTGAGCAGTCAGTACAGAGCCCATCACTAGTTTGCATTCAGCTCAGGAGCAGATCCAGTGGAGGTGACCATATGCTGGAACATGCAAGCAGTCAAAACTTAACACATAACTAAATATTACAAAGCTGAGGACAGAGTTAACTGAACATAAGGTTCCCATTTAAATGTTTAATCAATCAGGTGCCATCACCAGTACTAGCGCAGCTTTCTCCTTCCCTATTTTATCCTTGCTGAATGGGAAAGAGAAAGATCATCTCCATTTGAATCCAAGAAAATAACTTTTGTTTGAAAACCACCACCTCTTATACTTTATCTCCTTTCTGTAGTTATAAAACATTGAATAAGTCATGCAGTAATCATATACCCAAGACTTAACAACGAAACTATCATATACAGCAAATATCCCAGATGAGATATTGTATTCTTGATTTGTTGGATTCTTTGCTGAGCAATCTCCAGCTAATCAATAGGCTAACTATAGAAGAGCAAAGTTGCTATATCTGCTTAAACACCTCTGTTGACAAAAAGATTTCTCATAACAGACACTAGTTTCATATTTGAATTAAAAATCAAAGTGTACGTAATGAGAGTTTTCAAGAGATCTCATTACAACCTGAAGCAAAATATTTATGATTTTTCACATAAAAATGTCCTTTCTGTTTTTAAAAGGAGTGCACAGCTATATTGTCTGCCCACCACAATACTACCTTCCGACTACTCTCCCAGGTCTTGTAATACATTTCAGCAGACTTGGGTTTCTCAATTTGATATTTGGAAAATTCCAATATATCAAATAACATTACAAAAACAGAAAATCTTTCTGCATAACACAGGGTGCAATTTTTTTCCTTGCTTTTGCAACCCACACACACATTCAGACCTACGCAAAACGTGCACTGAGTAACATAAAATGTTATTGCAAAAGAGTTTACTGGTCTTTTAACCCATGTGAAAACCAACACAGCAGACAAGACAGACTTGCCCTCTATTCAGTGCTTTGGGACACAAAATGAAGGGTTCACAGCAAAGAACTGAATATCTAGGAATGCTTCAGGAACATCCTCCACTGCGTTAGCAACCCGTTAAAGTCATCACTGTCTTAACACACAAATGCATCTCCCTCTACTGACAGTTGTTCAGATGGCAAAGTACTTGCCAAAAAAAAAAAAAAAAAAAAAAAAAAAAAAAAAAAACCACCAAAAAAACCTGGCTTTTGTTCAAAGAAAACAATGGACAAAAAGCAGCCAAGCTCTAAAAAGCAGTTTTACAGTAGCAGTAAAGAGGAATTTAAAGAAATCTAAACAACTTTTTTTTTTTCCTGGGGGATCTTGTCTTTTTTTTTTTTCTTTTAGAAAACAGGAATGTCTGCTACTGTAACAGAATACAGGTACCAATACTGGTAGATATTAAGTTTCTGACTATTTGTTTTAACACAGCTGACAGCGATTAGACAGTTTACATATGACTGCTAGGAGCCCAGTGCACGTTATTCAGGCCATTGGGTTCTGCAGCCTAAACACAATTCTTGATTTAATAGATAAATGAATTTTGTGAAACCACTTCAAATACAGGAATGTTTTCTGAATCTGTGTGCTGGCTGCTAGTGTATTTCCATGAAGTCTGATTCCAAAGAGACACAACACATTCTGGCCAAACCCAATAAAAGCTACACCCCCAAATCCCTTATCAATCAATTAGATGCTGTTTTCTGCAACTGCTTGTAAGTATCACACTGATGTCTCATTTAGCAATTATTTGCCCTTTTATTTAGCTATATTTCTAATTAAAGTTGAGTGGTATTTGTGAAAAGGTTTAGTTTTGTTTCCTTTCCCTACTTTTCTATCTAGCCTCCTCCCACTGGGAAACACCTCCTTATTTTCTTCCATGAAATCCACTGCATCCTTTGATTGTTTTCCCAAATAACCATATCTGTGCTGTGGAAGCATAGTGGTTTCATTCCTAATAGGAAAGATCTAAGACTTTGGAAAGGGACAATAGTAAGGCTATGGATTCTTTTACACTCCATCTCAACCAGTACTGACAGCTCCTGCTCAGCAACCAGTGTCACAGAAATCATATTCTAACAAACACTGTTTCAGAGCACCTGAAAATTCTGCTATCCTACCATGTAAGGACAGGAAAAGAGGTAATATGGCAGCACACTAATGCAATATCAGAATTTTGCAGCATTATAATTAAGTGCTCCCAAAAGTATGTCTCCAAATTCATTTTTAAAGGAACTGTCCTTTTACATACACAAATGAATTGAAAGTTCATCTACCCTGGAAGCCAATACTCACCAAAAAAATATAGCTTTCAGTAAGCAATATCAAACTTAGAAGTATAGTGTGGATCCATTTCTGTAATTACATTTTGAAACATCACATATGAATTTAATTTGATCAATATTTTGCTGTTAACCAATTTGAAGCAGTAACCTACCACCTTGATAGCACCAGTACCAATCTAAGAGGCAAACTTTGCATAAGAATATGATAACTGTATTAAAAGGCCTTCAATCTTCTTTTCCACGTGCATGCTTCTCATAGATGAGGTTAAGATATAGACTACAGTACACTTTCCAGTCTGGAGCCCAACCATTGACTTCACATCAATTGATATTCAGTCTTAGAGACAATTACACAACTAAGTACCTATCTTCAAGAAACCAGCAACTCAGATTTATCCAATTCTCAACTTTAAAAGACTGTATCTCTTGAAGCACATCTGTGTAACCATTTACTTGTAGAGGTTGTTCCAGTCCATTTTGCCACTGAATAGTACCAATGAATTCACTCAACATAATGCTACTGGGACCACTGTGATTATGACCTCTTGGACTTCTACAGTAGATGCTACAGTATTAAAAGGAATTTATTATTTCCTACTTCTGAACAATCCGAGGAACTCTCAGATTAAACTTGTTATCCTTCCCAAAGTCCCAGGTTAAAAGTTTGCAGTAGAAAAAAAAGAGCCTGGATTTACTGCTCCGTACATTGACTAGATTTTTATTTATGATTATACAACATCACTGTCAAACATAACCATTCTCATTATTGAGTCTTTTTCTCTTGTAAGACTTACTTTAAGTTGCCTTGATTTTGGATTCAATGGAGGCAATAGAATCACTGGTCCTGTCTACTTAAGTAATGTCCAGCAAGATATGATAGGCATCAAGATGTAACGTGAAATAATTGAGATTTCTTAAGCCTTTTGCTCCTAACCCCAAAATAAACTAATAGCAGATGAGTCTAGTCAACAATTTGCTATTTTCTTAGTACACTCTGACTACCATGTTCTAGAATGAGCTCTATATATCTGTTTTGTGTTAAAGTGCATAATGAAGAACATGTTTACATCCTGTGTTTTTCCAATCCTATGCACTATATTACAGGATTAATGGAACTACAGTTCATGTCAGGAGCCAAATTGTTCTAATAAAATATGAAGTAGTTATCTACTGAGAGGCTGGACAGGGCACAGTTTATTTATTGCCAAACTGGAAACAATGCTAGCAAAAGAGTTTTTCTAAATTGCATTCATGCCCATAATATTTCACATGCTAAAACTATGCTGAGTAAATAAAAATTCAGAAACCTGAAGGAAGTCCTATTCTTTTATTTCTATTCATTTTATTAGGAACAACCCTGCCTCTTCTGGAAGAAGCCTGTTTTGAGGTGATTGTCCCCCTCTCACCCAGCTCCTGTGAGGCCCCATCTGCAGTACCATGCCCAGGTCTGGGGCCCCCAGTACAGGAAGGACATGGAGCTCTTGGAGTGGGTCCAGAGGAGGGCCACTAAGGTGATCACAGGGCTGGAGCACTTCTCCTATGAGGAAAGGCTGAGGGAACTGGCTTTGTTTAGCTTGGACATGAGAAGACTCCAGGGAGACCAAATTGTGGCCTTCCAATACCTGAAATGAGCATATAAACAGGATTGGGAATGACTGTTAACGAGGGTGGATAGTGATAGGACAAGGAGGAATGGTTTTAAACTGAGACAGGGGAAGTTTAGGTTGGATATTAGGAGGAAGTTCTTCCACACAGAGGGTGGTGACACACTGGAACAGGTTGCCCAAGGAGGCTGTGGATGCCCCATCCCTGGAGGCATTCAAGGCCAGGCTGGATGTGGCTCTGGGCAGCCTGGTCTGGTGGTTGACGACCCTGCACGTAGCAGGGGGTTGAAACTAGGTGATCATTGTGGTCCTTTTCAATCCAGGCCATTCTATGATTCTACAATTGTAGTTCACCTCAGCTACTTCTAAGATATCTAAGGCCTCATCACAATCTACAGAAGATACAGAAAGTATTGTGCAAACAAGCAAAGCAATGCAGCCCATGAAAGTGTGTTCCCAGCCAGGGCTCTTCACAAAACACTTTTGAACCAATGGTGATATTCCCATTCCGCTCAGGTCAACGGAGGATGTGTCATTATTTTAATAGTGCTGTTATTTAACCTGGCAGCAGCTCAGCACCACACAGCTGTTCTCTCACCCCCAGTGATGAAGGAGATAGGAAGAGGGAGAGAACTGGAAACAAAATAGAACTTGTGGGTTGAAATAAAAGCTATTTACTAAGACAGAAAAAAAAAGGGGGGGAAAGAAATAGGTGACAACAATAACATCCATATATATATATATATATATTCTTATATATATATTCTTATATATATATATATATATATATATATATATATATATATATATATATATATATACATACATACACACACACACACACACACACACACACATCCACAATACAATTACTCACCACCTGCTGACCAACACCCAGCCAATTCCTGATCAGAGATCGGCCCTTGTCTGGCTCCCCACAGCATTGTGGCTTTTCACATGATGTCACATAGTATGGATAAATAAATACTAAAAGTTATGTCAAAGCTGCATGTAACTGAGAAGACGAGTAGCAAAGTAATCCATTTTAATAGGAAGAAAGTAAGAAAAAAAAAAAAAAAAAAAAAAAGCCAGTGCTGCTAAACATTGTGGAGAAACACTGAACTTGAAAGATATAACTCTAAAAATAAGCAGATGTTACCATACATGTATGTATCCAAGTTTTAGTAAGATACAGAAAAAGATATCTCAAACTCTCACTGTTTGCATACTACACAAATACATGGTTCACTGCAGTACCTCGCTTTAATTCAATCCCCACTGCACTGTACTTTACATCCTGCTTGCACTAATTTAGCACATTCAAAACATCCACCAAATCTTCTGTCATCCTCCCTATTGTCAACTGAAGGCATCAGAGTTTGAGACATCAAACAAAAATGATGGACCAGACTTTGAGATCTTGAATTAGAACAGATGGAGCTCATTTGCTGTTCAGATACATACAGTTTTATCTCCTCATCTAGTAGGAATTACATTAAGAAAAAAAAAACAGCTTCTGTTTTTCATATCCACTTATATCACAGCAGCCAAGAAAGATCACCACTTTATGGCTATAGAATTTCCTCAATTAAAAAAAGTGTGTTTGATTTACCTGTGCACCCTGCATGTTCAGCATTCTGGACACTTCAGGCAGAAATTAAGATTACTGTTTGGCAAGAAGCTACTGAATTTTTTTTTTTATAGTTCTGTGGGAATGTGAATAAAGTCTTAAAAGCAGACAAGTCATGTGTTCATAAAAAGCTAAAAGCTAGTTGGCTCACATTCCATAGATGATGTTTGTATTGTGAATAATAAGGGACTTTAGAATTAAAGGGAAGACAGTGGCAGCACTGAGGAGGTAACGACAAATATGCATTATAAATATACATTTTTCATTCTTAATGTAAGAAATTTACATTATGTTATTTTGAAAATGCCTTAAGTGTTAAAGTTATGCTTACATTTTCAGGTAAGTTACCATAAAAAAAACAAAACAAAACAGGCCAGGAAGGTGTTCTCTAAAAGCAGACCTCTTTGAAACAACTTAAAAGCTGCAGTCTGAGGTGCCCCAAGTCTCCTGCCATTTCCAAAGTCTTTATCTTTCTTAGGTATGAAATAAGATATACTTGGGCTCTACGCATATATAAATCTTTCACACTGCAATTAATCAGTCTACTGCAAATAACTACTTGCATATGAAGAGCTCCATCCTTTGTGTCTGAAAATTAGTAAAATATGTCAGGGAAAAAAAAAAGCATTTAAAGTCTCTCGGACACATCTTGCCATGAAAAAATCTGCGGAGAACATAGACTTCACATCAGCCAGAACAAAACATTTCTAAATCTCTTAGACCGCTGGCATGGATGTAATGTTCTACATGCAGATGTTTGCTCCGTCAGTGAACCTGAGGAGGCAGGAAACTCATTTATGTGCTTATCATCCCTTGTAAGAACTGTATACATGCCTGGAGATTAACACTCTAGGACCCCTCAGCCACACAAATCACTGATACAATTTAAAACGCAGTGTGATAAAACACTGTCCTACACACCAGAGAAACAGAGGCACTTGCAATTCCTGTTTAAGCCATGAATCTTCAACACTTACTTTAAAAAGGAGGGGAAAAAAAGGCAAAAGGGGGAGGAGAGGAAGGGGGAAAAGGAAAAAAAAAACTCTTTGCATACATGAGAAAATGCATTATGGGGGTGGTGGGATAGAAGAATCTGACGTTTAAAACATACTGACCAGCTCTGTTGGTAAGAGAAACAGGCACCTTGGATTCAAATTTCATGCTCCCACCACTAAACCACAATCCCTGCAGAGCATTTAAGTACAGCTATAAAATGGAACATCAAACAGCAAATGCAAAGCTCTAGGACGTATTTGAACGCTATTAAACATTCAGCTAATCAGGCTTCTCCTTGGCTAAAATACGTAAACAAAACAGAAATTACTCCATACAGTAGAATATCATGGGGATCTTTATATGTTTACTTCATGGAGAAAGCAGATATAGAGTTTCTGTTACAAACTAAGCATGAATGACAAAAATCAAGAAATGAATTACCACAGTAAGAAGCACTGATGAAAAAACAAGTCAGCAATGTTTGTGGCTAAACAAAACGGATAGTGCTTGCCAAAGTTTCAGAAGTTAGCAGTGAGACATAAATGAGAGAGAAGGATAATACTAACTAGTTCTGACATTAAATCATTCCCATACAAGCCTCTGGAGAGACATGCCATATTCTTCCATAGTGCTGATTTTCACTGCATGCCTTTTTTCATTACTTTTCTGCTAGGCTTAACTGTGACTTACGATGTGCTTCAGGAAAATCAAGCCCTGAAAGGTGCACACTAAGCCGAACCTCACAGAAATCCAGACCCAAATACCACTGGCATGGATCTTGCTATTCTGTGAAAAGAGAAATCGGAACAAAAATTTCACATGGAAATCGATGTACAGAGCAAAAGTGTTACTCCCTGCAGCAGCAGTCAATAGTGCTTCAAAGAAAGGTGTAAAGAACCTCTTGCTGATAAACGCAAATTCCTCTCCACACTGGTACTCCCAACCTATCATTCCCAAACCCAAACCAAGAAGCATAAGGTAAAATTCCTCTGAACATCTATGATGCTAGCAAGCATAAATCATGTTGACTTCCCATATGAAAGGATTTCCCACTTAACCCTGCTGCAATTCTCAGACCTCCAAGACTGACTATAATGGTCCATAAGGGTGAACATCCACCTAGCAACATGACACAGGAGTAATTGTTTTGGCTACTTCCAGCTCTAGCTCACCTCATTGCTACTTGTTACTTCAGAGGCACTAGGTATCTAAGAATAAGTAGTTTTCAAAGAGACCATCACAGCAGGCATGTTGTTAAGAGTATGGGGCTGCTGGGTTAGTTAACCCTTCATTATGAAATAAAAAAAGAAAAAAAATCACAACAGAAAATGCCATTGCTATCAGCTCCTCCATAGTCTTCTCCTGGATTTTGAGGTGTCAGTACATATTTTTGAGGCTTTCTGCATCTAAGGATGTGAATAGGATATGCAGCTGCCTATCAGTTACAGTGCCTACAATGAGCTGCCAATGAGGAAAATAGCAACATTTTTCTCAGCTACATTCTCTCAAGACTTTGGTAATTAGAAAAAGCCAGCTGCAGCTAATAAGAAAGAATGTTAAACTGGGATTTTTTTTTTATTTACTAAAGAAGAAAAAAGCTCCACTGCTACTGAGACACAAAAGCCAAGTAAATCACTGGGTTCTTTCACTACGACTGCTTGTAGAAAGCCCTGCATGGAAAAACTACTGCAGCTCATCTGGTAGGAACACAAGCCCTAAATGGAGGTCTTCATTCAGGTCAAGCTTTGGCGAATTCTAATCCTTCTCAGGTGACATTACTTGTATTCCACCACATCCCAGTTGATCTCTTCAAATATTTTCCTTCCTCTCCTCCTTAAGCCTTTCAGAGTGTGTTTAAGTAGCACAGACTAATGTTATTTTACCCAATGAGCCTCATATTACACCCGGCTCAATATGCAGTAGTTTCACTTAACGGCTGCTTGGAAAGCTATTAAGAGAAAACAATATGAACCAAGTCAGTCTTCAGATTCAGGTTTAATAGAGTCACATTTCAACCCTCTTCCAAAAGCTGAAAAACCCTACATGTATTTATGCCACTGCTAAAGTTACAAAAACTAGAACTTGGAAGCAGCAGGACTTTTTCCAGGAGTCTGATGGAAAGAACAAAAAGGAATGAAAAAGTTTTGAGTTTTCAGATACAGCATTAGAAAAAGCATACTACAGTTCTTATTTAAGATAAATGCCTGACATTTGGCCCTCCTGTATAACCTGACAATACTACTGCAAGACAGTGCAGTGTCTACCAGAACAAGCACCATTTTGGTCGTATGCACTCTACCAGAGTCAGTTTGGCATCATCCACTGATAAAATGAGGGAGACCAAAGTTAGTTCCAGTATTTCAATCACCTCATTCACAAGCCAGCCCCTGGTATTTGGAAACTGTTAACTTCAGAAAGAAAAATGTTGAGGAGCAAAGAACTCCTATGATGTAAAATTGGTATGATAGAGAACCCAATTTTGTGTTGCCTGATAACTTGAAACAGCCCAAATCACCCAGATAAATTCATGTATTCATTCTGTTTGATTTTGCCTCCAATATTTCATTTCCCCTGTGCAACAATATTAGTTGGCTTTCTTTGATTTTTTTTTTTTTTTTTTTTTTTTTTTTTTTTTTACATAGGGCCAAGAAGGGAAGTTGGGATGGAGCAGGTGATATTTCGTGACTTCTGCGAGCCTGAGAGTCTTGCTGAACTCAGAACTCCTGTATCACCACTCAACATAAGGAAACTCCTCTGCACTGCTCAAAACCTTAACAATGTTAAGTCCAAACCAAGTCCCTCAACACAGCTAAGGTTATTACTGCAGATAATTTAGATCATGTACCTCAGAGATTCCTAAACGGACTGGGTGCTCTATATTTCCTCTCCACAGCTGATGATTACAAAAACCAAGCAGGCACAAGCTAGGTATCTGAGATGTTACCAAACTGTCTTTCCCAGAATTCCAGAATAGCTGAGGCTGGCAGGGCTCCCTGTTCCCCTCTGGCCCCTGCTGAGCAGGGGACCCAGGCCCATGGCCAGGCAGCTTCTGAACATCCCCAAGGAAGAGACCTACAGCCTCAGAAGGAACTCCTGTGCCCCAGTTCACACCCACTGCCTCCTGTCCTGGCACTGGCACCACTGAAAGAAGCCTGGGTCTGTTTTCCTGGCACCCTCCCAAGATATGCTGTTAAGATCCCCAAGCCTTCTCTTCTCCATGTTTCCTAAAATTCAAGTCTTCCTCTGGGGGGCCACCAGTGAGTCCAGTAATACCTGAGATAGAATAAAAGTTATGATGAGCACTTAAAATTCTGTGGTTTCAAAAAACATGGCCACTGGCATCTCAGCATCAGTGAAGTCACTGCAGTCCTGCAGACCTCACTACTGCTGTGAGAAACACAGCTGGAATCCAAAGCACTTGTTTAGAAGCACCTTTTCAATTGCATGTTTTAATTATTAATTCCCTCATTGCATAACGTCATTTTTTCCCCCACACCAATATGCTGCTTCACATTTACATAAAGCAGGAAATTATTTTCTCTTACCACTGGCTTTGATGCATACATGTGTTAACAAAAGTTTTATGCATGGGAAATCTGCAAATGGCAGCATGCCTCCTCAGGTCAGCTTTCCTCACAAGAGAGGGTTCCAAACAGGGGAGATCAGACTGACGATTTAGAAGAGAAGACCAAACACAGAAGTGAAACCACCCCCTGCAAATGCTCCTGATGAAGATATTAAAATATGCAATTCCATGAGGCTAGGTAAATAAACACCCTACAAAACATCGTTTGGTTTCCCACCCCTAGCAAAGGTGAAGCATCTCAAGTCAGAGGCCATACATAAGCATTTTGCAATGATGGGCAATAGCTTGGAACAAACTAAAACAGGGGGCTGCTGTCTTGTTGCGTTGTAAACGCAACCTAAGGCCCGATGGCTGCATTACAGCCTCCTGCTGAGTTACAGCTCCTCTTGATAAGTCAAAACTGAGCCCATGTCCATTATGTTATTAGCATGTACTGTGTAAAACTGGATATAAAGCAGGTCTGAACAAGCTGCAATTAAAGGCCAAAGATCATTCCTGCTAGTGGAGGGGAATCCAGGCCAGGCTTTGCTCTGGTGACTTTGATTCAGTTTCTTTCTTGATTGTCAGCTAAGCAACGTCAGTATGTCAGTGCTACCAGACCCCACCTCAGCTGGGATCCTTAAATGCTAACTCACTGCACGTAACATAAAAGATTATTAACCTTTAGATACCATTAATAGAGGCTTAGCTACAGGCTTGCCTGTACATTGAACACGAAGGTTAGCAAGTTTATAATAAAAACACAGCAATCAAAAAATCTTCAGCAGTTGGAAAAAGAATTGAGCAAGTCAGTGATATCTACCTTTGCCAAGCATAGTCATTGCTTCTGTGGTTTCCAACCTGCCTGGCAAATGCCAGTGCGGACACACCGGCTGATATCTGGGCTGCAATACATGTGCAGATGATGTGTGCGTGCACTACAGCCGTCTCTGATGTGGCTGGTCTGAGGTTGGGTGGATGGTGCCTTTTTTTTTTTTTTTTTTTTTTTTTTTATTTCAAAGGTGGCAACCATACGGCTGCAGAGACCATATATCAGTGCATGTATTTGTCTGTAACATATTTCAGCCAGCATTTCAACCCTGGGAAAAAAAAAAAAAAAGAACTTGCCCACATCAGGAAGTTTATACTTTATTACACCACTGCAATTCTCTCACACAAAAGCTGTTTTCCCTTTGTGGAGTAAATGTGTACAAGTTTTACCCAGTGCATAAGCACAGATTCACTGCTGGATCCAGTCTGCTTGGAAAATAGGGTTCACGCAACCTCTCAGTGCCAATACCCAACTGCTGATATCCCAAACATCATTCATCTTTTAGAGCCCTCCTTCTGCCTTGTTACATCTACATTTGTGTCTTTTTCATCAAGATGAAGAAAATCTTGATGATTCACAAAAAAAAAAAAAAAAATCATCCCAAAATGTCCCTGAAAAAAGAACAGACAAGTTTCTACAGGGTGAATTTGAGACTCATAATTCCTAAACCATAGGCTCTGGATTATTTTTATATTTATATTTTAAAAATCCTAGAGAGCAAAAAGTTATTATTTACTAACTGTAAATCTTACTAGAAAGACTTCCACAACATTTTGAATCTACGCAAGCCACACATATTTGCTGGTACCCTCTTCAAACAGTGGCCATAATGCAATTATGAGTGTTTGTTCTGAAAAGTAATTACAGAATTGCATGCCTGTTCTAAATACTGGTTGTAATTAATTACACTTTCCTCGCTAAAGCCACTCAAATGCCATCCCATAAAAACAAACAAAAAAGTCAGAGTAAATAGCACAAATTCCATTCATTTATAAAAGGACAAAATCTCACAGATACATAGAGCGCTTGGCTCTACTGTAATACATAACTGATTAATTACTGGAGGCCATGATTAATTAATTACTGAATGCCAAACTACATGTTACAGAAGGATATAAAACAAGCTTCTCCTATCATGGGGAAACAAATCATGAACTTTTTTTTTTTTTTTAAACACTGTTCACCACATCTTAACTGATGGGATCTTAAAAGCCTCCCATTCCTTTACCATCACATAATCAAGGTACTTAAGATGACTTTTAAAAAAAAAAAAAAAAAAAAAAAAAAAAAAAAAAACAACTAGAAAAAGACCTGTTTGCCTCACATTAACATTTTATTCCCTTGTGTTCTTTCACACCTTACAGTTTTTACACTCCAGAGGAAAGACCAAGAAACGCAATCACCAACATCTTTTCATGCCATCATCCAAAAAGAAACTTGAAATGGCAAAAAACAAACAACTGTACTACAATGAAGTGAGGTTAATGCAAAGCTACATAAATTAATTTCAGTCTTGCATTCAAGAGTACTTCAGTACTGACATCAGGACAAGGTGCACACATTCACAAAATGCGCCTGCTCCTGGGAACACTGTTTGACGATACAAAGCTCAGAGATGTGCTTGGTTCTGGAACCAAAGTGCTGAAATGGGCCAAATTTAAGCACACAATGTCTCAAACCCTTATGGTCTCACAGGATGAGGAAATCTGCAGAAAGAAGCACTTGTGACGACCTACAGTGGTTGCTTCTACTCCACAGACACAACACTGACCTTCACATCAAGGCTTTTCGCATACAGTATCTACAAACACCAGTTTGTTGTAATCCCCCCTTCCCTATCTCCATATGGAAACTATATTGGAAAGGTACCATTAATCCAAGTGCCTGTCAATCAGACTCTCCTTGCCTCTTCTGTGCTTGACACACTGCTGCACCAGAATGCCTTTTTGGGAGCCAATATCTCAAACTGTTTCAACTTCATTTGTCATCAGAGTTTTACAAAAGTACTAGTAAAAATGAACAGAACTGTTCACCTCATGGTAAACCAAGTGACAGCTGGATCAGATATAGAGAAACATAGCTCCATCACTCAATTCCGGCAAGTTGACTGTTGCTCGCAGATATGTGAAGTTCAAGAGATACAAAAATAAACCCTAGTTAACAAATGGCTTTAATGCATGGAGTTGGCTGAACAAAGCCATTGTGTAGACAAAAGCAGATGCAAACTCAAACTCTACACCTGCCCAATGGCCCTCAGGAGCAGGATTCACCTGATACTTTGCTTAGCGAGATGGATTAATCAGAATCCAGGTAGCAAAGAGTTGTTGCAAATCCTTTCCACTCTCTAAAACAAAATTCATAGGAGATTTAACAGGCTATAAAGCCAACAACACTACTCAAAAAGCAGTAGATTTTGCATGCATAACATGACCTTGCAGCACCCAAATAATACTTCCCAAGGTATTGCATCTACTAAACAAGCACTGCACAGACAGTGATTATACACATTATGGCAGTACCTACTTTTAGTATCTAAAGCAGCCTCTGATGAAAGGATCAAGCTGTTACATTTTTGCATTATCGATGGCAAACATGTATGAAGTCACGCTTTTCACTAAAAAGGATTAGCAAACACTTGGAGTCTAGACAAATACCAGAAGGTTCTCAAACTGTGCCCAAACAAATCTTTGTGGTGAAAAGAAAAAGAATGCTTGAGGGGGGAAAAAAAAAAAAGTGATTAAATTTAGTATCATACAAGGGCTGCTCCAAAAGTAACGCCTTCTATTTTATTATGTTGGCCCACAACATTGGAGACAGATGTTGGTGGTACGGCAGCAGAGGCTGAATCTTCCTAACAGTATTCTGCTACATGCTGTTGTCGTGTGAAGGATGGCAGCAGAGGGGCAGTCTGACAAATTGGCATCTGACATGGAAGTGCCTATGCAGCAAAGGGGTAGAACTGAATTCCTCCATGCAGAAAAAATGACACCCACTGGCATTCGCTAGTACTTGCCAAATGTTTACCAAGACCAAACAGTGGATGTAAGTACAGTGAGGCAGTGGATGGTGCATTTCAACAGTGGCAACAGCAATATGAAAGACAAGCCATATTCCAGATGGCCATACACAGCTGTCACACCATAAAATGAAGAGAGTCTAGATCAGTTCATCTGCTAATGATGGTGACTATGTTGAAAAACAGTGCTTTGTAGATGAGAATTTGCTCTATCAAATACCGCTATTGTGCTCTTTGCAATTGTTGTGGCTTCCATGAAAATGAAAAGGAGGTACTACTTTCAGAGCAACACACATATTAAAAATGTCTAAAACTAAACAAGCCTCTCATTTATCAAGCCTCTCTAATAAAAAAGAAAGCACAGCTTTCCAGGGACTACATCTGTAACTTTAAAAGAGCTACATCAACATAATTTGTGAAGAAAACATAAGAAAGCTGGATGTGGGGGTTTCCTTCTCATTTGCCATTGCTTTCAGCTTGTTTCAGAGACCTACAACAAAGATGTACATATCTTCTTCATATATACTTCATATATACTATACTCAAAGGCAAGTAAGTAATCTTATTTAACATTTATTGAGTTTGATAATATTTCTGGAGCCCAGGCAAAGGGATGCATCTACAACAGGATGGATTAACTTGTACCAACAGCTCCATGAACCACATTGACCACAGTTCCACCAATTACAAAAGAAATTTATGATATTCATGTTGAAGATAATTTGTGCAATCAAGTAAATTCCATTTCTACAATTTATATCAAGGATGCATTTTGGAAAGGGGTATTACGACTCAGCTGTAAGTTTTTGAGTTTGATGTACATTCCACTGGGAAAAAGTTTGCAATATGTGATGATCTGCAGGTTTGACTTGACAGTACTCTCTGATCTATCAAAAAATAGAATAAAATAAAAAAAATAAATAGCTAAGGTTTTTGTTTGGTTGGGTTTTTTTATTATTATTATTAAAAATAGCTACATAAGAAATGAAAAGCAGACCTCTGTGGCATAGTCAGGCTCTTAAAAGTAGAAAGAGAAATAATAATAATATAAAAAGGAAGACCATTGTTTTTCTTTCTATGCCTTGAATTTTGACAGAGAACACCTTCCACATTTTGTGTTTTAAATAATGTCAAAATTTTTACTGATAATGACTTATGTCAAGTATATTAGCATGGTATTATTTTATCATAGGAATTGCATGTCCTTGTATACTGCAGATGATAGACTTCATCGTGAATTAGCATTCTTATTTCTATCACCTTAATTTCCCTAATCAGTAAGCACCCTCACTTTTGGGTATTTGCCATGCATTTTGACCTGCTCTAGCAACAGATTTCAGCTAAGCCTTGGAAGACATGTTCCCAGACATTGGAAAGTATTCAAATAAGTCAAAAAGCAGACAAATATACCCTTCATCACACTGAAGCTATTCTGCAAATCTTCCTACAGGTTTTAATACAGAAGAGTAAAAGGACAGAGATACCATGCCTGACCAGATACTTATCTAGGTTAGTATACTCATCCCAAGTGACCACTAATGGTAGATAATGGATGCAAACAGGAATGGAAAGCATGTGTACATACAGCATGTGCTGGGACACGCTCTCCATTTTCATCTTCCACCACAAAGACACCTCAGGGTGTCAGATGCACGTGACCTGCTCTATGGGAATCCTCCAACTGTTGCTCCAGAAGGTCATGTACATCCCCACCAAACCTGCCAGGTCCAAAAGGGTGGCTTAAATATCACAAGCAGTAATAGAAACCTACATCGGGCAACTGAATCAAGCTCCTGGACTTCAGAGCTCATTTTCAAACTGAACCACTTTTTTGCATTTTGAGCATCCCTTCACAAACCTTCACAATCCACTTGAGCACCGATTATCCTCTGCAACGCTGTGCCATTAGCTAGCTCATTATTCCTTCATTCATACAAGTTCTGGTTTCTGCTGACATTTTAGTGAGAAGCTTCCTTAGACTTACCAGACAATAGGGTATGAGTAGCCAATTTTATTTATTTATTTATTTTTTAAGTTTGACTTTTCAGCAGATTCATTGTTAGGATATTGTTGCTGGTGTAACAGGATCTGTATACACAGAGTGTTTTGTAACTAACTACTCCAAGTAGTAAAGGGCTGAGGAACAGAAGCGACCCTCCAGAGCTTTACTACTGATCACAAGTACCTGGGGAATAACTCCAGCAAGTGTTAACATGTCTTTTACAAATTGTTACAAGCACTTACATAACACCTGAGGAAAACACAGAGTTCAAAGTACAGCTTCCTGGAAGGATTTTAAGCTTTAACCCACCAGCAAAAAGTTCACAGTCCTCCAAATGCAACACATGTTTCAAGTTCAAAGAGAAGTAAGAACAGACAAAAAGCCCGGATACTGACCCACAACCAAAAGGTGTTCCCTGCTCTGTCTGTATGCTGCTGTTGTTAAGGCAGTTACTGCTCTTTGGAGTTGGTACAGCTCTTGCAAAGCAGATGTGGTATATGCCTGAATCAATGCATTTTTCCTTAATTCGTTTTCCCTAATAATTGAGTGCTCAATCTTTCCTATAGCCTGACCACACATACAAATGAGAAAGGCTCTGATATTATCCCCTTCTTAGGTAATCACGTAATTAATAAAGCTAATTCCCAAACCCCTATATCTCAATAAGTTTCCCTCTAGCTGTAAATCCATGTAAATTAATAACTGATGTGCGGTCAAGATCTCCATCTTGCATAAGGTGATACAAATTTAAGCAGCTTCAGTCAGATTGTGGTGACTACATTCCTCCATATATGCATACACAAACACCCCACACAGAGCTCTACTGAGCCACTTGGACACAGGGAACTTTCCATTCCCAGACCCTCCTCCTATTTCTACCTGCAGATCTTTTGCCATCTCTACTGTTGCTCACCATCCATGCACTTGCAGTGACACAGCCTTTATCCAATACAGAATGAGAACATTTGGCAGATGAGTACATATAGTAGCCTTTATCATTCTCCTTGAATATGAAATCTCAAACTGAATAGAAAGACAAGTTTTCTACGCTGCTTTTTCTGGAGTTCTGGATGTAGATAAACTCCAGTTTCCTCATGCAAATGTGTCCCATTGCATCTCTTCACCATGCCAGCAGGGTCTCATCAACTCTACTTAGTCTCTCTTACTACAGAAAAGTCTCCCCATCCATGCAATCACATTGACTTCAGCAACTAATTTTTTTTGGCAGTCATTTCCAGAGAAACCAAACTCTTTTCAGTTAGTGCTTTTGCAGAACACTATCACTCCTCCTGGTAAGCATGGCTAACAGTCTTCGTTTCTACATACTACCATTTGGATCTGAAGTTCAGGAAAGTTGTTCTCCTCACTTCTCAGAGAAGGAAAAAACGATTGGTCTCTCACACACACCACCATGTTCAGTGAAGTCCTAAGACATGGAGTCACTCAACTTATGCTGAGTGATATAGAGAAAGAAATCCAAGATTGAAATGAACAAGTAGAAGGTATTCAAAAGAAGTTAAAAATCAAATTATACAACTAAAAGAAAAAGGGAAAGGAGGTGTCTTGATATCAGCTAGCTATGAGGTTGGACTACTGACCTTTAAGCTACATCCCCTTCAATACATTTTAGAATAGATTCTGTTAGAAAGGCAAATCATCATATCTACCTTCTTAGGCTCAAGACTTCTAAGGTGAGGAGGTGCTAGAGTGTTTCCAGAGAACTAAGGGCTCTGGTCTGTTTGAACCAGGCAGAGTAACTAAGAAGAGCAGTGGCATTCACAGCATCTGCTGACTGTGATACATATAAAGCACAACTTTTAAAGCAGGGGCATTCAGTAACAGAGCAGAAACCAATGCCAGAAAGGAGCCACACTCTAAGCATTAGTACTTCATTCCACTTCTACTGCAGTGTGACATGATTCCTTGGTATGAGAAAGGGTTGAAAGAAGAAGGGGAATACAGGAGTCTGGAAACGTCCACTAGAATTAACTAAATTCTTGTTTACTGGAGTATCCCACAGTAGTCTCTCTCTCTCTCTCTCTCACACACACACACACACACACACACACACACACACACACACATGCAGCTATATACATATATTTAACATTCAGAATATACAATAATTCAGCTACTTTTTAGAAAGAAAAAAAAAAAAAAAAAAAAAAAAAAAAAGAAGTCAGCTACACATGATTTTTGCCCTGATTCCAGACTGAATGCAATTGATTTCTACCACACAGGAGACTGAATCGATGCCAAAATTTTCATTTCATTAAGAAAATGATATTATGGAGCATCTGAGATCATGTAACAGACAAAATAGAATGCCAAAGAAACGTTAACTGCCAGTACCCCACAGTGAATGCCTGATTATTTGCAGATGGGATATGGAAAAATTGTGAAATTATTGGAATTTTGAATCCTGTACGAAAGCATTACTTCAGACTGCATGTGTCATGGCAAGTCTATTATAGTATTGAATGCATTCTTAGCTTTTGCTTTCAGTGCTCAAAACTGGCTGCGCTTACTTCTTCAGCCTTATTAACTGGAAAAGGCTGCATTCTTCGAAGCACAAAACAGAACCCTTAGGTGATGGCACAAAACAGTGCCAGTAAGCCAACTGTCAATACCGACCTTATTTATCCAATAACTAAACTAAAAACTAATTTAAATCAATCTCCTTGGAAAAGCCAATTGTTCAGCACGCCCAACAATCGCTCTGAGATCAATCGTCGAACATAAGATCAATTAAAACCAGCTTAGGTTTTGGTCGGAGGACAATTCACGCCACTCGAGCTCCATGCCTATTCATTTCGCGCTCCCACAATGCAGCCCTTAAGCTCTGTTGTAAAGCAGAAATACCGCTATCACCCTCCGCTGTCTCGTCAGCACTCTAAGTAGTTCCACATTTAATTAAAGACACAGTATCCCCTTTGTTAGCACAGATAGGCTGGTCACTTTCAAGGACTGCTATCGTTTTAGCCACACACTGAAGTTAAATTCTGGAAACCATCTGTTGAAGAACCATCAAAACTAAAGTGCTGTACAGTTTTATTTGTGCCTACTCTGAGGCTGCAGGGAAGCACAGCTCTTCTCCTTCTGCAGGTTTCACTGCTATCTGTACCGGCTTTACATTGTAGATGTTCGCTCCCCCCCTCCATTCAAATAACCCTTCGGTGCAATTTGTCCTGAAATCCCAACGTCTGTCTCAGTACTGGGGCCACCTGATTTACCGTTAGCTTCGGGAATGGGGCGAACGGCTGTGAAAAGAATGGGGGAAACGAACGGCAATGCGATTGAGAACACGTGGAGAACAGAAACATTTTACAGTGAAGGTGATTCGTCTTACAGAAAATAAATAAAAAAAAAAAAAAAAGAAAGAAAAAAAAAAGAGGGAAGCAGACCGCAAGCGGCTGACAGCTGAGAAGAGCTGCAGTAACCGCTGCGGCCACACGGGTGCTGTACAGACACACCGCTCCGCTCTCAACTCCGCAATCCCCGCAGCAGCATCTCAGCCAAACAGACCCGATCCCAACGCACCGCTTCTCCCCGTTTCTCGAAGGGCTCTGCGCGCTTTGAGCACAACATCGTCACACAACGAAGAGAAACCTCTGCAAACCACTGCCCGAGGCTCCGCCGTGCCGAGACCAGATCGCAGGGCGGACGGACCAGCCCCAGCGTCCAGTCCGAAGAGCGCGCCCCGCGACCCCGCTCGCTACGAACAGCTGCGGAGCCGCGCGGCGGCACCGGGGGGCGGCCGCAGGACTCGGTACTCGCGGTCGGCGGAGCTGCCGGCCCGGGGTCGGCTCACCTGCCTCGGGCAGGGGGCGGGAACGGCGGCCCCCGCGGCTCCTCCTCACTCACCTCTCTTGCCGCGTCTCCAGCGGCCGACTTGGCAGTGGCCGTAATCCATACAGTTCAGGACGATCAAGGCAAAGGAGAAGAGGCGAAACCGCATCCTGGGCCGCTGGGGCGGGCGGGCAGCCTCCTCCGGCGGCGGCGCGCGGGGCGGGCGGAGGGGGCAGCGGCTGCTGCGGGAGCTCACGCGCCTCCCGCTGCCCTGAACGCGCGCTGCGAACTCGCGGCGCCTTCCAGCATCACCCCTGCGGTGCGCGGAGAGCGGGGGAAAGCGCGGCTCGAGCTCCGCGCGGCTCTCCGGTCCTCCCCTTTCCCCGGCTGGGAAAATCAAAACGAAGAAAAGAAACAAAAAAAAAGCTCGGTCCGGGCTGCGGGCGGGAGAGGGGCTTCGGAGCGGAGTCAGCGACAGCCCCAACTTTTTTCCCCGGCGCTACCTCGAGCGCAGCCTCCGGACCCGCGCGCCCCGGGCCGGGCTGTCAGCTTCGCCAGCCGCTATTTATCCCGGCGCAGGGGCGCACCCCGCCCACACGCGCTCAGGTCGCAGCACGGCGGGGCCGGAGCCGCCTCCCCTACCTTCCGCGGCGCGGCCCCGCGACCAGCCCGCCCCGTCGGCGGGGCCGCAAAGCTACTCGGCTCCGCGGGGCTGCCCCCCGCGCTCGGCCCGAGTCGGGGGGGAGGGAGCTCCCGGCCGCATGCGGGCGACGTCCACGTTCCCCCCGCTCCTCCTTCGCCTCCTCCCGGCGGCCGCGCCGCCCGCTCCCCCCGGCCGCCCGCAGCCGCTCGGCGGGGGCCGCCCCCCGGGGCCGCGGGATGGAGCCGCGCCGCGCTCCCGGCCATGCCGCCGCCGCCGCCCGCCCTAGCGCCGCCCGGCGCCGCGCCCCCGCCTCCGCCCGCCCGGGCCCTAGCGCCGCCCGCCACGCGACCCCCGGGGCTCGGGCTCGGCTCGGCGCGCCGCTGCCTCTCCTGCAAAGCCTCCTGGCGTGCCTGTAGCGTGCTCGCTTCGCTCCTTCTTTCTTTTCTTCCCCCAGCCTTCAGTAATTAAATATTTCTCTCTTTCAGCCCTGTTTTTAAGACCTTAAGCCACTTGATTTCACCTCTTTTCTTTCAGCTCCTAAAATCGTACCTCTCAAGCTCCCAAAGCTCTCCCCTGAGGAGCCACTTGCACCGTTCTGGAAAAATCATTCTTGAAGTCCTCAGATATACGTGCACAGAGTGACTTTTAGCCATTCCTCTCCACATCTCCACTTGGCAAACTCCGATTCCTTGGTGAAGCTGGAACCAGGCAGCAATGCCAGGAGAGGATGGAACAGGAGAGCACCCCGGAGCTCTCAGGCACACGTAGCTCTGTCCAGGAGGATTTGTCATCTCCTCACCTCATCCACTTCACTGACAGCCGCTGGACCTGGGCAGGCCTCTTCCTCCACAGCTTGGCTGATCTACCTTACCACACTGCCCTTACACCTCAGAACTTCTGACTGTATTTATCAGTATAATCATGTCCTAAAGCAGAGAAGCATCAGTACCCTTGGGCAGCAGAGTGAGTTACGAGGAATCTGAGTCACTTGCCTGGAACCAGAAGGCAGGGATAGGACAGAGCCAAAACTCAGTCCTGAGTTTTCCAGTGCTGTAACCCCTGGGCTGCCTTCCTTTGTGCTCACCTGTGGCTCAGCAGCAGTGCTACACTTGTGTAACTGTGAGGATGAATGATGAAGATTTTTACAAGTTATATGATTCGCCTCTGGTTTGCACAGCTACTCTTTGATGGGTAAAGAACTGGATGATGGCCAGGCCCACAGAGTGGTGGTTGTTGCTGGGGGCCTGTCCTGTTCTACATCTGCACTGATGACCTGGATGAGAGCATTGAGTGCACCCTCAATAAGTTCGCAGATGACACCAAGTTGGGAGGAATGTTAATCTGCCTTGGGGTAGGAAGGGCCTACAGAGGGACCTGGACAGGCCGCATAGCTGGGCTGAGGCCAACTGTATGAGCTTCAACAGCACCAAGTGCCATGTCCTGCACTTTGGCCACAACAACCCCAGGCAACACTACAGGCTTGTGGCAGAGTGGCTGGAAAGTTGTGCCCAGGAAAATGATCGGGGAATATTGATTGATGCTAAGAGGAATATGAGCCAGCAGTGTGTCCAGGCAGCTAAGAAGACAAATGACATCCTATCTTGTATTAGAAATTGCCAGCAGGAGCAGGGATGTGAATGTCTCTCTATAGTCAGCACTGGTAAGGCTGCTCCTTGAGTACTGTGTTCACTTTTGGGCCCATCACTACAAGAAAGACATTACAGCCCTGAAGCATATTCAGAGAAGGGCAACAAAGCTGTAAGGGGTCTGGAGCACAAGTCTTATGAGGAGCGACTGAGGGAACTGGAACTGTTCAGTTTGGAGAAGAGACGGCTCAGAGGAGACCTTATCACTCTACAACTCCCTGAAAGGAGGCGGGGGTTGGCCTCTTCTTCCAGTAACAGTGATAGGAGGAGAGGGAATGGCTTCAAGTTGCTCCAGGGGAGGCTCAGGTTGGATATGAAGAAAAATTTTGTCTCAGAAAGAGTGGTAACGCATTGGAATGGGCTGCCCAGGGAGGTGGTGGAGTCACCATTCCTGGAGGTGTTGAAGAAACAAGAAGATGTCGTGCTGAGTGACATGGGTTAGCGGGCATGGCAGTGATGGATTAACAGCTGGACTAGATGATCTTAGTGGTTTTATCCAACCTTATTGATTCTGTGACCACAATATAGAATAATAACTTCTGGTGACAAATCTTTATTTACCATAACTGTTATCAGAGATTTCAGGGTATGAGGTCCCACTCTGCTACTACTGTAGAGCCAGAATCTTCAGCTAACTCATCCACACCTAAGAACTAGGTCAGCCAAGGTCTTTCCAGCTCAGCGTCAGAGATGTCTGAGTGGATTCAAAGTGGTTGCTAAGGAAAAGTGCAAGAAATAAGGCTTGCATATATGTAATTTGTGGCTTATTGTTTTCTTCAGTCTACTTTTCACTCTACTTTTAACTTCTTTACTCTGATACTGGTGAAGCACTAGCACAGAGTTTCCAGAGAAGTTGTGGATGCCCCATCCCTGAAGGCATTCAAGGCCAGGATGGATGGGGCCCTGGGCCATACTCACTTATACACTGAAGCTGTCCAAAGGAGAGATGGATAGATAGATAGATAGATAGATAGATAGATAGATAGATAGATAGACAGATAGATAGATAGATAGATAGATAGGGCTTACTGCAACAGAGGTCATAAGTCACCTTAGTGGAGGATATTTAGAGGTAAACAGTTCTTCAGGATGAGTATATCCAGTCTGGGTATGCCAGAGATAGCTGAGTATAAGACTTTATTCAGTAGCAGTATCTTTAGGGTATGCAGTTACCATCTTTTGATGTGGAAGAAGGGGAAATCAAACAGAGGTGTTAACCACACCTTAAAGACAGCTTCAGGAACCACTGTTTCCTGTTTTCAGGTCTATGAACCTTGGGGCTTTGAGAATGAATCTCATCTCTAGAGATCAGCCTGGGAGTCTTTTGTGTAAGTGCTGATATCTGCACTTTCCAGCTAGTTCAGCTCCAGACCTGGATATGTCAGAAATATGTAAGGGTATAAGGGGAGTTTCAGATAGGTGGCCTGCTACCACTGAAGGCAACTGAGGTCTCCCCGAGGATAGCACAGGCTTCCAGGGGATGCAGGACTCAGGCATCTCTCCAGCTCCTTAGGCAGAACAGCATGCCACTCTTCTCTATTCTGGGCTCTTTTGATGGTCTCCCAGATCTGGAAAAGAAATACCTATTGGAAAGTATCTCCAGGTGAAGTACCTTGACCTTGTAAACAGAGGGCATGGCTTTTGTCAAGACAGATGATGGGGAACACCTGCAGACCACCAGTGGTTTGTAACAGGCAGACAGCTCAACACAAGAGGCATTTTCAAGACTGCTATAGGAATCATAGCTATGACAACTTTAAATAAATATTATTTTTATTTTATCAATATTTTTTCAATAGCTCTTTCCATGCTTGAAGGGCTGTTAAAGGGATGGTATGAAAGTAATTGTCAGAAAGATTCAGTGTTTGGGTGATGGATGCATTCTGGAGATGGGAAATAAACTCTCAATATTGCGTGAGATATAGTAGGCAGGAAGTGCTTTCAAAGAAAAGTCATCTATCTTATGCTTCCTATCATGAGGAAGAATCTGTTTGCAAGAAAAATAGCATTATAGTCAAAGCCAATGTCCAAGAACAGAGTTCCAGACAGATGTCAGACTACAAGTACATTTAAATTCACAGAATGCCGTGCTGCCGAAAGCAAGATATTTGGCCGTAAGTATCTGAATAATCATTGCGACATGATGATGGATAGAAATAATCTTTCTTGGTGTAGCTTGGTTAACAAACAGAAAGGTAAGTCACAGGCGATGACTACGATAGTTCACACTGATCAAATGTGATAGTGTTGTTTACAATAAATGTGTTCAAAGCACCAGAAAAGTCTCTTAAAGCTCTACTTTTTGTCTACACAAGCATTCGAGAAAGGCACAGATTCTGGATTCAGTGAAAGAGAGAAAAAATGACAGCTGTTAGTCACTGTTATGGGAGTGACACCTCAACTTGTGTTCTTATGAGAAGAAAATAGAAGGCAGAGGGAGAAAGCAGAAATATCTTGAAGAGACTAGTCAGCACCTGTTGGGCATCTAGAAGGTGGATTAGGATCACCTCTGAGTGAACTTCAGAAGGAACAGTAACAGGAAAGAAAGCTGAAAAGCGGAACCACAGAGCTAATGGAGAACAAAACTTCAAACGTAGCCAGCTGTCTATGATGGTTTGTAAATCAAGAAGAGTGAAGGTAACTTTGAGATTTGATTAAGAAAAAATAACTAAAGATTTTGAGAAGAATGATGTTGGTGGTTCAGAAGCCTAATTACGGGGAGAGGGAAAAGTCAAGTTATCTGTGAGGTTAATGAGCAGAGGAAGGAAAGGTACTAGGATGGATTCTGCTGGACACAATAAAACTTTGCATCTGTTTTGAGTCTCATTGAAACCATCAGAGAAGAACTCACTGTAGGCATTAAACTATGTGTGCACCATCATGCAGCATTAGGCCATTAATCAGCACTTTGTGCCTTCCAGGGAGGCTTTGTCAAAGTGAGAAACTGGGAATATGATCTGAACTGCACTGCTTGATGGACATGCTCATGGGAAGAATACATTACTGAAGGCCCAAAAAGATGATTTGGCAATAACTGAAATACCAGATGAGTCTGGGCAGCAGTTTCAGCTGTGTGGATAGCCAGGAAGGGGTGCATTGCTGAGAAGTCTCAGCAGCCAGTTTAATGCACTTGAACAGTGCTGAAATGATTCATTACACACCGTCCTGAAATCATATTATTTTGTAGAATTAGAACTCTGTTCCATGAATAGTTTTATGTGTGGTGCTCCACAGAGGTTTCACTGACTTCTACATTTCGGCTATATTAAAGCTAAAATGCTGCTGCTTTTACAGTATGAAGTAATTGAATCTTTTTATTCCTTATTGGTTTCCATAGGATGTGATCTGCAACAATCCTAACTTCATCATGTAGCAGAGAGAGATTTAAAATAAACAATACCAAAGTTAATTTTAAAGGAAATTGCTACATCACTCCAAATTGCTATACCTGGGAGAGTCAACTCCTCCATGTGTCAGTCACTGTCTTTCCCAAGATCAGAGTATCAGCAAGAATATGAAAGTCTATGTAGTTTTGTACTGCAGTAGAGGAGGTACAGCTTTTATTTTCAGAGAAAGAAATGAGTTATCTTGATGAGCTTTACAACTGAAAGAAATAGTTATATACAACCTTGCTTCCAACACTGTTTTTCTGAGTCAAATTTTACATCCTTTAAGTTCTTGAAATATACTTAATTAATGAGTTCTTCAAAATATGATCTACATTAATAATACAAGAACATTCTGCCCAGTTCTAAGCCTTCTTAAACTAGTGCAAGGCCATGGGAAGACCACCATCTGGGAGCTGGAGCGTGGCCCTTTGAGGGGAAGCTGAGGGAGCCGAGCACATTTGGGGAGGCCCTAAAGGCCCCTTCCCGAACCCACAAGAGGGTTACTGTGCAGGTGAAGCTAGGCTGCTAATGGAAGTGACAGGCAGAAGAATGGGAGACAGTGTTTATGCACTGAAATAGGAGGGTTTTCACTGGTAGCATAGAAAAGCAATTTCCCTATGGGAATGAATAAGTTCAGGAAGAGGTTTGTCCAGAGAAGCTGTAGACTCACCCTCCTTGGACAAGGCCTCGAGCAACCTCATCTCAACTCTGGTGACCCAGCTCTTAGCAGGAAATTGCTCTGGGGACCTCCCAGCATCCCTACCAACTCTATACAACCACGAGTTCCCAAAATAGGGTGAGAAGTCTGTTCTGCATCCTTCTGACACCAGCTTAGGTTCACATCAAGCTCTAACTGGCCGCACCTGGTTAATCTGAAATATCCACAGTATGCAAATCTTCATAAACAAATCTTCATAAAACTGTCTCTTGGTTTTGAAGCAACAGGAAGAATTCCAATCATATTCTTTTATGCTTTAAGCTACAATGATCTTTAAAAATTATTTTCTGCATAAAGTCAGTGAAACAAAACTATCTCATGCTCTTTTGTCAGGTTATGGAAATGTTAATAATCTCTGTGGAAAGCTATTTTCATTTTAAAAAAGTTTAGCCTCAGAAAAAATATCCGGTGACATATAGAAGAAGGCTGTAGATATTAAGAGTCTGAGATCAGAAGCAATCCAACTAAATTCTCTTACAAGTTGAGTGAGGGATCAAAGATTGTCACCATTTTGACTCTGATTTCTCTGCAACAATCAAACTTCACAGTTTCTGACCCAATTATTCAGCTTTCCTCATGAAAATCTTCCAAGAATATCCATGAAAATATTGTCTGAATGAGAACAAATTCACTAAAAATAAATGTTTTCATTGAGGGTTCAGCAAAATAAATGGAAAGGAGGTATAACGGCAAAACATAGAAAGAAGGGATAACATCCCTAAAATGACTTTAGTAGCTCTCTTGACTTTAATTTCCAGTTCTTTCAAGAAAAAAAAAAAAAGAAAAAGAAAAAGCACAGGAAAAATAATGAGAAAAATATGCTCTAAATGATGTGTGTCATTCTTGTCCAATTTGGACTGGCACAAGACAACCAGTTCCTGTCTGCCAGCTGTGGACACCATGTTTCTCTTGGAGAATGCACAATGCACAATACAGTTTGCTCGTGCATGGATATCACATTTTTAAGGTGAGAGAGCTCAAATGCCAGCTTGGCAGTTGACAATCCTTTTCTCTTGAAGAAAGGTGACTCAGTTTGCCAGCGTATAGATCAGAAAATGACTAAAAAAAAAAATCAGTGCATACCATGCCTATCAGACTTTGTGTTTTGGAATACTTTTCATCACACTCAAACTACAGAGTTGTGGTTTGCAACATGTACATATGAGTTTAAATTTGCTCTAGTATATCTTCAGAAAAATGACTTCACAAGAATGGACTCTTTTGAATGCAAAGATGAAAACTGAACTGTTTTTTTACATATTTTTTTACCTCCTTTTACGTAGATTCCCCATTTTTTGCCCCAAGCTTGACTTAACAAATGCTTTCTTGCTCTTATTCATACAAAGAAATCCACACAGGATCACAGAGTAACTGAGTTTGGAAGAGACCCTGAAGATCATCAAGTCTGGCCTGTTGCTTGAAGCAGAGCTAACCTCAGATTTAGGGTGGGTTGCTGAGAGCTTTATCCACCTGAGTTTTGAAGATATTTGAAAATGTAAATTCCACAGCCTTTCCAGGAGACCCCTTCTGAGACTTGTTCACCCTCACAAATTACTGCCATATATCTGATTCAAACTGTGAATTTTACCCCTTGGCCTTTCCCAGTACACCTCATCTTCTTTTAATCCACCTTTACATGTACATTTGTAATGTATTTGTCTACTAATTTATACATAAATATTTGTATATTGCTGGCTTTTCTGTTTTCATTATTTTCCCTTTACTTTTACATTTAACTTCCTCTATTTCTTTGCTACCTACACATCATACAATATTGAAGTTTCTTTGACATCTTCAAGACTTGCCAACATGACATCTACCTCATGTTTTCTGTTTTTCTTGATTACAGAAGAAAAAAAGCAGCAAACATGAGAGTTGTTGCAAGGATAAGCGTTGGCAATAAAAAACGGCTGTGACATCAGAGCTTGCAGAGTATTTACTTCTAACAGAGGCACAGTACAGCATAGATAGATTTTGTGTAAAACAACTTATCAGAATAATCTAATTTTGTAACTGGTTTTGGAGGAGTGTTCCAGTATAACTTAGAGATCTTTAATATCTGTTGTTAATAAAGTTCTAAATGTTGTGATGTTAACCACATGATTTCTCCAGTATATATATTTAGCAATAAAGTGATTACAATATTTGTTGGAATATGTAAGAAGTATTTCTGCCAAGTGATAGTAAAGAAAAGACTTAAAGAAGAATTTTGGGCAGTTGAGAATCCCTAGATAAAATCCTAACAAATTGTGTAGTTAATCTGCAATGAGTTTAAGAAGTAAAACTGCCTTCATTAATATAAAAACATATGTCCGAAATACTTGCATAATCTGTAGAATATTGCACTTCTCCACTGTCACCTCGTTGATTACCCCGTGTCTTATTTATCTGGCAAACAAAGCTGAGGAAAAGAAATTAAGAGAGGTTTCATTATTATTCTCTCTGAAACACTGTTACCTTCTTCAGCCCATCAGAGAAGAAAGCTGGGATTGGCAGATAACCCTACAAGAGAGGAGCCAGGGTCACACCAGTGGTGATGCTAATAGGAAACAGACGTGAAACATCACTTTACTCAGGATACCAGCCCTTGGCATGGTGTTGGGACAAATATCCACACACTGAAAAGAAGGTTTCCAGTGAAAGAGCAAGAAAAGGAGTTACATTCAGTTTTGCCAGAGGAATTCCACTGATGTCCCCAAGGAAATATTTTTACAACTTGAGAGGTCACAACAGTTTTTTAATTTAAAAACTGCAAAAACCACAGTAGAATCTTGTTTTGTTTTGGCTCTATACTCGGCTAATAATGATGGGAGCTGAATGCCAGTTTTTCATAGAATCATAAAGGTTGGTGAAGACAAGTAAGATCATCTATTTCAATCATCAACCCATCACCACCATGCTCATTAACCCATGTCACTCAGTGCCACATCTCCTTATTTCTTGAACACCTCCAGGGACTGTGACTCCACCACCTCCCTGGTAGCCTGTGCAAATACAACCACTCTTCTAGTGAAGATTTTTTTCCTAATACAAAACCTGAAGCTCCCTGGGAGAAGAGGCTGACCCCCACCTTGCCACAACCACATTTCAGATAGTTGTAGAAAGTGATAAGGTCTCCCCTGAGCCTCCTCTTCTCCAGACTGAACAATCCCAGTTCCCTCAGCCACTCCCCATAAAACCTGTGCTCCAGACCCTTCACAGCTCCACTGTCCTTCTCTGAACACGCTCCAGGGCTGCAATGTCTTTCTGGTAGTGATGGGCCCAAAACTGAATGGCTTTTTGCTTTATTACATTTTGGAAAGATAAATCATACAGCTTCTGGAACAAACATGTAACCTTAACTGTCCTTACAGTAGGATAAAGCTAAACAGTGAGGGGGAAAAAGTGCAATCTTAAGGTTATCTTTCTTCAGTGTGAAATGAAGTTATAAAATAGAACAGAAGAACTGCGAGGTCAGAATAAGACTGCTAGAGACAAAAGCATAAACCACAGCACATAAGAAGAGTTAGGCTTTAACCATGCCTTTAGTAGAGTAACATGGTCTAGAGCAGTCATAGGCATGGGGTGGTAGTTGCCCTGGATGACCTTATTGGTCTTTCCAACTTTAGTGATTCTATGGCTCTGTGCTGCTAATCTTCTGCAGAGAGCCCTTAAATTTCACTCTTAAGAGACTAAAAGGCTTAAATAAGTATTAAAGGACTCAGTCCTGCACCAGCAGAATAATACAAACAGTAATCGAGTAAATGATATCCACCTTTAATTACTGCTTCCTTTTGGACCATTCTTTTTTTTTTTTTCTCCATAGGGCCTTTTTAAACAGAATTAGTGAGGCCATGCCAGAGATATTTCACTTTGCTTTCCCTGAAATCAACACTGAAGTTTTCATTACCACTTAAATGAATATCTTGGGACTGGAGATGGAACTCTGTGATGATTTTGTTGCTTAATATCAGCTTTTCTCCCTGGGTAAAACACAAGTTTTGGGTTTTCAGACAGCATGACAATTAACAAAGGGAATATAACAAAGCACATGGCACAGTCTAAAAACAGCTATTGATCAGCTGCAGTGCCCTCATGACATTCTCAAACCTTCCTTCACCCCAGCCCTGGTTTGGCCCATCACTGAAAGCTGAATATTTTTGGATTGATAGCTGGGTTGGTGAATACAACCAGTAATAACATTGGGCCCCAGCCCATCCCCTGCTGCTTAGTTCTGCTGTGGAACAGCATCTTGCACAGTAAGCAGTTGTTGCAGTATCAAAATCCACATTTTATTATCATGGGACGTGGCTGGGAAAGCTTCAAGCAACTGATTTTGAAAGTGAATTCATCTTGTGCTATTGCTGTCCCCTTTGCAGTGCCACTGTTCTTAAGATTAGAAATATTAAGATGCTTTTTAAGTATTTGGAAAAGGTGAGACACCATAAATCTTGTGCTACATATATGTGGAATAGAAACTGGGGGCTGAATCCCTGAAGAGCTTTAAGGATGGATCAAGTATCTGAATATCTGCACCTAAATTTCACCTGAATTATTGCACCTAAATCCAAAATTGAAAAAATGACAAAACCAAAACCTCTCCCAGGTTGCTCCTCATTTTGCAGTCTGTTACCTCCATAGCAACTTTTAGTCTGATTTCAAATACCCTTTAGGAGAGGAGTTTTGTGTCTACCTCAAACCAGCAAATGTGAAAGGCAGAGCTTTTCTCTGACAGCATCATTCTCAAACTCCAAATGCAGAACAGGCACAAAATGTGTATTGCTATTTTCAGTCTATCACCCTCGTCCTGTTGGAGTGTTCTACCACATACATTTTGAAAAAATCTCTCACAATGGCCCACTTGCAAAATGTTTTGCCTGAAGACTCAGTCAGTATCATAAAATCATAGAATGGCCTGGGTTGAAAAGGACCACAATGATCATTTGGTTTCAACCTCCCTGCTATGTGCAGTCACCAACCATCAGACCAGGCTGTCCAGAGCCACATCCAGCCTGGCCTTGAATGCCTCCAGGGATGGGGCATTCACAACCAACTTGTGCACCCTGTTCCAATGTGTCACCACCGTCAGGGTGAAAAAACTATATCCAACTATGGATATAGTTTATATATATACGTATGTATAGTTTTTTTAACATATGTTTACTAAAACTGTATCTAACTATGTAACTATTTTCCCTCATTTGCCTGATAATACCTGTATGGGAACTGCTGAGTCACGGCCTGAACCTCTGATTGATCACCTGAGGCGAGCCATGAGTCAGCCAGAGGAGCACAGGTGAAGGCAATTCACCTGTGCTGCCGGAAGGGGTGGAGCCAGGCTCCACCCCTCCTAGACCTATTTAAGAGCTGGCTACCAGAGGGGAAGGATCTCTTCTGGAGATCATCTCTCTTGGTGTCTTCTGGTGAGCTCAGCTGAAGGGTAAGCTCTTCCACTTATTCTCTTTTGTGATCATTGTCTACCTTGCTTGATTCTCTCGATTATATTGTGATTACAACATCTTGATATCTGTTGATTAAACAACTATATTGCAATTATAGCATCTTGATTATATAATACCCAAATCTCCAATTCTGAATGTCTTCAAAGAATTCAGGAGGAGAAGGTAGGGCAGGCAGGTGGATGCAATCTATATCTTCCTTCTTGCTGCTGGGTCCCTATGGTGCACTGAACCAGGATTTATTAAATTAGAGGGACACAAGAAAAACCAGTCTGTAGCATCAAAAAGACACATCCTTGAGCTTTCAGTTTCTATGCCTCAAAAGATGTCCATCATCAGTCACTAGAGAAAACTTTATTTGGGTTAAGACATCATCGATCTCTACAGCAACCTGAAAAGACGTTGTAGCAACGTGGGGATTGGCCTCGTCTCCCAGGTAACAGTGGTATGATGAAAGGTAATGGCCTCAAGTTGCACCGGGTGGGGGTCAGGCTGGATATTAGGAAAGATTACTTCTCAGAAGAACTGGTGAGGTACTGGCACCAGCTGCCCCGATAGGTGGTGGAGTCATGACCCTGGAGGTATTCAAGAGGTGTAGACAAGGTAGTGAGGCCCAGCCAGTATGAATTCATGAAGGGCAGGTCCTGCTTGACCAGCCTGATCTCCTATGATTGAGTGACCAGTCTGGTGGATGAGAGAAAGGCTGTTGATGTAGTCTACCTACTGTCCAACAAAACATTTGACACTGTCTCCCACAGTATTCTTTTAGAGAAGCTGGCTGGTTTGGGGCCCCCTCACTACAGGAAAGACATTGAGGCTTTGGAATATGTCCAGAGAAGGGTAATAAAGCTGTGAGGAGTACAGGTCTTATGAGGAGTGGCTGAGGGAACTGGAATTTAGTCTGGAGAAAAGGAGACTAGGAAGACCTACAACTACCTTAAGGGAGGTGGTGGCAAGGTGATGGTCAGCCTCTTCTCCCATGTAACTAGTAATAAGACTAGAGGTGATGGCCTCAAATTCCACCAGTGGAGATTCAATTTGGATATTAGGAAAAATTTTTTCTCTGGATGTGGCTACATGCTGGAACATGCTGCCCAGGGAGATGGTGGAGTCACCATCCCTGGAAGTGTTCAAGAAACACTTAGATGTTGTACTTAAGGACATGGTTTAGTGGGAAATATTGGTGATAGGTGGACAGTTGGACAAGATGTTCCTAGTAGTCTTTTCAACCCTTATGATTCTTTAATTCAAAACCACTTCAGAAGGGAGCCTCCTTTGTGTATCCTTTAGAGCAGTCAGAAAGCAAACACGCTGTGGTCAATAATGATGAAGTTGCAGTGAGCAAAGGAAGTAACACATCTCCCGCCGGGCTTCAGTATGCTGTTTTGCCTCCCCACCACCCTGAATCATGGTGCTGCTCATAGAGAGCTCTCATCTACACCTGGACTTCCTCAGCAGTTCTCCATGCAACAGATCAGGGAAGGTTTTGGTGTACTGTGAAGGGCGCAGAATTCTGTGGTTCACTGGCTTGCATCCATCTACTATTTCAAGTCTTAAAAAATACCTATCATGAGTCAAGGGTGGGAAAATTTTCAAAAAGAGAACCAGCACTAATAGTGTTTGCTGAACCTCACTCGTTTGCTTTGGCACATATCTTGTAGTCCTCAAAACTGCAGAATGTGATAATCCAGAGCATGGAAACACCTCTTCATCCGAGCTACAGGAAGTCCAGATCAGTATTTGCATGTCTGATATCATCCAATGTGCAGATATGGCAAAGTAGCTGCCTGCCAGGTTAGACAAGACGTGTAATAAATGGCACTGGTTTGCTACTTCAGGTTAAAATTCACATTTATCACCAAGATATCTTGTCAGACGTTTGATGCTTACATTATCACTGTCTGCAGGGAATGGATGGTACAGGAAGGCAGGGAGCAGCACATACACCTCCAAAGCTAGAAAAGTTTTTTCCATGTTGTTCCTTCTGTAACAAGCTATATTTGCTGTTTCTGTACCTTCATTTGGATTCTCAAGATTGTCACAACGTGCTGGAATGTGACCAACACAGAAAGCGGTGAGCATAGAAGAGACCAAGTTGGTTGGGTCACAACATATAGCTTTGTCAATAAAGCCTGTCCTGCTCACTGCCCAACCAAACTGCTCATCACTGTTTGGAAGATGCCTGGAAAAAGGCAAACGGTGCTGTACCCAGGAGGACGTAAGTAGGAGCCGGGGCCAGCCAGCAGCAGCATGATATGCTGAAAGACAGCAAACCCATTACACACAACTGTAAAATCAGCCATAATTAGAGGGATGTGGAAAGAGAGGAAAATTTCTGAGGAGCTAATTCTACACTTCTTAGATGGGAGGGCTGTAAATCACCTTTTTTATCAGTGCACTGGTAATACTGTTGCAGCACAAAATACTGCTGGCAAGAGGGCAGCCCTCTCCATGCCATTATCCAGCAACGGTATTCTTACTCACTCAGGCTATATGTCATTCTTATATTGAGCTTCTCTCTTGAGAAATGCAAACTAATTTTAAAGGAAGATGGCTCTTCCAGAACGCTCTCCATCTACATTCATGCCCAGAGTATGACTCAGATGTTTGGAAAAGGAGCAGGACATCTTTCTGTCTTCAAAGACCCCATCAGTACCCTTAAAACATTTTTCCAGACCTCCACCAGAAGTCAGCCTTGTCCAGTCCTGTGCCAGATCCTGGCTGCACCCATATTGCAATTGCTGGGTAGGAACCAATTTATCTCAGACATCACCCTTGTGTGGACAGATTGCGCTCGTGGAGAGCTTGAATTTCCATTCAAGGCAAGAGGGAGCACATACTGCCAGCCTTGGGGAAAGCATTCCTAACAAGTTCTATGGCCCTGTCCTGGGGCCTGACTTTAGCCCTAGCATGGCTGTGACGTTCTTTTTTAAGTATGGGTGCCTTGCACTGCTTGGTACTTGCACATTTCCATTCAGCTATCTCAAGCACAGAAATGAATACAGCCACAGAAAGGCTGAGGATGGCAGAGACCTCTGGAACCATCAGGTCTAACCCTGCTCAAGCAGGCTCACCCAGAGTTGGGGGCCCAGAACTAGAGCAGTCAGATTTTGAATAACTCTATGGATACTCTATGACCTCTCTGGGCAAGCTGTGCCAGAGTTTGATCACTTGTACAGTAAAAATATGTTTTCTTGTGCTCAGATTTAATGGAATGCTTTTTAATTTGTCTTACCTTGTCACATAGCACCGAGAAAGCCAGTATCCCTCTTATTCATGCTCCTCCACCAAGTATTTATACGCCTTGATAAGAATCCCCTGAGCATTCCACTCTCCAGACTTAATAGCCCCTTCTCTCTCAGCTCCTTCTTCAATAGAAGATGCTCCAGTCCTTTCACTATCTTTGTGGCCATTCTCTGGGCTCACTCCAGGAAGTTCACGATTCTCTTGGGATCACTTGAGTACGTCCATTTCTCTCTCAAATGGGATAAATGAATGGTGGCACAGAAATGCCAGCTGAGATGGACACAGTCCTGACTCTGTTCGGGTAGCACAAGGACAACAGGTCTGAGTCTTATTATGGAGAACCTCATCAGACAAGCTGATAAGCCACCAAAACATACAGTCCCAGATTCATCAGAATAGAGGTCACAAACATTATGTGACAAGTATGATCTCAGCACTTGACTTGGTACTCTTTTTGTACCACCAAGTCAGCAAATCTGGCTGAGGTAGCTCCAGCATGCTTAATTATACCTCCAGTGGTCTGCACCCAGTTTTGCTCTTGCTTTTCCACTGTAATACTTATAATATTGACCAAGGAGTTGATTCATTATTATGATTTGGTTTTTCAGTCTTCCTTGGGAAGCAGAGAGCTTTCGTAAAAGCAAACAGTATCTTAACAGATAAAATATGCATCCTTATATGTTATACGTGCCCAGGTTAAGACTGAGGATGTATAGGAAAAATCCTGCAGTATTACAAAATTTTTTTGAACAAACACTGGAAGAAAGTCAACTTTGAGTTAACCACTTGAAGCTAGCAATTAGCATGGCTACACTCAGAATGATTTTCTTTGTGTCTGTCTCAGTTATCTCTGATATCATTAGCTGATGCGTCAACCAAAAAAGCTGTCACTACTGACAAGCTACTGGGGAGTTTTGCTCAAACCTTTCCCTAAATTGTGCTGTTTTGTATGTGAGGTATAAAAAGCATGTGTGTTTGTGTTACTGGCTTCTAGGTTAATAGCCTGTTTATTTTTCCTTGAGACAGCTCTTTGGCTTTCAAAAAAGCACGCAAACACTGATTATAAGGGAATAACTAACACTTGCTGGAGTAGAACTGCTCCAAGAAACCATTCAAGAAGTGCAAAAACAGAAAGACAAAAAGCCACTCCAATGCTTTCCTGAAAGGTGAGATATTTAAGTTCCAAATCAGCAAAAGACAGACTACGCCTGCAGCTGAGACACATGCTGAGACAAGGCATCACACAACCTCCCCTCCTTCTTATTTTCTCTGTTTTCTTTCTTGGCCAGGTCTGAGAGCTGCACTCGGGGTGTGAACCACACAGGCTGGGCACTGCGTGCACACACATCACACCAGGAGTGCTTGGAAAGCTGTGCCTGCGTGCATGGCCTCGGGATCTCAGCCACGCAGGGAGCTCAGCAGCCCCAGAGGTTGGATTGCAGCTGGGAAAGGCAGCACAGATTTAAATTGTGGATTTAAGCACCTGGGGGGTGAAAGGAGTGATTTCCACTAATTCATCCTGTGGGGTCACACAGGGACACTGCTGTTGACAAAAGCTGCAATGGTTATCAGCTAGATGCCCAAACTGCTCTAATCCCACTGGCTGATTGAAGAAAGATAGTTGAATACAGACTGCTTTTACATGTTTCTGTCTGCTGAACTAACACATGCAGCCTAGTGTGCTAAGCAGCACGTTTCTTCCTTCTCTGTCAATGAAGTTATGTTTAAAAATGAAACATGAAGAAAACACCATACTGTAAGTCTTTAAGGATCCAAGTAATATTTGCAGTAAATCCCCCACCTACTTGACACTGGATGTAAAAGTACAGTTAGCACACTGTTCACTAGAAAGTTAGGCAGAAAATTTTAGGGATGTACAGTGTGGCTAGGACAGTATTGCTATAGAAGCCCTGGCATAACCTGACTCTTTGATGTTCACTGGGTGATCCTAGCTTTTCTATGACTTTGCTATGGCTTTGCAGATTGAGGTAGGTGTTTTTAAACACACTACATCTGCACTGTGAGCATCACCTAGCAGGCAGGCAGGCAGCAGGAATACAACCAGTCCAGTTAGGGGCTGATCTGCTGGAGAGGAGCTCTGCAGAGAACCTGGGTGGGTGTCCTGGTGGACAACAGGTTGGCCATGAGCCAGCAGTGCGCCCCTGTGTCCAAGAGTGCCAATGATATTCTGGAGTGCATTTAAAAGAGCATGGCCAGAAGATCAAGGGAGGTGATCTTCCCCCTCCACTCTTCTGTGGTGAGGCCACAAGGATGATGATGGGCCTGGAGCATCTCCTGTCTCAGCCTTTCCTCATACACCTGGGACCGCTGAGTCTGGAGAAGGCTGAGGCAGGATCTCTCATCACTGTTGATAAATACAAAAAGTGCAGGAGTCAAGTGGATGGGATCAGATTCTTTTCAGTGGGTAAGACAAAGGGCAAAGGGCACAAACTGGAACACTGAATGTTCCTTATGTACACAAAGAAAAACTTCTTTACTGCAAGGGTGACAGAGCACTGGAACAGGCTGCCCAGAGAAGCTCTAGAGCTCCTTCTCTGGAGATATTCAAGGTCCATCTGGATGCCTGCCTTTGTGACCTGCTGTAGAGAACTGCTGTAGCAGTGGGGTTGGACTAGATGATCTCCAGAAATCCCTTCTAATCCCAACAATTTTGTGATTTGACAGCACCAGGACGCACAAGCCACCTGGAACAATCACACTCCATAAATTTCTGCCCTCACTTTAGATCAATCTAGTAATAATAAACTGATTCTTACAGTTCCTGGCAGGCCACCTCAGTATGAGAAGCATTCTCCCCCTTGTTCAAGCCAACGATCTCCCAGCCAGACTGCTCCTCTAACTCTGGGAGGTTTGGACTGTGCTGACTCCTTGCTCTCAGCCGTCCTCACGCTGTATTATTTACTTGCAGCTCCTATGAAAATTCTAGTTTGGAGCCTTCATCAGATTGATAGCAAGAGCTGTTCCCCCAGCAGAGAGCTTGCTTCGGCGTCACTTAATAAATCAGAGTTCCAACACAAGAGAAAAAAAATAAAGTATGTTGGAAATTTAGAATTGGATCTTTTCTGTCATTCTTCTCTCATCACAAGTAAACCAAAGAGGAAAGGAAGAAGCCTGTGGTACTAGAAGCCTTTGGATTGTTATAAGTACTAACCAAAACCTCCAACCAGCTGCCAGAGACTACTTTCCCCAAGCTTATTATTCCATTTCTGTTTCTGCCATTTAACTCCTCAATTGTAATATTTCCATGCAAACAGCATGGTGTGCCTGAAATATCTTATCAAGGAGAAACCAAACTGCTTTCTCTCTTGGAAGATGGGTGGGATTTTTAATGAGCCAACAACAAAAAAAAGACCAGATAAAATTAAGAGAAAAACACTGGACTATTTTATCCTCTTTCTTTTCCCCAAATGCTTTGCCTGGCTCTCCAGCCCCACCATTGCCATTAACTAAAGTAGAAAGATATTCAGAGAAAAAGTTGCCAGGTCATCGGCCAACAACCCCTTACACTGATGCAAATTTAACACTTCTTCCACATATACATGGCCATTAACACTTCTATTTTCTCCACACCCCAGCTCTCATTTCCTCCTACCTTTGCTCAGTACTTACTGATTCGTTTCTAACAGCTTCTTTTGTCTTCTCCACAACACACTTAGCACTGTTTGTGCTTTCCCCCCAGTCTTCTCTTCCACTTCTGCATCCCATTTCTTTAGATATCTCTTTCAAACTCTCCTCTAGAGCAGAGACTTTCCCCCATGGCTTCCCCTTGCACCCTTCGCACTCCCTTGTGACAGTCTATAAAAAAGTCCTCAGTTCAAGCATATCACTGAGCTGTAAAGAACTTGTGTGAGGCATGCAGTGCATCTCAGATTCCCTGCTGCAGTCTGCACAAATTGATGGATGCTGTCTGTTATGGAAGGATAATGCCAGGTGGTAGATATACTTTTATATCCTATTTGCTTTCCTCACATAACACAGAGTCAACATATAAAGGGGGTAAAAAGAGGGTCCTGTGATGATCCCCTCCAAACAAATCCAGGATCTAGCAGACAAAGCAAAGGTAAAGAGAACTTATTAGGCTACTGAAACCTGTGTTCATAAACTCACACAATTAACTTCTTTGTAGCTTTGGCCCACATGTTAAACAGCCCTACTGACTCTAGTGCTACACTTCAGTAAAGCACTTATACGATAGGCTATAAATAATGTGCAATTCCCTCCCCCCCCCCCCCCCCCCCAAGGAAATTCTGGTTTTAGCATTTTATCAGCTTTCAGTTCTGCTGCCTTCTAACAAGACTTTCTGAGGATTTTTTTCTTCTGAGATGAATTTGGTGGTGAGTGGGAGTGAAGACAGAAATCCAATAAGCCCGTAGGCAATTGCTGCACTGGCAGTGTGCAGTGCTTTTTATTTTGAAACTGGCATGAAGGCCCTCTAAGTAACACAAGCTTTTTTTTTTTTTTTTTTTTTTTTTTTTTTGACAGAGCTGACAAATTATATAACGAGATGCTGTCTGATAGTTTTTTGGGAGGATTAGGAGGAATGAAGTCAAAACGAAAAGCTCACTTCACATCAGGGGTATTTCCTCAACATACTATTAAAGGAAGCACCTTTATCCAAAGAACTCCAATGGCACTTCAAGCGCTGTAACCAAGACTTGAATTATCATGGCTACCCAAATTAGGTTTCTCTTGGTCTTCACTTGGACATATCATTAGTAAGTTGATAATCACAAATGTTTGATGTCTCGCAAATCCTGTTTACTGTGTGGGAGGGGGCTTCACAAATTATTGGCACCTTTGAATGGTGCAAATAATTTTTTAGCCTTCAGAACTAAGGCCATGATGTATTCGTAACGATCAGAGATGGAATTGGTGATTCAAGAGGTGTAATGACAAGGGGACTAGCACAGTCGGAAGGTATTGCAAAAGGAAAAGTGCTCACCCATCTCTGAAGATCAAGGCTCACAAGGGAAACTCTACAAGCATGGGCTCTCCAACTAGAGATTCTTCCCCAGTGGCAGTCAGCCCTTAAATGATGTCTAAGAGAGGTGCAGCCAGACTCCATCCCTTTCAGTCACACAGCTGAATTGCCTTCACCTGTGCTCCCAGGACTAACTAGATCCTTTCCCCAGGTGATCAATCAGTGGTTCAAGACATGACTCAACAGTTACCACACAGTAATCCCAGTTGAATTTGTGCAAGAAACTAACACCTAAACACACTGAAAGCTAAAATAGTTGTGTCTTTTTTTTTTTTTTTTTTCCTCTAACTTTATTTGAATCCCCTGTAGGCCAGAGAAATTATGTCATTTCCCACTCTTGGTTGGTCTTTATATTCAAACTGTGCAACATACAAACTATAACTTTTGTACTAATACCTTCTAACAAATGTTTTGCAAACTTTGGAGGCTGACTGCCTTCAGCGAGTTTCAGATCCTTCAGGCACCAGGAAGCATGGAACAGAGAGGAAAATAACTTGAAAATAACTCTCTATTTTACATATGCTTAACAGTCAAAATTTCCTCCATTAAGAACAAGCTTTTTTCCTCCAAAAATCTTAGGAAAAGTGTTTTCACATCAAAGAAATTACTCATCACACCACTCTGGCAGGATGGAAGGATGAACTATGTTTTTATGTAAGATAAACTTGTACTATGTAAATATTATTACCTTCTTATTTACTCAAAACATATCCATCTAGTAATAAAGGGAGGAAACAAGGATCCTTGAAACATGCTCATTAAAGCAGTGAAAATAGGCCAAAAAAATTAAGTATCATCTGAAGAAATAATATCATGTATTTCTGTGCCCTTTTTAGAGTACTAGGATATGAAAACACTGAAATAGTTGGTTAACATCACAATACTCTAAGAAGGTGCTTTAACTCCTTACTGCAGGCACAAAAGTTCCATGTTGAAGCCAGGTACACAAGCCACGCATCACATCCAGTCTTGTATTAACCATGACATCAAAACCTGCTTATGCATTCAATAAAGAGCCCTTAGGTACAGCATGAGATAAATACCATGCCTTGTGCTCACTAGGGTTAACAAATAAGCGTTCCCAACTTGGACATAAAAAGGTTTCTGACCTAGTGACTTCTGCATATGCTGCCAATGGTTATTATCAGAGGAATAAAACCTCGAGTCTTGTAGCATGGGATCCAGTCTGTGGGAGCTGAGCAGCAGGGCTAGCTCCAATTCGCATACAGCTAGCCCTGTACTGCTAGCCCTCTCACCAGCACCCAGGTGTTTCCTTGTGCCAGTCTCCTATGGACACTGGATGTTCAGAGTATTAAAACCTCAACCTAGTTAAATAGGCTTAAACGTTCACATAGTTAGCACTAGATTTCTCTTCACAGCTATCTTAGTATGTCCATAGCTGGTACTTAATTATCTCCAGGAAAACAAGCTCCAACATTAAAACCTAATGCATATTTTCATGCTCCTTGAGCTATAGAACATGTTTATACCACATCATGATTTTACTGGCTACTAAAGATCAAATGTGTCTGAAGTCCATGACTTAAGAATGCAAACTCTCATAAAGGATGTCTAGGAACACAGGATAAAGAACTTTAGTCCGCATCACTAGCACAGTGTAGATGTGTGGACTTGCTGTTTCCAGTCCAACTGCCACCATGAAACGTACTCTTTTACAGAGGGATTGTAAAGAGGAAAAAGGGATTGTATACCATTTGAATTTAAAATGCCTCCATAACACTGAGGACACAGAACAAGAAACAAACATCCTATCTCCAAGGTGGTGCTTGTGCAGTAGAACCAAGAAAGGTGCTGAGGTGTAGCTTAATGTTTAGCTCAGACTGCAGAAGTACCATAACCAACCTTTACTTCAGTAACTTAATATATCCTTGGACAGCTATAATTCAATGATGCTTTTGCTCTTTGTAAAGTACCACTCATTCCTGAAGTGAAAATATGCATTAGGAGGCTTGCAGAGAAGCATCTCCATCTATTTAAAAGTATAGTTTATTCACTCAGGACTGCATTATACAAGCAAAAAAAGAGTTATTTTATAGCCTGTTAGCTTGCTGCTAAGATCTGGTAACAAATATTTTGTAACTGTGCTCCTGATGCCAGTTGTCTTCTTTTCATAGGATACAGGATTTATGAACGTGTCCACAGGGAGCTCACATGCAATTCCTATGCATGTTTTCCACAACTTGTTCTCAGTACTGAGCAACATGTCATAACAATACCCACTGTCTGCATCATTTTGCTATGAGGAGGCAGGTATTTCTTCACTGCTGCCGTGTTTACTTACAAAGATAGTACACCAAGGCATCCACAGAAGGCACAAGGTAAACATAGATTTCCAGCAGTGTGTCAACCACGATTTCCAACTCCCTCCATTTGCCTATTCCAACAAATAGAAGAATTGCCTTTCCCATTCACAGGAAAGCTACAGCCTCACGATGTTTCTACACACCTGCCTTTCCAAGCTGCTGACACTGCTCATAGCCACCTGATTTTGCTTGTTAAAGCTCATTAGCAGTAAGATAATTAGTGGACAGGGAAAGAACATAACTTGCACACTGGGAGATCCTCATACCATTCTTACACTTCCACATGCTACAGGGAGCTTGTTATTTGAGGCAGAACCCTATTTGTTTAAGAATTCTTGAATGGATGCTGTAGGAGTTATTTCTGTGTTCATCTGCCATCAGAAGACATTGCAAAACGGTCATAAAATTAAGAAATGACCAACAACCTAGCCCTCAGAAAAAAAAAAAATAAATAAATCACAGCTTTACAGATTTGCACTTTTCTATCTTTAAAAAGACTGTAATCTTTTAATCTTTTCTACTAACAGAGAACTTGACAACATAACATTGCAAATGCTCAAGTTTACTGGAAAAAAAAAAACTTTGTTCAAAATGCCATTGCAGGAGTAAAACTAGAAGACTTCTCCATCCTCAGTCTTCCTCCCTCTTCCCTCCTGTTTTTTCTTTCGATTCTCTTTCCAAAAAATCTTCAAAGTTCTTCATCTCTTCCCCTTTCAAGGACTCCTTCAGACAGTCGCTACAAATATTTTTGTGAAACAGTCAAAAGATGCACAAAGTTGATATCATCATGTAACTTAAGGATGAGAGCAACTATTCTTGGATGCTTATAAAACATCACTACTAATATTTATAAAAGATTAGTCAATGGAAAGAAAGTTATGATGGAATTTGCAATTGTCATGCTTAAAATGAGTTTCATCTACTGCCAGCCTCTTGCAACACATGCTCCAGACAGCTTCATCCTTCGGCTGAGAACATGTTTTGCTTCCCAGTTTTGTTTGTTTCAGTCACAACTCTATTTTGTGAAGACTTGAGTTTGACATGTTACTGAAACTCACTGCAGCAAGCAGTTGATCCCATAAAGGCTCATACTTCTGGAATTTAAGCAGTGCTACAGTCTGCACACACCTCCTTGTATACGCATATCCAAAAGATGAAAGGTCAGAAAAACCTGAAGAATTGAAAGCTGTAACATGACAATGATTTTAAAACTGAATGACTATACTCAAAGAAATTCTTACTGCCAAAAGTGAAGAGGTACCTGGGTCATTTCCCCTCTGTTCACAAAAAAAAAAAAAAAAAAAAACATTCAAATTTTATCTCATTTAAAATTCTTTAATTATTACACAACAGTACTGTGACTGCATTATCAAACAGAACATGGCTATTACGCTATTTGGATTGTTCTAAAGCTACTTCACTTAGTAGCTTGGCACTATAATAATTTGGAACAAATTCACACTTTGCAGTTTCATCACTCTCAAGAGAAAACTTGAGAAACAGCAAGAAGCTCAGCATAGATGAATGTGGTCAGCTCTAGGAAACTACAACACCAAATACTATCTTCAGCTCTGATTCTGCCCACCCTCCTCCCTCCCCATTCTCATCCTGGGAACTAATCCCATATATTAGCAAAGCGAATCCTTGTGCATTAGAACAGCTTTCTGTATTCATGTGTACAGACCAAAACAACTCACTATTAACTGCTAACTTCCATCAGGGCAGCAAAATTGTTCTGACAGTCATGGGATGAGAGGCATCAGTAAGAACAATAAGCAGTATTTATTAAAGCAAAATTATAGAATGATTGAATCACTTGAGTTGGAAAGGACCTCTAAAGGTCACCTAGTTTAACTCCTTTGCAATGAACAGGGACATCCATAGAGATCAGGTTGCTCAGAGTTTGGTCCATACTAAATGTCTCTAAGGACAGGGCATCCACAAACCACCTCCCTACAAAACCTTTTCCAGTGCCTCATCACCATTATTGTAGAAAACTTTCCTTATATCTACAGAAAATCTGTCCCTTTTTAATTTGAAGTCACCTCCCCTCATTCTGAAACAACAGGCCCTGCCACAGAATCTGTCACCTTCCCTCTTACAGCACCCTTTTACATATTGAAGATCTGCTATCAGGTCTCCCTGAAGCTCTCTCTTCTCCAGGCTGACCAGCCCCAGCTCTATCAGCCTGCTCTCATAGGGAAGGTGTTCCATCCCTTGTACCATATCAAGAAAGATAATTCGTCAGTATTATTCCTTTATACTTAACAAAAAAGCACAAAACATTACAGGATTAGAGACTGTAATACACTGATAAATCAGATTTAAGCATTTACTGGAAACTACTACAAATACTCTGCTGAATTGAAGTGTGTTTTAGAGTTATTAGTACGCATATTAATACATCTGACATATTACAATAAAATGATTTAGATTGAAAAGAACCCCTGGGATTCATTGAGTTCAACTCCTTGCTCAAAGTTGTAACTTTATTAACAATGTTCGTTAACATTATTAACGTTCGTAACGTTATTAACAATGCTCACATACTCAGTTGAGCATTTCTAAGGGTAAACATTCCTCAGTCTCTCTGGATGACTGGCTCCTGTGCTTGAAGTAAAAAAAAAAATTACTTTTTAAATCTAATTGGAATTTTCCAATTACAATTTACTTCCAACCGTTTCTTCTCACTCTACACCAATGGACTTTCAAAGAAGCTCTAGCTTGAAGTCTCCAATTACGTACCAACAAAGACAGCAATGAAATCTGTTCTTTGCCTGCTTTACTTAAGGAACATGCAGTTCCCTCAGATGGAGGTTTTATATCACGTGCTCTTGACTCCTCACTCTTTTGGTGGTAATCCCCACTGGACTTGCACAAGATCAGTATCTGCCTTATACTAGGGTTGTTCCATCCCAGACACAGGACTTCACACTTTGCTTTGCCAAAACTCAGACAATTCCCATCAGTCAATTCCTCTAGCCTGCTTCACTTATTCTGAATTACAACCTTGCACTCCAGCAGGTGGATTGCTCCCTACCTCCAAGGTTGGTACTGCAAACTGTATGTGATTAGACAGACAGAAAGAAATATCTGCCTTGAATTTTAACCACATTTAAAGAGATACCTGCTATTTTCATGGAAAAATCTGCTCCTACAACTTTGTTTCTTGGATAACAGATGACAGACATTAAGTGTCTTATAGAAGTTAATATTACATTTGTAGAAGTTTGGGAAAGAAAAGGAATTTCTTTTCACTAACAATTCAGATTCTCTTTTCATTGCATAATGCAATATAGAAATTGATTAATGAGGCAGTCTGGATGCCATTTTTGATGAATCAGTCACATGAAGGCTAAACTTGCACATTACTGAGCATTCAACACTTCTGTAGACATGCCCTCAGTATGCTATCAGTGCCAAAATACTAGTGTTCAAGTAAGATGAAATTGCCTTGAAAACAAATTTTTTTTGCACAAGAAAAGCTGTACTAGCCAATCCTTCCTTAGAAGCAGCACTGAGAAACAGAACTTCAAGCAACGAGAAAGCCATCACTGATAGGATATGAGTAGTTTAAAAAAAAAAAAACAAAACAAGTGAGCCAACTTAGACTAGGAGTATAGTGCTTTTAAATCAGCTTGAAGTCTATTACAGTATCTTTCACATTACTTGATAATTTATGCCAAATTAGGTATTTAATACTCTTCATAAGTTATTCTTATGCAAGGAGATGAACATATTGTAACAAAGAGCAACACAACAGAAACACTCCAAGTCAGAACTAAATATTTTCTAAGAACTTATGATCAAGTCACAAGGTACAAAGGTCCTTCTTTACATGAAATAGTTCTACAACTCACCTTTTGCCAGCTCTGGCATCATACTAACTATCCAGTAAGTCCTTCAGTTTAAACAAAGATGAAAAAAACTAGCTGGGAAAATACTGTAGGAAGAGAGTGGACGAGTTAAAACAACTTGCTACATGTATGTCAGTACATCACTTCACAGAACTTCACAGAAAGAGCTAAGAAATTAGTATGTGACTGGGATACAGTAAAAGGGAGTTACGTCCCCACCCCCAATCTTAAAAGCGAAATTGGGCAGATGCCATCTTTTCCTTTCCAATGCTTGCTCTGACCAATCAGAAGTACAGGTTTTCTGTACTTCACAGAAAACCCAGTATACTTCCTAGGGATCTGACGTGGGAGGTGTTATGCTGTATTCTGCAGAAAAAGAGATGCTAAGGAAGAAAAACAAAACAAAACAAAAAAATCATTGAAATGATGGCTGAAGAAAACCACGTTAAAATAGATTTTAAAAGTTACAATAGTCAAACAATACAGAATTTAGTTTATTGGTTGCTTTATGAATCTTCAGAATTTTGTCTGCCAAAAATAAAGTTTTCAACCTACCAAGCTCATTATCCACACCTTTAGAAAGGCTTTTCTGCTGAAAAAGTTCCACTCTAGAAAGAATCTCCAAAACCAGGCAAGAAAACAGGAATAATCTATAATTCTGAAGCACAAATGTCCATCCAAACTGCTTACATATGGACTATGCTAGGTTTTTCCAAGAGATGTATGTTAGAAATGCATTAGTAATGACAAGCTTCTATGACAAATGCTGAAGTACAGAAAAAAAGATTCTGATCTGGCTATTAGGGATGCATTTGTTCATACTGTATGCTTTCCATTTTCTTGAAATGCAACTTTTGCAGAAGAAAATAGCTGCATATAAAATTTCCTGCTTATAAACTCAGATGGCTCTAAAAGTCATAACGTCCCTTGGTACGAGGCAAGTAAAAATAGAAGTGACATTTAAAATCCTGCAAACTGATCTAAAACGTTCCAGAATACCATTATACTAACAAGCCCCAGTACAATACAATTATAGTACTAATCTATACAAATTGGAGATAACACAGGTAGTTAAAAGTAGCCAATTTTATTCAAATGATTTTAAGATGAAACAATTGTCTTCTCCAAGTTAGACATGCTTATCATACGCTTTTTATTCAAATGAAAACTGATAATTTTCCCGCTACAGAACTGTATCAATAGAATCCAGAGTCTTGAGTAGCCCAGTTAGGTGCCTAAAAACAAATAAAATAAGCATCAGTCAAAAATATGCAATACTCATTTCTTCTCCTATTAAGTTTCATACAACTTCCATCTAACAGAATCAACTTGCCAACTTCCCCTTTTTCACTGGTGGCTGACCAACATATTTTCTACTCCTGAGTCTGCAACGCTGTTCATTTTTCTTCCAATAATACTTACCCACAAATACTTGTATCACAAATGACACCGTCAGAGGAACACTGACTTACAACCCAGTATTGTCAAAGAGCACCAATGTGTGATGGAGAGGGCGATTTAACTCAGCGTTCAATATTCAGAGTAATTCAAGTATAATTCACTCAGAAAAGATATTAGCTATTTTCATACATATCACCTCCTTAAAAGGTGTTTTTGGAAGGTGAAAGGGACCATTTAAAAGGAAGCACAATCAAATGATTGAAACAAATAATTAGGCATTCTTTTTTTCTGTTTTGTAGTGAGAGGAAACAAGAGAAGAAAACAAGAACTGCTGTAAAAAAAAATAAACATTTGTCAATTTGGTCAGTTGGTTCACTTTTGGCACCAGAACTAGAATTGAGCATGCCTGAGGAACTAAGGAACAGGCTAGAATTACACTTTTAACATCATTCACATTCAAGAAAAAAAACAAACGAACAAACAGATTCTGAAAAATACAACTCATACTGACCTCTGATCTACCACTCTGATTCAATTTCTTCTCAATGTTCATAGCCAACATTTGGCTACGAAAAGACAGGCTTTTGGTCTTCTCAATCACTTGCTGATAAGGTGACACTGCATTGTTGCCCATAACTACATGGCCCTAAAACGCAATAAAAATAAGGAAATTAAACAGTAGTACATAAGCCTTTATTTTAATGCTCTGCTTTCAGAGCTTCTACAAAAGTTCTCTCTCACACAGAGCCAAAACACAGTAGTGAAGTTTACTATAGTTTGTGGGCAAAGAAAAATGAAGTGGAACACACTACTTCTAGGTAAGAAATCACTTGGATCCATGCATGCAGTCTTACCAGCTTTGAATCCAGTTTGGCATCTAATCGTGCATTTCGAATTAGATTGACGATCCATCTTTCTGCTTCCTCAGGTGTCATATTTAATTTATCTGCCAACATACTAGAAGATAACAGGCTTATCAGAAGATCAAATATGGCCTCTCTCATGTTGATAAATATACTCAGAGCCTGCGAAATACGCATTAAACCAATACACGAAACATGGCACAGCACAAGGCTTTTCTTCACTGTTTTTATATAATTGGGAAACCTACTTCCCTTCAATCGAAATAACTTTAAAACATAAAATCCTTGTTTCCCTCCCCCTTGTATTTTTTCACCTCCTTAAAAAGGAAAAGACCTGTAACTGCTTGGAATATTCTGAATAAGGAATTCATTCCTTGAAGTACGTGCTTACTGCCTATCTTATCTTTAACTTATATATTTATTTATGTTCCTATTAAAGCTTGCCTACATAAGAATTCCTTGAAAAATTGTCTATTATGTTGTGGTGAGACTACATAAAACAGCAACTGTTACTACAAGGGAAAAAACTGAATTCCTTTTACTCTTCTTTAAACCCAGACAGCAGACACATTTTAAGAGTAATTAGACCAGTAAAGCTGTTTGACTGTCACACAACTACCAATGAACTTTAAACCTTCAGAAACAAGGGCCACAAAAGCACACAGCTTGGTACACAATACATTGAGTCTTCATCATGCATTCAATGTAGATACACTACAGTATTCTGCAATTTCAAGGGTGATTAGCAGAGGAGGAGAACAGAGAAAGGAAAATGCTTAATGAAACAGGCACTCTTATCCAGAAATAATTCCCTCTGATGGTGTTTCCTGTGGCTTTGCAGCCAACTCCTCCAGCTTCCTGCTGGCATTTGGCTCCCAGAGTTTATTTGTAACACTCATTCTTCCATCAGCTTCCAGACTGCGTTGACAAACATGAGGTAAGGGCTGCAGACATCACCAAAACCCAGCTGGTTACGCTGGAGTTGCACAAGAGGTCAATTTCTCACCAATTTACAGGGTCTTGCTAAAACATTTTTCTGAACCCAAAAGCTATTTTATTTTATACTAATTACTGTTCTATCAATTATTAGCCAGTCCACATAGCTAGTCTGCCTATTTTGCCTAGACTGCCTTCTTTATATGGTCTCTCCTTTTACACACTCTTAACTCTTAACTTTCTTCCAATTTCATTTCTGTCACAAATGAATATGAAATGAAGCAAGGAGAAAAATCAAAGTAACTTTAATACTGACCTCAGTCAGTGAAATAACAACAAATACACAACAAGGTACCTGGAATCTTACAAAGAAAAGGTAAGTAAAACCCAAAAATAGTTGCTACTGTTTCATCTGAACTTTTAATCAGTAGAGCACTTCAAAACTACAGTTATGGCAGACAAAGCAAAAGAACAGAAGACACAGATGTAAAATTTTTGTGGAATTATCAGCATATAAGCAGCAAGGGGTACTGAAATCTCAGCAGGAAGAAACTACAATTTTTTTTTTCCCCCAAGTCTTTGAATTTGTGATATTAAGTACTTGACTCTAAACAAAGAAACTCTAAACTGAAAGAATAGTAGGGGAGAGCAAGCTAGGAGAATTCTCCTACTTTTCTGTTTGAGATATTTTATTAGAATCCTACTGATAACTCTTCCAGATGACCACACGAAGTGGCCACTGCCACAACTTCATGGATTAAGTTACCTACCTTTGTGATTTGGCTATGGAGACTTCAACTTTGGAGACAATCAAGAATCAAGTAGCCAAGGATTTGGGTAGCATAACGTGGGGTGGCTCTTGCACCAAGTTGTAATTGGGTGCACAGACTTGAATCAAGTGACTTCCAGTGGTCACTTCTAAGCCACAGCACCCAGATTTTACTTTTCCCTTAACTTACAGCCCCTCTGCGCTGCAGTGGGTGTAGGTGCAACATAGGCTTGCAGGGAAGAGCTACTGCAGAGCAGAAACAATTGCTTCACATCATCCAGTAGATAAGTTGTACCTTTCTCAAGAGCCACTGAAGATAAGGTTTGTTAACCAAGTAGTCTTCATCAGCATGTATGTTTGCACAAGAAATTAGACCAATCATTCCTACTTCCTATTGTGGGAGACTGCAGTGACAACTGTGATCAAAACCAGACTGAAAACTAGATTCTTCTAATTAGATAGAAAGTTAAGATGCACTCAAAGAATAAAGCACACTTTAACTACTATGATGGGTTTAAGCCTAGTTTACTCTAATTATAACTTGTTTTAAGCAGAACACATGGAGTATGGATGCCAGCAAATTCCTGAGCAACACATTTTTCTCTGTAGATCCAATCCTCTTACACCCACTATTTGCCAACATAAGCACAGCCCTAGGAAGTTCTTCAAACCTCAAGATGTCTTATGAGAAGGAATATATATCCTCTACACTCATGTACTATTAGTCTTGAAGGGACAAATAAGAGCTATGAATTGCTTTATCCATGTCTGTATTTTACAAAATAAGCCTACCTCTGAAGAAGCTGAGCAAGTATGTTAAAATAGTTATATGGACAAGCATACAGCACACCTCTGTACAACTTCTGTACAGGTATTTTCTTCCTCCAACATGCACTTAAAAATCTTCAAAGTTACATAATGAAAGTAACAGAGGGCAGAGAAGGATATAAGGAAACTTACCTGAACTTCTAACTTTGAAATTCAAATTGACTTAAGATTCTAAATATAAAATAACAGGCAGCAGAACAGTCACCTTTCAGTAAAACAAAGGGCTTTTTAATGCTGGTAGTAATACTAAGACTTCAATCAAACTTTTAAGGCAAAAAACAACCCAATTTCAGCATTTGCTACAATTAGGCTCCAGCTCAGAGTCCCCTCACAGGCCACACTGAAGCAGCCAACACCACCTTAAAGTGCCTGGATGCGCAGCGCGAGGAGATAATCCTCTGGCAAAGTAACACAGCCAGAAAGCATTTTCAATCCTTCCAAACTGAATGCACTAAAGACTTATCCTAATTATAACTATGTTACAAACACCATTCTTCTACTGCACTATTAAATATGCATGTATTCAGTACTCCTGTCTACTGTATCATGTTACATGCTGTTCAAAAAAAAAAAAAAAAAAAGCTCTCCAGATTATTTCCACCCTTCTGTCTTAACAGGACGCTCACTTATTTGGTTCATGCTGGAAGAAATGCTATTTAAAGTTTTCCTCTGCATAAACAGAACGGTTACTGAACTTCCACAGAGCCTCACATATAAATAGACCTGTTGTGTTCTGTGCACTGAAAGATAAGATACAGAAGAGAAATAAAGCATACTGAGCTCTTCAATTAAATACAGGCATATCAAAACTAATCAAATCACATTCTGAAATAATTTAATCTATTACCCCATGCTAAACATGGTATTTTAAACAGTAAACTAATTACAGGATGATTTAACACTGATAAATTTAAAATTACAACTGATAAGGAAACTACGTCCTTTGGAAAAAAGTATCAGCTGCCTAACAGATGTAGTTAGAGAAATCAAATAAGCCTCCTATTTAGTATTTAATAAGGACATTAATATAAGTAATTTAATATATTTAATATACAGAAATAGCAGTTGAAATTGCTCATGGAGAGAGAAATGCAAGAACTCTGCTTAGCTAAATTTCAATAAGAGCATTCTGATGTGCCAGTTCCTTCAAATGAAGCCTAGAATGCACCAAGAAATACTTACATACCCCACGGAAGCCCAAATCTAATGCTTGTCACAACTTGTGCAGAAGTTTAAGGCTTGAGTCCGTCATTTTAAACACTATGACCTAGTGCAAACTATCTCCTTAGTGATGACTGATTCCACATGAAGTCACCAGAAATGATATTATGCCAGCAATATCCACACCTAACTCAGTTTATTACTTTCCTCAGAACACATCATTGCAATTATGGAATAAAGACACTGCTACCTCTACTTCCAAACCACACAATGAGAACAAACTAAAATATTTTTATCATTTGTGGTACAAAACTGTATGAACCATAAAGCAATAAATGCTCCATAGAGGATAATGTGCCACATACCTTGAAACATCAAACAAAGCTCACTATTTTTGCTATTATTAATCATTTCTTTCAGCAGAGACACCTGCAATGCATTAAAATGCATCTTCTAGGCTCTCTACTTATCACTTCTATGATCTGAGGTCTAATAAACTTCTAAGAATGACATTTAGCCCTTAGTTTAAGAAAAACTATCTAACCATCTAACTTCATTAAGAACGTGCGCCTTCACAGAAGAATCATTTGCAGGAGATAGCAAGAGCCTACGTAGTTTCATATATTCCAGAAACTCCACCCTTACAGAGCTTAGTTTACAAAGACATTATTCCAAAATTCTTATTTCAAAGTCCCTTTGTGTAATACTTTGATTCAAGTATTAGTCTCCTTACAAACATGGATGTAAGTACAAAAAAGCTCTGCTCACGTTGTTTAGTTCAGTTTACTACCTTTTAAGTATGCTTAAAACCTGCAGCAGAGTTAAGTTATGCAAAACACTGCAGCAGAGTTAAGTTCTCAAAAAAAAAAAAAATCACCTTCTACCAACCATTGCATTGAACTTAATTACTTTAAACACCTAACAAAATACAATCATTCTCCAGATACATTATGGAAGTAATCTTTGGGGCTTATCCTACTAGAAAAGTTAATAAAAAGTCATCCTTTCAATAAGCTTACAAAATTTTGGAAGAATTTTGAATCAAATTCTATTTTTTTAAATCAAGAAGCATTAAACAGCTTCCTCAGAGGGCCAGACAAACACCACTTGTTGCTAGTAGGTCTCCAAAACAAGACTCCACTGAATTTGATTGATTTACCAGCTCTGATTTCTGCTGTTTGGGGGATCTCTCCAATATTCTCCAGGAAAATTTTAAAGTAACATGAACATACAGAGAATGGAGGCATGCACCAACTGCAGCAAGATCTCAAACATGCATAACACCATTTTTTTTTTTTGCTTAGTTTTTACAACAAAGGTATTGGAAAAGTCTGCTTTTAGAATATTAGTTTGAGGAAGTAGCAGACATCTTTGCCTATAGGAATATCATTGCCTTATAGCTGGATCATTCCAATAATGCACAGGAATGAAGATATAATTGAAAAAAGCAGTACAATCATTTTCAAGGGACGTCCAGTTAAGACATAATTGATTGACATACCTATGGTTAAGTAAACAATTATTGTATTTGCTATTATTTACCTAATACTATCATTCTTTATCAATGTGTGCAGAAATGAATGCTTGCCTGGGTGGAGAAGGGAGGAGAAAAGACAATTTGTGTTAAATTTCATTAAAATCACATAGCTTTAAAATATGACTGCTATAATTAAAACAAATCACTTTAAAGCTATGCATCTAGAAAGACAACTACTTAATTAGGTTTTAGTTAATGAAAAAATCATTACATTTGATGATTGAACATCTTTAGTACAAAAGTTTATGCTGTTTGTCAATCTCACTTGCAACTGATTTATCTGTACAGCTGCAGAAAAAAGCTCTCTTACCCAATGCTGATACACTGATGGATGCGACAGAAAGTCTCAAATATAAAGAGACGGGCATTCTCAATGAAGTCCTCAAGGCAGGCAACTAGGAAGAAATCATTCACAAGCACCTGCAAGCGTAAGAAGAGGAACACTGAAAACAAACAATTTTTTTTTTGTCACTCATCTTATTTGTTGATGGAACAATGTATTAGAAACTGTTCTCAGCATAATCCATGATGGACAAAAAAAAGTCTGCATTTAAAATGACTTCCCATGAATCTGCAGATTGCTAAATTAACATTACACACTAATCTGATAACTGAGGTTACCAAAAAGAACAGGGTCTCTCAAACCTACACTGAAGACCCCTGCAGTAACACACAAAACTTAACTACTCTCCTCTTACTTCAAGAGATTCTTCTCATTCTGTCTTATCACACAAGCCAGGCTCATTAGCAGTACAACTGTGCATGTTAAGTTCAGATAAAAGGATCACCAGCCCTTAGCAGTGAACAGAGTTACTAACCTTATCTAATAAGGTAACGAATATCAGTCAAAAGAGTCAAAAAAGATTAAGAACTGACAATAGTTTTCAGCTGTGAGAAGCATCAACTCTTACACTAGTCAACCCAAGCACTGCTTATCTTTAACTATACTCATTTTACATGAATATACACTTACCTATCCTGATTTTACAGTGTTTTTCAATGTTACCATCCCAGAGCACAACACTTCTTGGAACAGAAAAGGATGGCTTTACCTTCTTCAAACTAACACTAACTGAGAAGCTGAAGCTCAGCCAGAAGCACAATCACTTACTTTTTGTTCTAGGAGCTGACTAAATATAATCTTAAAGCTAATAAAAAAAACACTGGCAATGGAATTTGAGTTCAAATTTCAAGTAAGCTAGCTGGCTTTTGAGAATTTCATACAGACCTGTAGTCAAAGAAAAAAAATAGAATTATAGAGCTTACTGTTTCACACTCCCTCAACTTCTTCTGTGCACCATCAAAATCAAAGTTAACATACAGGCATTCCACAAATTCTGTGATGGGGTCCCTGTATGTATAGGACTCCTGTCAAAATAAATAACACAACTCTATTAGGAATCACTGCAACAAGTTCACTTTAATATTATGTACATTACTCAAACAATTATAAGAGATGTTTTTCCAGTATCTAAGAGCCACATAAATGTTTTTAATAGTCTCATTAAATAACCACAAGTGCCATTTCAGTCCTAGCATTTAGGACTGCAACCTTCAGGTTAAGAAAGCATCCATGACTTTTACTCATCTTCTATCAAGCACTTCAGTTTATTAACGTATGGTAAGAACAGATATTCTTCCTAAATTTCAATTTCAAGTCCAAATACCTGCATCATTTGATACACACAAGATAAGGCTTACACATATAATGCTACTTCTATACAAAGTACTCCATTTTGATATTACATAAGTTACTCAATCACAAGGCAGAAACAACATTATACACACACCTGTGAGTGTAAATTAAGATGCAAATACAACACCTTCTGGCATATCTCTAACAAACACTTTATGACAGCTAAATTCAATCTGTTACTACCAGCTTTAGTACTTATAAGACCACCAGCGATTCAGTAAGTTACTAAAAAGGCTCTTTCAGTAGTAGATGAAATATTTTTCCTTACCAGAACTGTATTTATAAACCTCATTATTTAGGTTCAACATTTAGTTTTTACACACCACTGTACTTCAAGTAATTACTGCTCATTATGTGAAAGAGCTCGGATAATATTTTCAGTTTAATGAAGATGAACATGTAACTGCCTACTATCAGTTAAATACTTGCAGAATCTTCATGTCTTAGTGTTTAGAGAATGGACAGACATGCCTCTTAGTACCAGCCTGCCATTAACACCGGACAAACCACTTTATTCAATGCTTCATTCCCCCCCTCCCAACAAGTTACAAGTCATCCTGCGTGAACAACTTTCAGATCCATAAAATTTAACATTACAGAATTTGATATTATTCATCTACTCTGTATGGTTCATATTATGTAATATCACTTTATTAAACACATGAACTAGTATGGTATAATTAGTGTTTAAAGGTTAACTACTTGTATACAAACTGCATGCTGATTTCAGACAAAAGCCTTTGCAATAAAACCCTCAATCTCTACCATCTTGTTCCTTTTGTTACTCCAGTAAGATCCTAAGACTACTCATAACTGTGAGAACAGAAGCATTTAAGAAGGGCATGCAAATCTGAATGTAAATCAGCATACAAAGACCACTTTTGAAATGTATCTTTTGTATAAAAAAAACTCCTTGCAGTGATGGCTGAAAAAAAATAGACTACGATTCAAAACCATTTCAAGCGTCTTGCTGAATTTTCTGCACTTACAAGGGAGAGGGAAAGTAAAACCTGACATGCACATTTTACTCCTTAAGGAATGACTTCAATAAGAGAAAAAAACCAGCACTGAATGTGTAAGCAGTCCCAGAACAAGCACATTAGAAGCAAGTTATATGATTTTAGTGAAAAGGTACAGAAACTACTAGAGATTTCAGTTCTTACCTGCTGAATAACCTTGACGAGGTCCTTCAGCACTTGTCTACGCTTTCGAACATCCTTATTTGTTATGACTGCAGTAGTGAGATATCGGAGGATATGAGGGCACATTGTCTGAATTGCATTGAGATACCTAAAGAAAAAAAAAATAAAAAATCACAGAGTTCAGATAACAGTTCTCCATCAAAACATCACTTACGATAGACAGCTCATAAATCTTTCATACTATATGCCAGCAGTGTGCATTTAATCAAATAAAGAAGGATGATTTGTATTTGTTAACACTTTGATGATCTCTAGCTGGGGACAGGGGAAGGGAGAGAAGACAGCAGTGCACCAGGTAGTAAAGAAAGGGCAGTTAGCACTGCAGAAGAACAGTCCATATACTGCTGATAACTTCTCAGCATTAATCTGTTGTAGGTATCATACAGGCACAACAATTTAGTTCTCACAAACAACAGTAGCATTTCAGTTTGCATTTTTATTCTTCTCAGATTTTCCTCAAAAACCCTTTTCAAATACATCTTAAGAAATCCAACTAGGTAAGTCTAAAGGGCATCATCTTCCCCTACCACCCTAAAACATGCAGTAGGAGTTTGGTATATAACAAATATTCAATTCCCCAGAACACCAGAAAAAAAAAAAAAAAAATAGTGCCAGATCTTATTGTTCTACTACCTGCCTCCCTGAAAAAGGACAAGTTATATAACTCTTCCCTTTCCCCCTCTCCCCCTCCCCCCCCCCCAAACATGCTCGGAAAATAAAAAACAAGCATAATTACAACTTCTGAGACAGATTCAGGGTGTGGACTCAAGGTGTTGGACAAGACTGCATAAATCATCTTTCTTTAGTGATTCAAAAATCCCAGCAATACAGCACAACACAACTTACTGTGGTTGATAGAGAAAGAGGTCAATGATATTGTCTCTCCCTTTAGGATGGTTAAAAAACACAAATAAAGACCAATGGATGAGCCATGTTCTTTGCTGAAGAGACTGCAGTGGAGAGCTGACTGACTGAAAGAAAAAAAAAATACAGCAATGATTTAAACAAAGGTACTAAGACTTCAATTCTTAAAAGATCACCATGTTAATTTGAAGTTACTACATCCCTTTTTAATCCTGAGTTGTTTCTAGTTCTTCAGGCCACAGCTGAAGAAGGAACACTGCTTGGCTTCTCTACCTTTTTAGCTTATCCTCTTTTCTAAAGCATCACAACGTTTGCCATAGACTTTTTCCAGTGATGAAGCACCACAATAGGAACATAACCTTCATTTAAACCAACTGATACGGCACAAATAAGAATTCAAGTCTATACATTGCTGGATTTGCTCCAAAGTTAACAGCAATTCAAAGGGCTGGAAAGCAAAATGTTGTGAATGAATGGATATAACAAGTAATAATCACTCATGGGATCATGACAGCTAACTACCATGATTCTACCCAAAAAGCCATTGGAGTTTAACAACTAAATCAAATTTTGGAGTTTATTACAGCCATACAGGTTCATAAAAATTAGAAAATTTCAAAAAACTCATTAACATTACTTATCTGCCACACAAAATAAAGAACAAGTCTGGGAGGAGAAGAAAAATATCAAAGCTCCTATTAAGATTCTGGTTTAGAGTAGAACATCAAGTTATTTCATATACGGCCATTGAAGCCCAACAAGCAGACAGGAAGATAAGTTCTTAATCATGTTAGCTGCTTTGATTTAGTACTGCAGTCCAATTCTTTCAATTCATGTTCCTGGTGCCCACCTCTCACTGTCACATGGTAAGGAAGCTAAATTGACTGAAACCTGTTTCTGATAAAAAAAAAAAAAAAAAACTTTCTTGCATTTTTTAAGAATATCGTTTTCCTTAGGACAGAGCATAGTTTAGATGCATACATCTACTTCCTTATATTAAAGGAACAGTATAACTCCCCGAAATTTAAGTAGCAGCTTCTCATAATGAAACCATGCTCTCAAATGCTCTCACATACATCCTTGAAGCAGGTTTGGTTTCCTGGAAACACCTTAAAAGCTCTCGCTTTTTTTTTTTTTTGCCAAAGCAACAAAAGAAAAGGTCATTTAAAAAGAAAGCTTCCATATTCCTTCGCCTTTTCTTTTCCAGCATCCTTTTGCTTTCTCACCACCACTGGAGGAATGCACAACTGTCTCTAATGAAGCACAGTAAATGGCTCTTAATGAGATTTCAAGCAATTCATATCCAAATTTGAGAACTAATAAACTCTAACCTCTCACCTCACTAACATGACCAAGATCATACTTACATTGTTATCTATCGTCTCCTTCAATCTTGTGAGGTCTTCCATGGCTGCATCCCAATTCTGCATGAGAATTTCAGATGCCAGTTTCCCCCACAGTGAACTCAGAGCATTTCTGTCTGTTGCTGGAACCTATTTTAACAACAGCAGAGTTATATTCATTTTTTTAAATTATTAACTTCTGAAAAAGAGAAGAAAAATATTTTCTGGTAATATTTTTAACTTAAAGAATGTCAAACATGCACGATTCTCTCTTTAGATATATTTCATAAAGCAATTTACATACATAAAGACAGCACTAAAACTTCTGAAGTAGAAACTAGAAAATCCTGAAAGACTCCCTGCTGCTGCAGTTCAACTTAAGAAATAATAATTAAATGTCATCTAATGCTCAGCCACTAGTTCCAGGTTTTTCATACTATGCAGAAATGTTTCCAAACCATTAGCACAAGCCTCTTAGAAAGCAGGTTCCCAAAGAACTTGTGATAGCAGGTATTAGTTCTTATGATGTGACTACTCTAAAGCTCTTTCTGCTAATGCTGCAACAAAGGCATACTTATAGAAAAGCCCAGACCAACTCCAGCTTTGCAGTAACAAGCCTGTGTCCTAGAAGGGTAGTTCTGAGGTGCTAGTCCTGTGTTAGACTAATCTGCGTTAGATTTATACAGGACTGGGTTTTGCTAGATCATTGTGTCCAATTCTATTCACAGATCAGTTACAATAGCTTCTTCATAAATTGTCATCACACAGAATTTAGAAGAAAAGCTTTTCAGACTTAGTAAAAAATATATACATTAGAACTATTACCAGCATAAAAAACAGTACTTGTTTTGAAATTATTTGACATAAGAGAATAATGCTAAACCTAGAAATAAAGCACTGAGAATTAAGGACATCTGCCCACAAATCGTTAGTAACTAACTTACTTCCTCCCTCAGCCCATGAATCACACACACAGCACAAAATCATACAGAGAAGTTCAGCCTTACTGTCAACATTTAGATGGATAATTCAATTCACTGTCACTCTCAACTCCATTTTCATTAAGATCTAATCTCAAAGTTACTTTATGGTTTACAATCAATATTAAAAGTTATTGCTATTTACTCTAGCTACATTTCACAAAGCTTAGGATAAGTTCCATTGAATCACATGGGTTCAAAATGAGAACAACATGGGTTCAAAGCAACCTTAAAGCCCATCCAGTTCCATCTCTGCTGCCATAGGCAAGGTTACCACCCACCAGACCAGGCTGCCCAGGGCCAAATCCAAACTGGCCTTTAATGCCTCCAAGGATGGAGCATCCTCAGGGCAAACAGTTCCAGTACCTCACTGCTCTCACAGTAAACAATTCAGAACTTACCAGAACCCTGAAGAAGTACAGGTATTCTGCAGCTCCAGAGTAATTGCCACATTCATACTGGAATTTTGCATACCTGTAGAGTGTATCTAGGTACTCCTGTCTAAACTGAAAAGAAACATAAAGTGTTTTCCTCACTAGGAAGAAAAAAATGTTTTTACACACCCCTTTTAATAGAAGCTTTGGAAAACCTTTAATAGCAACCATTACTATCTTTGAAAGTTATTGTGAACAGTGAGTACTATGCAAAACTACTTTAATCCACATCACTGAATTAGTGATCATGCTGGGGGAAAAACAGTTGAAGTTCTGCTTTACAAAGTAAGACGCATGCTAGTTACAAGGATGTATTTTGTTTGTATAAAATGTATGCACTCAAAGACATTCAAATAGGCAGAATTTCTATTACTGAAGTATTCTACTAGCTACAATCAAGTGAGACAAGCCAAATCAGCAGTACTTAGCTGTTCAGTTGTTGCTGTGGGGGAAACAGAGTGGAGATGTTTAGAACTGAATTCCAAAAGATACAGCAATAGAACACTTACGCCATGCTTCTCAGCTAAGTAGTCAAACAGCATACGACCATCCCTAAAACAAAAAGATAAAAACTGATGTTTTCACAAAACAAACTGATTGCCACCGTGCAACACCCTGCACACCAGCCTTCAACCATTAGAATCACCTAGTGTTAATTCAGAATACTTCTCCAGAGACTGTACAAAAGTAACTGCAATAGTAGTGAAGCAACCGTTCCTAGCATTATGAAAGTTTTATGTGTTAAAATTAACAGAGTTTAAAATGAGTGCTACCAGCAAACACTACCATCAAGAAAAAGTAAATTTTCTATTTGACAGCATTCCCAGCTTTCAGTATGAAAATTTAAATCTGATTTAGAGCTCTTCTCAGTCCTGTTCTAATTCCATAGTAATTACCCTACCCAAGCAGTCGGGAGTTTAGTAAGAGACAAGAGGGAAAAAAGCAAGTCAAACAGCTAGAAAGGAATTCTCCACCCAGTGTCAACACTTGGAAATAAGTGAGCAAACCTCTACCACAGACAGAGGCATCTGCAGGACACAATTGTTTATACCAGTGCATTTGTTAAGTTCTAAACGTTTACATACAACCATATTTCTGAATTTCTTTTTATTTAACATGCATAATAAAAACAACCACTCTTATTATGACAATAGAGAAATTCAAGTGTCCTCTATACAAAAACAGGTTTATCTACAGCCAGTCTTCCATTAATGACCCGTGGATTTTAGACATGTGATATTATTGAGCAGTTCATTTTATTAATAGCTTTTTTTGTCTAGTATTTGCAAAGGTTCCTGACCAGCTCTTAGAACAAAATTTTAGCACGCCAGTTTTTCATCTGGTGATGTACTGCAATTATCTGGCAACAAGCACCAACACTGAATCCATACACATATTCTATTTGGAAATGTATTCAACTATCCTCTGTATTGCAACAAGGTGGTTCATATTATTAAAGTACTGTAAGAATGTTGCATTTTCTCTCTTCTAGTTCTCCCATACCTGCAGGTACCCTCTACTTCATTTCTTCCGAGAACTCACGTTTCAATGGGGTGGGACAGACACAAGAACTCAAGCCTAGTTCTGAATACCCTCTTAACTGGCATTTGATGAACACAGTTTTATAAAGCAAGATATGATTTAACTAAGTCCTTTTTTCATAAGTTAAGAAATGCAGTTCTCAGTATGACTTGCAGAAGATTTGGAAGAGCATCATCAGTTTCTTCCAGTGGAAGATTCTGCAAGGATAAGGAATGTTGACTATTTCTCTAGAAACATCTTAATATTCATTGATTATACATCAAGGAATCCAAAGTTGTCTCTTACTGATCTTTACAGAATTTAATAGTGTTCTTTAGACAGATACTTCTTTTCAGTCCAATCAAACCCATTTCAACCAATGATGTCCAATCATGGGGACCAGAACCTTCAGCAAAAAAAATAGTATTTCTGAGTAGCAGAAACCATTCTGACATGCATATTCACAGAAATCAGCAAGAGTTTCCTTACCCCCTGACATGCTTTTGCCAGCAAAAGCTTAAGTACTTTCTGACTATCGAAAGAGAAAATAAAGCTTCTCCCTGAAGTGCTGGAAAACTAACCAATTTCTAATGAAATCCTGTTTCATGTGTGCACTGAGACCCAATGCATTGCATCTCACCATTTCTGCATTGATAAAGACTACATCAGATTAAAAATCCTGGAAACAACATGCTGAGTAGAGAAAATGCACACTGTTCATCTGCATGGGCCAAAAGGGGTGACTAAGCTTCTCAGCAAGTTGGGTGAGGACAGGAATAGGAGAAAAAGGATGGTAATCTGCACTTAGTTAAGTTCTTCCCTCAGTTATTTCAGGTAACTGTTCTCTTTGGGAAGACTTCTCAGAAGGATTTCAGGTTGTGCATTTCACGTTCACCTAAGAAAATTCCAGAATTAATACAATCTTCCATGCCAGGAGATGCATAGAGCTCACTGACAACAGATCTAAGCACTGGCTTCACCTACAAATTGAAGTTGAGCCTTAGATGTTCCATCTAATGTGGCACGCTACTCGAATCTTAGAGAAGGAAAGCTGAACAAAGGATCTGATGAGCTTTCCATACAAGGGTTAGACACACAACATAATAACAATGGCTCTAACATAAAGACAACCAGCAGTAACTTCCACTGAGTAAATACCACCCACCTTTCCGTTAAAGTCATGCAGTTAACTTTCTTAACTATGATAGCTGAATCCTTTCTCACAGGGATTAATTAAGCTTCAACCATAAAACTCACAGTCCGTACAGGCAATATGTAGACTCTCGTCCTACTTTAATTATTCTCCAAATCAATTAAGAAATTGGACACATCTTTTAAAAAAAAAAAAAAAAAAAAAAAAAAAAAAAAAAAAAAAAAGCAATTCCTAGCACAACCTCACATCCAGTTGGCCTGTCCAAGGCAGGGAATGGAGAGAGTAAGAGGACACGCCTGAAAGAAACATATGCTACAACACCAGAAGGATGTTCATCTATAAAGCCTCTCAAAATGGAAAGACAGCATTCTACAGCCTCCTGTGGAAGGCAGATAAAGGAAAGATGATAAACGATCTGCTATGAAAAAGTAATTTCATTTTTTTCAAACCTTATTTCAACTCCAAAAAATCCAGGCTGTACTGAATAATACCTGGCACTTGTCCACACTTGATTCATCTGAACATTAGTTGAGGAGATTTTTGTACAACAGGTAAAAGCAACAAGAAGCTGCTTAAGGCAACTTCAATCACCTCATCACAAACACTGCTTGCAATGGTTGAAGTAAAAACACCTTTCCTTGCAATTGGCATACAGACAGCACCCCTACCATCAACACCTAAGAAGATACCAACAAGCCCTCATGAGGAAAATACATTAAAAGTTACCTAGTAGACTGCATTTGCCTTGTTGTCTCTGGATCCTCAAACATCTTGACAATAGGCTCAGTTTCAGCTTGAAGCTGTTTCAGCTGTGCAACAACAGTTGTTCTCTTCTCACGCAAAGCTTAAAAAAAAAAAAAAAAAAAAAAAGAATTCCACATACAGATTGAGTCTTTGCAGAAACTAACCTGTAATCACATGGTGCTGACAGCACATTTAAATAGGATTTCTTCCAATTGCTACCTAGCTCGTCCTTTCAAGGAAGTCACAAAACCAGAGATACCAATGAACTCGTTGGCTTACCAAGTAGTCTCTACCATATGGCTTCTCATAGCGTGCACAGTTCTAATCAAACCACCCAAGAGCAGATACCTAAAATAGCCTTGGCTCAAGCTAAGGTATGTTCAGGCTTCCACTAAAGGAGAAGCACCTTTTTAAGTAACTTTGCTCATTCCAAATAAACCTGGGGAAAAAGAAAGTAAAAAACCTAAGCTACGATACTAATTAGATTTTCCACTAACCAACCAGGTTCTAAAAGTACACTTTTAAACTATTTAATATTACACATGCTAACTCAGAACTCTTTATGAGAAATTATTAAGAAAAAGTGGCCATCCAAGACTTCCATGTGCAATAAAACAAATACTTAAAAGTTCAGCCCATGTGCTTAAAAAAAAAAAAAAAAGACAGTAGCACTTTAGGACTGGAAATACATGTCAAGAAACATATGGGATCCAAGAAAGACAAACCAAGACCAAATCTTAGGAGATAATAGAACCCAGAAGCCACTGGAGAGGGTCACACACCAGGGCATAGAGCATTATAGTGAGTCTATCAGACTTTTCTTCCATGATTTCTTTTGTAGAGGATATCCAAAGTGGATAACACCATTATAGTGACCCAACCTAAATCCAGAAGTGACTTGCCTGACAGGAAGTATTCCAGTAAGGAGAAATTATCTCCAGCTTCAGAAGAATCTTGAGATTTTAAAAAGGGAAACAGATGAAAAACAAAAACATTCAGTTAACTTAATAACAAATGTTTTTCCCTTTTCCTGTGACTGGCTGCATAATCATAAGGTGATTGTGGAAGGCAAGACATCTAAGTACACTAACTTTAGAAAACTTCTGCTACAGTAAGGTCTTAGCAAAAAGTTACTGCAAAATTGAACGAAGTCAGTAAGCCTGCAAGTAAAAAGAAATGGCACATACATATATTCTGTTAAATGTAAGCTATCTTTGCATAGGAAGTTCCACCTAAGAGTCATTTGTTCAGATTGCTTGTGAAAGCATTAGCTCTGCTACTTCCTGTTCTAAGAAAAAAAGGCCAATATCAAATAAGTCATCATACTAAGATAAGTCCTATACTTCCAAAATGCATGCAGAGCCAAACATCATTAGCAAGATTAAAGTTGTTGGCCACTATGAAGGCAGTTTTCCCAATGGCTAAGTTCATCCAACTCAGGTGCAGCTATGAGCTTTCAAACCTAAAGAGCTTAACAACCTGCTTAAATACTTCACTGTAATCAGATGAAAAATATGAGACTAATTACTTTTGAAGGCGTGCTACTGATACTGTAACATTCTTCTCCAGTAGTTTAGAAAGTCTGGAGCAAGAGAAGAAAAATAAACTTTGCAGCTTTGAGAATTTAACAACCCTGATGGAACTGAAAGGTGAAGCTATCATTGTAACTGTTCCTTGAAAGACAAAAGTGAAAACCTCTCATAACCTTCTCATAACTGGCACTATCAGCCCAATGGAGCACTGCATATACACCTATAAAAAACAGACAATGCTAACATGACATATTTGATCAAAACATTCAATCCAACATCTGTAAGTCTTAACAGTTCTACATATTTCAAAAGGGGCTGTGAGTCTTTAGTTTAAAGAACCTGGAATGAGCAAGATCAGGCAAAACAGCTGGAACCTGTACCCAGATAAGCAAAAACACCTGAATTTCTTCCTCCTAAGCTGCAGCCTAGGCAAGCTGTAAACCCACTGCAGTTTAGAAAAAGTTGAACAACTCCATAAGATGAACTAAAAGTGTGTAAACAGGGTGAAGTGCCTATTCAGAGAACAGCATCAGGAATAAGAAAACTCACAATAAAGATACAATGAAAGAAAAGAAATAAAGGAAAAACAAACACGAATAATGTAAGCTAAAAGTTAGTTATCTTATTTTTCTTCCCCCTGTGGTGCCATGTGGGAAGATGGATATTTTCTTCTTAAATTTTTAAAAATCATGCAGAAGGAGATTTTTTTCTAATGATAGAACATTAAGCATTAGTTTTCGTATGTCTATAATGATTTAATTTGGACTTTCTCCTTCTAGAGAAGCAGCATTTATCTGTAGATACAAGTGATTAAGACCAGGAGTACGCAGTGTTCCAGTATTATGCGTTCTTTCCTTAACATCAAAGGAAAACAGTACTGAAGTTTGAGTGCCACATTAAAAGTACTACCAGCTATTAATTTACAAGCTAAATAAATATAAAAACATTTCTTTATTAACTGAGCAACTTACCATGTGGAATTTCATCAGAATAAAGATTTTTGTACACATCCATAGCAAAATCCACCATGTTGGTATCACTAAGGAGATCCAGCTTTCCTTGAAGTAGTTCTTTCTCATTATATATCTGAAACAAAAATCATCAGCAGATCTCTTTGAATACTGCTAAACATTTACCAATTCAAATTATCTAATTACCTTTATTGTTACCGTTCAATTTATGAATTTTGTCCAACAAAATTATTTTAAACATCAACCTCTCAACTTTTCAAGGTCTGATACCTCTGTCAAGTGGCAGGGTTACCATAAAGTGTCTCTGTTTTTCTAGTACCAGTAAGACAATGCTAATTTCCTGCTATTTATGAACAGCAGAAACTTCAAAAGAATAGTTAGCAGACAAGTCATCTTTTTAGATGATCATTCCTAATGAAAGTAAATGAGTTATTTTGGGGGCCAAAGCAAACTATGAATTCTTCATGGAGAGAATCCAACATGAAAAATCTGACCAAGACTTAAAACAAACCAACCAACAAATAAAAGACACACCTGTTCTGGCCCCAGAACTTAAGGAAGCACAGCTCTGAGGGAAAGTTCAGTGAATGCTTTGCACAGTGCATTCTGACTAGTGTAGACTCAAGTTACTCAAGTTTAATCTCAGAAAAGATGCTCAAGATGAAACTTGAGTTGTAGCACAGCTTAATATAAAATATGTCTACACCTCAGGCAAGCTGCATTGAGCTTCTGTAGTTGGGTCATTTTCTTTAAGTTTGTTTAACTACTTCTTAAAGGTCTTGATAATAACTGAGCCATGCATTACGAATGTTAGGTCTTTAAGATTCAGGTGAGGATGTGAACTACCAAAAAACTCAAACATGTACATGTACGAAGGCTGTGTTACACTTCATTGCATCATGATCTCTCAGACACAAAACTTGAGAGGTTAAGTTCAGCTTTGAACTGAAGAGTAGTCAAGATAACACACTGCAATAATAGCTCTGCTTAACCTGTAGTGGTTCACAAATGCCAAAACACAAAAAACACCCTGGAGGTGACTGTTACCAACCCAAACCCACACCCCAGACAGAAGAACTCGGCAGGTCAGGTTGTCCCATGCATGCATGTTGGGCTAGCTTATTTTTATGGCACCTAAAATAGTACGCACTTCAAAATCCAAACTTGGGCAGCCTTGCACGTTTTGTCTCCTTTTTAAGACATTGGAACTAAGTACTTTAAGTAACTTTGATTGACACAAGTCCAGCGTGAAGCACCTCTGGCACAACCAGGTTTCACACGGGGATCCAGCTTCACACCCACAAAAACAACGAGGGACGGGACACGGCGGGTCCTGCACTTGGTCTGAGCGCAGAAATAAAACCAGAGCAGCAACGTTTTATCGCAGAGACCGGTAAGTAACGCCGCCCGCACCGAGGGCCCCACAGCCCAGCGCCGCTGACAGCCGTACCTGGGGAGCGGCCCGCACCATGACAGAGAGACGGAGAGCGAGCGGCCACGCGAGGCAAACTCCCGCCCTCCCGCTTCCTCCCCACGCAGCGCACTCCCCGAGCCGGCGCAGGAGCGGGCCGCGCCCACAGGGCCCCGGCGAGGCAGAGGCACCGGCAGCACCCAGCACCGGCGCGGGCGCCGATACACCGTTCCTTGCCGCTCGTCCGCTCTAGAGCCGGCTCCCTCACACTTAGAGCACGCGCGTACCTCCTTGACAGAGAGGAACTCCAGCAGCGGGAAGACGAGGTGTCGGTCCAAGAAGTGCGCGATCTTCGTGGTCAGGTCGTACTCCGCCATCTTGGTGCGGGAAAGAAAGAGGCGGGGCGAACGCCGGCACGCGAGGAAGCGGGCGGTGACGGCCTCTCTTAAGGGCTGTGCGCCTGCGCGGGATTGCGACTGCGCCCTGACTGAGGGGAAATGGTCTGCAGGGCGCATGCGCAGGAGGTTTGAATGTTCGCTGGTGTGAGGCCGGCGAGGGGCTGTGGGATCTTTGGGCTTTCTGTGTGGAAGGAATGAGTGGGCTGGGGTCCGGGAGCTTCCAGTCCCAAACTTGAGGTGGCTTGGGGTCTGTGTGGGCGCTGGCTGTAGGACCCCAGTGTAAGTGGTGACTGTGGGGCCTGTGAGCTTCCTGAAGAAGCTAGCAAGTGGCAGAGATCCAGGCAAACATGGGAATACTTTCTTAAGATAGGCCGTAGAAACAGAGGAGTGTAGAAAGAGACAGAAAGAGACAGAAAGGACTTGTGGTGGTGGTGGTGGTGGAGATGATGTTGTACAGTTAGTTGCTATGAAAAATGTAGTTTTTCTTTACTAAGACTTTGGTCCTGAATATGTTTCTGATGCGTGTGGCCTATGCTGCTGTCAGATACTTGGGGTATGTAAAGACATCTACCGCAGCTGTACTGTACACTGAAGTGTGCAGCTGGTATCTTTTATCAGCTCATGCTGAATCTGTAGTAAATGGCTAAAGCAGGTAAGTGAGATTTTTCACAAGCTCTTTTCTCAGATTTTTCCATGATTGGCCTCCTTTGTTCCTGTGTTCCATGATTGTTTTTCTGCCTGGTCTAGAGTCTGGTGCATCATGGGGAACCTTCCAGCCCTTAACACCAAAGAACTTTTCTTTTGCATTTGTAATTTCAAGTGAACTATTTTTTATTCTATAAGCTGTGTGTGACATACCTCATGTTATAATCTTTTCATTTAAGAAGAAGACGACGTGTGCATCTGTAACGTGTGTTCATAGTAGAAGAGCCTATATTTTGTTTGTTCTCTTACACTGTGAACAACAAACTAGAATTTGCTGGAGCACCAGATATGATGCTGAACCTTTTTCTTTGACGTACTAATGAAATGGAGACATGCAGATAAGGGAATGAAATAAGCATAGTGTATAAAGCATTTATGTGGAGTGTTATTTAAAAAAAAAAAAAAAGAAAAAAAAGAAAAGAAAAGCACCATATTTCCAAGTGGTCAGTGGTCAAAAATGTATGCAGTAATTTGGGTGGAAAGGATCTAAAATATGATGTATAACTGTAACTTTGTGGCTAGGATTCTCGTCTGAGTTGGGGGTTGTGAGTTCTGCTGGCTCTTTATTTCTGTTAGGTAAGGGAAGATAGCTATGAAGGACAAGATGGACAACTCTTTCAAGTGGATGTCACCAGAACATGCCAAGAAGCATGCAGGGCTTTGTTTCTTCACATTCCTGCTCCCCTATTCAGTTGTTGAGGTATAAGGAATTCAGTCATGCCAAATGGGATACTGAGCATGAGGTCTTCGCTGAAGAGCCTACTGTGGGTTTTAATACAACAGGGAATGGTCCTGTTGTATTAAACAGAATCATCTGATTTTCAAATCTTTCAGCTTTTTTACTTCTGCTGGTGACTGACATTAAACCGCATTTTTTAGTTTTCTTTTTTAAAAGGAGTTTAACAGAAGAATCACCCACTGGGTAAGCAGCCTGCAAAATCAGAACTTTCTCAAACTGAGGTGAAATGCCACTGGACACCTAGAAGGCAAGTTTCTGCTTGAAGAATGGAAATGTATCACTACTTTCTCAGTTACTATGTATTAATAATACAGTTGGTTTCAGTTGCACAAAAATTTTTAAAGCATTTCCTTTGTTTATAGTTTTGTTGTCTTTTGTTTGTTTTTTAAAAATGCCATGTTGTTTCTGACAATACATGGGAAACATCTACATGTTACTATTAACAGGTCAAAGGAAGAAAAAGGCATTAACTATGAGTACAGTTTTGTTCATGGCAGCCTGCTTTAAGGTTCAGCCTCATATGCAGCTTATTCCAAGCTTCCAGAATTAGCTTATGTAAATTGTGCATAACAGTAACTAACATGAAGGTACTGCTTGAGAGTGTTCTCTGACTTTTTATCATGGCATAGAGTTGAATTTATCCAAATGAGTTGTGTCATCCTTTGAAATTATGCATGACTCCAATGTTTGTCACAAGAATATAAGGCCCATTCCATCCTTGAGAAGGCATAAATAATTTGCTTAGTGAATCATAGGTGCAGACTATGCCTATGGCAGCTACAGCTGCTGTTTGTGTTGAATAGCAAGTTAATATAGTTGTATTACAGAGTAGTTTTAGAGTTGGTTTATTTTAAAAGTATTTGAGAAATTGGAAATAAGGATTTAATAACACTAAGCCATTCTGTCACCATTAGTGATGTGCTTCCTGTTTTGCTAGAGAGACGTAAAGGCAGTAGAGTACAAGAAGAACAGTGAACAAGAGTATTAGAACTACTGGGGAAAAATACTGCCATGGTAGCTTTGGTGGAAGGCTGTAGAGCTGCCAGTGGAAAACAGGCTGTGAAGGTACAGATGGAGGGCCTGTAGCCATTCAAAATTCTAAAGAATCCAAGGCATTGTGCAATGCTGCTTTCTATTTTATGCATGACTATCTGGAGAAGTAAGTACAGTAATGAGTGAAAAGGTGTGAAGAACTAGCTGGGAATGGCCTTTTAGGAAACAGTTCTGACAGTGCTGTGCCAAGAGAAGCTGTCTGGACAACTTTTTATCTGTTGTAAATTCCCAAAGTGAAATATACTATGTTGAGGAATATTGCTTGAAGAAAAGAATAAATATCACTTACTGAAATAGCTACACTGCCCTTGATGAAAATTATTCTAAAATACACTTTCATGGCAAAGCAGTTTTAGTCAGTTTTAACTGCGTAACTGGAAATTTGGATTTGTTTAGAGCTCTTGTACAAACACCTGACTGAGAATTAGTATGAGGTGTTACTAACCACTGGGCAAGCTTTCACGTTTGACATAGACCAGACGTGAAGCCAAAGTGCTTTAACCTTGTAGACCACTTCCTTTCTGGAAATTCATTTTACTGTACTTAAGATATTTACTACTGTGCTTAAAATCTCTGTTTTTCTTTATGAAATAAAAGTCACTTGGCTAGAATTACCTAGGAAAATATCTCAAGATAATGGTTTCTTTTACTGTGGCTGTGATTCCATAGTTCTTAATTAGTGAAGAATTTTTGTCTAAAGGATACCAATTACATAATTGGTTTTCTTTATCTCATTGTTACCATAACAGTGAAATCCAACATTCTTCAGGTTGCTCGAATTAAATAATCATAGTAAAATATTTTTCCTCTTGTATTGTCAAGGGGATGCTTAACCTTTTGCACATCCTTTGAAACAAATGATAGATTGTGTGATTCAAATCTTATGTAACTTGTTTATTTTCTTCATTTCAGTACTTACAATTTGGAAATAAGATGCCTTTTAGCATTTTTTAATATTTGAAAAAAAAAATTAAAAAATGTCTGCATTCCATTACTTTTATTTATTTATCTTTATTGAAACAAAAATATTCCTGAAGTCAAGAATGGGACATGTACAAGAATTCACTTCATAGTCACAGAATTGTTTGAATTGAAATGGACCTTCAAAGGTCATCTAGTCCAACTCCCCTGCAGTGAACAGAGACACCTACAGCTAGAGCAGGTTGCTCAGAGCCCAGTCCACCTGATCTTGAAAGTCTCCAAGGACGGGGCATCTATCACCTCTCTGGGCAACCTGTCCTACCACCAATTTCTCCACTAAACCACATCTTTTAATACCACATCTAAATGTTTCTTGAACACCTCTAGGGGCAATGACTCAGCCACCTCCTTGTGCAGCCCGTTTCTTTCGGAGAAGAAATTTTTCCTGATATCCAACCCAAACTTCCCCTGATGCAACTTGAGGCCATTCCCTCTAGTCCTGTTGATAGTTACATGAGAGAAGAGGCCAACCTTCACCTTGACACAACCTCCTTTCAAGTAGTAGAGAGCTATAAGGTCTGTCTCTTCATGTTCAAGAAACTGTCTATTTCCACCTGAATTGTGGGGCATTTATTCTGCTCCCCATCCCAGACTTCCAGGTCAGGGAGTTGATTGTCCTGACAATAATTGATCTGACTTATAAAAACGGATGTAAAGAAGGCATTGAGAACCTCAGCCGTTTAGTTATCCTCAGTGGTCCGTTCCCTGCTACATCCAGTAAAGACTGGAGATTCTCCTTAGCCCTCTTTTTTGTTAATATAATTGTAACAAAGTTTCTTGTTCTTTTTTACTATAGTAGCCAAGTTGAGTTCAAGCTTGGCTTTTTCATTTCCAATTTTCTCCCTGCATATCTTAACAACTTATTCGTACTCTCCCTTAGTTGCCCTTCCCTTCTTCCACAGAAGGTAGGTTGTCTTTTTTTCTCCTGGAATCAGAAAAAGTTTCCTATTCATCCACGCCAGTCTATCCTGCCAGCTCATCTTACAGCACAGGGGGACAGCCTATTCCTGTGTCTTTAAGACTTCCTTCTTGCAAAACCAGCCTTCCTGGACTCCTTTACTGTGCAAGACTGAATTCCAAGGGACCTTTCCTACCAGTGTCCTGAACAGTTCAAAGTCCACCCTCTGGAAGTCTAAGCTAGTGATTTTGCTGATCCCCCTCCGAACTTCACCAAGAATCAAGAACTCTACCATTGTATAGTCATGCTGCCCAAGGCAGCTCCTGGCCTCCACTTCTCCCACCTGTCCTCTATTTGTGAACAGCAGTTTTAGTGGGGCGCCTTCTCAGTAGGCTCTCTTACCAGCTGTGTAAGGAAGTTATGTTTTGCACACTTCCACACACTTCTTTCCCCTTGTCCTCTTGCAGCAGACCCTGTGAAACAGTGTCCCCTTCTTTCTTATAACCCCTACTTAGATACTGAAAGATCGCTATTTGGTCCCCACAGTTCTCACAGCCTGTCTGTATAGGATAAGCGTTCCATTCCTTGGATCATTTTTGTGGCCCTCCTCTAGATACACTCTAACAGATTCAAGTCCCTTCTGTTCTGAGGGCTCCGTGTCTGCACACAGTACTCCAGGTAAGATTCAGTTCAGAGAAGCAGGGCAGGATCACCTCCCTTGACATTCTGTTTATGCTTCCTTTGATGCAGCCCAGGATATGGTTGGCTTTCTGGGCTGCAAGGGCACATTAATCGTGATCCATGAAATGGACCACCTCTCCTGCAAGGACAGGCAGAGAGAGCTGGGGCTTTTCAGCTTGGAAAAAAGAAGGCTGCGGGGTGACCTGATAGCAGCCTTTTAGTATCTAAAGGGGAGCTATGGGAAAGAAGGGGACAGACTCTTTAGCAGGGTATGTGGTGATAGAAGAGGGGAAATGTCTTCAAGCTTAAAGAAGGTAGATTTAGGTTAGATATAAGGAAAAAATCTTTTAGAGTGAGGATGATGAGGCACTGGAACAGGTTGGTTGCCTAGTGATGTGATTGGTGCCCTGTCCCTGGAGAATTTCAGGGTGAGGCTGGATAAGGCCCTGGCAACTTGATCTAGCTGTGGTGTCCCTGTTCATTGCAGGGGGCCTGGACTAGATGGCCTTCAGAGTTCCCTTCCAACACTAAGGATTCTTTGATTCTATTGCTAGCTCATGTCCAGCTTACCAACCATCACTGCCCTCAAGTCCTTTTTGGCAAGGCTGTAGTCTGTCTTGTCCCCCAGCTTGTACTGTTAGCAAGAGTTGCCCTAACGCAGGTGCAAGACCTTGCACTCATGAGGTTCTTTTAGGCCCACTGCTCGAGCCTGTCTGGGTGTCTCTGAATGGCATCCTGTCCCTCTCGTGTGGCAACTGCACCACACAGCTTGGTGTCATCTACAGGTATTTTCTGTCCCTCCAATCTTTTGCTACCGTTTTGATTTTGTTTTCGAAGCTAGCGAGAAAAGGCAAGAGAAAGCATTATTTAATTTGAAAGTAACAAATTTAGCTGTTTCTGCTTTGTCCAATTTTCTGCTTTCAAGACATTTGAAAGGCCTGTTAGAAGGCAGAACTAGAACTGGAATTTACAGAACACTTCACTGAGCTTAGTTGGATTGCTTAAAAATAAGTGAATTTGGCTCTATAAGTATGACATAATATGCTTTAAATGTACAAAACAAGACAAAGGAAATTGTAAGTAAAGCTTTTTATCCCAACATTCTGGAATCAGTGGGAAGGGCATAATTCAGTCTCAAATCTTTATTATTGGTGATGATGGGTAAGCCAGAAATAAACCAGTTTTGTTTTCTAGTCCCAAGTTGTTAACAGGCAGATTTGGAGAGAAAACAAAGTTCAAGGTACTCCAACTCAGGATCAGAGGAACAAATATGTTTTTCAAAATATTCATGTGGTAAAATTATTTTTCAAAATAACAGTATAACATTATAAGTCAATATCATATGTAAATTAATGAATCTTTTGTTAAGTAGCTTAAAGTTCATTAGGAAGATTTATTCCTTTTATTAAGGAGAGAGGGAAAATAAAATTCCAAAGGGCAATTATTTTGAATCATTTTATCTTCTGGAAGCATTGGGGATAGAATGATAGGTTAATATAGAAATGTTCCCCAACTCTTCATGCTGACAGACTCTTATTGTTTTGCTTTTCTATCTTTTAATTTTATTTCAGTTTTAGATTCAGGTAAAAAAAATAAACAATTGTAGAATGATAGTACACGAAAATCTGAGTTGAAGGTGTTGCAAATATTTATAGGACCATGCTTCTTAAGTTGAAAAATATCTGAATTTGATATGAATCTGCTTTCAGCCAGGAGTTTAATGACCACTGTTATATAGTCTCAGATATATTTTCTCTTTGTAGCTTTAAAGCAAACAGGACTTCAAACTATTTTATCTTAAGGTTTTCGTAGTATTTTAAAGTGTTTTTAAAACTACTTAATGGAGAGAATGCTTAATTTTCTCAAGGTCTTCAGCATAGAGGCTGCAGACTTCAAGCATTATGTAGCACATAGGCATATTGCTTAAAAATGAAGATTGACTAGATTTCTTTTTTTTTTTCTAATTAAAAAGAAAAAAAAAGGTAAAATCACATTCATGTAGGTCAGGAGTAATACCTGTAGAAGTTTACCAACTTGTGAGGAATTCATTTTTGTTGCATTTTTTTATTTTAGAATAGTGCAAATACTTTGTTCCTGCTTTTTTAGTTACTGCACTAATTAAGTAAGATTGTGATGGAACTGGTCATCTTCCTTTCAGTAATTGTGGCGTATTGTAGGTACCATATTGCTGTAATAAGGACTGCAAATGAGTAACACTCACAACCCTACTCTTGACTCTTAAATACAGAGTTTTAAAATAACTGAAAGAAGCAGTACTGATATAAATGCTGTGCTTACCATGCTTGCTCCACATGTTCATTAGGAGCCAGTAAGCTCTGATTCAGAGGTCTGAAGCTCCGTGTGAACAACTCTGTGTTAAGCCCTCCTAACTAGAGCAAAAACAGAAAGATCAACTCAGTAAATTAATGGTCAAGCAAGCTTAAGGGGAAAATCATAGGATGGGGGAAGATGCTCGACATATATTCCTTCTTTTTTAGATTTACAATCCATTGCTATGCAATTACTATCAGTAGTAGCGGCCCAGACAGAAACTTAAAGTCATCAGAAAAACAGTTCAGAGTCAGAACTGAGTGGAAGGGAGCTGGAGCTCCTCCGCTTCTCACTTTACCACCTATAATTTTTTTCATAAGCCCATCCACTGTGCTGCCAAATAGCTCGTTTTTCCTGCGAGAAATATGGGGTCAAGGAGACCAGTCTCCTGTTGTCTGCTGTGTACGTGGACAGGGCAAGTGTGGCAGATAAGTTGTAAATGTTTCTCAATCTAAACTAAAAATGAGCAAACGGTCCCTGATCACCCTTGGCAGTTGTTTCAACATATTGATCCTTGATCCCCAGAATCTCCCAACTTCCAGGATTTCTACTTCAGCTGGGATTTTCACCATCACCTTTTCATGTCCCTTTCTTCTTTCCAAAGCCTTATCTTTTGGGGGAACCCTTCTCTGAGGTGCTTCACCTCTAATTTTCCCAATTTAAGTGATCAGCCTCCTCACAGAGGGTTTGGCTATGAACTGGAGGATTTGGTAGGTGCCATTCTGCAGACCCTGTTTACCAGTAGCAGTTCTCCAAGAGTTTAAAACTTCAGTTTTGAACACATGTGTAGACACAGTTATCAGTTGCTCAGTAAATATTTTTTTGTAGTTACCTTTTTATTTTGTTTACGATAATTAATGCACCAGAGATGCCTGAAAATACAAAATGAAGCTGGCTGCTCTCGCTTTTTGTCCATGAGAAGTGGGCTGAGTCACCATGCTGACTGTGACAAAAACAGTCCAGCCTTAAAGTTCTCCCTGTACTCATCTCAAATCAGCTTCTCCAGGAGGGATAATATTGTCTGCACAGTTGATGAGGAGGAAAATTGAAGCAGGGTGATGATAAAGACTTACTCAGAGCTAACACAATAGACTGGTAGCAGAAGCTAGGAAAGAGGGAAAGATCTGACCTCAGTCTGGTCTCTAGCAGTACTTAATTGTTGTAGGGGCCTCCAGTCGGTAATGAGTCTAAGACAGTGGAAAGGCAGAGTTTCTCACGGCGCGGGGGGTTGTGGTGAAGATGTTCATTCCTTTTCTTTTGTTCAAGAGTTGTCTTTGAAGGCATTGTTCCTCCACAGCTGCAGTAGCCTACATTCATTGTGATAATTATGGGACAATATGTAGGATGGATGATTGATACATGAGATAAAGTTGTGTAAGACTATTACTAGAAGATCATATGGAGATAATAAATTATGCAAAGACAGCTCAAAGAAATAAGCTAAGGACAAATTTAGTGGGGTGCAAAAACGGAATGGGGACAGCAGATCCAAACCAGGCTAAAAATGGGTGGGAAACGAAATACAGCTGTCCCTCCAACAGATCACATAACAGGGCATGAATTGTTACAGACAGGTAAGGCAGAAAAAGTACAGAAAATGGGTGACAGACAGAAAAGGAAACCAATTCTTCATGGTTATGAAAAGCCCTGCACTCCTTGTGCACCTCATCTCTTTCTTTCATACCAGAACAAGAACTAAGTGCACTGTTTTCCCTTGGCTGAGAAGTCCAGATGTGTGGGCAGGGTTTGGCTGTTGGAGAGGCTGGAACAAGCAGGCATGCAGCAGAGCTTGCAGAACAGCCTGGATGCTGCTGCAGAGGTGCTGAGATACAATGCAGGAGAGACCTCTGCCTTCTTGAGTGAGATTCATTCAGAGCATGGGAAGCAGAGCACAGGTAGATAGGAGGTCATTCCTAAAGGGTGTGGGATACGTGGATGGTAACAAGCAGGCAAAGAATTTTCCTTCTTTTTTCTTTTAGCCTTAGTAAAATCAGTTCCCAGCTTTTTACTAAGGTATTTTGAGAGCCGAGTATTCTCACATTTCCCAGCTCTTCTTTTCTTACTGAGTCAGTTGTGCTGTTCTTCTTGGCAGTTTGAATTCAGCTTCAAGAACATTTTGGAAGGTTTTGTAACAAAAAAAAAAAACCAGAGAAATGGATAAAACAGTGAAGATGCAACCAGATAAACTGTTGTTATAATTAAAGGATTCAATAAGGTCAAGATACTTTTTGTTAACAGGCACCTACCAAGAACACCACTTGGTGTTTTAGCAGATGCTGTAAGAAATGAAGACCCAGTTGGATGCTTTGCAACAGGAACAAGCAGTGGAAGGAGGACTCTCAGATTAATGAAATCACCCTGTGGTTGTGGACTTCTCTCTCCTTTGAAAATAAAGGGAGATTAGCTACTGACTGCAGTGTTGTAAGTGCCTACGGTGGGAAGAACTGTCTCAGAATCACCATTCTAAATGCAGCCTCAGAAAGCAGGGAGAAGGGAGAGCTGTCTTTCCTTTCTCACTGCTGTGTACATAGTATGTTACTGATCTACAGAACTTTCCAGTCAATGAAATGCAATGTCTTTGGTTGCAATAATAATTCTGTCCTGTCCTAACAAAGCTGCTACATCTGAATGTCTGGAAATCCTGTGGAAAAGTCTCTGTGTCATGATACAATATTAGGGAGTTTTATGCAAAGGCTGTTGAAGGTGGTGGAATGAATCTGTTGATTTCACTGGATTTTGAAAGATCAGAAACAGATAGGAGATTTTGACCAGAGAATTAGCCTGACAGATAACATTATTGCCTGCAACAGCATAGCATTTCCCACGCTGTGTTTAATTACCTTAAGATGTCTAAGGAAATAAAAGAAGTCCATTTTTCCTTTCCCCTCCCAAAATACTGAAAACATATCAATTACTCATGCTGATCTTTTACAATATTGCATTTGAGAAAATTCAGGCAGCACTCGATGCATGTGGGCATAGGACGGTTATGAAACTGTGGAAGTCCTGTGTTTTAAGTTGTGGAAACAGCCTTCATTTCTGATGTTACATTATCTTTAAGCCCACAAGAAAGGTGTGGGAACTTATTATTTCCTTTTTTTTTTTTCTAAGCTGAGTTGTTAGCCCTTGAAAAATGGAAGTGCTGATATAATTTGAAATAGTATTTCCTGAAGGGCCATGTTGGAACAATATTCTAGGAGCTTAATAAGTCCCATTGTGAGAGTCATTTGTCATTTTAACCCCAGAGGCAAATTTGTAAAGGTTAGTGAAGGCTATTTGTCAAAGTTAAATAATTCAGCTGTTGTTTCTAAAATGAGTAGCTTGAAAATACTAGTAGTTGTTGTTTTCAGATTATTTAGTTGCTTTTTTTTAAAAAATGGTTTTGGATAGGGCAGATGGAAAAAAGTATCTAAGCTGAAATTGTTTACTCATTTGCTTAATTATGAAGAAATGGTTTTCTGTGTAAATACAGAAAACAGAGCCAGCACAGAGAAGACCGCACAGTTTAAGAAAAATAGGATGGCCATTCTGTATTGAAAGAGAAACTCCGTATGCCAATCGCCAATACTCAAAACAATGAAGATGTTTTAAATAGGATCTGTGTAAGAAGGAAACCTAATGTATTATTAGTTAAAATGAATTGTGTATTCTGCCATTTGATCTCCTGTAAATGCGAACGATGGTTTGCAATTCCAAAATGTCCTCAGTATGCATTTCAAATGGTTATACTTATAGATGGAAATGGAAGTTTCCAGTCTAGCAAATTCCCCCTGCTTAAAAACTTTAATAAACTATATCATAGTTACAGAAGCTATTTGGAATGCTAAGATAAAGGACTGATACATTAACTGTGTCTTTGCAGTAGCAAAAGGATTTGTGGTTAATGCTTTTTAACATACTTTATCACAGAATCACAGAATTGTAGGGGTTGCATAATTGTATGAAAATGCTTATTATTGAAAAGCATATTCCACTTAACTGCAGCATTGGCAATCTGTAGGGAGTTGTGTAACAACCTTTCTTCTTTTGAGGAATTCAGAGTTTTCTTTGTATTTTTCATCAAGTTACATTTTTTATTTACAGAGTTTAGGTAGCTGAGTTCGCAGTAAGCATGCTGTAGGCTTACAGGGTTTGATTTAATTAAAATATTCTTTAGTTAGGCAATAGCCCTTCCACATAGCTTTATGGGCAGTTACACCAATTAGTAAAACAAATACCGAAACAAAAAAAGGGAGTGCTTGTTTTCCTAAACTTTTTAATCAGGAATCTCATCCCAAAAGATGGATCAAATCCTCTTTTTTAATTTATTCAACATAAATGAATTAAATTGAAACCTGATTAGCTCACAGTTGGGAGAATCTCTCTGCAATGACTTGGGACACTTGCTAGAGATTATCCCCAAATCCCAGGCCCCATATTCTTCTGCACTGCCTTTTCTAGTGGCATCATTTGTTCACAGTAAGAAACCTTAGAGCCTTTCTTTTGGAGGGCTGCTGAAAGACTTATGCATCTTTCACCTGTGTTTTTAAGTGCTTTTACGTTAATATTATACTGAAGAATTCTCCAATAAGAACTTCCTGAGAATCAGTCAATCAGTGTCTATAAAGCTCTTAGACTTACGTGAAGGCATTGTCCTGTTACTCTAAGCAGAAGGGAACTGCCATGACTATAAAGTAGTAGTTCCATTAGTTTGATGTCAAAACTCTGCCTGCTTCTTTTCTGTTAAAGACAAAAGCTCTTGTGAAAGTGCTTGCTCATTATCGAGAAATAATGGGATAATACGGAGCAGTTAAGAATAAGACTTTTCATGCTTACATCAACAATATGCTAATGATGAGCATAACATTAGCCTGTTGACATACTGAATGCTTTAGAATAATTGTTATGTCAAATGTTTTTAAAAGTTCTACAAAGAAGTCATATTTTAAGTCCAGATCATAGCCAAAAGGTGGCAGTATTCTATTCAATATTCATTTACAAAACAGTAAAAAATGCATGTGTTTATTAATGCTTTATCTCCTAATATTGAATTAAGCTAGATGATTGTATCCTAAAATAAAACCAGTTTATCAAGAGTGCTCATTTAGAATGAAATCATGAATAAAATTAGCAAAAACTAGTTTGTATTACATAATTGTTATGTACTGTGTGTATTTTTCTCATCATATGTGCATTTCACTGAAAGATAACTTTTTATGGAGTTCTTGGGTAGATCAGAAACTTACCTGGAAGTCTTAGTAGAGTTAACTGTCTTTAATGTCAAAAATAGACATTAATCTCATGTGATTTTTAACGAGCCAAAAATGCTGCTGTATGTTTTATATACACTGGGGACTTAAGAAGTGTTTTCCATAAAGGGAGTATCAGCCTTTTTGTGCTGAGATAACAGTAAGTTGAAGAATTGTTGAAATATTGTCTCTCTTGACTGCCAAGCTATTTAACTGCACATCAATGTTCTGTCTTAGAAACATTTGCTTGAATATAACTGCACTTACTTACAAACATTCTCCTCTATCAATATTTAAACTTTCATATGAAAATATTCTAAGTAAATTTTGATCCGTAGTTATGCAGATACAAATATAAAATTACTGTAGTGAGAAAATTAGTTCAATACAGTAAATAAGTACTTTTTTACATTAAATACTTCTAAAAATCAATTTCTGTTACAGCATTTTAGAAACTTTCACAGGAAAATCAAGTGGCCAATACTGGGAACAGGTCTTTGATTCGTACATATATTTCACCCTTTTCAGTGCTGAAAAGTTTTGATTAAAATTATATGTGAGATAGAAGAGAAGCTGATTGAGAGAGCAGGACCTGGGAAATCCAATTGCAGAGGTATTGCTTTTTAACATATTTCCATATTCAGCTCGGGTAGAGTATAATTCACACTTATCTATCTTCTGTAACGTCAAGGAAAACAGAACTAGTAGAATTCCTAAGGGAAATAGAATTAATAGGCGTTGATTTTAACACTGACTTCTCTCTTTTGTCACCTTATTGTTCGGAATAGCCCATTTGCTCACTAAATCCCTAATGGCTGCTCCTTTAAAAAAGGCCAAAGAGCTGTTTTAGGAAGCATACTTCTGTTTGTGCATCAAAAAGAAGGTGCTGTGAAAACTAATTAATTACTTAATCAAGTAAGGCAGACCATTGTATCGCTAGCATGGACTTGGCAAACATGGATGAAAGCAGGATGGAGATATCAGACAAATACAGTTAGATGCAACAGAAGGAACTAAAACTATTCAGAAGACCAAAACAAGTGATGTTAGTTCTTCATCCATTCACTCATTGCTTCCTAACAGAAAAGAAAAGTTCTGGGGAAGTACAAGTGTGTGTTTAATTGCTGACTTAGCTAATAATCTGTTTCGTGCTGCAGTCCAGTGTTTGTGATCCCTCTGCTTCTACAGTATATTCCTAAAGGGCATTTTAGAAAAGCTTAATTATGCAGAAAGGTCTGGAAATTTTCTGAAATTATTCTGGGAACAAATCCAGAGGATAGTGAAAACTCAAACATATTCTTGCACGTAGATATTGAAAAGAGCTATTGCTTGGGGCAGTGCGTTCCCAAGACAGTTCAGAGTGTTCCTGGGTGTGGTGAAGTCTTCTCAATCTTTGCATCAAACCTTAAAGAAATTTGGTCAGGAGGCACAGCATGACTACAGCAATAATATATTTACATAATATTTCTAATACTGTGATCCCATCTAAATCTGAAGATAATTTCATATGCTTCAAATGCAATGTAATTGTCACAGGTGTGTGTATGTTAAAGATCTTCTTATGCATGCATGCAAAGCTTCAGCAAATTATGTTCACAGTTTTCTTGTAATTAATCTAGGTTGTGTTTTTTTCCCTGTGTACAAGAATTATGCTTAACAATAAACTCTTACGATCACATGAAATTAGCACTTTAAATTGAAGTTGCTTTGCTAAGAGAAAGATGAGCTTCCTGAACAAAACAGTACAAGTGGCAAAAGCATTGGGAAGATTTTCTGTAAATCACATTGATACGCGGGAGGTTTGCACCCGCTGGATATGTACATGCTGTACACCATACATTTATTGTTCTAGGTGCCCTGTGCATATGCACTTGTTTTGTGGGGCTGCTATCTCTGCTCTTTGGAGAAACTGTGGTTTCCTCTTGAACTTTTCTGCTTTTGCCCACACCTTCTGGTTTGTCTAGCTGCCAAATGCAGCAGCAGGCGGGATGGGGGAGGCTGTGTGAACGTATGGCAATTCCTGAAGTGCATGTGCTGCATCACATCTTGCTAATAGGGGGAGACTGCACTGCTGAGGCCCTAGGGAGTTAGCCCTATGTCTTGCTCACACTTCTACTAAAGCATAACATTCTGTCCCCTGTGTTCCTCCAAGAAAAGTTTGCAGATAAATCAGCAGTTTTTATGATATAGCAGCTGTTTAGACTTGTCCACATTAATTGTGAATATTAACAGGACATTTTCTCTTTCCCATTTGATATGGATTCGCTTTTTCTGGTCCTGTTTCTGTAGCAGACTGTTTAGTATCTAGCTTCCCATCTGGTTTTCCAAGCTTCAGTTTTCACTGAGCACACTTGTTCTACTTTAGCTAAACGTTTTTTATCTTTTATTAATGGGCAAAATTTGCCAAAAACTGTTTTATTAGATTTGCTTGCTTCTATTCAGGATTGCTTTTCAGGAATAAAGTCAGAGCAAAAAGTGGTTTCTAGGAATTTTGGTGTCTGTTAGGGATTTTGGTATTTAACTTGGGCATAAAATGCATGGCAGTGTACAAGAGAAATATAGTTCATATGGAACTGTGTCCAGCTTTCTTGGAAATCACAGGGAGACATTTCAGGGATTGGTGCCTTTGAGATAATGACAGCATTGTTAAGGGATAAGAAGACTGGGAATGAGATTGCTGTGAAATAATAGAAGCTGCAGGTCTGAAATTACAGACCAAATTTCATGGCACGTAAGCTTAAGTACAACATGGGTTTCACAAGAAATTGCTGCTTACATTGCAGACTTCTGGGAGATTATACTCTAGATTCTGTAGCACTGGTATCTTATGTTTCCACTTTTTTACATTCATAAACCCACACAATTTGAAAAATTCATTTTGGTGAATATTATAATGCCTCTAAGTATTCTTTTAAGAGCTTCTTATTGTTTGATATGCATTATATTGTTGATTTTTAGTTTGCCACTTTTCTGCCTGAAACTTGAAACATTTTCCATACATGATTTCCTATTTTAGGAGAAAATGCTGACTTTAAAATTTCAGTAATGCTACATAATTGGATAAACCTTTTCTGTCCCTCTCATTCTTCCTTCAGGTATCGATAGGAAACACTTCAAGGAAGATTTTCAAGTGTATGAGGTTATTCTTTGCCAAAGATTTGAAGTCCCACATACCTTTACATTAGGCTTCAGTGGCTTTAAAGGAGTTGAAAATAGAGGAAGCTGGGAGATAGCTAGTTAAGAAGCAAAAGATTGTGTTAACCATTTGCCTATGAATGATCCTGCAAAGCCTTAGTTAAATTGTTCCTGTGAATAGTTATTCTTACATTCAACAGCCATTGCTTCACGTGTAGTTTACTCCTGAGATCAGACTTAGTTAGCTTAAGCTTGCTGAGAAGTAAGGTGTCTGCAGGCATGCAGATAGTTCTGCTAGTCTCTCTGTAACAGCTCAACCTGTAAGCCAGTTCAGGCAACCTGGAAAGTAGAGTAGAAATATCAGAAGGAAAAACTTCCACAGTGGTTCCTGGGACTGAATGCTGCCCATAAATGTATTTGTTCATCTACCAGACTATGAGAAAGCTAGATGCCAGGAAATGCAGTTGAAAATCAAGTAGATCAGCATATACATGTTAGTCAGCCCATCAGGTATGTGTCTGCCTGAAGGGTACTGAATATCTCTTTTTCTACAGAAACCAAATAAAAGTATGCAGGTGACTCTCGAAGCAATGCCTCCTATTGATTTCCATGGAAACAACATCAGGTACAAAGATCACAATAACACTATGATAGAGTAAGTTCTTAGCTACAAAATGCTATTTTTCAATGTAGTCACCACAATTAGCCTGGCATTTTTGCCAGTGTTGAGCAAGAGCCTGCATGCCATGCTTGTAAATACCTGCAGCAGCAGAGGTGACCCACTGTCACTGTCACCACTCCTGACATGCATCACCTACCACCTCACTGTGCTCAAATCCACTGGTTGGTCTTTATCAGCATTCAGCAAGTGTTGATGAATGTCAGTGGGTGCAATATTTTGTGTATGGGTGAATTCAATTCCACACCTTTGCTTCATAGGCACTTCCATATCAGATGCCATTTTGTCAGTGTGCCCCTCTGTTGCCATCTGTCACATAACAAGAAAATGTAAAGGAATACTGGTGGGAAGGTACAATCTCTACTGCCATACCACCAACATCCCCCTCTGATGTTGTGGCTGACATAATGAAACAGGAGGCGTTACTTTCAGAGCAGCCCTCATAGATAAGGAGAACTGGAAGATATAATAGCAAAAAGAGTGTGTGGGTCTGGCTGTTGCTACAGTGTGAGCGTGCAAGGATCTGTTGATGCTACAGTTCAGCTATGACAAGTGAAAAAACAGAAACCGAGCTTTAAGAGGTATTTGACTGTACCTGATTGTGTGCAACAAACCTTAAACTCTAGTACTATGAACTCCATTAATAAAATGTTACCTTGTATATCTGCAGTTGAAAATACCATCATACAAGTTATTCAACATCAAAGCGCTTCTGGACAGTTGCTGTGTGCTTTGTGGGCTTCTGTGCTGAGTCTTGTAGCTATCCTAATTTTATCCGAAATGATTATAAATTTGCCTTAATATAGAGTTTTAAAACACTGGAAACCCATCAAGAAAAAATACATCCTCTAAAAAAGAAAAGGTGCGTCCATGTGATCGATGAAGCTTCAGGAAATTTCATTTGATCCCTTTGGCAGCCAACCTACAAGCAGTCTCTAACAAGACCTTTCTGTGTATCAGACTTTAGGAATTGCTGAAATCCTGAGAAATACAAAAGTAGAAATGAACTTGTTCATATTTCTTTTCCCACAGTGATGAAGTAAAGATCTAATACTTATACTTTAACAATGGTGTTGAGTAAGTGCTGTGATTGAAGGGAAAGGTGAGTGCAGAGCTGTCTGAAAACCCTGAGGGCTTTGCCCTTTTCAGTTCAGGTATGAAGGTGCAAAGTTTAATGATATCCCTTTATGAAAATGTTAAAGATAATTTAAACAATGTTGGCATGAATAAAGGCACTATCTGTTTTTTGTAATGAAGCCATTAGGGTGATGATCTGCTTGTCGTGATACCAGAAGCTGGTATGAAATAGCCAAAAGCAGAACTTCTTGCAGATACTAGCTTCCCAGAGTTTACAGTACAGCTTAATTTGCAAAAGCTTCAGAGCAATAGTAGACTCTCTGATAGAATATTTTCATGTTTGCATGCATATTACTAGCTGTCTCATTCCTTCTTATTTTAGCATACTTGTAAGCATACTTTGCTACCAGAAATTAAATTGAATTAACATCAATTGTTAGTAAATGCATGGTTGGGCTACTCCTAAAGCTGAAGGCTTGAAAGTAAGGGATGATTCAACACACTGCCTTGGAAACAACCACTTCAGCTCATTGAAATAAAATTCACTTCTCCATTTATTTCCTTTTATAGAGTATAATTTACCTTGGAATCCAATTCAGTGTCTTTGTATTTCAGATTTCACTGATAACACTGTATATTTTCCTATTTATGTTAGTTACACTGAGTTTATGAGAGGCAGTTGTAGGTTCTGCTTATCTGGTAAACAGTTGCTTGAGTGATTTAATTTACTGAAGTGCAGGGAATGGAGGAAACTTTTTTTTGTCATTGTACTCAGTAAGTTAGAGGCAATTGACAGACATGTAGGATAGCTGGACAAAGTGGCACCTTTCAGTTCACTTTGCATTGAAATGTCATTTTCCACTTTGTTTTAAATGACATTTCGTCTCACACTGTACTGTTCCAAGGAGGCGTCACTATTGCTTTCAGTTACTCTGCTGTCCTGTGTCCTCTGTGGGTTGGGGCTGCATGTCTTGGTTATTTGACAAGCTCCTGGTGTTGGTGCAGCGTTCTGATCAGAAAGAGAAAAGGCTGTGATTGTGCTGAGGGCTGTCATGAAGAGGTATTGGCAAAACCAAGCAGCGTTCTGGACTTTCAGTCTGCAAGTTTCACAAAACAGTTATTTGACTGCCAAATATCAGTCAATTTTCATCAGCTGCACTGAAAGAAAAAAATAATATTGTTCCTGTAGGCATGATGGGCTGGAAGATTCATAGCAATACACAACTAACTTTGTGTTTTCTGAGCTGTTCCTCTCCTTTGCATAGGTGGTTCAATGTTGTTGTCAGAACTCTGGTGTAGTTCACAGGCAGGATTCTTTCTGTCGTCTGCTCAGCAGTTGCTGGCCCTTACGATCTAATGCCAGGAGTGGAGGAAATTGTTTGCAGTCGTGTGAAAGTGCACTGGCCCTGGCACAGGGCTGTCACTCAGTAGGGTGAGATGGGGAGCTTCCTTGCGCCTCCTCCTGTGGCTCTGCATTTCCACACAGCTTTCTGTCAGGCCTTGAAATTAAACTGATACTTGAAGCAAGAACTGACTCAGCTGGTACTGACACAGCTCCAGTAATATGTGCAACCTCTTTTGTAAAATCTGCTGATAAAACCTTGCTTCTGTTGGAGTTGATGGAAAGGTTTGAAGGCAGGAAGACACCAGAGACTTGAGCAGGAGTGGAGTTTCCCCTTTTAAGACTTTGGCTTACAGTATGTAATGGACTTGGTTGAGGAAGGGGTGGTCCAGGAGCATCTAGATGGCATCAATGTGCCCAAATCCATGGGCCCTGATGGGATGCATCCACGTGTGCTGAGGAAGCTGGCAGAGGTGATTGCTGAACCACTTTCTATCAACTTCGACAGGTCTTGGAGAACAGGAGAGGTGCCTGAAGACTGGAAGATAGCCAGTGTCACTCCAGTGTTCAAAAAGGGCAAGAAGCAGGATCTGGGAAACTACCAGGCCAGTCAGCCTCACTTCTGACTCTGAAAAGGTGATGGAAAAGCTTTTTCTGGATGCCATCTCCAAGCAATTGGTAGAAAAGAAGGCTATAAGGAGTAGTCAGCATGGATTCACCGAGGGAAACTCATTCTTGACAAGAGTCATAGCCTTCTGTGATGGCATTACCGGCTGGGTAGGTGGGCAGTGGATGTTTTCTACCTTGACTTCAGCAAAGCTTTTAATACTGTCTCCCATGACATCCTGAGAACGAAGCTGAGAAAGTGTGGGATAGATGAGTGGACGGTGAGGTGGGTTGAGAACTGGCTGACTGGCTGAGCTTAGAGGGAGGTGATTAGTGGTGCAGAGTCTGATTGGAGACCTGTGACTAGCAGTGCTCCCAAGGAGTCAGTACTGGGTCTGGTCTTGTTGAATATCTTCATCAACAACCTTGATGAGGGGATAGTGTCCACCCTCAGCAAGTATGCCAACAACAAAAAGCTGAGAGGAGTGGCTGACACACCTGAAAGCTGTGCTGCCATTCAGCAAGACCTAGACAGGCTGGAGAGCTGGGCAGTAGGAAACCAAATGGGGGTTAATAAAAGCAAGTGTAGAGTCTTGCACCTGGGAAGGAAAAACCACAAGTATGAGTACAGATTGGGATGTGATGTGCTGGAGAGGAGCTCTGTGGAGAAGCACCTGGGAGTCCTGGTGGATGACAGGTTGGCCATGAGCCAGCAGTGTGCCCTGGTGGCCAAGAAGGCCAAGGGGATCCTGGGGTGCATTCAAAGGAGTGTGGCCAGCAAGTCGATGGCGATGATCTTTCCCCCTCTACTATGAGCTGGTCAGGCCTCACCTGGAGTACTATACCCAGTTCTGGGCTCCCTGGTACAAAAAAGACAGTGATCTCATGGAGAGAGTCCAGTGGTGGGCCACAAAGATGATAAAGAGCCTGGAGCATCTCCCTTATGAGGAAAGGCTGAGCAAACTGGGTCTGTTCAGCCTTGAGAAAAGAAGACTCAGAGGTGATCTTATTAAAGTTTATAAATACCTTAAGTGTGAGAGTGAAAGGGACACGGCCAACTTCTTTTCAGCTAGCTGTGACGACAGGACAGGGGGAAATGGCTATAAACATGAGCATAGGAAGTTCTGCACCAATATACAAAGGAACTTCTTCACAGTGAGGGTGACAGAGCACTGGAACAAGCTGCCCAGGGAGGCTGTGGATTCTCCTCTGGAGATTTTCAAGACCCACCTGGATGCCTACCTGTGCAGCCTGTTGTAGGGAGCCTGCTTTGCAGGGGGTTGGACTCGGTGATCTCTGGAGGTGCCTTCTAACCCCTACTATTCTCAAGGTGAGCACATCAAAATTCAAAAGTATTCTAGAGTCATCTAATAATGTCCTGAAAGGGCATGTTCCAGAGCCAGCTGGGATTTTCTTTTGTGTGCTGTATTATTGCCTGTTTTCTCTCTTTGCCATTGCTGATAAGCAAAAGATTAATACAAAAATAGAACTTAGCGAAAAATCAGAATCAATGTACAAATGTGACATCGGAGAGTTTTGTTTTTAAAGGGAGACAGTACTTGTTTGATGCAACCTGTATTATTATGACTTCCAACCCAAGCCATTCTATGATATTACAACTGCCAGGCTGCATGTGCCAATGAATTTTTTGGGGGCTTTTTGTAACATACCACGTGACCACGCATTTAGGTTCTGTGATTTCAGAAGCTTCACACCACCTGCTAGGTGATGACCTGCAATGCGTGTTGCATTTACAGGACCAAATGTTATTGCCGTTGTGTACACTGCAGGATTCAGAGCAATTGCAGACTGCTGTAGTTGGGTCTGCAAAAGAAAATGAAACACAGCTCCAAGTGTTAAGGAATTTCTGCAAAGGTGATATTTAATGATAAAGTTCCTAAGGAGAATATGATTGGAACTAAAAAATTAGTTTGTTTCACAGTAACAGACTAAGCAAAGAAAATTTCCCTTTTTTTTTTTTTTTTTTTTTTTTTTAGAGGAACACAACGTTAGCAGGTTGCAGCCGTACAAACCAAGAGGTTTCTATTAACTGACATGGTGCATTCTTGTCAATAAAGATGTATGTATATGTACCTTTTGGAGATGATTAAGATTGTTTTGATCATGATTAATGACAAAGGACATATAAACAGGATGACTCATTTGGTTATAAAAGTTAAGTAAAACCAATTATTTGCATTGATGATAGAGTATGGCATCCAACATGGACAAATTTTTGTTTAACATAGAAATTTTCTTTTTAAGCCTTATATATTACCATTCTGATATAGTGATGTATTTTTTCATCATCTAAAAAAATTATTGAAGGAGATTTTCATTTAGGACTTGTTTCATATCTCAATAAAATTTTATATGTATGCATATACATTTGCTCTCCTGAGAGAAATGGCAAGGAATCATCTCTGTTTAAAGCTGACCAATTCTACTGAAAGTGTTTTATTATTCACTATAAGAATACTTTGACTGAAGGGTTATTTATTATAATATATTCACAGATGCTTTGTTAAGTAAAGTCTGAAATGTTTCAAGGGATGCCATTTCCAGCACCTTCTTCTGAAGACTCCTGATAATCAAATAGGAACATCAGGTAGAACTTTTTCCTTGACTCATGTCCTACTTTCTATCTGCCTGTTTTCTTTTAAACTGTTTTTATAAGGAAAAGCAAATTATTGATTGCACTGCTCTTTTGTTCCTCCATCTGCTTGTTTAACAGTCTTATAAGTAATTTCTGAACCTGGTAGTCAATTTTAACTAAATTTGACTGAGGATTAGAGGTCTCAGAACTATTAAGGTCTTATGCATTTCATGAAAATTGATGCTAAAGGAGAGAGACTCAAGTTAGTGCCCCAGTGAGTGAAGTTCAGTTATGGCTTGCCAGGGGAAATCTGCATAACTGATTGCAAGTTCACAATTGTAAAGTTAAACTTAAGTACTGGCTAGCTCAATCTTTCAGTGAACAGTGGTGTTTGGTGTGGTATTTGTTGTTATCATTTGTCGTTCTTTCTTTTTAAAGTTTTTGCAGAAAGGATTTTTATATTCTTGTATTTGACTCCCATTTGGCTTTGTGGCAACTGAATTTCTTGCATTTTCAGCAAGAAGCTGGAAATTCTAAAACTGGAGCTGGAAATTCTAAAGCTGGAGTTCTAAAACTGCACCGAAATAGGTGGCTGATGAATTTCAGATGCTTTCGAAGCAGTATCCTATATGTTAAGCTTGCAGTTCAGAGATAACTGGCAGGTCACATTCTGTGATTAGTTATGAAAAATCTGCAGAAGTTATGGTTTAGTTCACTTCCAGTTTAGATTGCTCATTAAAATTTTTATTGGATAACTGAAATGATTTGTTTCAGAAGGAGTTAATGAAATCCCTCCCAGTAATATGTTAGGATAATTAAGGATTTCTATTATTGTAATTTATATTGCTTTAAATATTTTCAACATGCTTTAATTTCATTTCTTGCCAAAGAGTGCTCTTATTTTCATAGCATCAACTGGTTTTATCTGTAAAAGAGCATTGTAGTGTAGCTTGGAGTCCATCTTTATTCAGGCAGTTAATCTTTATTATGACTAATAACGGCTTTTAATCTCAATTAGTCCTCAGGGAATGGAGACATAAATGTTTGAACAAATCTCCTTATTAAACCATTTGCTCTGTGACTAGCAGTCACCTGAATGGTGCCAATAAACCTGACTGATTTGTGTTCCCAACCTGCTGTAGGAAAGCAGAATTCATAATAACGTATTCACAGGCTTTCAGACCAGTACTTTGTTGCCAGAGAAAACAATTTACAGCCATCTGGCACTACACTGGCCTTGTAGCTTGATTTCCTAGAACTTGACACTTCATCATTCGGCTCATACTCCCCTATATAGGAGGTCTGGAGCTACCTGTGTTGGCTGGAACGGGCAATGCAGATAAAGATGCCATGGGGATAATGAGCATGAAGAGGTGGAAGAAGCTGTTTGCACTCTCCCTACCTTCCTGGTAGGTCAAACTGGGTCTCAAGACACTGCTCTCTCCTAAGTTTTCCAAGTTTGTGCTGAATGTGTAGCTCAGGTTCTAGAGGCTACGTAAGTAGCCCACTGCACACTCACCTATTGCTTCTTCCCAAAGAACAGCTGAACAGAACTGGTTCAAGTGATCCTCCTTTGCACTGGTGTGCCAGGTGACACAATCATGGAATTCCCTTCACTATTTTCCTTTGCAATTACAGATCCAAGAATGGCTTTGTCTTTCTTCTCAGATACCCAGGAGTTTCCTATAAAGAGAACATGGAGGAGTTCCCTTTAAAGAAACTAAGATGTTCTTAATACATTTATGCTGTTAGCTGTATGCACTGTAGACATAATGTCTAGCTCATAGACTATCAAGTGAAGAGTAGACTTACCCAGGATTCTCAGGACTGCTGCACTCTGAAACAGACTAGTTATATTTAGTGTTTGATTTTTCTGAGCCTTGTATGGTGCCTCATATGGTGCTCTGGCTGTCCTATACGTTGCTGGATTTTCTGTAGTTTTTCTCATTAAGTGCAGTGTGCAGGTTGAACAGCAGTCCACAAGAATGGTGGTTTCATTAAATAAATCTTAAGGCATGGATTGCAGGCTCTGGGATATGACAGAGAGCAATGTGGAATAGGGGTGAAAGACTGCATTAAGCAAACCCCATGAGTGTCCATGCAGTCCTCTAGGAGCAATGAACAGTGCATTTATGCACAGAGGGACACATGTTTTGATTTGAGGGGAACAAACTGTTTTTCTCCAAATGAAGGCTGGAGAGTAAGTTATCATTTATTCATTGTTGATCATCAGGTGACCTGGGAGAGCTGTATGGACCAGTTCCCACGTGATACAATCTACTGGATGATATGATGTCATACTGTGGTACTGCATGACAAAAAGGACAATACCCAGCTCCCAGCTCCCAGGGCAGTTTTCAGGAGTGGTTATTGCTTCCATTATAAATTATCAGATTTCAGCAGGTCTGGAAGTTACAACCTTTGCTATTTTTATGGTCTTGGTCACGAGTCTAACCATAAGGAAAATACTGCATGGCTTAAGACATTTTCTTTATCTTGACAGAACTTTTTTTTTTTTTTTTAATCATCTCTTTGTTTATGATCATCATTTTAGAACCCCTTTTGCCATTTCTGTGATTTTGTAATATTGTACAGAATGGCCTTAGTTCAGTTCTCTCACCACTGTTGAATGAAACTCTTGTTTCAGATACTGAAAATAAGATCCATTGGGTATTTGGATGCTTCTGGATACTGTTTTCTGTCATCACTAGCACAGGAGTAATGACTAAGCATCACACCGGCTCTGAGTCACAGAGGACTAATGTCTGAATTCATACGTGCTTCCTTGGAAGAATCATCACAATCATTTCATGAAGCTGTTCTAATAATAGGTTCATTAATGTGTCCACACACGGAAGAAGTAAAAATTAGGTGCTTTTTCTACAGTTTATTCTTTTTCACTGAGAAAAATGTAGAAGGCATCATTCATCAACCCAAGTCATCTTTCCACCCTTCACACTGCGTGCCCATGTTAACACTGTAGGGCAAATTAGGAGTGCACTTTTGAAACAAAACTTCCAGCTGTCCATCTTGACTGTGCTCTGCTTCTCATTGCCTTGGAGTATATGGACTACATTCATTTGGGTTAAACTAAACTGGGGGATGGACTCCTAGAACATACCTAATGCTTGCCAGCTACAAGTAGGGCATTCAGCATATGGGGCTTGTCCAGAGCTCCTCCAGAAGTCCTTTCAAAAACAAGACAAACAACAAAACCCTTCCATACCAAGTGATCTGCTCTACCAATTCTGTCCTCTTGCTCTTTTGTTAACGTGGAAGCCACAATGCACAGTGCACTACTAAATGCTTTTAAGGAAAAGAACAACACAAGAACCATTTGTCTTTGTTTCTTCTTTATCTATTTGAAAAGTAGTTTTGCTTCATGATCTCCTAATGGGACAAGGATGTGTGGGCACTGTGCCATCTTGTGTTGGATATCTAGCAAACCACTAAGGCACTGAACTTTGTCTAGACACATATTTGTAATGTATCTTGTACATCACCAAGAATTAAAATCAGCAGCTTTTTTGTGTAGAGGGAGAATGAGGAAAGCAGAAAGTGTTTCAGATGTGTGTCACTTGTTCTTTCATTCATTTTTTATTCGTTTCAGAGGAGTTACTAGAGTTGCACTGTTTTAAACAATGAAAAGTTCTATGTCTTGCTGTCACTTTTTTCTTTATGTACCACCTAATACCTTTGAGGTTATTCAAATAAATGCACTCAGTTCTATTTTCTTGAGTGTCCAATGGCTTAATCATGCACATAAATGTGTGGATGATATTTATTTGACTGTTAATCTGTTAGTCTTTTTGACTTTATAGTAAAGCATACTTTCTTCTTTCCTTAAGAAAAAAAAATAAATGAAAAAAAAGTCGTAATGCTGCAGTTGAGATTTTAAACACACAAAAGTCAGGACATTCAAAATTATGACTCCCAAGGGCTGTAGCACAGACATGTTGTGCATGTGGAGTATATTAAAACAGGGATTTCCTCTCCTCTCTGTACTCTCTTGCGTATTTTCGTCTTTTGGCTTTTTCATACTGGCTGTGCGGGAGCTGCTCTATGGGAATGGATCGTGCAAGGGCCCAGACGACAAACAGGGGAGTAGATTCCCTGCACATGAGACTCCTGTTCCACTCAGCAGCCAAGGAGCACAGCAAGGAGAGGGAGCGCCTGGGGACAGCTGCTGGCTGTGCAGCAGCACTGTGCGTGGAGCGGCTGGGATGGCAGTACAATGCTGAGTCCTGTCTCCACTCCGTGCTGGTGTCACGCTAGCTGTTCTCTGCTGTCCATATTGTAGCATTTTCCTAACAGGGCTTTTTTATTTTTCACTTGCGCTACTTGTGAATCTCTTCTTTGGTGTCTCCCATACGTGTTGGTTATACAGTAGAATAGAAGAGTTCAGTTGGAAGGAGTCTTCAAAGAGCATTTAGTTCAATTACCTCTTCAAGGCTAACCACAAGATAAAGCAGATTAATGAGGGCATTGCCCTAATCCTCTGGAAGGCTGACAGCACGGGGCATCAATGCCTCTCAGGGAGGCCTGTCCCAGGGTTTGGCCACCTTTGTGGTAAAGAAATTTTTCCTGATGTCAAGTCTGATCCTCTCCTGGCACAGCTTTGTGCCCTTCCCACACATCCTGTCGAGCACAGCCCCACATCTCCCTCTGCTTCCCCTTCCCACGAAGTTGCAGAGAGCAGTGAGGTCACATCTCGGCCTTATCCAGACTGACAGCCCATTGTCCTCAGCCTCTCCTCACAGGGCACACCTTCCTGCCCAGTTAGCAGTTTGTTGCCAATGCTGAATGCTTTTGCAGATCTTGACTTCCTATTTAAAATGCGGAGCCCAGAAGAGCTGTGCAGTAGTCAAAGAATCGTTAGGTCTTCATTCACAGGCATGCTGTGAGTATCACAGATGTTCCATGAATGATGCATTTCTCAAGAATCAGATGACAGTGAAGTTGACTGATGATAAAGGCTGGATGCTTCTCAGTGTTTGTGGTGATAAGAATTATCTGAAGAGGCAGTTTTATTTCCTGGGTCCAGACACTTACCTTTTATCCTTGCTACTTTTGACGTTCTGTATTCCCACATAACCTGAACGAAGTATTGCATTCTCTTTCATGTGGTTACTGTCTTTTTGCTGGTCGTATAAATAACTTCCAGTGTTTTCTGACTTGGCATAGTAAAACTCCCCAAAATTCTTTAACAGTACAAATTTCTGAAGGCTGATAGGTGTAAATTGCCCTAAAGAGAATGTTGGTTTGTTTACAGTTCTCTAAGCTAAATTCTGCAGTGGAAGAGCTGCTCTGTCCAACTGTTTTCTTTTTTAACAAGCCTAAACCATTATACTGGTCTCCGGATTTTTAAAAAAATTACAAGTATTGGAGACTGCCGTTATTAGTAGCTAAAAGTTCCTGCTTTTTCAACTCTATAAACATTGGGATAATTAAAATATTATTCTAAATACTTTTGAAATAATAGTTTTGGTTTAGATACTGCTTGTTAAGCACTTACTGTTGTAAAAATAAACACCTTTCTATTTCAAGTTATACAGACAGGATATTATTTCCAAGCACCTCTGGGCAGGGACTGAATGTGTCTTTGTATCTCCAGATTTGGAAGAAGGGCCCTAACCCGTATAGAGTTTCAATATTAATATTAAATGATGATCTTCATATTTGAAAATACTGAATCTGAATACACAGAAATTTGTAAATGCCAGCAACCTCTTTTAAATCATGACAGTGCTTTCTTTTTCAACTACTCATATTTTCCTCTGGCTCTTCTGTATCTCCTTGGCTAACTGACTACTGGAACACAAAGCAGAATAGCAAGACTCTAAAGTTAATAACTGAAATGCAGTTACTTTGAAAATTATTTTCTCATTTCCAATTAGATGGCTAAAGGCTATATTGAGATATGTCAGGTGTGATGAGTATATGCATTACTGGCTTAAGGAGGAATTATATCAGAACTAAATATTCCCACCACTTCAATGTCAACTTCAATGAAGGTGAGTCACAGCTACCTCTGAAGATGGGACACCTTGTTCTGGTGGCTTCAGGTTACTGAGTCATTTTTTTAATTACATTTTCTCTCTTGTGGTTTAACCCAGCAGGTGGCTGAGCACCACACAGTCATTCACCCACTCCTTTGCCTTCCCAGAGGGACTGGGGAAAGAATCAGGAAAAAAACAAAGTAGAACTCATGGATTGAGATAAAACAATTTAGTAAGATACAGAAAAGGAAAAAGATAATAGTTACGACACTAATTATAATATATACGTTAATGTATATAACAAATGCACAAACGATTGCTCACCATCCCGTGCCTTGAGCAGCAGAAGAGAGAAAGATGAATTCCCACTCTATTCAAAACTCCTCCTATGTGATGTCATACGATACAGAATATCCCTTTGGACAGTTTAAGTCAGCTGTCTTAATTCTGTTCCCTCCCAGCTACTTGGGCCCTTTACTGAAAATGACCTTGCCTCTGTACAGAACTGCTTAGCAAGCAACTGTAAACATTGGTGTGTTATCAACACTGTTTTTCTCCTAGAACCAAAACACAGCATGGTATCAGACACTCCAAAGAAAACAGCTCTATCCCAGCTGAAACTAAGACAATATCCACCCCTTATTCCATACCATTTACATCATGCTCTGGTCCTACCATTTCTACATGTCGCAGCTAATCACCATCATCTATCTTGCTTTTTGGTAGATACACGCACACATATTATTCCCATAGTCTATGGGCCATCCATGTAAATTGCCCATGTTGTTAATTTAGTTCATAACTTTGGACTCTATCTGTCATTAGCAGTCATTCAGGGAGGGATGATTCAGTGTTGGGTTACTGCATGCAGAAGCTAGTTCTGGTTCCTTCAGAGATTGTTCTTTTTTAACTTGAGTAATTCCTACTGTACTACTTTTAACAAGACACATAATAATCATAATAATGATTATTTGGTATTATGTAACAGTTTAGCTACATGTAGTTTAAATTATGCTGTTCTCACCCAGCATCAAATCACCCTGAGGTACACAGTGGACATCCCGATCCTTCCGCATTACCCACCACTCAGGTCCTTGAGTAAAAGCAGTCTGACCAATAGACTTGCCTTTACCTGAGGCAGGAATAATTCAGGCTGTCATGCTCATAACGTTCTTTATATGCACCACCAGGACTTTATTCTCTTCTACTGTATGCAGGAGGTTTGACTGGGGAGGACCAGTTCCATTTGCACATCCCTGAGTGTTGACTAACCAGGTGGCTTTTGCTAAGCCTTTGTCCCAGTGTTTGAATATCAAAGCACCCATTGCTCTCCACGCAGTCTTTAACAATCCATTGTATCGTTCCATTTTCCCAGAGGCTGGTACATGATAGGGGATGTGCTGGACCCATTCAGTGCCATGCTGTTCTGCCCAGGTGATTATGAGATTGTTCCAGAAATGAATCCCATTGTCTGACTCAATTCTCTCTGGGATGGCATGTTGCCACAAGACTTGCTTTTGAAGACCCAAGATAGCATTTTGAGTGGTGGCATGGCACACAGGATATATTTCCATCCTTTCAGTGTTTACTTCCACCACTGTAAGCACATGGCATTTGCCATGGTGAGTTTGTGGGAATGTGATATGATCTACTTGCCAGCTCTCCCTATATATTTCAGCCACTGTCTTCCATACCAAAGGGGCTTTATTCACTTGGCTTGCTTAATTACGGTACATTTCACAGTCATGAACAACCTGTGCAACAGCATCCATAGTCAAGTCCACCCCCCGGTCCTGAGCTCATCTATCGGTTGCATCTCTTCCTTGATGGCCTGAAGTGTCATGGGCACATCGACCTAGAAATAGTTCATCCTTCTCTTGCCAGTCCAGATCTATCTGAGCCACTTCAATCCTAGAGGACTGATCCACCTGCTGGTTGTTTCAGTGTTCTTCAGTGGCACAACTCTTGGGTATGTGAAGTATCTTTACACCCATGTTCTCTATCAGCAGCAGTATCTTTCCATATCCAGCAGCCCAGATGAGTTTGCCCCTGCACTGCCAGCTGTGCTTCCATTGCTGTAACCACCCCAGAGGGCATTTGCCACCATCGAGGGATCAGTGTAGAGGTAGAGGACCAGCTACATCTCTTGTTCAGCAATGCCTAAAGCCAGCTGGATGGCCTTTACTTCTGCAAACTGGCTCAATTCACCCTTTCCTTCAGTAGCTTCTGCAACTCGTCATGCAGAAATCCATACAACAGCCTTCTACCTCCAACGCTTTCCACATCATACCAGACACTCTGAAGAAAACAATTCTGTCCCGAATGAAACTAAGACACTCTTTTCTAACAGTAGCTCTTTACTCAGACATATGAGAAAAGTTCATCTGGGGACCATCCTTAATGCCCTTTATTTCTGTGATATTGTGACAATGTTTGCAAGACCCTAGCTAATAGCAGAACTAATCAAGTAACTCTAGAAGTAAACAATTTGTATTACTCTGTAATTGTGTTCACAGAGTGGCACGATGTATGTGTTCTGCTAGCATGAGCCCACATTGCTCACTGCAGTGCCTGGCACACCCATGTACTCAGGGAGTCTCACACCATCCATGCTGACCCCTTGGAATCCTCAGAACCTTCCCTGTGAGCTCTGCATTTTCCTCCAGGTTGATGGCTTTATCCCATGCAAAATTCTTGCTTAGTTGATACATGGAGCTGAAATCTGAGCAAGGTTAAAGAAGTCCAAAAAATAAAAGCAGATGTAAAAGAATTGGTTTGGATATGTGGTTTTACTCAGTGTTGCCAATTCAGTTTCTATTTTATAACAGGCTTCAGCGATGGATAAATGTTGTATTTTTAGAAAAAGAAAACACTTGCTGGTACAAAGGAAAGCGTATTCCAAGGTCTAATGGAAATTATACTACCTTTTCTTTCTTGATCTACAGAAAGAAATAAAATGAACTTACTCAGGCCTGTTTTTGATAAAAGGAGAAATTGAGAGCAATCACAAAATGGGAGCAAATAGCAGACATTATGAGAAAATACTGGATGGAGCAGCAGTCAATTGCCAGCACGATATTGTAATTGAATATACTAGATCATTGCTTTTGTCTTTAATGAAATGCTGTAAAAAAGGAGTACCTTTTGTCCCTGCTTAAATATTTACAGATGATATTTGGAAGCTGTTATTAGAGTTAAATTAGAAGTGTGCTATTTTCTATCTTGTATGTTTGCATAAACACTCTCAGTTCACATTTTCTATTGAAGGAAGCACAAAAGGTTTCACTTCATAGCATCTGCAGTCTTTTCAGGTTACACATCTGAGTAGATTTATTTAACTCAAATGAAGAATTACGGAAGCAATTAAATTTCTTCCATGTTTTCATGTCAGTGAAAGGCTTCCAGTTCAGCATTACAATATAGTGTTTGTTTGCATACAGCTAAAATGAGACATTCCATAAAAACAAATATTTGCCATTTTTGTCATCAGCGCAAGCATATGATATCTGCTATCAGCTGGGAAAGAAATAAATACTAGGGTATTGGAAAAAACTTTTAAACTAAATCCCAGTAGGAGTATACTGCAAGAGCACCAGCTTTACTCGGAATTATATTGATTTTCATCTTTGTCTTTCACTGCCCTAATTCTGCCTTGGTTCATTTGTTTGAATACGTTGACAAATTTACAAGAAAACTGTTCCAGTTATGCACAGTGCCTGCCATTAAAATTTGCCTTTTGGATTTGTACTTCCTTATGAACAATAACCTAAAAAGCAATGTTTCAACTTGCAAAATGTTGTCAAAAATGCGTTTTGCATCGGGTTCCCCATTGACTCATTCTTTGTATCCTGTCATTATAAATGTGAGGCTTTTCTGTCCCTCAGCAAGGATCTGTCTGGCAAGCAAGGTTATTTTCAAAAGCAATAGAAGACATTACTAATAAGAAAAATGACCTGATAGTTCACTGTTCTTTCTTTCTCCTAATGAAAGATCGTTCAGTACAGTGTATTTTGCATTATTTTGCCCAGTCCAGTTTTAAATAACTCATGGGATATAATTCTCTATACTTTCTTGATGAGGTCCATTCTTGCGTATATCTGGTTATTGCAGTCTCATGTTTATGTGTTTTAATTTTTTTTTAATTATTACTTTTACTGAAGAGCATACTCAGTTCTGTCTCTGATAAGCTTTTGCGTAGCTCTGCAGAACTTCTCCCAGTGGCTGGGGCTTTTAGTGCTTCACACCGCTATGTCAGAAGAGGAGTTTATGTTTCCTCAATCTGCCTAAGAGGAACTTGGTCTTTGTAGGCTTTCTAGGATTCAGCTGGAACCAGTTAGAGTTTTCAAAGCCTTATGTTTGCACTAAGCTCAGACCAACTGGAGAGCAGGAAAAAGAGGAAGCATATCCTCTTTTTCCTTCTCATTAGTACAGGGCAGCATGTCTGAAATATATCAAACAGCAAAAATATTTGAAATTTATATGAGTCCTTAGAAGATAGAAATAAATCCTGAGTTTATTCTCAACACTAATAAAATGCATGTTTTCCTTTCTTTTACACTCTTTGCTTAGTTGCTAACATGAGGATTCTGGAGGCAATCTAAAGCAGAAGCTGAGAGTGGGATTTGCACCTAAGTTTGACAATACTTCAGACCTTCCTGAATATCTCTGTCCAGGATATCAAACATAAGAACACATGTTATTCTGCAGCTGGACAGATCTTCTGTCTGCAGCATCACACTATACCAGATTCCAAAGTACTAACATACCCAATGTTGCTAACTTTTCTTTTATCCATTCTTCTTAGGGTTTCTTCTGCATCATTGGTGGGAACTGTGAGATTGTCAGAAATATCTGAAAGGATCAGTAGTCTTTATCATTAATTGTCAAAAATGGGTGAAATTAACATATATTACAGTTTTATGCTAACCATCTTTGTCTCTCTCTATCTTTCCATCTCTGAAAAAATCTACCTATAGTCAGTCCATCTGGAAGAAGTACACTGTCTCAGAAATGAATAAGTGAGATGACCAGGGAGAAAAATTAGTTTTGCTTTTATGTAAGATATCAGTATTTGTAATACTGGCATGTGGCCTTTAAATATGGACTGACATCAGTCAACTCTCAGAGATGGGTTTTACAGATGAAAGGCATGAAACAGAAGAAATGTGTTCCTGCATATATATATATGCGTAAGGTCACTCCAAAAGTAATGAATGTCACTCCAACACTAATGCTTCCTATTTATTTCCATAAAAAATAAATTAGATAAGTAAATAAGTAAAAAAGTTCACAGAATCATAGAATGGACTGGGTTGAGAAGGACCACAATGATCAACCTTTAGACAACAACGCTATTTGATACAGTACAGCAAATTCTCAGCTACAAAACACTGTTTTTCAGCATAGTAACCACTATTAGCTGTGTATTTTCACCAGCAGTGAACAAGAGCCTGCATGCCGCACTTGTAAAAATCTGCACCTGTAGAGGTGATCCACTGTCGCTTGATGCCACTGCTGAAACTCAGCACCCACTGCCTCACTGTGTTCACATCCATTGATTGGTCTTTGCAGACATTCAGCAAGCATCAGCGAATGTCACTGAGGGCAGCTTTTTGTGCATGGAGGAATGCAGTGACACACCTTTGCTTCATTTGCATTTCCACATCAGACATCATTTTGTCAGAGTGCCCCTCTGCTGCCATCTGTCCCACTGCAACAACATCCGATGGGATACTGGAGGGAAGGTTCAGCCTCTACTGCTGTGCTACCAACATCTGCCTCACACATTGTGGGCCAACATAATAAAATAAAAGGCATTACTTTCAGAAGAACCCTTGTATACTGCGCACTGCATACAGGACTTGGACATCTATAGTGGGATGAATCTTTCCAGACTGTTTCTTGAATTATCCTTGTCTTGTTTCTTATGCTGTATAAACCAGACTGTAAGACAGTGCAATTCAGAGGTGGTAATTTCAAGCCTGTCAGTGGAGCCTCCACAGTTGCTAAGACTCCCAGCCTACCCAATCTACTTATTCATTATCATTAACCTCACTGACCTAGAATTAATGTGAACATCCATCTCAGCCTAGACTTGCGGGTGGCATGAAAATTTACCAGCTGCAGCCCCACCCAGACTTTTCAAGCTAAAACCAAGTGCTCTAACAGCTTGAAACCCCTGGAGAACCATCTGGGTGAGCCAGTCCTTTGGCATGGAAGCATGTAGTGAAGCATTCTGCTTTGTACTGTCAAATGAAAGCTTTGCCCTGAAGAGAAAAATCTCTGAATTAAAACACAGTAATTCTCACTCACAAAGATAAATAGTTTATATAATGGAACTTGTTCTAAAATGCCGAGAGGTGAACAAAATATCCTGCATGGATGAAATGGTGGTTAGCTCTGGAGACCCTGGTTCACCCTTGACATTTAGATGATGGCTTCAGCATGATGAATGAACTTTTAGGAGAGGCTGAGAAGGAGCTGCCCCAGCTGGTGGAAAGGGACAGGACAGGACCCTCCACTGCCACATGTGATTTACAAGGGCTGCACATTGGGTTTCACAGCCATGGGAACTGAGGGCTTTTAGGAGCCTTAGCATTAAGTGAAATCATGTTTTAAAACAAGCAATGTTATTCTGTTTTCTTATTTGTTTTTCTCAGTTTCTACTGAGAACCCACAGTTTTCGGTAACCCTGAAATGCTGCCTGGCAAACATGGAGCCATTTCATGAGTGGAGCTGTACTTCAGACAATTCTGTCCTCTAAAGCAATTAAGAACTATTGCTTTGCTTCAGCATTATGTAATGAAGTTTCACAACGAAACCAATTCTGGATGTTGACAGGAACATTTGGCACAGGTTCCTTTTTTCTGACTTTTCTACTTCTTCTGTCCGTGGTAAAATTGTGGTCCAATTCAAAGCTATGGGACAAGTAATGTTTAGAACAAGCTGTTCCAGAGCCAAATAAATTACTGGGAGTCTTCCATTGGTTTTGGTAATTCATACTGAGGAGGAACGTTTTGCCAGCAGCTCAGATCAAAGCTGCAGATAGGAGAAAATAAATCTGCTTTCTTTTTTTCTTTTTCTTTTTTTTTTCTAAGAGCCTCAGAGGAGGAGGCAGCCAGTGCAGAATACAGTGCAGACCCTTCCTGTCTTTTCAGAATAACTTACTTCAGTTATTTTTGTTTTACACTTTTAGATATATGTGGGTTTGAACTCTAAGCAAAGATAGAGTCCAAACCTTAGCATGACAGAAAGCGGGCTTTGTGTCATATTTGAAAACTCTTCACCAGTCTTCGTACTCTCTTGGACCGTAAATTAGGTAAGGTTTCTATCAGTATGCATTATTGGTAATAAGAAAGAATAATTTATATAATTTGTTCAACAGTGGTTCTCAAGCAGGAAAGTCTTTATGTATGCATTATATACATGCATAACATTCTATCCCAAAACAGATGGTACATTTCCCAAGCCTGTTACATATTGCCTGAAGGTGTATTTCTCATTTTTAGATGTGAACTTACCTGGTGAAAATGTCATGGAGATGGGAGAGAAGAGATGCAGAAAAGCAGAGTTTCCATCCTCCTGCCGACCCAGTGGAAGACAATGCTGTAACAGCAGGCGTCTGAGTAATTTCACAAAATCGTATATCAAACTGGGAGGGACCCACAGGGATCGTGGAGTCCAGCTCCTGGCTGGACCACACAAAAATCAAACCCTAGGTCTGAGAGCGTTGCACAAATGCTTCTTCGGCTCCGATAGGCTCGGACCACTGTCCCGTGCAGCCCTTCCATGCCCACCGCCCCCTGGTGCAGCCCCTGTCCCTGACCCCCCTCCCCTGACGCAGCTCCATGCCGTTCCTCGGGCCCTGTCGCTGTCACACGGAGCAGAGCTCAGCGCTGCCCTCCGCTCCCAGTGAGCAGCTGCAGCCGCCAACGGGCCTCCCCTCAGTTCCTCTGCTCTGAGCTGAGCACAGCCAGGGGCCTCAGCGCTGTCCGCACATCTCGCCCTCCAGACCCTGCCCCTTCTTTGTTGTGCTCTTGTAGATACTCTCTGACAGTGATCTATAACGCTCTCTAATATTAATCCATACGCTTTTTATACTGTGGTGCCCCAGACTGCACCCAGTGCTTGAGGTGAGGCCGCACAGCGCAGAGCAGAGCAGAACAACCCCTTCCCTCGCCCAGTGGCAGTGCTGGGCCTGATGTTCCCCACACTTGGCCGTTTTGGCTGCCAGAGCCTGCTGCTGACTCACATTCAACTTGCTGTCAACCAGAACCCCCAGCTCCCTTTCCATTTGGCTGCTCTGCAGCCTCTTGTCCTGTGTTCTGTACATTTTTGCAGTTTTGCCCCGTTCCAGGTGCAGAATCCAGCACTTGTTCTTGTTGAATTTCATGTGGCTGTTGACTTCTCAACCCTCCGTATCTGCAGTAGGTTTTTTTTTTTCCCCAGAAAACGTCTTTTTCTGCACAACAGAAACTTTGAGTGAGAAAAGTATCTTCAGTAGTTGCGTACGTATCAAAAGGGAGCTTTGTCTTTTTAAATAATGATAAGTAAATGGCCTATAGTTTTGTTTAGCTCATGGGAATTGCTAGTATAGTTGTGAAGTGTTCATAACACAGTCCTGTCCCCAACCCAGCTGTTACAGTTGACTTTCCTTGACAATGTTTCAAATATTCTTCTCCTTCATCTCTGCTCCTAGACGGTACACTTCCTTGCACATACGTGTTGTGATTCCTTTCAGGAGTCTCCAATTATCAGTAGCTGATATGAGAAGTAATTTAATATCACAGTGGCAACATTTTTTTAACTGTTTTTAGGAAACTTATACTGTCTAGGCCTAAAGAAGATGGAAAATATGGCCAAGAAAATTTTTTTGTTTGTTTGTTTTTGCTATTTCTCCAATAAACTGAAGAAACAGAAATAATCAAATTACAACTTTGTATTTTCAAGTGTGATAGACTTCAAAATTAAGAAAGACTATTGTATTAGCTTGTCAATTGCTTGACTTACTACTGCCTATCTGCCTATCTTATCATACATTTTCCTTTAATTTAACAGCCTGAAAATTTGATTTAATTTGTTGTGACCTGCTACTTCTCCTTAGAAAATAAATGGTCTTGAAGAGAAACCCTGTCTTGGTGGATAGCACTACAAGATCAAGATCATCTCCGTTCAAGAGGGGGTCAAAATGTTCTTTATTTCTTCACAGTAAAACAGTGAAGTTGTGACTAGAGTCTGCCTTGAACTGGTGCTTCAGTTCAGAATGCCAGCACACGTGAAGAATGCTCTCATTCTGACCATCTGTTGTCACAGGTAAATTGAGAGATGGTAGCACACAACAGTGTATTGTTATAAAGAAAGTTTGTACTGCCTTAGTATTAGAAGTTGAAGGGCTTATAGAATATTTTCTGACCCTGAAAATGTTAACTTTTCCTTTCTTTCTTTGGGGGATGTTTTTTTTCCCCAGGTATCTGAAGAAAAAGTGATGATTACAATAAGAGAAATTGCAAGAGATTTTCCAGATCTAGGGTCAGTGGTGACATCCCCATAAATCATGAGTAACCCTAACACAGACAGTCTTAAAGAGGCTTAGTTGTCATAAACATATATACTTAGGTAGAACTGTTCCCATCATATTTATCTTTCATTCCATAGCTTATAGAAACCAAATTTCTGTCATCGACAATTATTAATCATGCATTTACCCTGCTGAGACATCTAATAAAGCATCAAGTACAGAGTCTGAACATGAGTGAGAGAAAAGGAGAGAAAACAGAGAAAACATAATCCAAATTTTTTAAAGTGAGGGGAAGAAAAATCTCACAGAACATCTGTTCACCACATGTTCATAAATTACAGTGGGATTTTGAACTTTTCTTCTCTCATCTACATGTCACGCAGATTTAATAGTTCATAATTTTACAAAAAACAACATAATTATGCACCATGCTCAAAAGAACATGTGATCAGCTCTCCAGCAGCACTGCTGCAAGCTGCTCTCTGGTGATGCCAAGCTTGCAGCAGTTCAGCATGTTGTGCTTTCTCAGCCCTTGCATGGGAGGCTCATTATTCATGGCAAGACTGAAGAAAACACCACTGAAATTCAACTCATGAGCCTGGGCCTGAATATGATAACCTTTGACTCTCCAGGGAAATTAACATTTTGTGCTTAGACCACAAAAAATATTGGAATGTAAGATCTTACTGAGAAATACTATTTCTCATTGAGAATGCACCTTTCCCCCATCAGTGCGTTATAGAACAGGTTTTTATTTAGCTTAAATGGAAAAGAATGAACAAAGCAAGTATTACATAGAAGGCGTATTTTGCAAATTTTTTATTTATGGCTGAACTACAGATCAGAATCTAAAAATATGTGCTTCCATCTACTTGACTGAGACAAGTCACTGGTGTACATATGAGTACACGCAGTCAAGTTTCCTCTTGCCATTTACTTCCCATGAAACTGATCCATCTGTGCATAAAATCTATGTACAGATTCCAGGTCTTGGGCTGACTCTGCATCCAAGGGAAACCCTTGCAAATATTTGTTCTGAGATGTGAAAGAGAAGAGGGAATTTAGATGCAGAATTAGGAATAGAAGGAGAAAGACAAGTATCATGAAAGGAAATTGTGCTTTTGTATTGTCTTCATTGTCTCAGTTTTAAAATTATCCTCTTCCCTACCAAATAACATGTTAAAGAAAGAGAACTTATAAACGTACAAGGATTTTTCCTTTATAACATACACACAAACAAAAAACATGGATTCCAGCATGCAAGAAGCAAAAGCAAAATATTCAGGAAGCACACTTGCAATAAACAAATTGGAGATTAAAACCATCCCATGTCAACATTCAGATTCGTTAAGACCTCAAACATATAAGCTTTAATGTAGTTGTAATATACAGATTTAGAGTACTCTTCAAGAAAAATATGACTCAGGAGCAGTTGCCAGCATGAGAAGTTTCTGCTTTTTCTTTTTCTGCTGATGATAATTATGATTTAGGGCTCCATATTAAACAAGGAAGGGGCTGCAAACACAGTTTGAAATGTTTCATATTGGTGTTTTAATGAAGATCCCATAGATGCTATCTTCTTCTACCTAAGTTAATGGATTGATTTAGGTACAGGTTCTGTAAAATGTAGTAGAAAATCTTGTTGCAGTTAGAATATCCTAGCAAGAGATTGATTTCTATGTAATAAAATTACTTCATTAAATGAAATCCTCATATTTCTTCTGAACTCTTGAGACAGCTACCAAATTTTATAAAAGGCCATTAAATGTAGTGCACAGCTGGCATTGGCCTGCTGGCAGGAAAAATGACTTTCCCCAGCTGAGTTCTCTGAGAGAGGTCCAAAGCTGCCACAGAACTGAACAAAGCTCTGTGCACCACAAACTACTAAGGGAAACAAAACACTGCACAGGAGCAGGGGACACTGACCAATAGACTGAGTCCCCCAAAGCAGGTAAAAATGAGAATAAAACGTTTGAACAAACTTGTTCAGAATTGCCTTTGTCTGCAGCTTCACAGTTATTTCAAGCACACGTGCTTTATTTTTGCACAGGAATTGAGAAAAATTATGAAGTTGGTATGCCTAACCGGCCCAAATTCCAAGTTTACAGATCACTATAGCTGCGGAAACTGCTGGTCCATCCTTTTATTTTTCAGAGGTAGAGAAGGTGGAGTTTTTTGAGTATCAACGAGGTGAGATTGTGGCAAGTCTTTCTGCTTCCATCATCATGATTTTTTTTCACCATTCCCTTTGCCTCTGCTGTTGTCAGGTGCGCTGCAGTCCTCTTGTCTTGCAGACTGACTGTCTCCTTGCACTCAGAAAACTCAATTCAAGTAGATATCTTGTGAGTCTGCAAAGATAAATCAATTCCAATGTTTTTCATCCTGGGAAAAAGGAAAGTAGAAATCAGTTACACAGTGAGCATGGAGAAGTTCTGACTCATACCTAATTTGATCTAATCTAAAGTTTATTAAGCTCAGAAGAATTTGACTGGTTTCCTTTTAGCTTTATTTCAGAACAATTGTTTGTGGTGCATGCTGCATCCCTGGGCACTTCATCTCTTTTCATCTTTCATCCATTTTTATTTAAGCCTTTGTTTCTCAGTATGGGGTGATGTGTTGATAAAATAAACTTCTTATCTTTGTTGAAATTACTCTTTTTGGTATGAAATGGGTATGAAATGGGTATACTCTTTTTGGGTATGGTATGGTATGAAATTGTGCATTACCCAGGGGGAAAAAGAAAGAGTCCAAGAACTTTGCAAGATTTTAATTAAAATAGAATCATGGCATAAATGAACAGCTAGAAAACAGTCTGAGAAATTCAGTACTATCCAGTTTTCATGTTAGTTCCTTCAGTTACTTAATTCCAGAGAATGCCTGGAGTAGTCAAACAGGAGATTGATAGCAAACTTCTTGTGAAGAAACTATTTGCTAGGTAATGTCCATGCCCCCATGAGTGCAGTTGCAAAGGAAGCTCAGAGAATATGCAGGCTCCTGGTACAAATAAATTCTTTTCTCAGGGAGGAAAAATACAGAAGATCTATGGGACAGGAGCTATTTGTTCAGGGAATTGATTTCAAAGAAGAGTACCAAAGCTCAATGATGCAAGCTCGTTGGAGACAGAACAGGGTAGAGAGATATTTGCCTTCCTGGGTTTAGCTTTGCTTCAGCTTTACCTACATGTATGAGAAGTTGTTCACTGTTTGCTTGATTTTTGCAATCAGAGGCTGACCATACACCAGATGATTCCTGTGGCTGCAGGACAACACAGCCCTCCTGACAGCGGACAGAAGTATATGACCAGAGGAGATTTAACGTGTTGGAAAAACCACTGAACTGAAGTTTACAAGTTGTTGGTTGTGAGCTGTGACAATGCAACGTGCATTAATAATGCATCTTAATGTACATATGAGGGGAAATCTTGAAGAAAACCTGCACGAAGCGTGTATTCACTACAGTGCTGTGAGTAGCTGGTAGAACAGAGTTGAGAATGTAATTTAGCTAGTGAACAGAAAACAGATAGAAGAAAAAGCAAGAAAAGGCCGCACCTAATGTTCAGAGTAAGACTTCTTTTCTCATTGAAATGTGAAGGTGGATTCCCAAATCTTTGTTCCAGATTTTGGCTCTATGACAAGTAAGAATAAAGAGAAGAAAGATGGATGTGACTATAATACACAGGCAAAGCTGTGCATATCTGATGCGTAAAAAGAATTTGGAATTTTGAGGTCTGCTAAATCAGTTGAGTCTTACTGCAATGTTTTTCTGGTTCATTTGGCCAGAGAGCATGTATTAAATCTATATGACCGTGCACATAGGCAAATATTGATTTTATTAGTAAAGAAATTGAGAAAAATATGTGATGTCCTAGTATCTGGTTATCCAGTTCTAATACACATTCCTTCTTTACTCAGACTTCTACATGAATGAAGGTCCCAGTTAATTCATGAAGCCCTTCTGCCCACTCTATAAAGGTTAAGTCCATTCAGCAAAAATTGAAAATGAGAGTTGAATCCTGTGAACAATTAAATTCTGCGTTTGAAATAATAAATGCATAGACTCATGCATGTAAATTGTACTGAAATATTAACTTTTTTTAGACAAAAATGAATTTGAAACAAACTTATGGCACTTATTCTGTAGAAAACTTGCAATCAGTGAGAAGTCTGAGTTTATTGAATAAATAACATAACCTTATACATTAATATTCAATAAATTAATATAGACTTACTTTTGAATAAACAGTAGGATTTTAAAATTTCAACAAAAATTAATTTTATTTATTGCGGACTTGGGTGGGACTGTGCTTATTTACTATATAGGGTCATTAAATATTCAGTTTAAATGCACTAAAGAGATCTGTAAGTGCTTCCCGGATTTCCCAACCTTCCAAAATTCCCATGGAAACATTGAATCACCAAGGTTGGAAAACACCTCCAAGATCCAACCATCCACCAATCCCATACCACAATATTTCCCCACTAAATTGTGTCCCTCGGTACCACATGTAAACGTTTCTTGAACACCTCCAGGGATGGTGATTCCACCACCTTCCTGGGCAGCCTGTTGCAGAGCCTGACCACTCTTTTGGAGAATAAATTTTACTCAATATCCAACCTGAATCAATCTTTCATGATGGATAAGCAAAGGCACATCTTTAATGAATGGCTCCAAGTGATTTTTCTGTCACATCAAGATTTATACGGAAAAATGGATTAACAGGAACCTTCTGACAAACTTTTCAGTAATTTATGCTTTTTATATTTAACATTTAATGTAAATTTGATGTTGAACAGCAGTTCTGTAGCAGTAGTTTAGCTACTGGACACCAAACAGTGGAGGTGTCTGATGCTGAGGGATCTGTTCAGGAGAGCTGTGCTGGATCACATCACTTCATGATTTCCTTAGAAGGAAGTATGAAAAAGCCTTCAGGAACTGCCACCAATGGAGGCAGGCTTCTTTAGCTCCTTCTCACAGCTAGGGAGAATGGTAAGATTTTCCCATGCAGGAATTCATAGGCTTGGGGATAGATCTGACAGTTCTGTAGGAAGGGGTTGCCAGCCTGGATCCGTAGCAACTACTTGCTACAGGTGGCAGGTGAGGGAAGTATGCACGTTTGTTCTTCCTAGCCCTGCCAAGTGTGCTGCTGCTCAGGGCAGGCCCAGGGGAAGGCCTGGAAGGAAACATCTGCTCACCGGTCAGTGCCAAGCCATGCGGAGCTGATGGTGGCTTTGTGAGGCATTTGGTGATGCCGTGTGTTCATGCTCATTTCACAGATACTGCTGCTGTCTGTCTGTGTTTAATATTGGGAGGGATTGAAGGAAAGTACCTTGGGAAGGATTATATGAGGAGAAGACACATAAACCTTTCTTCCTGACTGAACTTTGTTATTTTCACAAATGTGGAACACATTTGGTCTGGCATCCCGTTTGATTTGTTTACTGCTTTTGTGTCCTACATTTGCAGAGGCTTTCCAACTACAGATACTTCTTTCATCTGGCCTGGCTCTGTCTTCTGCACAGAAAGCCCAGTTTAGGTGGGTGGAGTACACGTCCGGGGTGTTTGGGTGGGCCGTCAAGGAACACGCTGAACTTTTGGAATAGCCTGGGCTGTACTTTCAGCCCAGCTCAAGTGTAGAAATTCTGGGATTAGTTTGGAAAAAAGATTAGGCAGCGTGAAATGTCAGCCCTTACCTTGGTTGCACACAGCTCTTTCTTTATGTCGTCAGCCCATCTATATGCGTTATTACAGAACTGTTGAAAATGACTCTGGCTGTGTGTTTTCATAAACCTGTGGTATGGCTCATTTTCAAACATCACTTTCATTATAAAATTGTGACTCCTGCAGTGACCTGAAACTTGCCATTTTCTGCTTGCATTGTAGATAAAATAAGAACTGGTTTTTCATAGAACCATAATTCCCAGTTTAGTTGGGAAGTATTCCAGTGAAATTGCCTTTTTCCTCTCTCCTGAGCATCTTCTTTTTCTCCATCATTTCTGCTGGCCTTCACCTATTCAAATATGCTGAGAAATTATAGTCTGGCTCCACTGCCCTTGCCACCAGGCGTATCTGCCAGTGGAATTTGGAGATCTAAAAAAAATTATTTTATTCTGCATGTACTCTGAGACTTGGTGCATAGACTCATTCTGTAGTCTTTCAGATATGCATTGACTTCACTTAAATGCTCCTGTAACAGTCAAAAAGAAGCCACTTTTTCCCCCAGAAGCAGCTTCCTAACGTGCATTATTGTTGGCAGCATCTGCAGATAAACTTCTTGTAATTGATTTAATAATTTTCAAATAAAAAAATTATGATAGCTGTGGACAGCTATAAATAACAGAAATGAAACACATTATTTGCACAGTGCCTTCACATGCACTTGTTTAGCTCTTTTTGCTGTTAAGTTGAAACATCTGTTTCTATGGAAGTGGAGCATTCCATGCAACAAACACAGCACTGGAAGTGACCCACATATTAAATGACAACATTTGACAAATTCTTGCAGTTGATTACTGGGGAGGAGTAGACTGTGGTTATAATCAGAGTAAACCAAAAAAATGTGTACCTTTATAAACCTAGAGTTTAAATGAAACATCTGTACCAAATCATGTCAGTAAACCAGCACTGTAGCCAACTACCAGACCGTATGATAATGGGGTGTTTTTTACAATCCCTATTTCCATCTCCATCCTCCAAATCAGGTCCAGCCTGTGCCCACTGCCACGAATTCTGCTGGAAAACAATTGGGATAGTGTTAGGCTGCAGTGCATGCTGTCAGCTTGGATACAAATGCCTGTAAAAAGTTAGTGATTCCAACACATCCTGGAAATCATAAACACAGGTAGAAACTCAGGTAACTACCAGAGTGTGCTGTAGGCTACAGCCTTTTCTGGGTATTTTAACCAACGCTCACACCTCACACCTTGATAACTGTGGATATGCTTCAGTGACTCTGAAATCTGCTTCTTAAGGAAAAGCACTTGTACAGCAAGGATGTGGACATTAGAATAGCAGCAGTGCATAAGCTGTTGATAAGCTGAGAGCGCTCAGGCTGACTGAGAAACCCAGGTTTGGTAGCTCACTTAAACATAATTCTTTGGGTCTGTGGAGCTGGTATACAAAAAAATTGAAGCAAGTACAGGGGATTTTGAATGCTTTCCGATGCTTGTTTAATGAGTAAAAATCAAATAAGAACTAATTTAGTCCATCTTTTTACTCAGATTCTTAAGCAGATATTCATTAGTAGTACTTGATTCTTATTATTGCAAAATATTTTCTGTATTAGTACTACTAATGAAATAAATACCCGTTTTTATAAAATCAGTATTGCATAATCATTGCACGTAACTCATCCTACATGATGATCTCAATGATGGCTCTGCTTGAGCAGGACTTGGATCAGATGACCTCCAGAGGTCTCTTCCAACCTCAGCCATTCTGTATGATTCTGTATGATTCTGTATGATGTTGTAGATGACATAATATAAAAAAGTCGTTATGATATAGGAATACATTCAGAACTCTTTGACCAACATGACTGATGCTCAAGAAAAGTTGAAATACTGCAGAATTTCTTGAGTAACACTTGCAAAATAGCTAGCACGTGGGAAGTTCTCACTAAACAACTAGGTAAGTGCTGTTGGACAGAAACAAAAGGACAGGCTATATGAACTGTTAACAACTAATGAGTTGTGGTCTCAAAATTTATACTCGTTGAAGGTGATGAATGGTGTCCATCAGGGGTCCATCTTGGGATGTGTGCTCTTCAATATCTTTAGCAATAACATAGGCAGTGGAATCAAGTGCACCCTCGGCAAGTTTGCAGACAATATCAAGCTGAATGGTGCAGTTGATACGACAAAAGGAAGAGAAGCCATCCAAAGGGACCTGGGTGAGCTTGAGAAGTTGGCCCATGTGAACTTAATGAGGTTCAACAAGGCCAAGTGTAAGGTGTTGCATCTGGGTTGGGGCAATCCCAAATATGTGTACAGACTGGGAGAACTCTTGTGAGCAGCCATATGGAGAAGAATTTGAGGTTTCTGGTAGACAAAAAGCTGGACCATGTGTCAGCAGTCTGCACTTGCAGCCCAGAAGCCCAAAAGTATCTTGGGCTGCTCCAAAAGAGTGGTCAAGAGAGGTGATTGTGCCCCTCTGCTCTGTCCGTGTAAGGTGCAATCTGGAGTATTGCATCCAGGTCATCCAAGCAGAGGATGAATACTGAGCTGTGGAGTGTGTCCAGACAAGGGCACAGTAATGCTCAGAAGGCTGAAACACGTCTTCTATATCTTTCAGGTTTCAGATTAAAGAAGGTAGATTTAAGTTAGATATTAGGAGAAAATTCTTTACTCAGAGGGTGGTGAGGCACTGACCTAGGTTACCCAGGGAAGCTGTGGATGCTCCATTACTGGAGGAAATCAAGGCCAGGTTGAATCTGATCTGGTGGTGGCGATGCTGCCCATGGCAGGGGGGTTGGAAATAGATGATCTTTAAAGTCTCATCCAACCCAAGCCATTCTGTGGTTCTTTAACTTTCCTAAAATGCTACAATAATCAGATTATGTCATTACTTAGAGCTAACCTTACAGAGCATTATGGCAATGAAGATTTATGTCTGACAGGTTCTTATTTAAGAACAATGAATAATTTTTTAAGATAAATAACAGGTTTTACAATAAGGATGTAGTAAAAGTCTGTAGAGGATTCATTTGTAATACAATTTTGATGAATTTGGGTTATCAAATATATTTTTGTTCTCAACTTTCTATTTGAATATGCAAACAGTGTACAAGAAGCTTAAATGCTTAGATAAAAACATAGAAATTGTGACTGGTAGGTTCTGAATTCAAGAATAAAAAAAAGTGGAAAAGCTGTGTAACCAGTGTACTTAAATATACAAGAAAATCTGAAATAAAAAACTGAATTGGTTTAAGATAAACACAGAAGGGGAAAAAATAGCTAAAGCTCAAAGGACTGAGAAACACAAGAGCATCTTTGGTCTAAACATTTTATTAAACTTTTTCATAGATTTATAAGTGTTATTGTCACGAGAGACTATTAGATCATCTGGCCTGACTTGATCTTCTATAAAAGCAATGTATAGTGAGTCCTCTGAGAGGGCTCTTCCTCAATTTATTTGATACTGTATAACTAATAAACTACAATGCTATTACACAAAATGAAATAATTTGTCAAACAGAGTATTAAACAATTTTCAGAATATACCTCTTGAATAGCCTTTTTGATGACGTTTATTTGAAAGACCAATTAAAAACTTAATTCCTAGTATTTATCTGAATTTCAGCTCAAGTTGTCTGCTGCTGTTGTTATAACATCTGACATATATAGGAATAAAACCACTTGAACAGGGCCATCTAAATTTCCCTTATTTTTTTGGCATCTTTCAGCGTCAGGCCATCAGTATATGCTCCAGCATATTGCTTTCTGAGTCATTTATAATGGCACAGATGTACTGTTTTATAAGGCTGAAAAAGTATCTCAGAACCTGCCAACATCAGCGTCTAATTTCTGAAGACTAACCTTCTGGTTTGGAAAATTTTTACAATGGTTGTATGTCTGACTAATTAAAGTTGTCAGCTTAATCTGCCTCATCAAATACATTACTTACTAAAATTCTACTTATATATAGGAAGTGTGTTGGTAATTGGCAAAATCATTCCAAATTATATATAAAAACAGTTTCAGGGATTTTTTTACACCATGATGTGAAGGTTGCAAGTTACAAACTCTGCTTCATTGCTCATGCGTAGAACTTTATATACTGCAAATAATAGCTAAGTTAAAAATAGTGAGTATTTTCATAGAGTCATAGAATCATAGAATGGCCTGGATTGAAAAGGGTCACAATGATCACCTAGTTTCAACCCCTTGCTGTGTGCAGGGTCGCCAGCCAGCAGACCAGGCTGCCCAGAGCCACATCCAGCCTGGCCTTGAATGCCTCCAGTGATGGGGCATCCACAACCTCCTTGGGCAACCTGTTCTGTGTGTCACCACCTTCTGTGGGAAAAACTTCCTCCCAATGCCTAGCCTAAACCTCTCTGTTTCAGTTTAAAACCATCCCCCCTTGTCCTATCACTATCCACCCTTGTAAACAGCCATTCCCCCTCCTGTTTATAAGCTCTCTTCAACTACTGGAAGACCACAATTTGGTCTCCCTAGAGCCTTCTCTTCTTCAAGCTAAACAAGCCCAGCTCCCTCAGCCTTTCCTCATAGGAGAGGTGCTCCAGCCCTCTGATCATCTTAGTGGCCCTCCTCTGGACCTGTTCCAAGTTTAACAATTTTAAAGAAGTTAATAGTCCGGATAAATTCCAGAAGACCTCTTTTCATATATGTTAGGCAGGTAGAGTTATTCTCCCAGTAAATCATGCTACAACTTAGCATCATCGTTTTCAGGGCTTTATCAGATTATACTCACTCCAGAGAAAATCTGAATTTTTTAAGAGAATGACTGCTACCATTTTGGATTTTTCTTCTCATATCACGTACAATTATTTCACTTTATTTTGCCATTTCTATGTCGTATGGAATCCTGTCTCTATGGCATGACAGTAGAAAGTCTGCAGCACAATCTTGACAGCTGTTCTGAAGCGAAGACTTGATGCGTGCTGCATCTGGAGGTGCTGAGGTTTGAGTTCAGGCAGTGGAAAAGTCCAATTTCTCTTTTGGGATGACTGGGATAGATTTACTATATCTAAGCTATACTATTCAGGAAGGGTACTCCATAAGGATCTACTCAGGCAGATGCCTTTGCAAAATCAAAGCCAAACATTCTATGGCACATTTTGGGATACTACAAAATAAGTTAAGTAAAAACAAGCTAAATATTCAGTTAGAGGACTCATGGAAATTGCCTATGCTATTCTCAAATGGGAGCCAAAAGGTACACATTTCCTGTTCAATTTTTCTTCTGATTTTTAAAATATGTTTTTGTTTAATTACTGTATGCCTTTGTGAAATTGGATCCCAAATTCATAGCAGACTTTATGGATGTCTGGAGATTTGCTAAAATTGTAATAATATTAATCTCAATAAATTCAAGCCTCCTTAATTAAGATGAGGTCTGTCTTAAAGAAGGAACATGGAAGTGAAGAGTTATTTTTCTTAAACTTGATCCATTAAGATTTTTCATCTGGGATAATGATGATCCTTTATTAATGATTTAATGTCCTTTCCAGTTAAACACTATTACTTCAAACATTTGTATCACCTAAAACCAGTATGTCCTTATAGTTACAAGAATGCTTTAATTTTATGGACTTACTAATTCTTTATAATGAAGTGCCATACAAAAATACAGTTGTTTTTGCTTTATTTCACTGGCTGGAAAGATCACTAGCTTGATCATTGGAATTTTCTTGATTTTTTTCTAAGGCTCTGCAAGTATTTTCATCCTTCTGGATGGTGTTTCCAGTGAACTGAGCACCAGCTAGGAGTCCTGAACACATCGTTGAAGAAAGGCTGCAGCCAGTGAGCAGCACAGGATCTCCTCTGTCCACACTTATCCCTCTCCAAGGATGTGTTGTATCACTTAACAGAAGCTTGACTTAAAAGTGTTACTTGGGGCTGGAGAGAGCACTCCCAACCTCAGCCCAGTTCCACTCTCTTTTGCTATGAAGGAGCTGGCAAGGCACTGAGATGCGCTGTTTCTCTCCAACACCCAAACATCAGTGCCTGAAACAGTGGAGGTTCTGGAAGTGAGATCAGAACGTTTGTGAAAGGACTCAGCATTGTGGTGAGAGTCAGCAGGTCAGGTTGGTGGTTGGACTTCATAGAATCATAGAATCACAGAATGGCCCAGGTTGGAACCTGGTCCTCGAGGATCATCAACCTCAACCCCCCACTGCAGACAGGGCCACCAACCTCCCCATTTAATACTAGACCAGGCTGCCCAGGGCCCCATCCAACCTGGCCTTGAACACCTCCAGGGAGGCATCCACAACCTCCCTGGGCAGCCTGTTCTAGCACCTCACCATTCTCTTGGTAAAGAACTTCCCCCCGATATCCAACCTAAATCTTCCCTCCTTCAACCTAAAAGCATTTCCCCTTGTCTTGCTATTATCTATCCTTTCAAAGAGTTGATTCGCCTCCTGTTTGTAGGCTCCCTTTAGGTACTGCAAGGCTGTAATGAGGTCACCCCGCAGTCTTCTCTTCTCCAGGCTGAACAAGCCCAGCTCCCTCAGCCTGTCTCCGTACAGTAGGAGCTCCAGCCCTCTGATCATCTTTGTGGCTCTCCTCTGGACTCTCTCCAACAGCTCCCTGTACAAGAAACTGGGGGCTCCAGACCTGGGTGCAGTACTCCAGATGGGGCCTCACAAGGGCAAAGTAGAGAGGGGCAATCACCTCGGTATTCCTGCTGGCCACCCCTCTTGGTGACTTGGTGATATGGAAGGGTTTTTCCAACCTTAATGATTTTATGACTTGGCAAAGCCAATTGCAGACCTTCTTGGGATGCTCTTGGATGTTATGGTGATGGTTAATATAGAAACCCAGACTTGTCTTAAGTCCTGTATTTCAAATGATGATTGCTACTGAGTGCTTCATTCTGTAGCTGTACCTGGTCAGATTCCAGTTCAAGCATTGCCTCATGCTTGTTGTTCACTTCCAGTTTCAAGTCTATATTTTCATTTGATGTCACTGGCATTGGAAATTCAGAAATCTTTCCCAAAATCAGTCAACTGAGAATAAGGTAGTCATCCACATAAACTTCCACTCTGCTTGTGTTTCAAAACATTCGGAACCTAAGACAATCTTACAACACTGCAGCCCTTTGTTGAAGACCCTATAACTCATAGAAGTACAAAATGTGTTTGTATTTTCTGGGCAAAATTCTATCCAAATCGTTCCAGTCCAGAGGAACGTGCAACCTCAACAGAAAGACTTTCTCCATTTGAAATGAAATACTAGGATTGCTGTCGATGTACTCACTTTCCCCAGGCAAGCTCCATCTTCATATGGTTTTAATTGGGTTCTGACACTCCGTCTAATCAATCCATATTAAAGAAATGGCAAAGGAACTTGAGTTTAGTTTTGTGTATTTTAAAATTGCATATTTAAAGGATTTGAGTATCAGCCACAGAGTGATTTTACATTTAGTGGAGCTGCTGGTAGGAAAAGAAAATCGAGCAAATCTCAAAGCTGCTCAGTCAGCTTCACTCACAGCACATCTTAAGTAGAAAAACCTTGTTTATCATAAATTTGATATTATGCATTATATGGGAACCCACTGTATTCCTGGCATATTATTTTTAAGAACTGTTGCTTCTTAAAATCAGAAATGTCATGGAAGTTTCCTAATTACTGTTTTACCCTTATGAAATGTTCATTTTCTGCTTTCTCTCATGATAGAAAGACTAAGAGCCCTTCAGACTTCTAGAAGCTAGAGAGGTTTTACTTGAAGAACCGATGGCCAAGTGACAGTTGGACGGCCTGAAGTCTATTCAGCACCCAGACGATAGATTGTTTCTAGAGCCTCTGTGGCTGGATTTGAATCTCATCTTTTTATTCTGAATGCTAAATCATTATTATATATTATTCAGGAATCAAAATAGTTATCTTTAGTATGATAAAATAATACGATGAAAGCCTGAATTATAATTTCCTTGTCATTTAAAATGTAGTTCTGTACATTTTTAATCATTTATACTTTGTGTGCTCATATGTACACTTATTTGTGGCAATCAGACAGCTTCAGAACTATTCTTTCTATCTATCTATTCTTTCTATCTATTCTATTCTTTCAGAACTATTCATCATAAACCTCCTACATACCCACAAAGTAACTAAATTTTTTGTATTTTGTGTTACTTGGATAATTCTTTTCTGTGTGGATATGCTCCTTTCCCTTTACTCATGAAACCAAATAACTGGAGCACAATTGAAAAGAAAATTCCTTAGTTCTCTTGTTTGAAGTATATTCACCTCTCTCAGAAGCTGTAATGGCCCTTACCAAAATTAAGTCAAGCGGTTACAAAGCTTGTCAAACATCTACCATTTTAACCTTAATTTAAAGGAAAATTTATGTCAGATTGAACAGATAACATCATGATTTGTCAGTCAACTCAGACTCACTTTAGTACTGAAGGCGCTGTCTTGCAAGTGCTGAGCAATCACCTGTTTTGAAGTTCCCATACTTGACTGATCATCCTGAATCAGTTCAGGAACCAAGAATGCCTTCACTGTGTCTGATGTTCATACACCAGAGCCCAACACCTCTGTCTCTGTAAAGAAAGGAAAAAGGAAACTTATCCTCTCTTAGACTCTCTCCTGATGCTGCTTAAGTCTTTCTGTCTAGTGATAACTTTTCTTTTGTAAAAACAGTGGGTAAGAGGAGAGCGGATCAGTACAGACGCTCAGATCACCAGTATTTACAAACTTACACACACCAAAATCAGTTGTAAGAAATACATCTGGAGCTAGCAGAGAGAAAGCTGTTCACCTGGCTGTTCCGCTCCAAACATTTTAAAGCACTGTTGGTTTTACTCTCTTTTACTCGATACTGTCTACAGTGTAGACCCAAAATTAACAATCCCCTAATTAATCCCTTCACTGTAGCTTCCAGGGAGCCAGCTGCCATTTCTGCCACTGAGTCATTGGCATTAGGCTTTATTAAGTTTGAGTACACATGATGCCTGGCTTGGTGTAGTCACATCTGTGTCATGAAAATTAATGAAAAAGTATTTTTAGATCATTTATTGATTCACTTACTTAACTTATTCACACATTTAAACTCCTTTCATCTTTCATGTGCTGTGTCATTTTCCCTGATTACAAAGAGTGAACCAGCATGGCAGACATACTCAGCTCAGTCTTTGGCTCTGATTTCACAAGGTTATCTCTCAGGGCAGGTCATCACGTAGTACCTTATCCTGAATAAGGGACTTAGATACTGTAAGCCCTTCCCAGCCATCCCAACAGAGAATTTGTACTTTTCCACTGTCTGTACTCCAGCACCACCAGATGTAGCATCCGTCAGATTCTTAGTTTCAAAACAGCTGTCAGCAGCGTGTGCGAGAATCTTCATGCCCTGGCATGGAAATTGTATTTCACATGACATACAAGTGGCAACATCAAATCAAAGGGATAATGGCAGACAGTGCTCCAAAAATATCTGGTGGATTGGTGGAAGAATAAACCAGATCACAGGCATCTTGAGTGGCACTCTTTTCTATTTACCAACTCAACTGAAGTACTTATGTGCAGTATTGTCTCCCCCCACAAATGTATTTCCCCTCTCTCATAATTTTGGCATTGTTATAGAATACTTTCCTCTCAGGTCTGGTATCAGATTATGTTTATTCTTTCAATTCCACTTGCAGAAATTGTATCCAGGGTGGAGTTATTTCTTCAATCATCTACTAAAATCAGCTTCTTTCTGCCTTCCCAGAAACCTACCACGTTGTTTAGAATAGTCACACTGAGATAACCTAGCTCAGTTGTTACACAGCAGGATGGAGACATTTACCGCCCAAGGTGTGCAGTTCCAAAACATCCTTTCAGCCGAAGTAGAAACAAACAACTCTATCAGGTCTACAAAATGCTTTGCTGCTGAGCAGGAGTTACCTTCAGTGAGGTTACTTAAGGAGCTCCTTTGGGGTGCATTTGCTGTGTTCCTGTGTTCATTCTTTGTGTAGTTCCTCAAGAGCAGAGTCTGTCCTCGTACTAAAATTCATTTCTGTTAGGCATGTTGACTTTCTTGTCCAAAACAGAGCGAATGTGCCAAGCTTTCTTCCTAGACAGTTTTTGTTTTGTTTTGTTTGTATAGGTTATGTCTCACCTATATAGAGGAGTCCTCTGATGCCTTGCTGAATATCCTGCAAGTCCTGTGCTGTGTGAATTGAAAATTATTTTGTAGGCTCAGGTTGTGGAAACATGAACCAAATGTCTGGTGGTGAACGTGATGGCGCTTGAAGCCCTGCAGAGAGCAGCCACTCATACAGCTCTTCTTGGTATTAGTCTCCTGCTTTGTATTTCTTACGTGCTGTGGGTAGTCTGGTTTCAGTCTATTGTTCCTCTCCCCCTCATTGCTCTTTCAATGGCAATCAGAAGCCAGTCAGCTGCCCCTTTCTCCTTCAGATTGGTTACTTTGGCAGGTAGCAGAGTAACATGGTTATGCAAGAGGCCAAGGGGCTCCCTTTCTCTGGTCTTAATTCTGCTTAAGAATTCAAAGACTTATTTTACAGCCACAGAAAGCAATAGAAAAAAATCTTCTCCTTCATGTACTAGAGTTGATACTTCTTATCTACAAAGCCTGTAAGACATGGCACAGCCTACCACACCTCTTCGGTGGTTTATCCCTGTTGAATCTTCTCTATGTGCACAGCATAACAGGTAAAGTTTGCATGGTTCTGTGCAACACCATTTCAATGTACTTTCCTTAGGCTGAATGCTCTGGGAGGCAGAAACTGAGGCCAGGATCTGCATTTTGGCAAAGCTATCTATGTGAGCTCTTGAGATCACTGTACAGAGAGCCAAGCCTCACACCAGAGGTGCAAAATCTGCTTATGGTTCTGATGTGTTCACTGTGGCCACAGAGAGCAGAGAGTTTGAAGAATTGCTTCCCAGTGAAACACTTAGAAACAAGAAAAATGCTATTCTCAATAGAGGGATCAAGTGCGTCCTTACCAGGGAATTCAAGACAACTTTAACAATGGCTAGAAAAGCATACTCATAAACAAGTGTTGAAGATGTCCTGTATGGCAATTGCCAGCTTTCTTGCTAGATGTACCCTTCTCCAGCAATATTCTCCTGAAGGAAGCAGCAACAGGTTCAGAATAATCTACTGACCAGTTTCCAACATTCTTTAATATAATTTTTGAACAGGATAGACAAGTTTATGGCCCAATATAACCCGACGTGGCTGCATTGCCCAACACAGTCTGATTCTATCCCATCAAATACTTTATTTTAGGATCCAATATATAACAATGCTCTGTTATAGCTGCCAGTGGGAGTTTTTATTTTATGATTGCTGGTTGTATTCACTTTGAAAAAATATCTTAAGAAGATGAATGCCTAAGATAGTTCTGCTGCAGCTGACGGATTTTTGATTGAGTTCCTGAGAACAGAGGGAGGGCCATTTCAGGCCATGGGCCAAAAAATGCTTTATTCCCTAAAAATCAGAATAAGAATGGGGAGTAGCAGCAGACAAAATGAGCATACACTGAGAAAAGTGCTTTAAAACACTTTCTGTAATGTGTATGTTTCTGCACATTGCATATAATTCTGTAATGAACTGTTTTCTTAGATAGGCCTACTGTGAAAAATTTGCACTTCTTTCTCCTTTTTTCGTCCCCTGAGAAAAGCTTTACATATGTTTTAAACAGTGATAAATGGCTCAGTTGCCATAATGCCTTAGTCTTGATTGACTGCTATGTATATTGTGCGTGGTATGTTACATGCCATTTTCTAACACTTGTTTCCTGTTATTAGTCAAACTTCATTTCATCCAGAACAATGGCTGAATTGCCAGACGAAAGGTGAGGACTCTGGTGAAAAGGCCAAACCAGTCATGTTTTTGTGTCATTGATAATCAGGACGAAATTAATTTTGCACGCTAATTAGCTAACGTGAAATAAGGGAAGCCCGTGGGGGACATTTCATTAATCAATATTTCTGTTTTCATGCTAGCAAGCTTTTCTAATGTTTAGAAAATAAATTCCATCTGATTTTTTACATGGACTGCAGGGAAATGACAAAGGATAACACCTGGACCTCTTCTCTCTTTCTTGCTGGCAGGCGGTGTGAAACAAATTTGGACTTGAGATCGTGAAAGGTGCTGTCAGAAACGTTCTTCAGAGATATGGAAAAACACCAGGTAGAGGATTTGCTTGAACACACAAATAAATTTTAGCTACTTATCTTAAAGTTTTAGCTCCTTTATAAAGCAGTAGGTGACATGAGTCTAGTTAGAAACAATTAATCGCAATGTTCTTGCCTGATACAGTGACTGTCACATACACACAAACATGGCTGCTTGCTTAGAGGATGCTGGGAAGATGGCACAGAAAAAGTACGTCTACCAAGTGGCAGAAAGATATCTACAGGTGACAGAAAGATTAAGTGCATGTCTGTGCCATACTCAGAGTGACCCTGCCTGTGATGGCTCTGGTCTGATGACACTGCTGGTCGTTGTGGTGTCACGGTCACATTCAGTGTCATCATCTTGCACACAACAGTGAACTATTCACAGAAGTCATAGCAGACTGAAAACTATGTGTGAGTTGAAGGATGTTGAAAAGTAAAAGAATAAATCAGACCCTATGGAACTGGACAGACTTCATTCACTCATGCTGGAATCAGCTCTTGTAACAGGTAAAGGCATTGCAGGACGCCTTTCTAAGAACTGCCTAAGCGCAGGCATCTCAGGGAGTGCAGCAACACGTGCCACTATATAAGGGTTAATGCAGTTTGGCACAGCCAAGGCGGTAACTGCAGACGAGGACAATTAGACTGTGGATGCTGATGGAGTTATTCCTTTCCTGGGGTGTGCTGGAAGTCACAAGGCCAAAGGCCAAGTGACTTCACTCTTCTCAGAAGAGGCCATGACACATATCCTGGAATGTCACACTGAAATTGCAAAAACATCAGACATGGACTGAAGCTCTCTACAGACACCAGTGTGAGCCCTCGGACATTTCTCTCTTCCGATCACTGATTTAATAACCAGGCACACCTCTTGGAGCTATTAGAGATAAGTACTCAGCTATTACTTGTAGATCACGCCAATACTATCGTGTAGTTTCATGTCTTACTACAGCTTACTTACGCCACCAAAGCAGGCTTTTTTTGACCTGGTCAGACAATTCTGAGTGCTAGACTGTTTCTTGATACCTTGATAAACACACTCGTCTCTTTACCTGAAGGAGGATCATTTCTCAGAACTGATGTTATTAGGATTAAGTTACAGAAAAACTGCCGTCCATATGTGCTGTGCGAAGTAAGCGAAGCCAAACACAGCCCGAACTGTAATAATATCAGAAGAGCAATAATTTGAAATGAGGTGGCTTGTTACAAACTGCAGTCTGTTTGGAAAAGAACTCCTTTTCCTCAGCCCTGGAAGTTCAAAGGCTCCATTGGTTACAGTTTGTACAGTGCTGTGAGTTCCTCACATAGTGCTCTGAAAGTGGCAGGATTATCTCATTTTTCATCACAAAATGATCTATCTGAAGGATGAAAATGAGTAACCAATGTCCAACCTAAGATGGCCACTTACGAGCTTGCGTATTAGTTGCAATGAGGATATAGTTGTGTATTTCATAAAGATTTTGACTTTCAATGAAAAGAAAGTACTGCACCGTTAGCAGAGTTGCACCACTTTGTACCAATACCACAGAATCACAGAATGGCCTGGGTTGGAAAGGACCTCAAGGTTCATGAAGATCCAACTCCTCCTCCACACGCAGGGCCATCAACCTCCCCATTTAATACCAGACCAGGCTGCCCAGGGCCCCATCCAGTCTGGCATTGAACAAATCCAGGGACGGGGCATCCACAACCTCTCTGGGCAGCCTATTCAAGCACCTCACCACTCTCTCAGTAAAGAGCTTCCCCTTGACAATAGAGGAGGATGCCCACTTGATCTTTTTACTAAAATGACACACTTCCTTGTGAATTCTAAATCTGACCACTGCCAGGAATAATAAATGCATTCGGTGATTTGTTTTTCCAAAGTCTTTCTGTCAGTAGCATGACAACCACAGTACACAAAGCACTTGATCTAGACATCAGGTTATTACTGAGAATGTAATGCATATGTAACTCCATGAGAAATAGGGAAATAAAGAGAAAAGGAATGTGGAAGAGTAGAAAGCTCCATGAAATCCAGGAGGATCTTCATTATAATAAGTGATCAGCTCCAGAAAACACCGCAGTCCATGCAGATGTGAAGGTCTCCATAGGCTAAGTTTTTGCATTTTTTGTTGTAAAATTTTAATAGAAACATACAGCCTGAATATTCTTCTGATTAATAGACTAGTTCGTATAAAGCCAATTTCTATTCTACCTGTATACTCCTTTGCTGGGGAGTACCCTGAAGCTACAGCCAACCTTATTCCGGAAGGCTGCTCTGTGGAGGACAGGCAGCTCCTACATGGGAAAAGTTCCTGTGAAGGTGTGCTGCAAATCCCAGGGCCCTCTGCATCTGTAGCTTCACTCATGTGAGGGCCCAGCACTGGGGTGCTGGGTACCAGCCATGGGAATGGGAGCATCTTCCTGGCTGAATGGTGCGAAGGAAACTCTCACTGGGAAAGTATTCCATAGTTCTGGGGACTCTGTTTTTGTATAGTTGTATATCGTGTACATTCTTCAGAAATACAATCATGTATAAGCAGAATTAGAATGGTCTCTTTCAGGGTTTTGCAGACCTTGATGCTGTGTGGGATGGATTGGAAAAATAAGGTGACACAATTATCTGCAAATGTTCACCCAGAAGGAAAGTATCAGCAAGTTTGCTGGAAAACAACGTTCCCCTAAATACAACAGCATTTGTTTCACCTTGCTACTGAAACAGGAGCCTACAAGAGAGGGACTAAGAAGAATCCTCAACTCCTGCAGGCTGCTCTGCTTCTGTGATTTCAGCACAAATATAAGGCAGCTGAGGTTCCCAGCTGGGCCTTTTCCCCTGCTCTGCTACTGAGTTTGAGTATTGTCAATGAGTACTGACATTCTCAATTTATTAATTTATGAAGAAATGGCTGCAGCTGTGTTGACCACCTTGCACTGCTGTTTGCAGGATTAAGCAGCAGTTGGTAAAATATTCAAACATCATAGTGGAATAAAGCACTAATAGTCTGGGGCAGTTTTCCTGTGGTATGAAAATGAGCATGTTAATGCTTCTGCTTCAAATCAGCCTGCCAGTTAAAATGAAAAGAATGTGCCATCCTTCCTCTTAAGACAGTCAAATGTATTCACCTCTGCTTAGAGAAAAGAAGCATGAAATAACCATAAATTGCTTCAGCAAATTACAGTCTAGACTTGCTGATTTGTTTTAACAACATGAGATATCAAACCCATATGCAAGCATTATTGTAAACTGCTGTTTCTAAATGTCTGTAAACGTATTGTCCTGTAGACTGAGTATCACTGCAGCCAAGTAATTACTTAGATTTAATATGGAATTTGTAACAGGAAAGGAGTATTCACTGTGTCACTTACAGCAGTCTGGTTTTCCTCCTCTCCTGACATCTTTAGACAGAGGGTCTGGGTCATCACTATCATTTGACAGAAATGGAGCTCGCAGAAGATGAGAAAGCTGCTTGTGGTTAGGTAACACCAACACAGACAATGAGCTGTGCACCTCCAAGAGGAAAATGAAACAGGAGTCAGGCTGCATTTAATTTTTAATGATTTTTTGTGGTTGTCCAAGTTTATCTTTATAATTCGTAGTACCCACAAGATGCACTCATTTCCTTCAGAACAGCAGCTATGGAAGGCAGGGAGGATTACCCTTAAGGTTTTCCTACAACAGAGCTTAGCCTATTTCTAGATGATGGTGAAAGCTATCGGTGGCTACAAGTGATTTCTTTCCTTTGGTAGCACACAGTGTTCAGCCAAGTACACGCACAGCACATACATTGCAATCACAAGTTCAGAACAATTCCCACTGAAAACAAGATGTGCCTGCAACTTTAGCTTTTGGACCACGTGGTTTTACAAACCCCATCTTTATAAAACAGATTGGTAGAGATTTTCAAACCTAGGAATCTAAAGCTTACAGCACCTAGTTGGATTGTAACTGTGACAGTGGCTTCTTTGACTGGGACTTAATGGTTGTATTGCTGACAAGTTAATTTTGGAAACAAGGATTCCTAAATGTATAGAGTAATTGCAATGATTAATTTCTGTAATGAATTACTGGCTCATAGAGTTCAAAGATGTATAAGCAGTGAAGTAAAGGCAAAACCCAACCAAAACGGCTGTCACAGAGAAATGTCACACAATGAAAAATCATGAGTTTCCCATTACTTCCCTAAAAGTGAAATATTGCAGAAGTGCATTGTACATGTGAAAAACAACATTAAACCACCTGCCACACACTTCCCCTGCAGCGTCATAGATTTTGAACGTGTTGCTCTCCTGGAATGCACGTGCAGAATGAAGAGGATAGAGTGATGCTGTAACCATGCTGTGCCTTGGCTGCACACAACCACCTCTCAAAACGCTCCCTGTGTGCACTTAGACCCTCTCCCATAAGAAAAAGTAGCCAATTTTTCAGATCAACTTGTTTTGAGCATTGTAATAAGACTTTCGCGTTACTTTTGATACAATTGCTTTTTCAGTTTCAGCTTTATCCATCTCAGCAGATAAATAATGTATGCCCTTCCCGTTTCCTATGTGAGATGATGAGTGAGGAGGTGCTTTTTGACAGATGTCCAGCAAGTATTTTCAGAAGGGATTTTTCAGTCAAATGTAGCCGTTACAGCTGTCTAGTCAATTTAGCAGTGGCATCTCAGTTTTCAAACTTCAGCCAAGTTTCCCCATAGCTGTGACTAAACAAGTTCAGTTAGAACTGCATGAAGGGACATAACAGCTCTTTTTCTCTACTTAGAATTACTCCAACACAATTTTTTTTTTTTTGCCTTCAGAAAATGCAAAAGCTACGTTGCCACATGAGAAGGAAAAAAACTCAAGAAGTTTTGATAGTCTGAAGAATGTAAGATGAAGATAACATTCATATTTGAGTACAGCATAGATCCTAAGATCTTTGCCTAGAATTACCGCAGGAATTTAGGTATATAACTTCTTTTGGCATCCCAGATTCCTCTCGTTCAGAAACAAAAGGCATTCATACTACTGAAAAAAGATGAAAAATGAGAAGAGTAAGAAGATATTAATGGGATATGACGCATACAATCTAGGTTACTAAACTTTTAGTACAAAATGTTAAGTTTCAGTTAAGTTGCTAAGAGTTGCTACCATTAACCATACATGAAAACACAAGCAGGAAATCCACAGGCATTGCAAAACAAGAGCAACATATGTTTCATTTACCACCTCAAGCAGCCTAAGCTGTAAATTTTTAAGGAATTTAAAGATTCCTTCATTTTAAAGTTCTGAAAAGTTTCTTGCCTACTAGCAGGAAGTTGTGATTTCTTCTCTACAGCAGTGAATATCAACTATTTCATGAGGTCATACTTTCTTGTTTGTCATTTGATAGCAAAATATTTTAACTGAGCTGTCAGTAAGTATAAACCAAAATAAACACTAAGCTGACTAAAATGAAAGATGATACTGAAGCTAATGATAAATTCTGTTCTTCAGTAGAAACTTTTTCCTTCATTCTGATTTTCAGAAGTAAAATATTAGTAAAATATGAACTACTCAGAAAAGAAGTGATCCAGTTACGATGCTTTGTATATGGTGAGGTTCTCAGTAGCTACTTTTTTTGACAACTTTTGCACATCTTTATTTCAGAAATAGTGGAATAAGCTTTTGTTCTTTTCCACATAATGACCCTTGGGTTTTTACCAGTGATACCTTTGAGAGGAATGTTGTGGTTGAAATTTGCAATTGCTTTACTAATCCATCTCTGGTACTCATTGTAGAACTACTGTGCAATTGAGGGAAAGACAGTAACAACTATTATTTCAGCAGTCATCTATTTGCAAAGGAAAGTGCTGATGACTAAATAATTTGTTGCACATGTACTGATCCAGATTCTGCTTGTCTTTTGCAATCAAAGCTCTCCTTGATACCTCTTCAACTGAGACTACAAGCATAGCCAATTCATCCCCAAACACTGAAGGCCAAGTTTTTCTGTTTTTCTAGAAATGAGTACTTTCCTACCCATTGAGTATACATGTAATCACTCTGGCAATAATACGTAGGATTGTCACAGAGTAAAAATCTATTCTAAGAAAGTGAGCATCTGAATGGCAGTACCCACATGCATGAGCTTGTTTTACATTACCAAGGATGTACATATAACCCTCTAAGTTCTCACTACAAGGAGTCTTCAACCAAGCAGCTTTCACGCCATGGCAAATGTGTTTGAGTTACCCAATATTCATTCACTAGCGGAAACTCCACTCCAGAAGTATAATGAAGATTTTTCTCTCCCAGTGTCCTGATGGTTGGTATTATATCTGGGGGTTATGCAGACATTACCTCTCACTTCAGTCACTGTGATTTCTTTAAAAGGTATTCAGATCGTAAATAATAGAATCACAGAATATCTTGACGTAGAAGGAACTAACGAGGATCATTCAGTCCAGCTCTACACACAGGACCACCCAACACTCAGTATTTCTGAGAGCACTATTCAAATGCTTCTTGAACTCTGTCAGGCTTGGTGCTGCAACCACTGCCCTGGGGAGCCAGTTCCAGTGCCTGACAACCCCCTGTTGAAGAAAATCTTCCGAACACCAAACCCAAACCTACCTTGATGCAATTCCATGCCGCTCCATTGGATCGTGTTGCTGTCACCAGAGAGCAGAGTTCAGTGCTGTCCCTCCGCTCCGACTTTCACAAACAAACCAAATGACTTCAGCTGCTCCTCATGCATCTTGCCCTCTAGACCTTTCCCCTTCTTTGTAGCCCTCCTTTGAATGCTCTCTAATAGTTTTATGTCCTTTCTATATTGTGGTATCCAAAACTTTGCACAATACTCAAGGTGAGGCCATACCAGCACAGAGCAGGGTGGGACAATCCCCTCCCTCACCCAGTGGCAGTGCTAGGCCTGATGCTCCCCAGACTTCGGCTGGCTCTTTTGTCAGACGCTTTTGACTCATGTTTAACTTGCTGTCAACCAATTCCTTTCCGCAAGGCTACTCCCAGCCTCTCATCCCCCTGCCTGTGCATTTATCCAAGTTTGTCCCATTCCGGGGCAGAATTCAGCTCTTGTTCTTGTTCAACTTTATGAAGTCTTGTTGAACACTAACACATCACTTGGTGATTTGTCAAGATCTCTCTGCAAGGCCTCTCTATCCTCAAGAGAAGTAACATCTCCCAATTCAGTGTTGCCCACAAACTTAGTATACCTTCAAGTTCTGTGTCTGAGTCATTGATGAAAACACTGATGAGAACTGGCCCTAAAATGGAACTCTGCTAGTGAGTGGCTGCCAGTTTGATGTAACCCCATTTGCTATAACCCTGTGAGTCCAACTACTGGCCAATTTTTCACTCATGTTGTTATGTTTTTGTCTAGCTATTGCTGGACATTTTGTCAAGAAGGATTCTGTGAGAAACACAGGAAATGTCAATACAGAGTAGTTTCTTCCACTTGACAGGGACTGTTAGAATGCATATATTCAGTGATTTTTTTCTTGCCTGCAAAACTATGCTAAAGACATATGCACAGTTTCCTTCAGTTTCCACAGTAAGCAATTTCAGCACGTAATCCGTGTTCCTCTCTGGTCAAAGTTTCCATCTGCAACTTACTTTCAGGAGCTGGAAGACAAGCAGTTGTGTTGCAAGGAAGGGCTGTTGACGTCAAAGCTGTGTCTGAGGCAGGTCTGGTGTGCAGCTTGAGATTATAACTTCCCTTATACTGTGGTCCTTTGAGAAAAGCTGTAGTTAGAAAAAAAGACAGTTGATCATTTATGTGGCTGTAGAAGTGTTTGGATTCTCTATTAAGCTGGTAGCCACTGACAATCATCTGGAGATTTTAAGCTTCAAGATCTGAATATGAGAAAATGAGAAACTAAAAAAGTGACCATATGCAATTCATATTTGCGTCCCTCAAATATGTTAATTTTTACAGATCTTACACGATAGTTGTATTTATTATCCACCTCTAAGGACACACCATGCATTTTTACATTCACTGTTGCCTTTTCCAAAACTTGCAGTTTCAAGGAACAGCAAATGAGTGATAAAAAATAAGTAAAGAGGAACTATTTAATTAAAAAAAGACAACAGAATTTATCAACGAACTTAAAGGAAAATAAATGCATTTTTAATTTATACTTACAGCACTATGTCATTAAAGCAGAAGGATGTTTTGATTGTGTACTTGCATGATCTCCTCCCAGTAGTATTAACCTAATTTTTTTAAATTTAGGATTAAAAAAACAAACAAACAAAAAAAAAGGGGGTGTGAAAATATATGCCCTTGAATTTCTTAGAAACTTGATTGCAAGTGTACACAGTTTTTGAGTGGCACAAAATTCCCTTTAACTTTGTGCTACTGGCCTTTGCCAGGAAGCTAGCAAGAGACAGAGAACACAAGAAGCCTCTTCAGATACATTTCAAAATAAAAAGTAGCTTATTAGGGAACTTGGGAAATACTTCCTCATTCTTATCAGTTTCTAAATGGAAAATGAAAGAGGCGTACATCCATTTGTACAGTGGATTCCAAAGAAGCATATACTAAAGTGCACTGTATCAGCAGCCCACACAATTTGCTAATATTTGCAAGTAAGCTGTTACAAAGCTGGGGCCACTTACAGCCTAGTGAGAAAGGTGCAAAGGGCAGATGCCCCCCTAGTTTCTGGCTGTGCACACAAGGTAAGCTGTGCAGAGATTAATCACTCCACATATGGGAAGCATATATGATCTCCTCCATAAGCACATAGGTAATTCATCAGCTGGGCTTGGGATTAATGCAGGGAAACTCTATTGGATACTTGAATGGACCTTGGTAGAAATTAGAAAATGCTTCATTGGAAATGACAGGAAATTGCTTCATTGTAATGGCAGGGCCTCCTTGTAGAAGAGGCAGGGAATTCAGATTTTGCGATCCATTTTCATAATCAATGGTATGATTACCACTGTCTGTGTTCTCCTGGGAATAAAAGTTCTGAGACTTTAGAGCTGCTAAATGTCAAACGTTTAATTTCCAAAATAACGCATTTCTTTTGAAAGTTTCACAGGAAACTTAAATTTGGTGAGAATCCTTCGACTGGGAGAACAACAGTTAGATAGCAGAAAGAAGGAAAGGTGAAGGGCTCTGTTTTTGCTATTGTTTTTCTGGGAAAAGTAAGACAGGGAAAAGAAGACAACAACTGCTAAAAACATGGAGGGAATCTGAAAGATGGCAGATAATAATAACATCTGCATGCAGCAGTTGTGGGTTGAATGTTATCCTTGAATATTCACCAGGAGTCTGTGCTGCCTTGGGTCATGCGCTAGGCCCCAGGGAAGAGAGGGTCCAGAAATGTCTGCAGTCTACTGTGAAGTTCAGGGAGGGAAGTAACAGAAAAGAGGAGAAGAAAAAAATAAGACTTGCAGACACATAGTGATAAGAAGAAACGAAAAACTGGTATCTGAATGGGAACAGTTATGCATCATATAGCCATGGGAACAACAGAGAAGAAAAGAATTATTAGCATGTTTGCCTTATGATAGTTTGAAAAGGTGAAACAAAAAATGAAACAGAAAGGAGAATCTGGCTTAAGAAAAAGAGAATAACTATGGTGGAGATAGATAGTCAATGGCAACAGCTTAATGGGGAATGATGATGATATTTAGGAGATCACCAAAAGAACAAAAGGTAGTATGATATCAGAAAGCTGGGAGAATAGAAAAAATGCAACTTCAGACCCACATTGAGGAAAAGCAGGACTGTTTTACAGAGTAGCCCTTGTTTGTTGTAGATTATGATATGTGCAATGGAAAAGAACAGAGGAGTATGATTAACATGTAAACATAGTGTTAATTTCAAGCCTGGAAAAAATAGGTCAGCAAGCAATAGTATTTCCATGGGACCAGAAGGAGTCCGAAATCCATTCTTCACTTGTGGTTAAGTGCCATGGCACAGTTCCTGCTAGAATAGATGTTAAATGACTCTTATCACCTTAAATAAAAAGTTCACAGAAGTGCTGTAAATCAAAAGAAAAAAAACATCATGTGGTATGAAGCAAACATCCACAGATCCACCAGGAGAAACTCCCAGAGTGTGGACCAAATGTCTGCGAGGCAGGCAGATGGTCAGAGAAGCTGAACAAAGTAAGCAGTGAATAAGTGAATGTAAGAGGTTCCCTAAGAGCCCTGAGGATCATGGATCAAGCTTATGAGCACTGGCAAGATACACATATGTGTTTAAAGATAAGACACACAGACCTTTGGGCAAACTGAGATCTTTTTTCTTTCCCCCTAATAACATTCACAGTAGGGTACAGGTGCCTCCTGTTATTTTGAGGATTTTCATCAAGTTTCCCCTGCCAGGACTTAAGAATCCAAATATACACGAAGTGCATCTACCCACTGCATAGCATTGCAGCCCATAACAGCTGCTGGATGGTGGTGGATTATTTATGGGGAAGTCTGGAGGCAAGAAGGCATAGTCTCCGAAGTCATTTGGATGCCAGTTTTACAAACACTCTATACAGTGGTGACTTGCTTTATCTGTTGCAACATATGGGAAAGTGGAGGTAATTTTTTACTGGAATAATACCTGGATACTGATGAACTCATTAGCTGATCTGAAAATCTGGAAAGGGCTCCCCAAAGTAATGCAGGTCCAAGTTCAGCAGACTAGGGAAATTAGGAAAGTCACGCTAGAAATTTATTAGTGTATAATGATTACAAACTTTTCAGGATCACTTCATGGCCAATAGCATTTTTATAGCACGTTTGTTATTGAAATTCTTTACTTTTTTTTTCTTTTTTTTTTTTTTTCTGCTTACTTTTTCTGCCTTCACAGAAAAGCATGAGAAGGACAAAAAGTGTTGTACAAAAAGCAACACCTGCTTTATTACATGAAATGTAACACATGCAGTTCTTTCTCTTCTGCATATATACACCAAATAAATATAGCCCATATGGCATTCTGAGTATGTATGTGTTCACATTCATGCCACACATAGTTATGCTTTCAAGAAGTCACCTGGTAACTTCAGTGCTATTCCACAGATTCTAAGTACTCCTACCATGGCAGTGCTGTACTGAAAAAGATACTGATCTGCAGGGCAGATGTTATCTCAGAGAAGTTCTAGTCTCTAAGTACATAAAACATTGATTCTTCTGCCGAATTGAATATTCATTTAATTGCAGCTTTCTGCCTGCAATTTTGAGATCACGAAACATGATTTCTGAGGCTTGTACGTATTGCTTGGTGGTTTGTAATATTTCAGTAATGTCTTGAGGCTTTCTGTTTCATTGCAAATGCATTTGCAGCAATAAATAGTTCAACAAACACTGAATTTTATTAAACTGGCAAATACGCATGATAAAGAAAGCTGAACAAGCCCATAGTCAGCTGTGCCAAAAGCAAACAAGTGTTTGCTTTTAAATGCTAAAATAATGTGCAAATGAGATTCAGCACAGCTAAAACGCAGAATAATTCCAAAACTAAAGTGTGTATAAAATTAAAGCTCAAGGGGAGAATGGTCACACCATCAGGCTATATTTCCAAAACAGAATGGATTCATCATTTCACGATTAAGGAGATCCTTAGTCATTTTTTCCTATCTTTGTCCACAGTGCATTGCTCTTTCAATGTGTTTGATATAACAGATAGATCAGAACACTTTGTCCTGAACCAGACCAAAAGATGCTTCTCTTTTAAAGCACTTGTTGGGTTATTTTTCATCTGACTGCAGTAACTGCTTGAGAACCAGCAGACAGTTGCACCAGCATAACTGAAGTGAGGCTGTGTTCTCAGGGATGAGTCAACAGATCTGGATGTAGACAGGCAACTACCTACATCAGCCTTTGCAGCCTAGTCTTGCACATGGAATGAATATGCTCCCCTTGAAGTGATGCCCTGTACTGTAGTTCCCCTTTGCTTTCTACTTTCCCTTCCCAAAATTTCTGCAGCAAACAATTGCAGAAGAAGAAAAGACAGCTTTAGTCTTATAGCTGCTGAGATTCAAGTCCCAAGCAATGAGCACCAAGATTAATCCTCTGGTCATCTGCAGCAGCAATGGCATATTCATGTTGATCAGCAGGTGGCTCACTCCACAAAACACCAGATGCTTCTGTGGAAAAGAAAAATACCCCATCCCATGTTTTGATTTTATTTTTATAATTATTGCATATATTTCTCCTCCTTTTCTCTTACATCCCATCTTTAACATTACAAATCCACTGCTTGCGTTTTATAGTTTTATCATGTCTACACATATCTGTGACAGATGATTTCAGGGATGAACACTAGAAGGCAAAGCAACTGCAATTAGATCAGATTCTTGTTTTTCATATAGACAGAATCCAAACTCTCAGAAATGAAATCCACCTCCTAAAGTAATCATTCCTATTTTGTCTGTTCTTCATCCTCTCCAGTGGCACACTCAACAGTCCTCCCAAGCAGTCTTTTGCTGCACTTAATTATCACTACCAGTAACTCAGTGTCCCATCTTGGTGGAAAGTAGTTTTTCTGTAAATGGGACATGGTAATGTTTGACATAAAAGGTCTGTTTGAGTAGACAGAGCTTCATTGCTCCCTTTCAAGCTGATTCCCTTGCTAGGAATGTAAATATTTCATGGACATTCTGTCTGAAAAAGCACAGTGCCACTTTATGCCAGTGAAGAACTTCCTTCAAAGACATCCTTTTGCAATTCCAGTGACTGCAAAATATATACATGAAGAATGGGGAATGGTCGGATTGTTCTGCCCAGAGAAATTGCAGATTTCCCAACCCTGGAAGAATTGTAGGGGCTCTGAGCAACCTGGCCTAGTGGGAGGAGTCCATGCCCGTGGCAGGAGGGTTGATATTAGATAATCCCTTCCAATCCAATTCATACTCTGATTCTATAATTATTGCTGTAACTCACGAATTAGATATATTTTATTATATAAAAGCTTGCAAATGTCACCTCTTAACAGTGGTGAAAGAAAGGAAGACCATCACCAATGGAGAAGAGAGAAAACTCACAGGAACTTTGTGTTAAGAACTTTAATGACTCATTCCCTGAGAGAGAGAGATGCTAATAGCATTGTTTTGTCTTTCTCATTTTCAATGGCTGTAGCAAGGCTCAAGCAAGGAAAAGAGATACTCCTCTAGAGAGAATTCATCTAACCAAGGATAGGCATTTACAATGAAGACATCTGCATTTCGCTAGGCCTCTCTATTCCCTTTATAGTTAATGGAAAGAAAGTTTATTTTAGGCTGATTTAGCTTAGGCTTTGCATACGTACTTTAGGATGAGATGCTCCCCACAAATGCGTAATTTGCTCCGCTAGTGGTTAGGTGGACCCTAAGATAAATAGCTTATATATAGACACCTACATTGTATGTATATAAAGTGAAGTGAGATGAATTCTACTGCTGCTGACTTTTAATGTGAATTTTTTCCATAAAAGAACGCACTTAATTTGCAGGCAAAATTACAGCCCTGTTTTGATTTTTTTGTTTCTGAAGCTGCAGTCTATTAACACTCACTCATGCAGATTGTAATGAGGTATTGTATATTCTTTTTAAAATCTTATATAACAGCTCCAGTGTGTAACAATGTCATGGTAATGAGAATCACAGTTTTTGTTATTACGAGACATTTTCTGCCTGGCTTGTGCTTTTAAACTGCTATTTCTCTCATTTGGCAGCCATACTGCCAAGGATGTGGCAAAGCGGGGGAGACGTTAGGGCAGTGGGAAAGATGTGTAAATCATTTATGGAAGTTTCTATCCCAAATCAAAGCTAGTGACACCCCATGAAAACCAGAATCCTCCTTAACTTTTTTTTTTTTTTTTTCATTATCAGTTCATGAGAAAACTTCCAGATATTTTTCTTCCAAAATCAAAGAGGGCAGAAAATGAGCTGGCTCTGTAGCCAAGGATCAGCTGAGGCTGCAGTGCTGGAAGGATTTGTACAGAACCAACTAATGCAGCTGTTTCAGAGCAGGCACTCCGTGCACATGAGAGCCACGGTGTTCTGCCAGTGCAGTCTCCATGTTCTAATATTGTTCTTCAACACTCTGTTTCCATCTCCAAAAAGAAGCCTTAAGCTGAAGAAGGACTGGATGAAGCAATCAGCAGGTTAGCATTCAGAGGACTGGCAAGTATCTAACGCAGCTCTTTGTAGCAGAGTATGTAGTCAAGGCGTTCTTGGCCCTCGAATGAATTCCCTTTAATTTCCTGTGGAGTTGTTTCATGTGTTTGGTGCAGTCATGGCTCTTCAGCTTGGTACAATAAAAACGCAGCAGGGGAGGCTGCTGCAAATACTAAAGTGTGTTACTGCTGTTTTGACTGCAACACTGGTGGTCAATATACTCCTCCAGCACTCCCTGTGCTTCAGGTACCCCATACTTCTAACTACCGACTCAGTGTGACAGCAAGTAGATGTGCTGGTAAAGCAGTGGTGGTATAGAAATTCATAAATTGGGCCAAGCAGGCCAGAACGGTTTGTTAGGAAAATGAGAAGTTAAAGGATGGATAACGATACATGGTACCACTAAACTTCTAAGAAGTAAAGGGAGGAGAAAGGTTGGAGCATCTAGAAAAAATAACATTGACATTTTTCACCTCACAAACCTACACTACTTGCAGCAGCACCTGACACTGAGCTGAACTTAACACAAATGTGTCTGAATACTGAACAGCCTTTATAGTGGTGTGGCTAGAAACAGAAATTAGAGTTCCCAAATGGGACAGTTAGATGGTTTGTGCATGAACGAGAGGTGTGTTCTTCATTACACTTTATGATTTTAGGCAAATGACAGCAATTCCCTGTGTTTTGATTTTCTCATCTCTGTACGTAACACACCTTTCTGGGGTGTTCTGAAACGCACAGAGAAATATAATTTCTCAGTGTGAGGAGGTACCTTTCTTATGGCATGGCATGGGTGTCATTTCTCCTTCTGCTGAAGTCAGACTAGATTAGTTCTCACCATCATTTGTCTAGGCACATGATAGCCAGACCTTCTTTCCACTCTCTGTTACTTCTCTTTTTAAGGGTAGAAATAGAAACCAGTGTATCCATGAATAAAACATGCTGCCCTACAAAGAGATCATTTCCCCTCCAAGGCCAATGATTGTCCTGACAACAGTGTCTCAGAAACATTGCAGAAATAATGAGACATAGCTGAACACAAGGAGAAAACTTGGAAGAAGGAATAGAATTAATAACTAAGGACTAGGGGAAAGCACAGGAGAATTCCTTGTTAGACAGACACAAGGTTCAGAAATGAGAAGATGTTTTAAACGGTCAGGATGTCAGGAGGGTGTTAAAAAAACATTCTGAAGCATACTTCAGCATGGGGAGAGCGCTGTAATTCCCTTAACTTCAGTACAATTTATTTCAAGTCAGACACAGAAGACTCCAAATGTACATGACACACTATTGCAGCTATGAGGAGATGAGTAACTGGGCTGGGAGCTGGAGAGACGAATGCAGGAGGGACCAAATGACTCTCTGCAGCCACAGGCCTACAGGCATACAGCTGCTGAAGGCCCCACCGGGCTGGACAATGTCCCTGGGACCCACGCAGCTGCAGATCCCCAAAACAAGCACCTCTGGGTTCTTCCCCACCTGCTTCAACCACAGCCAGCAGCCCTGGAGAGCTGAAATATTCCCTGTCCCAGGAGGAGCACTCTCCTGAAGCAGATAAGGAAAGTCTAACGTGTCTTTTGCCACTACGATGGCATTATATCCTCTTGTAACTGCTGCGCACCACTCCTCCCAGCACCTTTCATAGGGAAGCTCAGGGTGGCTCTGCCATCTCCCAGTTGGGCTGGCCCCATTCCATGTGTTTGTTAGGACCAAAACTAGGGCAGCTGCCCCATGGGGTGTGGGCACCAGGCCTGCCTTCCAGAGAGCTCCCCTCCAGCAGCCATTCATTACTGCAAAACTTTGTTAATTCTAGTTAGAGGAAATCACAGCTCCCAACACTGCCCAATCTAATTTAAACTTCCTCAACTTATTATTATTAATGGATTCCTATACTTAATTAATGCCCACAGGATCTAGTTAAGACTGTACAAAAATTTTTAATTAAGCATGGAGAGAGCAGTCTTTGGGACAACTATTTAAGCTTGTGTACATTGAGCTAGCAAATGCTAAGATTTAAACATGTACTGCCTTATCATCTCAACACAGAAACTTGGATCTATAACATCCACTGCCATTTTAAAATTGGTCTCAGGAGGCTTTCAGAATATCTTTTAGAGTATCACATTGTGGAGGAAATGCTGTTTGGCATGCTTAGAAATGTTAGTGCTGTCAATTCATCAAGTTGATATATATTTCTTGTTTTCCCTAGTGTTCCTAAGCTGCCTCCTCTTTGCCTTTTTTCCTGGCATGCTGAATGATGTAATTCTGGGAGTGTTCTCTATTTGTGAGTGTCAATAGCTCGGAAGATTTATCCCTTCTGTATAAAACCTCCTGTGGCTATTACCTCCTCCTGTCTTTTATCTTAGGAGTTAGAAAGAACTAATTTCAAATTGACTATAAATACAAGTGCTGAATTAGAAAGTCAAAATGTTACAGTTTTGCTGTTTTCCAAATATAGAATTGTTTATGCTGGTCAAAACAAGAAAAGGATGCAAAATTTTCCAAGATGACTTACATAAATTTTACTCAAACTTCTCATTTGTGGTGATGCTGTGGTAAAACACAAAAGCAAGTTAAAATGCTCTTCTCTCTACATTGCCCTAGTAAACTTGCTGCAAGTGGTAGCAAATGGTATCCTGGGGTCCATCAGAAGAGGGGTGGCCAGCAGGGACAGGGAGGTGATTGTCCCCCTCTACTCTGCTCTTGTGAGGCCCCATCTGGAGTACTGTGTCCAAGTGTGGAGCCCGCAGTACAAAAAAGACAGGGAGCTGTTGGAGAGGGTACAGAGGAGGGCCACTAGAATCATCAGGGGACTGGAGCACCTCCCCTATGAGGACAGGCTGAGGGAGCTGGGCTTGTTCAGCCTGGAGAAAAGAAGACTGCAGGGTGACCTCATTGCAGCCTTGCAATACCTAAAGGGAGCCTACAGAGGGGAGGGGAATCAACTCTTTGAAAGGGTTGATATGTGTAGGACGAGGGGAAATGGTTTTGAGTTGAGGGAGATTTAGGTTGGACATCAGGGGGAAATTCTTTACCCAGAGAGTGGTGAGGTGCTGGAACAGGCTGCCCAGAGAGGTTGTGGATGCCCTGTCCTTGGAGGTGTTCAAGGCCAGGTTGGATGGGGCCCTGGGCAGCCTGGTTTAGCATTTAACGTGGAGGTTGGTGGCCCTGCATGTGGCAGGGGGGTTGGAGATTCATGATCCTTGAGGTCCCTTCCAACCCTGGCCATTCTGTGATTCTGTGATTCTGTGAAGTTTACTAATTTATTTTCTTACTTATTTTCCTTTTGTGTTAGAACATTCATAACCAGATGTATGGCAGTTTGTAAAGTTTCAAATTTAATACATGAGTGTCTGGTAGGGTTGAGTTCAAAGGCAGCTACATTAAAATACTGAGTCCTTAATTCATATAATTCAAGTATCTTGAATTTCTTGTATTTTTCATTCACTAATTTATCTTCTGGGACTCATATTTATCATCACTACACAAGTTAATAATGTCTATAAATTCTCTGTTTGAGAAATGTGTCGATAATCTCAAATTACTTTTCAAGAAATGCATCTGAACAAGCACATGAATAATTTGGTTGACACAAAAGAGAAAGTAGAATATGTATTGTATTAATTCCCAGCTTCCATGGATCCTACACATGTTACATTCATTCTTGCAACACAGATATCTCAGAGTTGATTTTGCTTGCCTGGCATCTGCCTCAGGGATGCCACCCTTCTTACATTACTAAGTACCCTCAACATTACTAAACTAAAATAGCTTCTAGACTGTATTAGATGATGAGCCCAAGTATCTCTGTATGCCTTGTATCTCTGGATATATACACTGGACAAAGATTTCCATGCTTTTTATTCTATTTATAAGCTGTATATTAAATTACCATCTTCTTTCTCCTCAATCTGTATCACTTCTCTGAACTGTAATTCTGACTGAATTATCATTGAATTGGGTGATAGGTTTCATAATAAAACAGAAAGTTCTTTTTTCATTAGAAACTGAGCAAAAAAATGTATTTTTTTTTTTTATTTTCATATGTAAAATCAGCCATGACATCTACAAAAGGCTTAGAGTGATTTTTCTACATTTTTTAAACATTCCCCTCAAAAAAACTTTGCAGTTGACACTATTAAGTAGAATCTGGATCGCTACCTTTCCTGTTGGTTCCCGCAGAAGCGGCACAAGAGCAAAACATGACAGATTCAGAAAACAGATTTCACATGACTATTGCCTTTTTAGAGCCTTATAAGTTTTATTAGCAAAACACTTCCAACTTTGAATTAAATGATGGAGCTCATTGGCACTACAAAACAGTTTTCAAAACCACTGCTTTCATTTCCAAGAAGAAAAAGCTTAATACCAAAAACATTTCTGTGTCCAACTATAACAGTTATCTGGCATAAATGGATTTGTAACAATAATTCCCTGCGCTTAGTGAGTGTGGAAGGTTTTTTCTTCCACAGTACAAAGAGAGGAATGCAATGGAAGGGTCAGTTTTGAGCTCAGCAGAATGCAACATATGTGATTTTAGGCAAGTCGCTCACAACTAGATCCAAAAAGGCAGTAGGCAACACTTACAGCGCGTCACTTCAGGATCCAGACTCTTATAGCGCAGGTGGAGTGCTGCATGTCTTAGGAAGCAATCAAAAGTAACTGGAGAGCTGCCTAAATCTAACTAACAGAGAGATCAGAATTATCTCTGAGAACAGTAACTGGACCACATGCTTGTGAGGCATGATTTCCTAAGTCCTGCTGAGACAGAAAGTTTTGGGCAGGTACAGAAGCACAAAGCTCAGCATCCAGGGAACTGAAAGTCAGTACCCCTCCCAAACACTTCAAACATTTCTCAAATTTCCATATATTCAGCATCAGGTGACAGCTGACAAGGCTTTTCGAAGGATCCAAATTTTGGGTTTCTGTGCTATAAAGTTTTGTCTGTCTCTGCTAGCTCAGCAATCCAGCAGCGTTGCACTCTGCAAGCAAATTTCTCATTTTACCTCATTTATACGTGTGTTATACTGTAATGTGTGGAGCAGGTGTGCACTAAATCCTTTATGGACCATTAACCATTTTGCATTCATTCCTTTATCTATAAAGCAGAAGCAAGATTTACCTACTCCATAGGAATACTATGAGAAAAAATACATAAAGGTTTTCTGAAATGTTCAGGTAATACAGATGCTAGCATTGGAGAATTAGCTGGAAGTTGAGTGTTGCTGCACAAAGACTAAATGGTAGTTCTTCCAAACAAGTGACTTAGAAGAATATTAAAAATGATATTTGAGAAAAGAGAAATAAGGTAAGTGCAGTCTTTCTAGACCACCATTTGAATTCCAGTTTAAATCTTTCAGCTGTCAAAGGCATTAAACTTAATTACACTATAGATTTTATTAAGAATTATTATTTTTTTTCTAATTCAGAGTAAACAACACAAATATAGAAACATTATTATTTAATATAGTGGACATTTATCAATGGAGGTGGGAATGGGCTTTGATTAAGGAGTCTGATACCTGTCCAGAACAGCTCTTCTCAGAACTGAAGGTGAATGTGAGATAAGTTCCTAGTGATATTTTCTAAAAAATTGTTCTTTTAATGTATCTGAGGTTGAAAACATGTAACCATTCTTCTGAGCACCTTTAAAGTTCACATTACCCTGTAAGGAAAGCTACAATTATTTCTTACACTGAAATGGAGAGCTTTCTTTACTATGAATCCCTCCACCTACATGGCTGTGGCAAGAACAAGTCATGGTGTTAGGAGACCCAGAGGAGACAAAAGTGGCCTGACTCTGTGGTCACCCACAGAGCTCTCGCTTCAGCCTAACTCAGGGCTCCTTGACTCAGTGCCCAAAATTTGTCATCTTCACAGTTTATTAAACAACCATTGGTTTGAGAAAACTAACAGAAATCAACCACTCCTCATCTTTTCCAAAACAAGCCCTGGAAGAACAAAAGAGTGGTTAGTAAGCTTCGAACATATAAAAGCAGGCACCTTTGTGCCACACTTCAAAGATCATCTAGTTCGAAACACTCTGCCATGGGCAGGGTTGCAAACCACTAAATCTGACAGTAGATCAGGTTGCCCCATCCAACCTGGCCTTGAATAGCTCTATGGATGGAGCATCAACAGCCTACCTATGCAACCTGCTACAGTGCCTCACAAGACTCTGTGAAACATCTCCCTGACATATAATCTATATCTTCCCTCCTTTAGTTTAAAACTCTTCTCCTTTGTCCTATCACTATCCACCTGTGTGAAAAGTTGATTTCCCTCCTTTTTATAAGATCCCTTTAAGTACCAGAAGGCCACAATCAGGCTCCCTGGAGCCTTCGCCTCTCCAGACTGAACAAGCCCAGTTGCCTCAGTCTGTCTTCACAGTACAGGTGCTCCAGCCCTCCGATCATCTTTGTGGCCCTCCTCTGTACTCTCTTCAACAGCTCCACATCTCACTTGTGCTGGGGGCCCCAGACCTGGGTGGAGCATTCCAGATTAGGCCTTACTTGGGCAGAGCAGAGGGGGACAATTCCTTCCTTGTCCTCTTGTGATGCAGCTCAGGATACTGTTGGTCTTCTGAGCTGCAAGTGCACGCTGCTGGTTCATGTTAAGTCTTTCATCCACCAGGACACTGAAGTCCTTCTCTGCAGAGCTACTCTCAAGGAGTTCTTCTCCTAGTCTTTAAATATATTTGCAATTTCCCTAACCCAGTTATAGCATCTGCATTTGGCCTTGTTGAACCTCACATGGTTCACACTGGCCCACTTTTCAAGCCCGTCCAGGTCTCCTTGGATGGCTTCCCTTCCTTCTGTGCTACCAACTGCACCGCTCGGCGTTGTCTGCACGCTTGCTGAGGGTGCACTCAATTCCACCACCTGTGTCACTGGTGAAGATGTTACAGGGCAGCACTCCCAAGTCAGACTCCTGGGCTACACTTTTGGTGTCCGATCTTCACCTGGATGCAGAGCCATTTACCACAACCCTTCGGTTGCAACCTTCCAACTAACTCCTCATCCACTGTACAGTCTACCTTTTGCACTTGTATCTCTCCAATTTAGAGACAAGGATGTGAATGTTTGCCCTGTCTCGTATTTTTCCTTAGTGCCAGCTGTGGACATTGCAGGAAACAAGATTTGGGCTGGACGGGCCTTCAGTCTACACAACGCAGCTGCCTCGCGTCCCGAGTGTTCAGCACACCAGTACGGCTGACATTTGTAGGCGACCCGCGCGTTCGGGCCGTCCGGCGACAGCCCCACGCCAGGGCGGAGCGGAGCGGTGCGGACTGTAGGCGGTGCCCCGCGGCCGGAGGCCAATGACGGCCGGTGCCGTCACGGCGCCGCGTCACGCGGGCGGCCGCCAAGATGGCGAAGGTTTCGGAGATGTACGACGTGACCTGGGAAGGTAACGCCGCGAACAGCCGCCGGCCCGGCTAGGGACGGACCGGGAGGGCCTCGCGCCTCGGTGCGGCCCAAGCGGTCGGCTCGGAGTTCCGCTGCGCTCCGGGCCCGAGCGGGCCGGAGCCGGTGTGCTCAGGCCGGGCGGTGAGGCGAGGTGACGGCGGCTCTTGCCGGATGCCCGGGCTGTGCCGCCGGAGGGCCCGTCTCGGCGGCCTGCCGCAGCCAGTCGGTACGCGGCTGGGCCCCGCCTGCCCGCAGAGCAGAAACACGGAGGGAGGGGGCGAGCCGCGTGCCGTGCCCGCCGCGCTGCCGGCCTGGCGTGGGGTGGGTTTCCCCGCGGAATGAGCTGAGCCAAGTATCGTGGCATTCAGTGGGTATATGGCATCCCTGTGTCCTGCCGGGAATCACGGAATCACAGAACTGCTCACGTTAGAAAAGACCTTCAAGGTTATCAAGTCCAACCGTAAAGGAAAGAACTCCTCAGCGGGGCCTGCAGCACATCGTGGCTCTGTCCTTCTCCCAGAGTCCCTAAAGATCACAGCTTGGATGTCAGGCTGTTGGTAGTTTGACGGGTTCTTGCTGAAGGCACAGCAGTCTGGAGATATCTGTGCCCAGCTGCCTCCTTCTGCCATCTTCTAGAGTGGGCTTCTCCATGCTGTTTTCATTCAAAATTTGGGTAAACGCTAGAAAAAGCATCTTTCCCTGTCATGCTTTATACTGTTTCTCATGCCGTTATCTATTTGGTAAGGGCAGTTCAGTAAAGTTGTGTTATTTTTACAAGTTCTTTTTATGTATGTTGTGGGAAGTTACTGTAACAGTTGTAAAGGTGTGGCTGGAAAGTTGCAGAGAGGAAAAGAGCGTTAATTGACAGGCAGCTGAAAAGGCCAGTGACATCCTGGCTCGTATCAAAAATAGTGCAGTGAGCAGGAGCAGTTCCTCTGAGCTCAGCACTGTTCTCGCCTTGAGTGCTGTGTTCAGTTTTGGGCCTATCACTACAAAAAAGACATTGAGGTCTGGGAGTGTATCCAGGGCAGAGCAAAGAAATGCGAGTAATCTGAAACACAAATCTCATGAGGAGCAGTTGAAGGAACTGGGATTGTCCAGTCTAGAGAAGAGAAGGCTTAGGGCAGACCTTGTTGCTCTCTGCAACTCCCTGAAAGAAGGCTGCGGGAAAGTGGAGGTCAGCCTTTTCTCCCAGGTAACAATAATGTAATGATAAGTGACAGCCATAAGTTGCCCCAGGAGAGGTTCAGGTTGGATATTAAGAAACATTTCTTCTCCGGAAGTGTGATGAGGTTTTGGAACAGGCTGCCCAGTGAGCTCTTGTGTTGTCTGTTGTTTAAGCTGCTTGGCTTACATGGTCGTGCACTAAGGAGTTTGATGTTTTCATGTGAGAAGTTTTTCAAGGAATTCTTTATAATTACTGAAATTACCAACAAGTCTTATATAACAGGCTGTGCATGTGAAGCCTCTTTTTTTTTTTTTTTTTTTTCTTTGCAAGTATGTGTGTTGGTGAACATTATATACAACAAAGAGAAAATCCCAAATGGATTGTAAAGCTGAACACTGACTTCAGCATCTCTACTCATTAAAAACATCCACTTTAGATGACAAAATTGCTTCCTTCCTCTGACTTAGATGCTGAATTCACATTTACTATGTATGGGAAGACTCAAAAATAGAAAACAATCTCACATTTTCTCTCCATCATCATCTGTTTGCAATTAAATGGTGATGAAATATTTTTGTTGTGTTCCATTCTGTGTTTGCTTCTTTGTATTCCTATCTTCTGCCAATACTAAAGGACAGACCAGTTTACTCTGGATTTTATGTACGAATTGATGTGATTAAAGCAGGCAAAGGTGAGATCCTGAGATTTGAGGCCACTTTGAAAGCGAAGTTGTTGCAGCCAAAGGCAGCATCAGTACTGCCAGTTGAATTTCCTTTGCCTCTTCCTGCAAGTGCAGAGTGCCTGTCAGGCTGGAGCAAGGACTGGGGCTGGAGACCTGCCTGGAGCAGGAGCCAGGGCCGTACAGACCATGCGGGTGGAGGTGAGCCCATTCTGCCAGCGGCGATGTGGCTGAGGGGGTTTGTTTGCTTGGTATTTTAAGAGGAGAGGGTTGAGCTGAGGTGTGGTGGGAGATCTGGTATCTCTAACAGAAGGGCGATATAAAAATGAGCTCCAGGAATGTAACAGCTAGGGATTGACTAGGGCACTGTTTTTTGTGTGTCGGTGTCACATTTTCCCTTATATGTCTTGTATGTTTCTCTTCGTATGTCTCTGCTAACAGGGCTAACTACCTTCATTTCATGAGGTGCTTTTAGATACTGAAGACTTGAAACCTGTGGTTCAGCTGAATACATATGAGTCATTATAAAAGGGTTGCATAGTATCTGGTTGCTCAGCCCGTATTACCTGACACCTTAACAAGAACAAAAACAAAATAGGCACTATTTCCTTTGGCTTCCTGTAGACTGCTGCGTGTCTTTAGGGAACAACAAACACTGTGGCAAGTAATTTAAATGCTGTTCTGTTTGGAAGTGTGCTGGAATGAAGACATTGAGAATTTCCAAGTAAATGCATAGTTGGGAGTCAGTTGGCTTATTTATTTGTATGCATTTACCTTGTCAGTTTCTGTGAGTGTTTGTGTTCTCTCACATTCTTGCTGTCTAACTTTGAATTTCTAGGGAGCATCATGTGTCTAGAACCATTTAACTTTACTTGTGCACATGAAACATAACCGTGTGATGGTTTTGGTTGAAATTCAAAAAGAAAATGTAGCACAAAAGCAGTCTTGTGGGTGATCCAAGATCACTTCAGGTAGATAGAACAAAGTTCAGTGCTTAGTTTTTAGCTGTCAGTCATGTTAACTGTGTTTGGAAGTGCAAAAGAAGCTGCCAGTGATTAGATCTACCATTGCATTTGCTTTCCCAGTTGCTGTAAAGTAAGAAAAAAAAAAAAAGAAACTGGCAACAATTTTCATGGTATGTTCATTTTCAGTAAAACCACTATCTAATAGTGAAAACTATTTTCCTTTAGTTCCTCAAAATGTGTTCTTGTGTACGGGACACATACATGTGTCCAGATGTAAATATGTACACAAAGTCATTCTTAGCAGTTTTCCGTTCCAAAGAATGAGGAAAACCTCAGCTAGGTAGTGCTGAGTAGTGCTCTCTAGATGACTTTGTGTCTGCCTGCACTCTTGGACATTTGTAGTAAACATACTCTTGAAATTGGAAGCAAACACAAATCCTAATGTTAAAAAAAATCACCTTTTCCATCCTGATTTACCTAAATAAGCAACGGTTGCTTTTACCTCTGAGCACTTCTGTGGTGTAGGTGGAAAGCTTTTGCTTCCATGACTGTCTTGTAGTTTGTTTTGCTAGGAGCATGCAGATCCTTTTTGGAATGGAATTTTATGCCATTTCTTACACTAGTGAAAGTGAACTGCTGTTGAGTTCTCATAGTTATTCTAATGCTTTCTTTACTTGAAAATGTATTCACGTGGAGCAGAAATAGTTTTGATGTTTTTTAAATACAAATGTAAAACTACTTGAAAGAAAACTCTTGAAGCCTGTTTTTCTTAAAATTGGGCAACATCCATTAAATTTTATTGTTTACTGAGTAACCAGCACCCTGCAAAGCTAGGAGTTGAATTATTTATATTACAGCATGAGCAAGGCTTGAGTGATTCAGGCTCCAGAGGTCTCATACATACACACATCTATTAATGGAAATCACTTTTTCAGATCTATTGCTTTCTAAACCTTGCTTCATATGCATATTTTAAGAAATAAAGTTCAAATTCCATTCCTATCTGGGAATCTGAATATTTTCTCTTCAATTCTTTTCTCTTTTCCCTTCAGATATGCGTGATAAAATGAGAAAATGGAGGGAAGAAAACTACCGAAACAGTGAACAGATAGTGGATGTTGGAGAAGAGTTAATTAATGAATATGCATCTAAGCTTGGAGATGACAGTAAGGAAGTGTTTGTCAGAGTATCCATTGCTTTTAGATTTTATTTCATTTATCTGATTTTGGTTTTCACTTTTTGACTTCTCTGACTTTTTCTATTTCTCTGTTGCCTTCGTGCATCTGATTGGGAAAATAGGACTTTTTAAAGTCTTAATAGATTGCCAAAATTCCCAGGCTCTATTTCTTTCCCAGTGAAGACAGATGTGAAAATTATTCACTAAATATTTAGTTTAGTGAGTTAGTTTGTTATTAGTTAATTATTAGGTAGACAATGATGTGAAAACAGCATATATATATATTTCATTTAGTTTTCATTTGACTGATTTTCTGTTCTTCCGCAGCATTGAAAAATTGAAAAAGGTAATCGTAGGATCATAGAATGGCCTGGGTTGAAAAATGGGCTTCGTACAGCTACCTACAAAAGAATTGTCAGTGTTTCCCTCTTATTTAGAAAAAAGGCATTTGAAAACTAACCTTGATTTTACTCTCAAGTTACAATGTTGTTGGTAATTTATGAGAATTACATTTTAGTAAGGAGTTCTTGAGGAGCTTGTTCCTCAGATCTTACCATTTTTTATTTTGGAATACTATTTTGGAAGACATTAGCTTCGGTTTCTGTTCTGTAACGTATGTAAATCAAATCAGGTGTACCTGGTAAGTTTAGAGTACTTGCAATACATGTATTGATATTTTCTTCTGCCATTATATGATTTTTCTATAGCTTGTATAGTTGCTCTGTAAAGTTCTTTAAATTCAAGAACTTAATGGGCCTAGAACAGAACTACTATAATCTGTCACTGATTTAGAAAAATTGTTCCATTCCAGGAAGAAAACAATATAGTAAATTCCTGGCAGGAAACAGTTAAGGGAAATTTGTTTTCATTCTAACCCACGGCTGTTCTCCAGGTCTCATCAGAGGGCATGTCCTAATGGGGATCTGTTTAAAAGTTTGCAGCTATAATGTTAGGAATACAAGAGGATTTGAGCTTTTTGCCTTTCAGAATGTCAGAAAGTACTTTATAGTACTGACAGCAATAAAACTACTTAAATGCATTTTTAATTGATTCCATCAGTTTCTTGAAATGTCCGTTGTTCTGTAATGATCCATAGAAGAACCAGGGGAAAAATATCTGGATGTAGTTCATTGATCTTATTTTCATTGTAGGTGTTTCCCTTTATGTTAAAAAAATAAATAAATAAAAATAATGATATCAGTTACCTCAATTTATGTCTCTTTTGTGTTCAGTTTGGATAATATACGAACAGGTGATGATTGCTGCCCTGGACTGCAGTCGAGATGATTTGGCACTGGTAAGTTTTTAAGCTGATTTTTCTCTCAAACCTTAAGTTTTCTTCCCGAGAAACTCTTCTGGATAGTTCCTTGGACATTTGTAGGATATTCTGAACTCCATAACTTGGTCTTGTAGGATATCAAGAAATAGACTGCCGTGAAGAAACTGCCTCCACCCACCTTCAGTAATGTGTTTAAGTAGATCATGTCTCTTCCAAGAGCCATTAAAATATTTACAGCTACTTTGCTATGGGCTAAATTTCACAAATACTGATGTTGCCATATTGTGCAGTAAGTGTTTGCTTATTAAAAAATTCCCAAAATATATAGGTTTTTTAATGTTTTGAGGTAAAAATGCCCTGTCGTGTATATCTATACAGTATATCATGCTGTCTTTGCTGGCAGTGTTTGACGCATTGGAGCAAGTCCAGTTGATGTCCACCAAGGTGAGTAAGGAGCTGGGCTACATAATGTGTACTAAAAGACTCAGAGATATAGGTTTGTTAAGTCTTGAGGAGGCAAAGAAGAGATCTTTGTTATCTTCAAATCTGTAAATACTGATTTGTAGAGTGTTATAAAGTTACAAAGTAAGTGTAGACAGACTTTTGTTGATGCAACAAGTGTGATAGGTATAAGTGGCAGCAAAGAAAATTCCATTGTCCAGTATTAGGAAAAAAAGTCTTTAATAGCAACAGTGGTGAACACTTTGGGACACACAGTACAGAAAAGAAGTGGTATTCCTTGGAGATTCTGAGAAACATGTTGCCGTGTGGTCCTGAATCACCCTCATTGAGTTGGAAACTGGCTTTGTTATGAGTGAGGATTTGATGCAGGTGGCCCCTTCTGATCCAAATTATTCAATAATTCTTAATATAAATATTGTTAATGGTCATTTGGTTTTAGTAACTTTGTGTGCAGATTTATTTGAATTATAAAAATAATTCAGACTAAGTGAGCCTGTTTTGAACTCCTAACAGCTGCTCACTAGTTGAAAAACAACACTTTCCAAGGTTCAGGTAATTCACAGGAATTACTTTCCCAGTGCCTTGTTCTCTGGCAGTCAGAAAGACACCATGTAACATCTTTGAGCTTCAGGTGGTGTCATTTGGGTGAAACCTAACGGTCTGCGATATGCAAGGGATCAGACTAGGGGCTGTATATGAGAGAAGGGCAGTTTGAAAGTAGGCAAAACCAGACAAGTTTTTCTTGAGATTCGTATGTATATGGTACGATGGAGTACTGGAAAATAGAGAACAACACACTAAACTGTGTATGAACCTGGCGAACTTCCCTTTTATTTGTGACTCAAAAGAAGACACCACTATAGTATAGTTCTCTGTTCAAACAAAAAAATAAATGCCTTTCTGTGTTCTGATTTATATCTAAATCAATTTTGGTCTTTATTTTCAGGAAGACTTTAATGGAATTGTTGAGGCAGCCAGTGCTGAAAGATCAGCTGTGAAACGCTATTTGTTTTTACTGACCATGGCAAAGATTTTGAATTTGTTTCTGTGCCCTCTAAGAGATATTGCTCGGGGTGAGGCAGTGCACGTTTTATATGCAGCTCATAAAGGAGGTTAAAGGGTTAGAGCCAAACTGGATGATCATTGTGGTCCTTTTCAACCCAGGCCGTTCTGTGATTTATCTGGCTTTTGATTTGTGTTTTTGTTGTTTGTTTTTTCCTTTGGTGAAAGTGCCTGTTACTGTAAGCACCTGCATTACCAGTGTTTAAATGCTTAAGTTCAGGTGTATATTTCTTTACCTTTTGTCATACCTTTAAAATTAAAAGCCAATGTTGCTGAAAAAATCAGAAAGCAGATTAACTGCAAATTGAAGTTTCACAAATAAATGAGATTTGCGATAGCAATTGCTGAGTTTCTGGGAGAAACTGAAAAGTAGATTATTGATGTTGTGTAGAACCGGTTCTCTCTGTGTGAACTTATAGAGTCTCTTGTTAACAAATGCAGCATTTCAGAATCACAGAATCACCAAGGTTGGAAAAGACCTACAAGATCACCCAGTCCAACCATCCACCCATTACCAACAGCTCTCACTAAGCCATGTCCCTCAACACAAAATCCAAACGTTCCTTGAACACCTCCAGGGTCGGTGACTCCACCACCTCCCTGGGCAGCCCATTCCAGTGCCTGACCACTCTTTCAGTGAAGTAGTATTTCCTAATGTCCAGCCTGGATCGCCCTTGGTGCAGCTTGAAGCCATTCCCTCTGGTCCTATCACCAGTTACACGAGAGAAAAGGCCAACCCCCAGCTCACTACAACCTCCCTTCAGGAAGTTATAGAGAGCAATGAGGTCTCCCCTGAGCCTCCTCTTCTCTGGACTGAACATTCCCAGCTCCTTCAGCTGCTCCTCATAAGCCCTGTGCTCCAGACCCCTCACCAGCTTTGTTGCCCTTCTTTGAACCCGCTCCAAGGCCTCAATGTCTTTCTTGCAGTGAGGGGCCCAAAACTGGACACAGTACTTGAGGTTGTGCCTCACCAGAGCTGAGTACAGGGGGACAATCACTGCCCTGCTCCTACTGGCAACACCATTCCTGATGCAAGCCAGGATGCCATTGGCCTTCTTGGCCACCTGGGCACAGTGCTGGCTCATGTTCAGCCGAGCATCAGTCAGTACCCCCACGTCCATTTCCTCTACGCAGTCTTCCAACCACTCTGTCCCAAGCCTGTGTTGTTGCCTGGGGTTGTTGTGGCCAAAGTGCAGGACCCGGCATTTGTCCTTGTTGAACCTCATCCCATTGGCTTCAGCCCAGCTCTCCAGCCTGTCCAGATCCCTCTGTGGGTCCTCGCTACCTCCAGGCAGATCCACACTTCCAGGCAACTTGGTGTCATCTGCAAACTTACTGAGGGTGCACTCAATGCCCTCATCCATGTCATCAATGAAGATATTGAAGAGGACAGGCCCCAGCACCAACTCCTGGGGAACACCACTTGTGGCGGGTCACCAGCTGGATTTGGCCCTTTCACCACCACTCTCTGGGCCCAGGCCTTCCAGCCAGTTCTTTATCCAGCCAAGAGCATACCTGTCCAAGCCATGGACAGGAGAATAGCCATTAGTCAAAGCCATTCTGCAGGAGAAAACTGTGGGAGACAGTGTCAAAGGCTTTGATTGAAATATATTTGAAATATAATACATGATTACAGGGAGTACAGGTTAAATTTGATAAGAATGACTCTCTGTACTGCTGAGATGAGAGCAATACGTAAGATATACATAGTCTAGCTTATCATGCAGGGGACTTCTTTTGGTTTGTTTTGAAAAGTGCTACAGCAGGTTGTTCAGAGCAGTCTCACAAAAAAAAAGGAATTTATTTTGGTCTCATAGCTCCTGAATTCAACAGGATGGTGACCTAGTTGGGTCTGTGTTGAGTAGTTCTAGTCTCACAGTACTTCTGCATTCTTCATCAGCATTTCTTGTGTTGTTAATTGTTTTTTTTTTCTGGGTGAAAGTCCATCTGTGGCTTGTGGGATCCAGTATTACCGCAAACAAGTTTTGTCAGTTTTTGAACAAGTGCGGGAGAAAAGCAGTGAAGGTTTTTCTACTTCACCAGCAGCTCTTCATCTAGCGACACAGCGCTTGTGCTAATTTTGCTAATTTTTACTGATTTACTTATCTGTTTGTATTTCTTACTTTGACCAGTGGATGTGATGAAATGGAACAGATTATGTGGATTGACCTTAGCCAGAAACTTAGATTTGAAGAACAGATTTTTAAGCTCACTTGTATAAATAAATGCTTTGAAAAGGAACATTGTATGTGAAGCTTTTAACAAAGCTTCAACTGTTTGTCTTCTGAAGAGATTCACCTCTATTCTGCTTCTCATCAAATGATTCAGCTACAAACCTTGCACTGCTGTGTAGCCACAGCTATGATATGATTTGTCAGTTTGCTCTGGGGAAGTTGTGACTCAGTCCCTCTGTCAAACATGCCTTTTTTTTTTTTTTTTGCTCATCTGGAGAAATCTGTCTATGTTGAATTCCTTTTATCCAGCCTAGATGTCTCATTGATTTCAGGAGTTAGAAGTTATACCTCCTCTGCCAACAGGCTCTGTTCAAGCCAGTGACAAACATTTTCTTTGGATTTCAAAGTTTTATTTAAAAAATAAACACAGAGCACAGAATTAACATCATTTGTTCCATTATAAGATATCCATTTATTAAGGAAGTATCACGTAAGTTCTTACTGTCTTTATTTTTCTTAACTGTCTTGTGTTATTATGAGGAAACTAAGTAGACTTCAGTAAATGAGTTTACTTATAGTAAATGAGTTTACTTTTCAGTGCAAATAACTATTTCCAGGAAGCCTCAATGATCTAAAAAACTATATGGAAAATATTTCTTAAAATTAGTCTTCTGACAGACAAAGTTTCAGTTTCTGAACTTCTCTTTATCAGTACATTTTATTGCTTATTTCAAAAATAGGTGTTTACTTTTAATCAAAGGTCATGTTTCAGGCTGTTGAATTCATCAGCCAAGGACTTCTTTTTTCTCCACTTTGGTATTCACTGTAGTATTTTTTATTTTATTTGTACAGTTTTGTCTTCAAGAACTAAGGAGGCAGTTTCCTGGGAGCCATAGAGTTAAGCGATTAACTGGAATGAGATTTGAAGCTATGGAAAGGTAAAACCTTGATTTAAAAAAAAAAAAAAAAAGTATTTTCTATGTGGAAAGATGCATACTATTTCTTAAAAAGGAATTTGGGCATAATAAAAGCGTGGCAAAGCAATGCTATCCAGTTTCTACAAAGAAAATAATGGTGTACATGATCATGTTATGTTTAGACATTTTTTATTGTGTTTTTGCTTGTACTATACAATGTTACATTTTTGCAATGTTCTGTCAGACTTCATAGATTGGAAAGATCTATTACTTGACAGTCTAAGTTATCATACAGTAAAGCATGAGGCACTTTTTTGGCAAGGTCTGTGAGGTATACATTTCATCTTGCAGATCTTGAGCAGAATATGAAAATGACTGACAGACTTTTTTTGCTTCACTGTACTTCTGTGCTTCTGATCGCTTCAAAATGGAGCTCTTTTTCTTTGTTTTCCAAGTCTTTATAAGTCCAGTAGAACTTAATATGAATCACTATGGAGTTCTTCATAGAAGCAGTTCAGAAATGGCAGAAAGTAAAAGAGGAAACACTGTAAAATATCCTATAAAATGTTTATAACATACCAAATTTAATATGAATTATTAAAATAATGAACAGTTGAGAACTTTTCCGAAAGGAGTGACCTTCATTTCATGCCATACAGAGTTAATGGGATTTCGAGCCTTTGGCCCATCTTTAATGAAGGAATTGGAATTTCGAAGTGGATACCTAAATACTTTTTAAAAATATATTTAGCAGATGTTCTTTATCCATTTCCTTGCAAAATTAAATCTGAAAATGTAGTTTGATATGATCCATGAGTGAAAGTCCTTTGCTTGAAAAAAAAAGGGAGGATAACTGGATTTCATTAGCACAGGAGCAGTCTTAGTGCAACTAGAAGTTCCAGATTTCATGCTCTACACATTCCTGAAAAATTTTCATTAAACTTAGCAGTCTCCTTTTGGTGTAGGGTAGAAGTACACTGAGAGCTTAGCAGCTTAGTAGCATGTTTTCCCCCCTTTTCTCAAAACCTGTCCAAAAGTGCAAAATATCATAATTCTGTTCAGATATTTTTGTCTACGCTGAAGGTGCTACTGCATGGAGGCAGATCTCTATAGGAGTTAATGACCCCCCAAACACTATGTTGTTTCAGCAGTGGGACTGAGCTTCAGCTTTTCAATAGTGTTTTTTTAAATTGTTGTGGTATTGTGGTCAGTTTAAATCCTTGAGACATGACTATGAGGTGTGCAGTATAACAGAAACCAAGATTACTTGTCAACAGCTTTTCTTTAGAAGCTGGAGGAGAAGAATGGGCTTCAGATGTGGGTCGTTGTGTATAGGAGCCCACCTGTGATTGTTCTGAACTGTGCCCTAGGAAGGCCTGCCTCTTTCCACTGCCTATAAATGAAGCCTAAGGAGACTTTGTCTGGGGGTGATCACATGCTCTGTAGAAGTGCACTTCTCATTAAATTCCAAGTGCCTTCGAGAGTTGTTAAAATCCTGCATTCCTCACCAGAAAGGGGAAATAATGAGGAACATCCTCATAGACACTTGCTGATCAAGAGAATACTCTTCTGGAACTTGACTTAGTTAACTGGGGGTTATGGCTTTAAGTTCAGCCTTGTGAAATACATAGGATAAAGTAGCAGCTAATGGGAAACGTAAATACGGTGTTTAATGGCATTTCTGCTCAACTTGCCAGTAGCAGTCACCTTCTACTCGTTACTGCTTATGTGCTTCTTTTCACATTTGTGCTTTACTTTGTGGTAACTGGATTGGAAAGCTGGGCTGTGAATGTTGTGGCAGTGCTCAGAAAGCAGTGTGAGTATGTAATGGGTGTCTGAGGTGAGAAGGGGATGTGCAGCAACATAATCAGCAGTACCTCAGAAAAACTGCTTGTCAAAATATGTGTGAAGAGACAAAGCATGCCTTGGTTGTGTGCTGATAGCCTGGTAGCTGTGTAGTCCAATGTACTTTGAGTTGAATCGTTTAATTTGTCCAGTTTGGGTTCTGCACATGGCTGGCTAAACCATAAACCTGTTTCCCAGAAGACATACAGTGTTTATAGTAACTGGAGTAATTTATTTTGAGCAAACTTGAAATAGCAGAATTAATTAATAAAACCTATGTAGTGGTGGTGGGAAACAGTTTTCTTTCATGACTTATGGTAAAGTCTAGGGGTTGCTCTAGTGTTACTAGTCCTTGTAGTTTACTGTTTGCAGCTTAAATTTATAAAATCATAACAAAACAGATATATGAGAAGTTTTAAATTGCAGTAATTAAGTGAAAAGTCATTTTGAATGGCCTATCAAATTCTGGGATTTCTGCTTCTTGGGAAAGAAGAGAGATTTGGGTTGTGGTGATTGGATCTATGGGGTACAGAAGAAAAGAACAGAAAGAGGGAGTATGACAAGTTTGTGTAAAATGTATTAGTTGCTGAAATAGTATTCCATGAATGAATTGCCATTTATTTTATTTAACTTTGTCTGCACAATTTTGTTTGCACAATTGTATTCAGTATAAAAAGTACAGGAGTGTTATTATTAACTATTGCAAGAACAGTCATATAGTCAGAATTCTGTTTTAGCAAAAACAAATGTGAATGATTTCTTCAAACAGGTACGATGATGCCATCCAATTATATGATAGAATTTTACAAGAGGATGCAACCAATACAGTAAGTTTAAAAAGCTTTTCTAAACTGCAGTGGTTTATTTGAAACTGACATTTTGTGGTTTTCACTGTGAAAAATATTTGTCATGTATTGTCATGTCATGTATTACTGTATTTGTTTCCTTTAGCTTCCTAGTATTATAACTGTGTGTTACCTTGTTGCCTTTGTAACAAATAAGATTCTCTTGATGAAGAGATGATGTGGTTTAATACTTGCTTAAACACTGAGTTTAGAGGACATAGGATTATAGCTGTTAACCTTTCCAGTAATCCTTAATGAGACTTAGATTGATGTCAGTTAACAATGATTGTTATCAATTGCTTGTTTGAAGGATATGTTTGTCTATGTTACTTGATTTTGAGGAACTGGATCTCAGTATTGGTTAGACTTCTGTGCAGGTAAAATACTTTGGCTGTTGTAGACATTTGACAGTCTCTTGTAAACTCTCAGTGGTACGTTTTAAACCTCTGCCTTTCTGCACTTGTCTTATTTGATGTGGTCTGTTATTCAGGAGTTGAAATGGATTACGGGGTTAGCAAGCCTAATTGGTATATATAAAGTGCAAGCACTTACATGAAGTAAACCATTAACAAAAAAGGGATGGTGACAAATTATTTTTAGGGCAATGTATCTTGAAATAATACCAGGTTGATCTCTCAGACAACATTGATAGACTAAAGTCTGACATTTAGCATTGATTCTGAACAGTTTTTTGGTGTGTAGGTAAAAAGAGCTATTTCAGTTCTTCACTCCTAGTTTTCACTTTCCCTAAACTAGTTTGTCTTGAACTTTGTTTGCAAGAGAAATGTAGGTGATCTTAATAAGTCTGTGATGTTTATGACAAAAAGCTTGAACATAAGATAAGTAGATTATTGCCATGTATTTTCACAGATTTTAGTAATGCGCAACCCAAAAATACACTCAGTCTTCAAAGTCACAAATGTTAAAATGAGAAGGAAACCATCTACAGTGAAGCCACAAGAGTAGGTCACTTAGGTGCACATTTTATGGCTTTCTGCTAAAGCCTTTGAAAAATGGAGCACCATATTACAGTGACATCTCTAGACCACAGGTCTTTGAAGAGTGCATTTTTGTCAGTTTCGCTTTTCAGCTGTCTCAACATAGCTAATGTCATCTGAGTAGGGTGTTTCTGGGATGGTTTTCTAGAAGAACGTAATATGTTTAAGTAATATGCCTAATTTAGATTTTTTGTGTGAGAAAATCATTAAGATCCATAAAACATTAATACTTAGAAACATAAGATGTAAATTTTGTAATACTTCCATCACTTATTGGATTTCTGAAAATCTGAGACTAGAAGCAAGCAGTTTAAAATACAGAGCAGAAGTTTCTTGCTGTATAACTGTTGGATAGGTTGGCTCAGTCTTGCCTTTGAAAAGTGAAAATTAAATATGAAGTTTGGAAAAATTGACATATGTAAGTTTCTTTGTGTCTTTTATCTGTTAATTATTTCCATGCACACATGTGACTGCTGTAGGAAAATAATCGAGATTTTTAAAAAGAAGCTGTTGCTCAGTTTGTGTTGGCAGTCACCTTACTTTATACAATTTCTTCTGATGTGTGGACACATGGAGTTGGTTATATATATTAAACAGTTTGGCAAGTGCTGTGAGTGAAACATAGACATTTGTTCACACAAATCATGCAAAAATCATACATTGCATCAACTGACAGTTTCAACTGGTGAGAAGAATGGGAGAAGCATTTTCAAGAAAAAATCCTTTATTTTAAATTCCTGACAGGCTTCTCCATTATAAGTGAGCCTTGAAATCAAATTATGTAATGGGCACTTGTGCTTTTGGATGAGGTTTTGTTGCAAATTTTGAAATTGAAGTTAACACTAATTGTTAGATTTCATTTCTCAAAATACAATTCAAAGTAGTATTCTTAAAATATGATAATCTCTCAGTATTTCTCAACCATCTCAATTCTCAATACCTCTCAACCATCAAACTTCACTCTGTATTAAAAAAGGTTATTTGTGTAACAATGGAGCAAAGTTAGTTTTGTCATTTCGGAAATCATGTTTCATTTTCCAAAGCTTGTAGGCGTAGGAGTCACTCTCTTCTCTAAGGAGGTTAGTATCCTTGAATGAAATGTGACTTCTGTGAAAAGCACAACTTGTGTGCATTTTAATGCAATCAGCCGTGCAACCTTTTCCTTTCTTGCCCGTTTCAGATGAAATACAAGCATATTAGAGCTGTAGTTGGCAGATTATTCTGCCATTAAGGCTGCGTAATATTTTCCATCACAGGTCTTTTTTTATTAATTAAAATTTAATTTAGTATCCAATTGAAAGTCTTTATACTGATGCCAAACAGTGGCCAAGTTATTTATAGACCAGCATACTTACGCTGTTTCTCAGAACAAAATAAGGAGGATGTTGTTTTTCATAAGGATTGGGAGAAAAGACTTGGTTGTTTGTTTTTGCCATTAATTTATTTTATTGGGGAGACCTCATCCTGCTGTACTTTGGAGTAAAGCCTTGGATACTAACAGGAAAACAACTCTTAGTAGAATGCAACTTTTAGTATTCTATGAGGAAAAACACCAACATTTGTCTAAATTACAGGTATTTGAATGTGTTCATTTTGTAATATCAGTAGAAACTGATGAAATTTTTTATTAAATACATTTTCTACATGTATTGAGCATGATCTATCCCAGGCTACGGAGAGAAAAAGCAACTTCTAGCTATTGTTCCTCATTGCTGTAGTGTTGTGGGAAAGGCTCAGAAAGGAGGGAGGTTCGTTTCTTTTCTGAGTTGCACCCAGGTGGTGAGTATGGGAAAAGAAAGAACATCCCAAAGGAAGAGTGAAAAGGGAAGAAAGCAGAAATCCTGTGCGCCAAAGAGAGAGGGACAGGTACAAGAAAGTTAGGTGGTTAGTTAACAGATGTCAGATGTAGTGCAACAGGTGGTTTGAAGGGTAAATGGGAGATCAGAAAAGAGCAATTTGTATTAACACTTAAGTCTTTGGGATTTTTCCTTCTTTTTTTTTTCTTTTTTTTTTTATTCCTTTTTCGTTCTTTTTCTTTTTTAATAAAAATAACACTTTACTTTGAAGCACTTGTTTTCTTCTGTCAATAAACAGCTTTGAGACCTACTGGTGGAAGTTGTCTCATTGCCTGTAGTACCTGTTATGTACTAATTGTGTCAGTAACTGTTTAGGCTGTAATAATGAAGGCATATACCAAGGAAACAGTTCTGTAGTTCTGTTATTTCACTAAAGAGAACACAGCTTTACTTCGTATCTCCTGAGGATATACCTGAAGGCTCAGGTATGCTACTTTAAAAATGCCAGAAAATGCAAATTCTTAAAATGACCAGTAGTATTTTCAGTTAGTAGGTACTATTGAGCTGTATTGATTAAGATAATGAAGGATAAAATTTCATATAACTTTGTAATATGAAATTTAATGGCACATTTAATCCCTAGCTATTTTTAATCTGTACAGTGGTCTTCACAGTATTTTCAGCATCTTTCATTACTGGTCCTGACACTACAGTAGCAATTAAATTTTTGATAGTTTTTGTAAAATGTAATGGGAAATCTGCTCAAAAAATTGACATATCTATATTTTTCTACATGATATTCAAGACCTAATGTCTTGAGATGAGTTTTTTTGCATAAGAATTTTACAAATTAAAATAGTATCTGGAGTGGTTTTCTATTTCTTGCCTGTCTGCAGCATCCACGTGAAAGGAAACAGTACTACCATTTAACATGCGTGGAGCAGATGAAAACAGCTCTGCAAAATTGTTTAGGACTCAGTTTCAAAGTAGATGACTTTCCAATTTTGCCATTGATTTCAATTTTGTAATGGAATTTAAATGATAATATAATTTTTAAACTGTGTGTTCATGTCTGTATCAAATTACGTTGAATGCATTTTTGCATTAGTGTACCCTGGCAAAGGTTTCTGCTTTTGGAAAGTATTTGCATATGAGCATCCATCTATTTTGATAAAATAGGTAAGTATTTTTATGAATTGAGCCCTTCTTTAGATGACCTGTCCAGAAGTGCAAAGAAGACTAATTGTGAAAATGAAACTGAGATCACATGTCCAAGTTTTGTGCTGGTATCTAAACCACTCCACTGTCATCTTAGTACAGCTGTAGTTTGTCTTGATACTTCAGCTCAACCATCAATAAGATTGCAGAGCACTTAGTCAAGAAAAGGGGAAAGTGAGATAAAACACACAGTTCTGCCTTAATTCTAATCCCCAGAAAATCTGATGTCTTCATTGGAGTGATTCTTGCCACTTTTTCAACTAAGCTTTTAATGCAAGAAGACACTGTATATGCTTGCTTAGCTTAGGGTATGTGGATAATCTTGTTACCTTCATGGTCTAGTAAAATAACATTCACTGAATGAGGAATTAAAAATGGAGTTTAAAGAACAAGACAGTAAATTACTTAAGAACTTGGAAACACCATGACTTCACCCAGAGTGCTAACAGCTGTTTCCAGGAATGATCAACAAGTATATTTATAGGATAACATGAGTTAATACACTGTAGTATTTTGAGATTCTTTTACTAGACAAGCTATCTTGAGATGGCTGAAAACATATTGGAGTCCAGATACTAGAAAAAAAATGAGAGTAAAATCTTAGCTTTGTGTATCATGTAAAAAGGCAGGAATTAGATATCATAAATAGCTTCCTAGCATTTTTTTTTTTTAATCATTGTGTATTACTACCACCTTGACTATACAGGTAACTTATTTTCTTCCAATTCCTTATCTTTATTGATCAAGGTAAGAATAATGAGCTCTGTCTGAACATCGATACTTATTTATAGTGTGATCAGTGATTATTCTTTACAGTTCCTGCAGTAACAGTGCATTTATTTTGAAGAGGCCTCCATTGAAGTTCTTGCAGTTCTTGTTTGTCTACTGGAGGCTTTTAAGTTTCAAAAGGGAAAATTGCTTACCAAATGAAATACCTGCTAATAGAGGGAATTTTGTGAAGTGACGCGTATGCTTCATTACAGACGTTGATGGTCCTGCTGGGAAAGATGCAACTAGTCCCAGGTTTAGGTTTGTATGGTGGTAGGTTTAAGGGGAGTTGAAGAAGAAAGTTTGGCACTGTGCCTGACTCAGGATGGAGTTAGTGAGAGATATGAAGAGCTGCAGCTGCTGCTTTGGATAGTTCCCCAAGGAGGTCTGGTGATTAAACTGGGGGTGCAGAACAGGGATCCTGAAGAAAAGTTTTCATCTTCTGACAGTTGGAGCGTCATCTGCCTTTGTAAAACTTGTTTTCCTTCTTGTTTAATCATAGTGCACTGAGATAGGGGAGTACATTCCAGCATTTTTCCCATGTTTTCCTTTTGTGGGTGTTAGCACTTTTTTTAAACCTTTGTGGAGATTTTGTTCCTTGAAATAAAGTATTTGAAGACATAAGAACAGCTATCCTGAATTTATGCCAAATGTGCATTTAGCTTGTCTTGTTTTGACAGTGACCAATAGCAGATACTGGAAGAAGTGTATAGGAACTGGGCAGTCATACATTATGCTCTAGTCTGCTCTGCCAGTTTCTATTAATCTTCATGTTATGGTTTTCCTGTGCCAGAAGTGTTAACTAAATATTTTATAGCTCTTCATGAAGTTTTTGCATTGATATTTTTTTTACCTGCCTTTTGAACTTGTTTAAATTTGTAGTAAGTTTGCTGTGCATGTGTCTACAGTATCATTTAGCAGTGAAACTTCATCATTTATTCACTGATGGAGCAAATTTCTTTTTTTTCTTCTTACCTTTGTCTGCTGTGATCAGTTGTTTTCTGTTGACTTGATTCATTCTTATTCATGATTTTGTGGATCTTTTGCCGTTTTCATTACTCTAAACTGAGAAGTCCTACTCTGTCTAGCAGTTCTTTTTACCATTTTGTATCCTGAAATCCTGTTTCTCTCCAAGTGTCCTTTTTACTTATATTTATTGTTTAGACGAGAAAGGAGAGCACACATCTGCAATTAGTATTAAAAAGCAAGAGCGTTGTGGAACTCTACAACAGAAAAGTGATGCACTGTATTCTTTTCTGATAATTCCAGCGTTATCAGGGTTTGGTTTTTAAGGGAAGATTTTCTGTTTTGTTTTAAGACATCTTCAGAACACTGGACTGTCATTTTATAGAACTGCTTATTGCAACTCCAGCATTGTTCCTCACTGGCCAAATTCAGAAAGCTTTGCTGAGTTCATTAAATTAGTATTGTTTCACCCTTTATGCATGCATCCCTTCATTTGGATTAAATTTCAAGGTCTGTTTATTCCTGCTAGCAGTTGTTCTTGTGAATGTTATTCTTTGCAATTGACTTTTATTCTTTAGACTTGAGTAACTCATTATCATCAATCAACTTGAGCCAGTCTGTGCTAGATCACTTAAAATTATGCTGAACATACGACCCTGGGATTCTCTGTGAGGAGAACTGACTTTACTGTTTTTGATATCTTTTAGCTACTTATGTACCACACAAAGAACTTTCCTTACTAGTCCAGGGCAGTTTCCTCTACAACTGTGTGAGGGATCCCGTTGAAATTCTTTTTGAAATCAAAGCTCACTTTTAAATGGATCTCTATTGATCCAAGCCATTAGTGACCACTTTGAAGAGCTCCAGTAGATCTGGGAAGCTTTACTTTGTTCTTACTCTCCTTTAATAAATAACATTTTTCCTGTTTTCCAATTCTAGGCCTGAGCTTTTTGGCCTTTATGGCTTCCACCAATTTGCTGTGTGCTGGTTGCAGACATGATGGGCTACTGTTTCTTAGATTTGCCTCTCGAACTCTGTAAAAAAACTGTGTTCAGTATTGCTATTTATGCTTTGACACTATCCATAACATAGTTGCTTCAAGTCAGAATCGCTTTCCTGCATGGAACTTGCAACTCTCTTCCATGGTTCACTTAAAAAAAAAAAAAAAAAAAAAAAAAAAAAAAAAAAAAAAAAAAAAAAGTCTGGTAACAGCATATCTGTTATTGTGGTTGTATTCAGATTACATGGTATTTTTTGATGTCTGTGTAATTCCTTTAACTCCATTGTAATTGTTTACACCTTTGTTTTGATTTGCATTTTGCAATTTGAAGGAAAGTATTTTAATGTCAGACTCTTAGACTAATGCACCTTTTCTAAGTTGTTAAATCATTAAAAAAGACAACTTATGGCATGGTTTACTAATCAAATGCAGAAGTTGATAAATGTTCAAATCTTCACTGCACTTTGAGTCTACTTAATGCCAATTAAAAGGAATCATGACAAATGGGAGATTAGTACTTCTGCCAGATTGGGGGTTATTTGTCTTTAAAAGAAATAGCTTGGAAGGGTTTGTGGTTTAATAAATGTGACGTAGTAAAGTACCTCAGTCCAGATGATACTGATTACGGTATAAGTGTTTCTTTAAGATGTCATATGTCTTTCCATTAAGAATGCTGGATTTACAGAATCAGTCAATAACCATTCCAATATTTTGTTTTAAACCCTGGAAAATGGATCGGGCGAATACCATATTGTATGTTCTATGCAGTCACTGCGTATCTTGTTGCAACACAGAACATTTTGTCTTTTTTTTTGTTATTTTTTTTAGGTAAGGTGGAAATGGATTCAGTTTGTTTTTGCGTCAGACTGGTTCTTAAAAATCTTACTTTTTTAAAGAGCTGGGAAGTAAGATGTGAATGTCATTTTTCTATCTTTTTTAACAGAATTGTTACATCTCACTATGCTCTGTAAATTTCAAAACAATCTCAAATCAGGTTGTTGAAAATAGTTCTACTGATGTTAAAACAGGTAATGAATTGCATGTATAAAATCTGCCAGGTAAATCTATAGTATGGGTGAGAATCTACTTTTTCTCTGAAAAGTAACCAGTTTTTGTCTGGCAAAGTGACTGTTGGCATTGGTGGTGGTTCGGCACAGTAAAGCAGCTTGTTTAAATTGATGGAAGTAGAGAAGATGACACGCTGTGTGCCTTTACTTACCCCACTCTCCTCAAGATGCTCAGGGAGCTGCCTGGACGTGAGGCCCTGCTCACTGAGGGGGAAACTGTGGCACACAGGGACTTAGAGCATAAATCAGAAGAAGAATTAGAAGTTTACAGCATACAAAATCGCCCACATCTGATTTTAGTGCAGGCCTTCTCATGCTTGATTTTCTTAAAGCAGGCACTCCTGAAGTCATACTGAATTTCATTCTTTATTTATATTATTAAAAAAAAAATCTGATAGTTTTATGGTATTTAAAGAAGAGCTAGAAAGCATGATGGGAGAGTAGTCTGTAAATACAGCTGAAGCAATGCTGTTTTGCTTCTAGGTCTTTATCTTTCAATCAGTCCTAAGACTCCTTGGGATCACAGATCTGAACAATCTGGATCTCTTCTACTGAACCACCTGCCTTACATGTATGTCTCTTGGCTGCGTGTTCAGAACGTTTTTGTTACATTTTTATTTGTGATTAAAAAGTGATATGAATTTCCTTAAAAAAAAAATTACAAAAAAAAAAAAAAGAAAAAAAAAAAAAAAGAACAACCTTGTGTTTTAATTCCCAGCTATTTTTAATACTTATAAAAATTCTGAGCCAGTTCAAAACACTCTGTGCTTCCAGTTCCCAGATTCTCCTTTGAATGTTAGCACCTGTTTGAATGTGTGTCTTCCTCAAAGAAGAGTTCTTTGTAAATAAACTGAATTACCCCAGCTGTTCTGAAGGTGTGCATGAGAGTGAGGAGACTGCAGATTTCAAGCCCAGAAGCTGTTTTAATTTTGATAAAGGGATTGAAATTGCAAGTTGTAAGCACTACTTTTTTCAAATATGAAACAAAATGTGTTATTTTGAAGAAATTTTATGTGCAGTTTAGAAGCAAATAATCTCCATTAGAAGTATGTATAATTTGTCTTATTCTGAAATGTTACCATCAGAACTTGGTCATTATGTCTAACCCCTTTACCCTTGATGCTTGATTATATTACATGACATTTTTGTTATAGGTAAACATCAGCTGAAATCTTTGATGAGGAATAGTTGTAGCTTGTCCTTAATTACATCTTGTTGTTACAGTGATTTATGTTATTTGGGAGTACTGTGGTTAAGAAATAAAACAGCCATGGAGAGAATCTGTTTGCAGGCACATTTGAAGGACTTCCTTTCCGTGCAATTGAAGGATTTACGTTAGAAATGAAATAGGAAGATGGCTCATTTGTAGAGTGTTCCTATTTGTCATTGCAAATGAAGCTGTCAGATGCGTCGTTTGATTTTATATATTAAACAGATTATTATTTCAGTTCTCAGTTTATTTTTTTATCTGTCTTTTGATGGCTCCTTTTTCCCCTAAAATTTTGAAAATAGCAACTGAATTTTCAGTCCAAAAGTTACATCTTAAAGTAGCTAGTCTGTCACCTGGAAAAAACCTTCTGTCTTTGTAAGCCATTATTTCAGGCTGTGCTCCTTTGCCTTCTATGCGGTTATCCCACTCCCTCTTCTTTGGGGTTTCCTGCTGTGGGTAATCCCAGCCCTGGGCGGGCAGTTTTAATGCTGCTGCAGCACTTCCCCCATGGCAGTGGTAACGAGGGTAACGATCTGCTTCATGCAACTCTCTTCATAAAATGGGATAGTCACCGAGTTGGTGTTTTGGGATTTGAGGTGGGTTTTTTTTTTTTTGGTTTAGTAATAGTAGCAGCTGATAAACATGTTATCTGTTTCTTGTTACACTTAACAAAAAAAACTTTAAGAAAGTTTAATTATGCTGTTATCTTTCTTTTAAAAGCTCTCTAATAAAATAAACAGCGCACACTATTGCTGCGGCGATAAATGTGGTCAGCAGTTAAAACTTCCAGAGTCAGTTTTGGATTTTAGCCAAATGTCTCCCAGTAAAAGTAGAAAGATGAATGTCATTTCACATGTGGCAGTTTGACAGAGGCGCAATGGATAACAAAGCGACTGTGGGTAAACCCACCATGCTGCCTGTATCCTAATTATTCTTCTTGTTTTTAGGGATTCTTTCTCTACCTCTGCTGTGTGTTTAAACTGAAGAGTGAAATATTTTTTCCTTGAATTGTTTTCACTGGATTTGCAATGAGTATATGCTCTTGGGGAAGTGAACAAACTCAAAGGAAAGAATAAATTCACAGTTAGCATTAAAAACATCTCTGGTTATGCTGATTTCTTATGTTACTTCAAGTAGTTTACATAAATGATGCATGCACTGCAGTGTTCTTCCAAGAGAAATGACATTCTGTCAAATGCCATTTAAGAATAAGAAATTACTTAAAAGAACAGACATATTTAAAACACTGTAAAAATACACAAACTCTTTCAGGGTATATGTGAGTGTAATCTTAGGAAGGTTCATCATGAAGAAACTAATGTGAGAACTATCTGTTTCTGTGCAGTCAAGGCTTCTGTAAGACTATACCCAACTGAATAACCTCTCTGTAAGGAATGAAGTGGGCTGAGAGTTATGGGGGGAATAAACAGTGGGACTATTACAGGAACAATGTACAAGTTTTTCATGAATATAATTATCTCATGGACAAAAGGCATCTAAGTGTGTGTGTACGTGCAGATACATCATGCAAAACAGACCATCTGTCTTCTCGTGTCTGACAGCAGTTGTGATCACCCAGGGAGCAGGGCTTACAAGCACGGCATTTGGCCCATGGTGCTCTTTGAGGCAGGTTAAGCTGGAATTTGGAACTCTTATTCTGTCAGATTCCAGATCTGATGACTTTCAGACTGGTGGAGGTATATTGCTGTTTGCTCCAGACTCTGTTAGACTACTGGAAAGATGTCTGTTGGTTTGAATTACACCTTAAGTGCACCTTGATTTAAAACTGCTAGAGGTCAGGAGACTGTGTAACCAATGTATTTTGGAGGCTGGAATATAGTAATTAGCTATTAAAATGCTGTATATATTTTTCTCCTGGTGGTTCGTAAGAAGTCTAATGGAGTTCAAAATTTCAGTACAGTATAATTATTGTTCGTTTTTACATTGTTTCTGATGAAGTACATATTCTGCCCACATATTGAAGTACTGTTTGTGTTTGCCATCAAAACAGCTTTTTCATATTCTGATTACATTGAAAGGCCTACTTTGTGCTCCAAAAGTGATGAGAAGCTTGTTCATGCACTTGGTGTATATTCAATAGCAATTAAAGATGGCGTTTAGCACTTTGATGAGAATCTTTCAAAATGGCTGAAAGCCATATTTATACAGTGGCAACCAAAATGTATCTATGGGAGTCTCTGAAACTCGGTCACCACATCTCCTCTATAGTCTTGGACCTTGTGAATGACAAGGTGGGGGCCTTTGGAATGGCTGCAGATTAGCATCTCCTGCTGTTTTCTAATTATCAGAATCTGGACAGTCATTTCTTTGAATGAAATAATGCATACAGTTTGTGCCTCCAAAGAACAGCATACATAATGTGATTGTAAGAAAAGGTTTTCAGTCCCTCAGTGGGATGTCATAGGGTATGTTTATAAACTCCAACCTAGCAGTTGTTCTGCAGTGGAATTCCACTGGTATTGAGATAATAATTTGCACAGTCAAATTGCTTTCTTTACAAAAACCCAGGGAATTATGAGACCCTAATCCTTTATTAATGTCAACCCATAGGCAGCAAGGAAGCGTAAGATTGCCATTCGAAAAGCCCAGGGGAAAAATCTTGAGGCCATCCGAGAGCTGAATGAGTATCTGGAACAGTGAGTGTCTCACAAGAATACAGATTGTGTTTTGCCTATTCTCATAAATCTTTTTAATTAAAATGGAATTTGCATTTGATTTGCGCTTTTCCTTCCATGTTGGTCATTTACAGAATCCCTCTACACATTTTTTCTTTCTGCCTTTTTTCCTCTCTTGTCTTTTCTGTACAGATTTGTTGGAGACCAGGAAGCTTGGCATGAACTTGCAGAACTTTACATCAATGAACATGAGTAAGTTGTTTGCAAAGTCTTCATAAAAAACGTTAAATTGAAATATGCTCTGTGCAAGTGAGAGACCTCAGTGATTGTTTTGAAGAACTGATGGTAGAAAGTATGGAGTCTCATTTCCAATATAACAGACTTTCTCAGGAAATAATTAACAGACTTGTCAGACTGCTAGGTCATTAATAAGATATTTGATTTTAAAACAGAAGAAATTTCATTAATTACTTGTATGTTTCAGGCATTTATTAAATCTTTTTTTTTTTTAATGTTTTAAGTGTAGCAAGAAACAGCACACAGCACACATTTTCTCTAATTTTTCTTTCAAGTGATGTTTTTTACTGGGTATAGATTTTAAATTCTTTGCCTCTAAAAACAATTGATCACAGCAAACTATGTGTAATACTCTTATTTTCAATTAGCCTACCTCTGCAGGAACTTTTAGTAACCTTTAAAAAATAAATGAATAAAGCATGGATCCAAAGTTGGAGGAATTTGGTCGCCTGGGTACAAAACCCAGTGCAATGAAGAATGCTGGATGTTGTTGTAACTTGCTTATTGGATGTTTAATGTTTTTGTTAGCTTTTTTTATTGCTGCAGTGACAGGAGGAAATCCCAGTGTGAGAGGATTAGCTCAAAGCCTTAGTGCAAGTTTTCTAATATCACAGTATTAATTCTAACCTCCACCCAAAGGCGTATCTTTTTCCCTCACTTCTTTAGTTCTTCAGCCCAGCTGAATTATACCACATTGTTTCCTTCCTTCCTTTCTAGTAGTGAACCACATTCTCCAGAAAGAAATAGCCTTTCTCACTATGATGAAAAAATTGTCCACTATTTACCCCATTCGTAAAGAAAGCATCTGCTAAACTCTTTCAAATGCTGACTTATGGAATAATTAAATATTGAATATATGTATATGTTTAGAAATACATTCAAGCAGTGAAATCTCTTTGTGCATGATGCAATGGGGCAAACATACGTATCCCATTACAGTTTTTTCTTTTTTTTTTCCCTTTTTTTCCTTTTTTTTTTTTTTTTTGCTATAGTCTTTATTACAAAATTGTGTAATAAAACTTGAGAAAGAAATTGGTTTTGCTTGTATTTGCCTTGGGCTGTAATTCAAAAGTAAAAAAGCTGAACTTTCTCCAGTTCATTGAAAAAATTGACTGTGCTGTTTCCTTTATAAGCATCATTTATTATTATAATTATTTTGATGTAGATAAAAGAAAATGAATCTTGTCTAAAAAAGCAACTAATTGCTAATTGAGAAAAAACAACTGGATTATCAGTTGTTCAGCAGTATCAGAAATTCTGCCTTACTGGTGAATTCACCACGGTGTTACTTTTGTTTATAAACATGCCTAAATTAACAAGATGTATGTAATCCTTACTTCCATGTTTTGTTTTGATGTAAGGAGTGTGGCTTCTGCTTTTGCAGAGTCAGATTATTATCCTTTTATTTCCAAATTAACTTTTGAGATATATACCTGACTGTTACAATGAAAACCCCACGGTTTGCTTGTTCTAGGAAATAAGATTTGACTGTGTTTTAATATTCTTCTTGTTGTATCTACCAACACAGGAGTTATAAACTTGGTCTCTCTGAATTTTAGCATCACATCATTTAAGCTATGAGCATCAATTCTATCATATCTGTAATATCCTGCAAATTCTTAAGGAAACCCTGTTAGCTGAAAGATTGTGAAGCTACGATTTTTGTTAACCCAAACAAACATATAAGATCATCTTTGTAATTTATTTTGGAGGGCTTTCATTTAAAGAATGAATACTAGAATTTCTTTTACAATGATAACATGCTGTTATTTGGACTGGGGTAGTGCTGTTTTCATATACATATATTTAGACCGCCTGACTTTTACTACTGTTCTGAAGGGTTTTTGACCACACTTCTGTGGTTGAGTCTGAGTAGGTAGCTGACTGATGACAGTAACCAAGTTCTGATGTACAGTGTGGTGTATGAATCACCATGTAGCTGAAAAATCTTGCAGGAAAAAAATAAGAACTACTTTGTGTTGTGTTTTCTGTTACATAATCGCTGTTTCTACTTACTACTTTTGTTAATAAGAAATGACACTTATTAGTAAAAAAGGCTAAATATTTCTGCTTTCCATATGTATTAAAACTGTTTTTAATGTAAAAAAATTGTGGTTTCAAACATCACTTAAAACATTTCTTTACATTGTGAGTCATGGGGAGTTACAAAACAAGTAGGGCTCCTTTTATTGTACTGTAAAGAAACTGAAGTAAGCTGTGCACTGTTTCATTTTTATGTTGCTGTTATTATATTCTTCAGCTATGCAAAAGCAGCCTTCTGCTTAGAGGAGCTTATGATGACTAATCCACACAACCACTTATATTGTCAGCAGTATGCTGAAGTGAGTATTTCTGAAAAATCAGTTATGTTTGAATACATATTCTGGGGTTTTTTTTGTTACTGAAGCAGTGAAAATGGAATAAAAATGTATTTAATTTTTCCCTAGGAGATTTAAGACTGCGCGCAGTGAATGGTAACTTCTCAAAGAGCTTCCACACTAAGAAAGCTGTTTTGTTACTCATTGTGACTGAACTATAAATAAGAGTCGAGGCAGGAATTACTGAAGATAAAAATTCCTTTTAAATAGGCTATTCTCGTTGAAGTGTTTATTCACTTTTCAAATTAACTGCATTAGAATTTAAAATTTTCCACAGTATTGGAAGACTATGTATCATAACTATGAAGCTATAATATATTATCTAGTACTGTGGAGCTAGATTTTGGAATCCTTCACATAGGAAATTTTGCCTGAAAGAGCACTCACTGTGTGAAGAGAGGATCCTCTGAAGTCGTACCTCTAGAATTTTAGACAGTCATAACCATTTTTCAGATGTGTGATTTTTTCTTCCTAAATTATGCTTTAATTACTTGGAATGGATTTGATTTGTTTTGTTAGCATGGATAAAATTGAGTTAGCATCAAAACTTGAAAGTTGGCATAGCCTTGTCATAGAAAAACTATGAAGCATGACTTCTAATAGTTCTCTCCTTTTGTTTTGACTCTAATAGCAGTCAAAATTAATAGAAAAAATAATGGAGTGATCTTTAAACTTTGTGTACTATTTTTCAGTAAATAGCTAATGAAGGACAATGTGTTGCCTACTGTTGTAATGCTGTGCTGAAGGAATTTAGAGTTAGATTTAGATTCATAATTGTCAGAACTTAGATTTAGATTGAAAGTCCATTGTAATTTCATAAGAGACTATCCCAAGATTGTAAGTATTGAAAGTGCAAAATAATCACTATCTATTTGTATAGCAGCTGATTTAAATTAATGTTGGTTTTCCCTACAGTTAAATATTTTTACATTAATTCACTGAAAAGAGTTCAAGTTTTTTCCCAAGCCAGTGTTTGGCCTTTGGTAGAACTCACCTGGAATATCATGTCAAACAAACCTGACAAGAAGTTTCACAGTATCTTTGAATCAAGAGTGGATGCCTGAAAATATGGATGATGTGCAACTTTCAGGAGCCTATTGTTTTTACAGGTTAAATATACTCAAGGGGGGCTTGAAAACCTAGAGCTATCAAGAAAATATTTTGCACAAGCACTGAAACTTAACAACAGAAATATGAGAGCTTTGTTTGGGCTTTACATGGTGAGTTTGATTATTTTTTTCCTCATGTTAACGTTTTGTAATCTTTACTGCATGTGTGTCATCCTTTGGCATTTGCTGTATTTTCTTCTTTTTGGTTTAACATAGTATTTAATAACAGTGTTAATCGTGTAAACTGTAGGGTATGAACAGCATTATGCCAGTGATCAAAAGTGATAAAAAGATATTAAAGCTAGTTTCTGTATTCCAGTATATGTATCTTGACTCCCAATCCCAGGTGGGGTAATGATACTTCATTAAATCAATTTTCAAAGCATTTTTTAAGAAGCTTGAACTGTAATTTTCAGTTGCTTTTGAAAATGTTTTCCTGTGGAAGCAAAGTCTTGGCTTCCTATGCTTTCCCTATATAAATTCAAATTTTTTTTTTTTACTTCTTGTTCTTCTTGTCTTTGTTCACATAATTTGATCACTGATTGATATAGCCGTCTTCCAAGTTTAACTATCTTAAGCTATCAAATCATCCTTCAAGTCAATTTCATCAAAGATCAGCTCATTCTTTAAATATTTTATCAGTCATTTTTATTATTTGTAAGAATTTTCATTTATGTCAAGCCCTTTTGGGCTTCAGTATTCCCAGAGGCTTCACTTGCACAATACTAGTAGGTGACTTAGGCTAATCCATCTTCATCCTCTTTAAATGTCTGTAAATCCCTGTGTTTATGAATTCACTTGTGCCCCAGTGTAATTTCATCGCCAGATACCAACTCTCTTTTGTTATCTATGTAGTGTAATGCCTTTCTGACAAGCAGAGCATATGCTAGTTCTTTTGTACTTACTGGACAGGATAACCAGATTGCAGCAAAATTTCCACAGCAAGTCTGCTCACATAGTATCAGCCAATAAAATTTGCATTATTTTCTGTGCTCTTGCTGGAGATAAATACACATCTGTACATTTGTTGTTTTTTTGTTATGAGATCTGTGTGTGTGTTCTTACCCCTTTCCTCCTTAGTAGCCTCCACAGGGGTTGACCTTTCTGATTTCTGTGCTTGTTTTACATTGAGTAACTCTTAGACCAATCACTGGAGCATTGCATTAATTTAGAAATGCACTGAGAGTAGATATTTTCTGCAACTTGAAGAAGCTGATCTATGCATTTATTGTCTGTTTTCTTCACTGAAGTACTCTTAAGCTATAATTCTTGCCCATTTTTCCACAAAATTATTAACACACGAAGGTAACTTCTTGAAAGGGATTTAAAATCATGCACTTTTCCGCAGGATGGTGAACCTCTGAAGAGTACCAGCACACTATAACTACTTTCTTTTTTCCAAATGTTGCAGAGAAAAATGGCTATTGGATGCAGGAACAGAGCATTTTATATCTTCTCTGATACATCAAATGGGAAAAAATAGTTTGTAACGTTTAGTTTAGGAAATTAACTGATTATGTCCAGATTCTGTTCTTAACTCGGTACATAACCGGACTTAAGTCTGGCTTAGTGAATTAGAACAAAAAGTATTTTAAATAGTTTAGATAATTCTTAATTGGATGCTATCTACCAGCTAGTAGTTTTTACTTATTTATTTATTTTCATGCACATACTTTTCGTAATTGTACTGTTTTTCTACTTTTTTTTTTGCTAGTCTGCAAGCCATATTGCCTCCAATCCAAAAGCAAGTGCAAAAATGAAAAAAGATAATATGAAATACGCCAGCTGGGCAGCAAATCAAATAAATAGAGCCTACCAGGTTAGTATCTAATTATTTTCTGATGCTCTTAATATTTTCTGTAGTTCTTTCCTGCACTTTTATCAACTGCTGTTCAGTGGGTTACATATGATAGGTGTAAATTGATTTAATTTGTTGGAGTTTCTTGCATTCTACTTGTTTGTTTTCCTGGAAGCCCTACTTAATAAAAGGTTGATACTTTACAGTTATTAATTTATATTACTTACAAGTTTTATACATTTCTTTTTTTAATTAAATGGATACTGTAATGCTGACTTCCAAGACTCAGTTCTAGAGTTAGTATTTTAGTAAAATTTAGTATGTCTTAATTCTAAAAATTACTTGGTTATCTACTTCTTCACTAGAAATCAAATTAAAATTTTAGAATTTTGGTTTCTTTCAATTTAATCTTAAGGAATATTATTATTAAAATCATACTTTAAATAGAATAGAATAGTTTAATTGAAATGGGCTCTCAAAGGTCATCCAGCCTAGTCAAAAGTTAAAGCACATTCGTGAGGGCATTGCTAAATGCCTCTTGATTCAGGTTGGACAATAGGAAATGTTACTTTTCCCAAAGGGTGGTCAGGTGCTGCAGCAGGCTGCCCAGGGAGGTGATGGAGTCACCGTCCCTGCAGGTGTTCAAGAAATTTTAGTTGTTGTACTGAAGGACATGATGGGAAATATTGGTGATAGGCAAATGGTTGACTGGATGATCTTAGAGGTTTTTTCCAACCTTGGTGCTTCTGTGGTTTATTGAGAACAGTGGTGGTAGGTGGACAGCTGAACTGGATAGTCTTGTAGGTCTTTTCCAACCTTGGTGATTCTATGATTCTATGTTTCTAATAATTACCTTAGGGACAGTTTATCTGTAAAACTGTGAAAATGTAGACTTTTTAGGCCACATTCAAAGCATACTAAAGTCATCAGGAGTTTTTTCAGGTATTTGAGAAGTCATGTATAAACATTTAGATTTACTTTTGTTTACTTTTTTCCCTCTCCAATTGTGAATGAAAACACATTTTAACTAGTAGGTTCTTCTGTCCTTCCGTCCCAAACATATTATGTCTATTTAACTCCTTACAGATATTCTCAATGATCTAGCAATCAAAGCTTATGTTTATGAGCTTTAGCATCTATAACAAACGGTTCAGTTCTTCACAGAACTCTTTTTCTGAGCAAAAATGTTGGGTTTAAATGAGGAGACTTTACTTGCATGTAATTGTTCATTTCTGTCTGTAATATTTCAGAATCCAATAGTTATTTTACTGCTGCTGTTCAAAGTTAATGCTGCCAAGTGGCTTTTTGACAAGCTTCATCTATTACTAAATTAAATTAGGATTTTCCTTTATGACCAGTGCAGTTTTCCTAGTATTGTTGTGTCAATCCACTGCCAAAAGTGCAACTTTTGTGACTGACATGTTCCTGACGTATTACAATTTTAAAGTAGTTTTCACTTCCCCTGATTAAGCCTATGGCTTCTGACTGTACTTTACTGTGAGGAATATCTCTTTAGAAGCAGTTTTGTGGGAAATATGTTGTGTCTGAGGACATAATTAAGCTTTTTCTACTTGAATGCATAAGCTTTCTTTCTCTGTTTTACTGTTTAAATGAGTTTTTATGCTTGATTAATCAACCACGTACCTGTTCATGACAAGAAGGTGTGTACAAATTACAACCTTCATCTCATTTCCCATAAATAAGAATGACTTCTTTTGACTTCAGTATGTCTGATGTTCTAGTAAGAACATTATTGATGGAAAACATAAGTATTGCAGGATTTGTGAGGGAAAACCAAATAAAAAATTGAAGAGTAGAATACACGCTAAATTTGCCATTGACGAATAAAACAAGTTTTAAAAGATGTCTGAATTTTAAGTGAAAACTATTATTCCATGCTTTACGTCTTAATAAAACAACCTGCTTAGATTAGGGGAGTTGTAAACATATGTTTTAAGGGAGTGTTATGACGAAGTTTTATGGTTGAAAGTGCGGGTAGACATCCCTTAGCTCTTCTGGGAAATGGCCTCCTTCAGGGTACATCAGAATGAGAGCATAAAGTCAGTGTTGGCTGTGGGTTGCTGGCATACCAAGACTGAAACCTAGAAATGCATCTCCATATCCTCATTATAACAAAAGTGTAAATGATAGTTTGTAGTTACTTGACTTGGAGGGAAATAATCTTTTTTTATTCCCCCACATGGCTTTCTGTTAGCATCACAGTCTCTAAGGAAATATGAATACTTGCATTGTTCTTTTAATTTTTTACTGGAAAGCATACTTTCAGTGTTTCTGTGAAGTTATTTTGGAATTTATGTGACGAATATTTGATTGATGCTTAGCAGCACGGGTCACATTAAGACAACTAGGACATTAAAACACGTGTCGTAAGTTCTTTGACTTCATACTTTTGTGATGCATTGCATAGTTTAGCTGCTCATTTTAGCTGTTTGGAACATAAAGTGACAAGCACCATATCCAGCTGGAATTATAGAGGGAGTTTAGCCATGCAGAAAATCATATCTATGTCAGCCTAGAATTTGGTGAGTAACTGTTGTGGACACACCCTTCATCTTCAGAGTACCATGAGAAGCTCTAGTGACCAAAGCTGGACAGGATTACCTCAGCCCTGCCCTACTGAGCTTGTTGCTCTGACATGATTTCGGAGGGCTTGGCCACTCCAGTTTTCATGGCAGGGACTTACACCAACTGCTACAGCAAACAGTGTCTGGTGATGTAGTAGGTGGGTGGCACTTTCCTCTACGAGTCAGTACTCTGATGTGTTGCTCCCCTAGTTTGTTGAATGGTTGGAAGTTGTCAGCTTTCAGACATCAGGATGAATCGTCTGTGGCATTTGCCAGTGAAAGCCCTCACAGGCTCCCTCCAGTAGTGGAGGATCGTCTAGCCAGGTTATAAGCTAGTTACTTATATTGTCTCTGTAAATTCTCCTCACTTTTCCTTGCGTTATCCAAAGCTCTCTGCAAAGTGAAATGAGACCCTTAAGAGTCTGTTGAGCTTGGCATCAACTTCTTTTATTAGTTGGACCTTCTTACGCTGTTGAATGCAGTTTTTCCTTGAGTCATAGTCTAGAGGATGAGATGCATTTAGAATCCTGACATGGGTGCCAAGTCAAATTATATGCATTTGTGACTTTAAAATTGCTTTCAAGCAGTTGTCTTGCAATAAGATTTTTTCCCATTTTGAGTCTGGATTTTGTACTTGAAGCACCAGCAATACAAATAGTAATTCTGAAAACCTGCTTTATTTTTTTTCAATTCAGCACTGGCTGTAGTACCATCGGTTTTTTTGTTGTTGTTTTTCATACCATTTACTTGAAATATTTTTACTGCTCCCTTCATTTTAGTTTGTTTTGTGACAGGTAGTTTCCTTTGGCACTTGATTTTTGCTTTCCCTGTGCATTCTTGTTTGAAATCCGAGGAATGCTTTAGTTTATTGTCATTTTTAAAATCAATATTTGTGTGTAAAAAGAAAACCATATTTTTACCTTTGCCAGACTGTAAAACAGTGTTTCTACAGAAAAATGTGATAAAAATAGTTAGGGGTAATTTTGTTTGGTTTGGGGTTGTGTTGTTTGCTTTCTGGTTTCTGAAGAGCATCAAATAGCTGTGCTTTATGTGGTTAGTATTTTGATGTTATATGTGTAACCATGCATGCTGACTACTGCTTCTCATCTATGCCTAACTTAGGAGGTGAAGTAGTCAGGTTTTGTAGCTAGGGCTGCTACTTGCATCTGGAAATGCTGGCTGCTAACACTGTCATTCTCTAGGCTTAATTTTGAGTGAGTGAGAAGAAAAAAAAAAATAGATACTGATTATTTGAAGAACTGTTGTAAGTTCGAGCTTAGTTTTGCATTGCTTTATCACTGCAAAACTCTGGATTATTCAGTTTGTGCTGATCCTGTGAAGAAGCCTGTCATTTTGTGACTGAGAACATGAGTCCCACTGTTGTTTTAACATTGGAACAAACTGTGGCTACCTCTGGTGCTCTTCAATTAAGTAATTAGTTTAACATGTCTTCTGGTAAAAGCATTTCAGCAGAGGCCGGGAAGGTTGATTAATGCTCACAAAAATCTTAAATGTGATCCTATTTGTAGTAGTTTTTCAGATATAGACTGCTTTGGTACATTGCTGAATTTTTCTATGTTAGCAATCCACATGGAATTTATGGTTGGAGAGGTGATTTTGTTACAAACCATTTGGGAAACAGAAAATTAAATCTTGATTTTAAGCAATGGATTCCGGCTCAATCAGTCAAATTGCTGTGTAATGGCAGAATAGACAAAATAATTGTTCGTCAGGGTAAATTTGAAGTGATTAGATGTCCAAGTATACTTGCGTTTGTTATGATGCAGAGTTTGATTTTACTTGTTCCATTTAAAGTACATGTCAATATCATGAAGGCAGCCGCTCCTGAAACAAACAAGTAGTGTTTTTAAGCTAATATCTTGTGTCAGTTTTGTTTTCAGCATCTCTAAAGAGAAGTAAAATAAATACAATTCTTATTTTCAAGCTTTCCTCTGCCTGCTTTCTGTATGTCCTACCAAACGTGATGTTAGACCGTAGTATATTCAGACTCCTCTGCTTCTTTATTTTGTTTTGGAAGTGCTTTGAATAAGAAGCAATTCTCCTGTGGAAGATTTTGTGTTCTGGTTTTACATTAGCTTGTTTTGATGAAAGGCTTGGACCTCCCCAAGTATCAGCTTAGGACTGCTCTTGTTTAGGTTGAAGAAAAAGAGAGAATTCATTAAATTCAATTTCTTATCTCATCTAAAGAAAGCTTTGATTTTCCTTTAAAGTTGACTATTGCAGGTCATTATGAAAACTTTGCAACCTGGAACATGGTACATTTTGCTAGAAAAAAGCAGGGAATGTCGGTTCATCTTCTGAAAATACGAAATGTGCAAATATGGAGTTTTTAGTTTGTCTCCTAACTGTGAACTATTGTCACAATAACTGAACTTCATTTTCCTATTTCATGTGAAATATCTTTTCATTTACTGTACTGAAGCTGTTTCTTCAAGATCAGTACTGATGCAGAGTCCTAGTGTTAAATTGTAGGCTAGGGGTCAAAAGCGGGTTGACAGGTCCTGCAGCTTGTTGCTGGTGTGATTTTACCTGGGTCTGATGACTTAATCTTTCTTAACAGGTCATGAAGAGTTTGCTAAATTAAGTTAATTACAGGAGAGATGGGGCACATTATAAATCAAGGGCAAACTATGCAAGACAGCAGTGGAATTTGAAATAAAAAACATAAACACTCAATAAATTTTCAATTTTAAATGTTAACAATTAGGCAAATAATAGATTATTTTACTAACTGCAAGTTACAGTTACTGCTTCTATAGTTTCATTACCACCCCAGCCTCAAATGCAAAACTTTTTAAATGAAGGTGTGTTAGAAATGATTGAGAGTTTTGTTTGACTGAAGACCAACACAGTCAATAAATCCACTGTGCTCAGTGTGACTGATGAGTGATGGGAGCCATCACTACAGTTACAATACTCCTTTTGAAGTCAGCATGGGGTAATCGGCAGCTCCTTCCCTTCTTAGCCTTCCTTTCCCAAACTGGCTGCACATATCTTAGAGAATCTAAAGCCATAACACTAGAAAATAGTATTTATAAAGCTGTATTTTTCCTTGCTATCAAGGCAGAGCTTCAGATCAAAGCAGAATTTCAGATGCTCTCTGAAATTGCTGTTGTAACAGTAGGTTACAATCAAACATGAGGTCATTACTTCAGTTACTTTGAACCATAAAATGTAATTATAGGATGATTGCATTGTTCTGTGGTAGATTTTGATAAGTAGAGCCTTCTCTGTCTCGGTGTAACTAAAATAGAAAATAAATCATATTTGTAATTTAAACAGTAGCAAGACCTGATACTTAAGCTAATCTATTTTCAGTGACATCAAAAATTAAGTCAAATAAAATTTATGTTAAGGCTCACAGAGCAAGTAAAACAACAGGAAGATCTCTGTCATTAGAGAAATGTTAATTTTCAAAGTGGAATATTTGTTAGTACTCAGTACGTAAATTCTGATTGAATGATTGAAATTAAGATTTCTGTTATTTTTTCATTACTTACTAGAGGAAGGATGATAATAACTTTCGTTCTAGTAAAAGTGATAAGGTCTTAGTGTAACATTAAAGAGGATGTTCTTTTGACTTTGTAGTAAATACAGTTAATAATTTTTAGGGCTTTTTTGTCATACTTGATGCTTAGAACCTTTACTTGCACAGAATATTTTCTTATATATGAAGAAAATATGTTTATTTCTTTATTTTTTTAGTTTGCAGGTCGTAATAAGAAAGAAACTAAATACTCCCTGAAGGCAGTGGAAGACATGTTGGAGACCCTGCAAATCACTCAGTCTTAAGTTGGCACAGAGCGGTCCAATATTAAATTTTCAGATTCTTTGATCAAACTTTAATAACTTCTGGGTTATGTTACTCCAGTACTGTTAAAAATTAATTTTGTATTGATTAATGTGGCTATATAAAATAATCCTGAGAAGTAAAATGCCTATTTATTGCTGCTATTTGAAATGTGATGAATACCCACTGAAATGAGTAACTTATCAAAGTAGATGACATAAAGAAATGTAATGAGTTGCACAACAGTCTCTTTAGATTTTGTATGTACAGTACCTGCTTTTAAGCCATAATTTGTAGAAATAAACTTGTTAAATGACTAAAAGGAATTACAGTGATGTATTGAACTTGTCAATGGAAGCTACAAATTTATATATGGAGATTAATAACATATGTTAGAAAATGTTATCTTACTTGAATATTTAAGAGTTAAAGCATGCTACAGATGTATAATTTGTTAACTATTTACCATACGAGAAGAGATTATTTTGCATGAATACACTTTATTAGGGGAAAACATTAATGATTTTATGAATTATTTGATATCTGCTACTGTAGAAATGGAGAGAACTTTTTTGTATACATTTCTTCAGAGGGTGTCCTGTACTGGCTTATGGCCATTTGTCTCTGTGGCTTTCTGGGCAAATGTTTCCATGTCCACTTAGTTCTCCAATCAGTAAATACATGTGCTTCTTTTATTTCTTTTTTTTTTTTTTTAACTCCTTCTGTGTGTCCTTTGTTGTACACATGTTCCACATCATGAATTTAAAAACCATCTGAATACAGGGACTGCCTGCTGGTCTGTTCTAATTTTACAGTACCTACAGTACTGCTGCAAGCTATGGCGTATGAGCTCCCCGGTAACCAGGTGTTCCTGCACTGTAAGGTTGTTCTACTGCCTTATTCTTACTGGAGAATGCAAGTATTTTTACATCCATAAGCATGGAAGATCTAGTGCACTGTAAACGTGTGTCATGTTTGTCTTTTAGGAGCTTGTTTGTTTACTCAGATAACTAGCCAAGCACCTTAATCCACGCATTTTGCAGTTCTGGTAATTTTGTCTTGTGCTCCTTCTGTGGCACAGCTATCATTTATGACAGCTTCAGTCATGTTACATAACGGCAATGTAAGCCTGACAGATTCAAATAAAAGTAATTGCAGTGTCATTTTCCTGATTGTTCCTAGCACCCAAACTGATCAGATCTCTGAGTTTACACTGCTTCCTCTATATAGGTTAAAGTCTGTGCACTGAAATGTCCATTCTATAGCCTTGGGATTGGAGTAATAAAGCTGAGCTCGTGCTTAAAAACAAAGTGTCAACAAAAACTTCCCCTGTGGGTTCAAAACTTGAAAATGGTGGTTGCATGAATTCATGCCTTTAGGAAACATAAGATCTCATTCTTAGTATCTATGAAATACATTATAAGGAGTGAATATTATAGTGTGACAGGATGAGTGCTATGCCCTGAGAGTAAATTGTGTCTAGAATCCTACATTAACTTGTTTCAGTGCTTAGGAATTACAAAACTGCTATTACTGTGCAGTATTATTATTAAATTACCCAGTTTTAACGTGTAGAAATTTTATAAGGTTATTTTCGGGTCGGTTAGTAAATTAATGTTTGCAGATAAATTATGTATATTTCAGGTGGAAAACCAATCTCATACGTAAAGCTGTGTGCATTTCCATTCAGATTTGTTCTCTTTTACTGTATGAGTGTGCCATCTAGAGTTTTAAATCCTCAGTAGTCTTGTTTTTATTTTACCTGCATCTCCAATAATTTGGTTGCATTCTAAAGTGAAAAATGATGGGAAGCTGTACTGTAGGAATCACTTAGACTAAGGAACAGTTCAGTAACCGGAGTTTATTCAGTACAGTTGGTATTTAGCCTCCTATTATATTCCCTTCCTAAATGTAAATATACATTTACAAAATAAAGGGAATATTCAATAAAAACCTGTGTGGAAGTGTTACAGTAGACACTGTAGCAAAAAGAAACTGAAGTTGATCTTTTGAGTTTGAAGTGCAGTAGAAGATACATGTTGTAAAGCTTCACTTTGAGAGTTATCAAACTGATTTGTATGAAGTGATTAATGCTATTGAAGCATTTTACAGCGTGGAATTTGTAATGATGAACAGCTCACATATATTTGTCACTTACAAAAGGAATTTGAATTATGCAGCTGAGGTTTATGAGATTTTAACTCCAAGCTACTGAAAAAAAAAATGGCAGCACCAAATTATTGCGCAGGAGGCAACTAAGGTGCTGGAAAGATACAAGGTGTTGTATCTAATGCTTTATTCAGAGGCAATTTATAACAAGGAATTTAAGTACAGGACTTAGATATTCTGTAAAGATGTTTCAGAGGTTTGTTGGTAAATTCTGTATAGTAGACAACTTCAAAACTTCTAATTTAGATTGCTGCTTAGGATCTTTCTCATGCACTCTGATTTGTGCTCATGTTTTGGCATAACTCTTCCACAGTAGAGTTTACAAATTGGACTAGCAAGTATTTATGGTATATTTATATTTACTTCAAAAATAAATTACTCCTATGAAAAAATGCATGGGCAGTCTTTCATGCAACTGTTGAGTTGCAGCAATGGAAACACAGTTTTGTTTCTATATTTAAATGAGAAAAAAACTGACTTTCTTTGTCTGCAGAGAAAAGAATGGTGTGAAATGCCCTGCACTTTCGGCAAGCAAAGGTACACAACTGAAACTGATAGAATGTGATCTTTATAGAATTCAGTTTCCAGTCCAGCTCAGTGATTCTGTCATTTGTTGCTGACGCTGTCTTGCGTTAAAGAATGTGTTCAAAGAATGGGTTACTTAGTTAACAAATGAACTTGATTGTCCCTTTTCGTGCTCTGACAGCAACAAATGCTGCATAAAAATGTTATCAAGTATGCAGTCTCCAAAATAAAAGGCTGTGCATTGTTTCAGTTAACAGAAAAAAACTTGAGGCCTTTGCAATTATCAGTGTGTAGCAACGATTTGAGTCTTTTTATTGTGCCTTTAATAGTAGCCTTGATGTGGGGGGCGAAGTCTTATCTGTTGAAGTAAGGGTCATTGAAGAGCTAGCTAAAGCTTTGGTGTAGCATTTGTAATACAAACTTCTGGTGACTTTTTCTGGTCTTTTTGCCTAAATGTTATAGTTTATATTCTCTTGTTGAAAAAGTACTCATTTAGAATATATCCCTAAATCTCTGAAATTTGGAGCCCAGAGTATCTTGCAGTTGCTATTGGAAACTCTGTTATTGGTCAACGGAGGACTTCCTCTTGGCAGCTTTGTATTTGTGATGGCATCCATGTTTGCTAGTCACTGCATTTACAGTGGAACTTGTGTTTCAGCCAGCTTCAGAAGGGAGTGGGAAAGGAAAGCAAATTAAACTTGACTTACTGGCATGAAATTGTTAGCTTCTTGTTACTTGCAGCCTCATCTTCCAAGAACACCAACTGTAGCTGTAATCAGGTTTGCAGTAATAATCCTGCTTGTAACTCAAGAGCTTCCATATTTTCAGCTGTAAAACCGGTGCGCCATTAAAATCTAAAATATACCAATTTCAGTTAAACAGTGCTGTGCAATGTGCACTTATGCTGGAGCTGGTGGACAGAGCAGAGCAACTGTCCCCCAGCCTCACTCATGTTAGTGTTGGAGTAGGGGAGCATCAGAACAATTGTTTAATGTTGGGACTTTTTTTCTCTAGGAAACTAATGCTACTCTAAGCAGTGTTTCGAGACATAACATTACTCGCATTGCTGACTGCTTGAACAGAACGTTAGGACTAACTATTATTTAATCACAGATGCTTGGGTCTTTGTGGAGAATTAAGTACTTGATATTAATCTTATCTGGAATGACTGTGGACCCAGAGAGGCCTGCATCTTCCTGATAGGCACCAGCTGGAAGTTAGATTTAATCCAGAAGCTGGTTTTCAGAAATGGACCTGCCTCTTCATGAACAAGCAAACAAAAAACTCAGAAGCACACCAAAAAAGCACCCACGTTTGGTAAAGAGTTGTTTTCCAGATGCTGAATATGAAATGGAAGACCTTTATCCATAAATTTAGTAGGTTATTTTAATTTAATTTGTTCTGTGATTAGAAAACCCTCCCTTCAATATGAAGTAATGCCAACCTTCGAACGCTTGCCTAGAATGCAGAAGGGCTAGAGTGCAGTACAAGGACTTGCTCAGCCAGTGTGCCACACTAGGACTCTATGACAAGTTTGAAAGAAAATGTCGTTCATCTGTGTTTAGGGTCCCACAAGTGAGTATTCCTGATGTGCAGGCATCTGTCAGCTGAAAAGAGCTGAATAAGACCAGACCAGTACAGCCTATCGTCTGCAGGTGGGTGGTCAGAGCCCTAGCTCCCAAATCTTCACCCAGCCATCGGCAGGTTGCACATCAGCATCAATCTGCCGGCAGGAATTCTGCCCTTCTAGAGACTTTCATCAGCATTTTACTTCTACCCCCCTTGGCCTCTGCCTGGTAGGATTCTTGCAGATGATTTATGCTGAAGTGCAGCCTTACCAGTTTCACTGGAAGGTGCTGAGGTGTGAGGGTATAGGTGAATTGTTTTGCTGAATAGATTCTGGATTTTAAAAGCTTTTACACTTTCTTAACTTCGGTTGAGTTATTAGTGCACACCTAAGGGTTGGAACAGAACCATTTACCTTGTACTGAAAGGACATCAAGCAACAAGGCCAGTCTGCTTAGCTTGTTATGGATGCTTGATAAAGAATGTCAGTGGATTTTATCGTGCTGAACCATGTGCAAATGTGTAGCAAGATCTGTTGTTTGTGGTGTCTGTAGTTTAGTTCTTGCCGTCACTGGACTGTCTTCTGTGTGTGAGAGAGCATGGAGTGAAAACTTGGTGAAAACATTTCCAGATGGGAAGCCCTTTGTTCAAGGTCAGAGAGATGGATGAAGGAGCGCCTTTTCAGTTTGCATGAGTCAGCGTAGGTCCAGTAGTTCTCTTTCCTGTAAAAGATCACAAAGGATGCTTCATTTTTGTGTGGCATAAATAGTGGAAGATATAAAACTGTATTTAAAAAAAAAAGAAATCCTGAAAAAAAATTGATGTACTCCTCTTACTTTAGCTGTTTTCAGTGTGACCTTGTTGATGTTAGGATTTGTCATGCCATTTGGTTAGCACATAGGCATCCGCCTCAGGGCTGCCAGTGCAGAGAGACACATTTAGAGTGACTGTTCTCTTGGGAAAAGTTATTGATGGGCTTCCATCATTGCAGGTCATGACCTATTTGCATTGGCAATAGAAGCACTACTTGCCCCATTGTCAGTACTTGCTTAAATAAGATTCCTCTTAGGATTAAGGCCAGTTTTCCCTAAAGAACCAGGGATCTTTTCCTCAAATGTAAATGGTTGTATTCTGTAGCAAGATTTTAGCTTTTGGACATGGTGTTTGGAAGTGAAACTTTAAACCAGGCAGATGTAGTCCTCCAGGGAAGAGGCTGCAAAAATCAGCACTGAAGCAATTTCAGGAAAGTGAGCAGCAAGTAAAATTAACCATTACTTGTGTTTATTTAGGTAATTGAGCTTGACACAGTGGTGTGTCTGACAAGTTGGTTTGTGTTTTTTATTCCGTTAAATACAGATATGACACTCAAAGCTGTCATTGGCCATCTGAGACAGATTGTTTCAGTTTAGACTTTGGAAATCAGTAGATGTGAATAGATCGCCGTGTGGGCAGCAGCATAACCAGAACACTTCTTCTGGACAGCTGTTGCAATATGTTTTGTTTCTTAGAATCAAGAATGAAAAACATGAAAAAAATCTATTTTACTGTCTATTAGAAGTCAGTAATATGCTGTGTCCTTTTTACTCATTTACATTTTCTTCATTGAATATTTAATGGGTTGTTTGGGCATTATTTATTGGCATGCTTTATTGTGAGCTGGCAATATATTTGAAAGATTCAGAGGGAGAATGAAAAATCTGAAAATAATGTAAAACCTTGGAATTGCTGACTGAAATTGAGATGAATTATTTGTAAAATGAACACAGAATTTCTGTTTTGGACATCTTAAGAACATTTAGTGAATTGTAACAATGTTCTAATTGTAGCCAGGCCAAGCTTTTTGATCAAAACTTCCCAGAAATGTGATGTCTGCATGGAGCCAAAAACTCTAATAAGCGCTTAAGTAAACTTTGATTTAGTTAAGTGTAGGCCTCACCCAGCCTAAGGAAGAAGCTTTTGCTAATATGGATATTTTATTCTTCTTGGGAAGCTCCCATATTCAAGTAACATTGAGCCTGATTAGTCATATGAAAGAAGTGAGTACACCTATTATCAGCATAGTTTCACGGAACAACAAGGGTTTTCCAAATGCAGACTGTCTTCTTAGTAAAGCAGAGATGTAGATGTGGTCATTTGGGAACAAATTTAAGAGAGGAAATCGATGGATGATGCCATCATTTTGTGAGGGAATTGGATGAAGAACTCTATCGAGAGATTTATGTGTTTGTCCTCAGGCCCCTTTTTGTAAAGTATGCTGGAGAAAAAGCCCTCTGCAGAGAAGGCTCGTTTAGATTGGCTGCATTTCAGCTGTTTAACTATTTAACAGAAAGTGAATTTTGACAAGTGCCAGTCCAACAGACTGATGAGCAGCTGATATTAGTGCAGGATCAGGGTCCTGTTTGGGTTCCAAGCAAAGCACTTGGGCCATCTGTAGCTGGGTGGTGGGGCTTGCCACTCAGCTCTAACATCTGCCTTTAGGACATGGGCAACCTTTTACATGTCCTTCCAGTGCCTCCTCATGCTGTACAACATTCTGAATGCCTTTATAACATGAATAGTACTGTAAAATAAATAAATAAATCTAATGATTTGCTGGTTCAGAAGGGATAGATAATCTGATTTATTCACATCAGCTCTAGCCAATGTATGTACAAACTCTTTTTTTTTTTTTCTTTTTTTTTTTTTTTTTTTGTGAGCTTAGACGCCCTATTTCTCAGTATTTAGACAACAAAGTAACGGATTGAATTCTTAAAGTCATAGCTTCCATTTGGCCTTGCTTGCACATTTTTTATTCCATTTTTTGAGAATCGGACCACATATTTAAGTGCTTAAGTGCTTAGACATGGATTTGATTCTTAAATTTAGGCACCAGCTTTTCTTTTTTCTCCTAATCTTTCATTTGCCAAACTTTTAAATGGAAGCCTAATGGTAGTTTTCTAAGAGTCTCTGGCTGTGTATTTGTAAACTATTGAAAAATACCTTTTTGTATATGGACATATACATCTATATGTTGAATCACAGGAAGAAAGCAGCAGATGTGGTAGGTAAGTGATACAATAAGAACAACATTTGGACCAAATTAGTGCAAGGACAGCTGTGAAGACTGGAATGATAGATTTTAATGAGGTAAAATTCTGCTTGAAATACAGAAGTAACAAAGTTTGTGCTGTGACAGGTTCTGGAGCCACGTGGTCATTTCTTCATGCTCCTTCCCTTGCTGCAGCCTCTTTCCTGTTATCTCCCACTGGTAACATCTTTTGCTGTGGTTTTGTGGGGCAGGATTTCTGTTATTATGCTGTGAACATCCCCGACATGCCCAAGAACTGAGAGATGATATCTAGCTACTTCAGGGTGATTGTTTTCCCTGTTGTTTTGTTTCCATTTCAGTGGTGGGTGAGGACTTGGGGCGTATTCTTTGGCAGTGAACAGAAAATATCAGAAGGCTACCAGATGTTGGCAATCTTCACCTATTTCTGATCATTTCGAGTAAATGAAACAAAGGGACAGAAGACACTGGGAGGATGCCTGTCTGCTGTCAGATCCCAAATGGTCTGCAGGAGGTATTGGAGCTGACTCGTCTGTTCTACCACAGGGCTGGAATGGAGGGGAGCAGATCTTCTCACTTTGACCTCTCTGAATAAAGAAGACTATTTAAATGGGAAATGATATTATTAAGGACTGGCCAGAATGCAGAAATTTTGTCTTACAACAAAATTGAGGTTTTACTTTTGTTTTTATTTGACATCAGAAAAAAAAAAAAAAAAACAAAAAAAACAAAAAAACCAGAAGCCTTTTCACTGCAAAAAGAGCCATACCCACAAGGTTGAAATCGACGCAGGATTACCAGTAACCTAATGACTGAGTCATTTCCCTAGGCTGTAGAGGATGGATATTTACGCTTAGTTGTCTACCTGGTTAAGAGAATCTTTGTACTTGAATTTCTCTTGTTCCCGGCAAGTGACCATCATGTTGCTGAGTCAGTCTCTGTCTCACTGTGGTTGGAAAAATGGAAGAACTCAATAGGAGAGATTGGTTTTTGATAGTTGTGTTTCTCTCTCACTAAAATTTCAAAAATAAATTTTGACTTTGAGAAAACTTCAGTGAAACAAATGCTTTTTTGTGAAAAGCGTCTGGCTTTTATGAGTTCTAATGACACCAGTATTAAATTGTGATCTTTCACGACCAGAGCATGGACTTTACCATGCCTTTAATTTACAGTGGCTCTGTGGCATTAAAAACAGTTGTGTACTTTACATCTTTTTTCAGCTAACAAATCTGAAACTATACAGAGGAAAAAAAAAACAACTGAGAATATCTGTTGTCTGTGCTTGCACCCTTTCTTTGCTTGGTAGTGCACTTTGTGTGGTATGGATGCAAATGGGTCTGCTGGGCTTTGAGGCAGCTCCATACAGCAGGGAGAGCTGGAGCCGCCAGGGATAGAAATGTTTATGGAGCTCTGCTGGTGTCTGAAAAGGCAAAGGTGGACTGTTTTATCCTGAACAGCCTGTATGCATCTCCTGTGCGCAGTTTTCTGTTCCTCCAATAGCTAGGGATCAGGGTTTGTGTGTGGATTTGGGCAGATCTGGTCCCTACACTTTTCCCTTTTTAGCTCACTATAAGTGCAGCACCCAGCTAATTGTCCTGGCCATCATCTTCTCCCTCTCAGTCTTAAAGGTCAAGTGATGGAGGAAACAGCTCTTAGTGAAAATATGAGAGGTACCAGGACCAGGACTAGGTGAAAAAATCTCCTTGCTGTCTCTTCAGAGCTTGGATTGTGGCTTTTATCCACTGATGGAGTTGGTTTCTCTTAACTTGTTAAGGGTCAGCAGGTTTTGTTTTTTTATATATATATGATTTCAACTGGTTTGAGATTATACGTTTCGTTATTATGCCCATCTTTCTGTAAAAGAAACCTGTAAATGCTGTTTTAGAAAGTCGTCTTTCCTCCTGAGTCATTCAACTTGTGAAGTTATGACACCTCATGCCTTCAAATAGTTTAAAATCTTTCTCATGAAAGCCAAGTGCAGAAAAAGGGTAAGGTTGCTGGAAATGATCTTTGATGAACCATTTTCCCCCTTGCAGAGTGGCAGAGAAGTCAGTAAATCTGTTGAGAGAAATCTCACAAATACATGGGAGGTGGTACTGTTTGTGAAGCCCACTGCTTTATGAGATAAGTTGTTGACTTAGCTCTTCAACTGAAAGCAGTTTGGTAACTAGGTTTTTCTGCTTCAGTTTTCTCAGCTGTAGAATAGGATCAATGGAGTCTGTTGTGCAAGTCATTGCTTGTAGGTGTTACCTTGAAATTAATACAGCGCTTATCAGTTTTATCCTGCTTAACATCATAAATATTGCATTAGTAGTTGGCTGACCAACCAGTTGCATTTCTGGGAATGAAGTAATTTCTGTGTGCAGCCACTTCTCACAGGTAACAAGAACTGTATGTCATGCAGGTCACAACAGGCAGTACTTACTGTGACAGGAAAGCGCAGGGTAAATTCGGCAGAATTCATGTACAGTTTATACAGACTCCAGGTGTTTTAAACATTTATTCTAGGCATTTGTTAAAAAAAACAAAAAGGCTTAATATTTCAGGTGGTCATTAATGTTTTTGCTCAAATTGAACTTTATTATGAATAGATGGTAAATTAGCATGTCTTGCTAACTTCAAACTTTCATTAATTATTCGTGGCTTATTTTCTGTACATATCAAGAGCTCTTGACCCTGTAGTCTTAATTGAGTTTATGAAGGATAGTCTACCATCTAGATCAACAAAAGAAATGTCATTGAAATGTTGAAATGCAGAATTCTTTAAATGATTGACTGCAAAATGGTAAAGCGAGGAGAAGGAAGAAGTGTTCCTGAGTATTAGGGCGTTACAGATAATCTTGAGATAGTTTATTCTGTATATTGGGAGTCAGATTCTGCTCTGATTAAACACAGCAGGAGTTTTTATTTTGATCTAAATGTGAGCTTGGTGTTGTGACTTTAGGGCATTGACTGTATTCCTTTAAAATACTAATTTGGATTTTATAAACCCATTTCAGGCCATTTTCAATCATAACCATAGTTTTCTGAATGTTCATAGTGCTGTATCGTCAAATAGCTTGCAGTGAATAAGACACGTAACAGTTCACATCTTCAAAGTGTCTGACAATAAAAAAACTGATTTAAAATTTTCTCTTATTTTTAAACTATCTTTTCCATTTCAAATCTGGAAAATACACAACTGATTTTTTTTTTTTCTTAATTATTATTATTATGGTGTAATTTACGTTAAGAGGTTTTGGCCTGTTTATGTGTGCTGGAATTTGCCAAAATTAGTAATGCGATATTCCATCTTTAGCAAGCCTATAGAGCAATAAATAATGACACATGACTGTATGTGAGTGTTGTTAGTTTAATTTTTTTTGTGGTGTTCATGAAATACAACAATCTTCCAATCCAAGTTCTGCAGTATTAGGCAGCAAGTTGTACCCTGAACTAAACCAGATGCTGATCAGCTCTGTTCCTATTATCGACTTGGGGCAGAGATGGTAACCAGACCTTACTCACAATGCTAACATTTGGAACAGATTAACAGCAGTTAGGCTGAAATGAGAAACCTCCACTTTAGTGAAAAGGTTCAAAACGTGTAATGCTGTAAAAATCAGGGCGTCTGTATTATGTTAGATAGGAATAAATAAGTTAACTGTAGGCCACACTTTCCCCTCGCAGGATGTGTTGTTTCCAGTTTATGAGTGGCTCTTTTAAAGGACATGTTTATGGAGTATAGTGAGGTTTAAGTCCTGATAAACCATCTACTTGATGAGGTATAGTATATCAGAACTCTCCGTGCTCATTCAGTGTGAGATAGCCTTCCCTGGACCTGAGCTTGGAGTTTTCTGCCTTGAGGATGAATTCCCCATGAACTTGTGAAGGTCTGAGACCAAGAAGCTTTTGAATGCCAGGTTTTTTCCACCTTCAGCAGTGAAACCAGTGAGACGTGTCCCAGAGGTGCCCAGAGGAGCACATGGAGTGTGTACAGCCCATACACTGCATGTTGGGCTGGAGATGTCTCTGTTCCTGCTTATGGGATCTCAGAGGATTTGCTGGAAACTGGAAGAGTTCAACCTAAATGTGACAGAGAGCTTTATTCCTCTTAGGCTAAGAATGAGCTGAGCCTTGTCACCTACTTGTCAAACTTGAGCAGTTACGGCTGCAACCATATACTTCTGTGTCTTATGTCTAATGCTGTATTATCTTTTTCCTCCAAGCCTACGGTTTTTGTCTTCTTTTTTTTTTTTTTTTTTTTTTTTTTTTTTTGTGGGAAGGAGAGGATAAACATTACTTTGGCATGAATTGAATGACAGGATTTGGGCTAAGGAGAATCTTTCTGCAAAAGTTATTCAAAGACATTGCTGGTTTCTCACTGTGTCTATTACCTGCTGGCTTTTTTTTCCATGCAATTGGTGAGAAAGCATCATAGTCAGGCTTGCATAGAATAGAAGCTTTTTTCAACCCATATGGAGGGCTTCTATTTAGTCATAGTTTTATTAGCAACTGCACATATGAATGTTGAGAGAGGTGAAGCAAGGAAAGTCATTATCCTGGTTATCTGGTCAGATTGTTCATGTAGTAGTCAACCCAGGAAAGTAGCCAGGGAAGTCAACCACTCCAACTCTGCCAAGGAAAACCAGACCGCTTTGTTTGAAGACCTCCAAGGAGGAGATCACACAGACTCATTCATGGGTGGAGGTCACTGTGGCAATACTGAGCTCACCAGAGTGAGCTAAATGGGTTATTAAACCTAATCCAGTGTAATTATACTGGGTAAACTACTGTGTAAATTTCCATTCTGTCTAAGTTGACTTGAAATCGCTGCATGGGCAACTGTGGCTGCAATATTGTTTGTTGGCCAGAAGGGAAACAAACAAGATGCAGTGGCAGGAACGTAGCCAGAAGAGATACCAAGACTTGCAAACATTTACTCTATGCAGGCTGGTTAGAGGTATGATCTAAAACACACAGGGACAAAACATGAGGGGATCCTAAATGCACTGAAAGATTGCCAGTCAGTAATGCTGCATCATATGTGTCAGGTATATGCTGATGGATACTTTGACCCACACCACCAAGAGCTCAGGTTTCCTCTCTAGCATTTATTCATAGAAATGAGTCGCCTTGTATCTGAGCATTGGCTTGCTTGTGCTCATCCAGCATGGTTGTCAAGGAAGGTTCAGGGCATAGGGAAATAGTTCTTCACCAGAGGATGATCAGGCACTAGAAGAGGCTCCCCAGGGCAGTGGTCGCAACACTGAGCTGCCAGCGTTCAAGAAGTGTCTGAACAAGGCTCTCAGATTTATGGTCTGATTTTTGGGTGGTCCTTTGTGGAGCCAGAAGTAGGGCTTGATGATTCTTATGGGTCCCTTCCAACACAGGATATTCTATGAAGTTCAGGTTTGTGAGTGGATTTGGGCATGCCTTGGAAGTGTCCTATGGAAACAGGTTGTGCATTTTGCTCTCCAGTAGCCTTCAGGACCAGGAGGGTCTTCTCTGTATCTTACCTTTAGCTCAGTTCCTTACTGTAGTTGTGCATTTGTAAGCTGCTGAGTGAATGCTTATATAGGTGATGTGGTTTTATGTCATTTTTATTCCTTTCAGATTTTATTATAGAAAGCACGTTTGCCTTTTTCTTGACCTTCTAAATATTTAGGCGTTACGAAAATTGATCAATCTTTTCTGGAATTACAGGTTAGTGTAAAGATGTCCCTGGCTGTGGTATTACTTAGGAGCTGGTCTGTATTTCAGGCTGTAGTTGGATCTTTTCCATGCTCCCTGTGTCTCAAATCAGGAAGAATGTTTTCAGATGGGAAAGAAAAGCTGTGAATACTTTGCTTGGAACAGTATTTTCATGTAGAAGTGAAAAAGAAGTGAAAGTAATAAGCTGTTAGTATTTTAAAGCCTGACCTTCTACAAGATGGTGTACACAGAGGGCCACAGAGGGAGGGGTGGATGTTTCCCCTCTAGTGGGATCCTATCACAGAGAAGGCTTAGAGAGGAACAACTTAAGGCTCTGTCTTAGTTTCAGCTGGGATGGCGTTGTTCTCTTCAGAGTGTCCAGTATAATGCTATGGTTTGGTTCTAGGAGAAAAACAATGTTGATAACACACCAATATTTATAGTTGCTTCTAAGCAGTGTTGTACAGAGCCAAGGCCATTTGTAGTGAAGCACCCAAGGAGCTGGGAGGGAACAGAATTAGGACAGCTGACTTAAAATGGCCAAAGGGATATTACATATCGTATGACATCATGTAGAAGGAGTTTTGAAGGGAATAGGAGTGCATCTCATTCTCTTCCACTGTCCAGTGCTAACTGGGCATCGGTCATGGGGTGGTGAGCAATTGCTGGTGCATTACTTGTTATATTCTCATACATATGTATATATGTAATACGCATACATATAGTCATAACTGTTATCCTTTTCCTTTTCTCTTTGAAAATAGTTTTATCTCAGTGTTCTACTTTGTTTTTTTTCCAATTCTTTCCCCCATCCCACTGGGAAAGCGTGGAGTGAGCAAACAACTGAGTGGTGCTGAGCTACCTACTGGGTTAAACCACAGCAGGCAGTGACACTATGGAGCTGTGCAGGTGGTAACTCAGAGGCAGTCTGCATGGCTGTCGGAGCTTGAAGAAGATTTTGATCTGAGACCAAATCTAGATTATCCTGAGATAGCGTGCAGTGCAAGGTAGCGATGCAGGAGCATCATTTTAAGTAATGTGCTACTCAGTGTGTACTACACACTGCTGTGTGGCTGAATCGTTGGTATCTCCCCACCCTACCATGGCTGTAATGGTTTCATAAAGCAAATTATGTCAAGAAAGCAAGGCAGAGTTTTTCAAACAAAACCCAAAGCAACCCTGTGGCACTCAGAACTTTGGTCTCCTAACCTTCTCAGTCTCTCACCGTCTCTTCACTTTTTCCAACTCTTGGATAGACAAGAGATACAAAGTGCCAGACTGGTTTCCAAGTCTGTGGTTGGACTCAATAATCTTTAAGGTCTTTTCCAACCTGAGCGATTCTGTGATTCCATTGAATATCAGGAAATGGTTCTTCATCAGAGAGTGGTCAGACATGGAACAGTCTCCCTGGGGCAGTGGACATAGAACTGAGCTGCTAGTCTTCAGTTGGTGTTTGGACAATGATCTCAGACGTCTTCTCAGATTTTTGGGTGGTCCTGTGTGGAGCCTGGAGTTGGATTTGATTATTTTTATGAGTCCATTCCAACTTGGGATATTCTATGGTTCTGTGATTCTGTGAATTTTCTCCCTGCTCAACTTTTTCAGTGAGCATTTCTATTGTAAAGAGTTCCTTAACCCTTCTTAAGCTCTTTCTTAATATAAAGCACTGCTGGTATAACCAATCTGCCATACTGCACTCAGTGACTGAGTTTTAACGTGGAGTTGACGCACTGTGAAAACTGAGCCATGGTTTGCGATAGGTCTGGATTTAAAACCAAAATTTTAAAATTTAAAAGCAAAAATGTAAATGCGGGATAAAAATCAGTGATGTTCGCAACCTAGGAACTGTTTCAAACTTTAGAAGGAAAGTGGTTTAGCTTATTTTTTTTCTATTTTCAGGAAAACTATTGTGTGCTATCTTAATGGTTTCACGTACTGTTGAGTACATATATATGTAGATATATGTATTTCTGAAATAGGTGTTGTTTGCAGGTACTTTGTCCTGGGGTATCTGTATAAGTTGTAGGGTATGACTGATCGTGAAGTGCCATACCTGCACCTCCCTGTGCTTTGCTCACTCACTGCATCATGGCCATGAAGTGGCTGAAATACTGAAGCTCAGCAAGGTGAGAACTCCCCCTTAGAGACCTCTAATGGTTTTTCAGTGATTTCAGAATGGCCAGGTACAGAAAAGGAAAGTTTGGGTTGAATTTCATCGTGGCAAAACCACAACCTGCCACACAGCAACTGTGCTCTGAGGTTTCCATGTGAGTTCCTGCTGAGTGGAAGTTAGTGTGGAAGTCTGAGGCCATCCTATACTACTGCGATACCACAATGTAGTGGTCCTCAAGAGTGACTGATGTCCTTGAAGAATGGTAAAACTGACCATGCATAAACTTGAAATGGTCCAAATGAATAGCTTCTTTTTAAGGCAAAGCTGTGGTTTTAATGATTGATTCAATTTTATTTGTTTATTTTGTTTATAACCTTTTCTTGCCAAAATCTTTTTCCTCACAAAATCTTTTCCTCACCAGAAATTTGAAGTTAAAAATTATTCTTACTGGCTTTTTTTTTTTTTTTAAATCATAAACACATCATTTGTTGTGGGATTTTGTTTTGTTGCTTGATTTTAATGAAAATTTGAAAATTTCTGTATGTCCAGTTCTGACTAGTGCTCAAATACATTGAGCACTTCTTCATTTTCTTCCAACCTCGTTCCAAATACAGAAGCCTTCTCAGGGATGCTCCTTTTGCCAGCTGAGATGCCTCCATCATTCCATCACAGTGAAGCGGAGGACTGCATCCTTAAGGATCTCCATGGCTGTATGTTGTGATATCTGTCACAAGGCATTTCTATTTAAGGCAGCTTGCAACAGGCAGCTGTAACTAACATCTGGTGAGGGGAGAAAACAAGTAAATGAGTAATTGTGGCACTGGATCTGTCCAGAAATGGATGAGGGTAAACTTAGCCTTTTGCTGCCTTCCTTCCATGTTTGGCAGCTGACCTTTCTGAGGGGACAGCAGGAGGCTGCCACCCACCCTCCGTGCACTGCTCTGCACCCTGCTTTGCTCTGTGCTCCGGAGGAGAGATGGGAAGGTGGTGGTATGGATCCACAGAAGAAAGCAATTTTGTGTTTAAACACGGCTGTGGAGAAAAGTACAGAGCCGATTTATAGCAGAAGCTGCATACACATTATAAAAATCTTATTTGAAAACTTACAGGAAAAAAAAAAAGAAGTGTTCAAATTCAGCAGTGATTAGATTGATGCATATCAGCACTTCATACCCTCATGCCAGTTTCTGAGGTCATTGCTGTATCGTCTGTCAGTAACTTCCCAGTGCTGGCCTGGAGTCTTAGAACTATTCTGTTTTTTTGTAGGGCATTTTTCCCAATTTGTTAAACATGAAAGAGAGGCAGGAGGAACACTAGTCAAAGATGAAGGTTTTACAAGTATTTCTCATTCACTCAATGTAAAATAAATTCTTTACAGCACGACTGGAATGTCTTTGCATATATTCCAGGATGACTGTGCCCAGCTCTGAGACCAGAGCGGTGCCTTCCCAAATATCATGCAATCAGCTTGCTGCCAGCTTTACATACAGCCCTCACTCAGAGATGTATGTCGTTGCTATTTTACAGCTGTCAAGACACACTTTTAAAAAATGGAAGCCCTATGCACCAGATGTTACCGAGTCCGGTGTGGTCTACATTGGACCCCTTCCAAACCTGCCTGCATATAATTTTCAAGTCCCAGCAGCCCTGCAGTGCTAGAAGATTAAAAAAAAAAAGACCATTACTGTACCCTTTTATATTGCTGAGCTCAGTTTAGTTATCTGCAGCACCACCAGATAAATAGTTCAATCAGAGGAATTCCACCTTAGCATTAACTCCTACCACTTCCATTTTTTTAATAATTGGAGGCAGATTTGGATTACCAGCTCTAAAATCTGAAAAATACTAATCAATGATTAATATAACTACCCAGAGAGGTATTTTTTTCTTTTAAATCATGAATGTTGGAGTGTACTGATATGGCATTTTTGGGCAAGGAACTCTATGAATTCATACAGTTGAGTTTTATGTACACATGGGTAGGGTACATGTGTGCATCTGGACCTGATATTTTAATTTTAAAGAGGGTTACCTCCAGGAATAATACAATTTGCAGGGCTGTTAAGCAACCAGTTGTTCTGATAGTACCTTCTCAAGAAAATGTGTTATTTCAGTCAACAGCATTGAAGCATTTGCTTATGGTCAAATAAATGCTTGGATACTTCCCTGAAGATGAAGAATATTCTTCTGAGCTCATGTCACTCAATGAGGGACATAAATTAGTACATTCAGTACCTGCAGAGTCTCTTGCAGAGGCCCAGCTTTGACTGTCGCCAGGCTCCGAAAAGATATTTAGGTTTCTTGACCTCCTTGAATGGCTCTGTGGGCCTGAGCTCTTACCCTGAAGGCAAAAGAATTAGGAGTACTATGTGGAGAGCCCCACTTTCAGATGGCATTTTCAGTGCGTCCATTACTATCTCACATTGTAACAGTGTTTTGAATACTATGACAAATAATACTAGAAAAGCAGTTTAATAATTCAGTAACTTTGTAGTCAGTGTTGATTTTCTTCCTTTTTCCATCCATTGCTATATAAGATTTTGCATATATTGGCTGCGATAAGTTTGTCTTTGACAAAGTCTGTTATTCACATTGCATAAGAATTCCTTTAGTTTTGGAGCAGAAAAGTGTTCAGAGAAACAGCAAACCAAGAAAAATATTAATGAGCATTTGTAAGAAACAATTAGTGCTCAGACTGTATATGGAAGTAGAAGCCACTTGGTTATGGATTCTTTATATATGCACACAGAAGCACATTTAGGGCTCATGTGATGAATCAGAACTAATGAACAAGTTTGATTTTGGATATTAAGCAATAGCAACATTTATTTTAGGGGCAATCTACAGATTGGTTGTTGTTTCTCTGAATGGTGTCTTACTCTCCAGTAGTGGTAATACAATGTAAACCTAAATCACGTAAAACTGTGAAGTGGAAGAAATATCTATTTTTTATTTATTCTATGCAAAGCTGATTTCATTTAAGATTTTATTTTTAAATAGAAATAACAATACTATTAAGAAAAATTTACAGTTAACATATTTTCTTTGTATAGCTTTCCTTTAACCTGGGTAAATGAGACTCTTTGCATCACTGTTCTCCATTTTGATGTAGATTATCTCCTAGTTCATCTCTCTTTTAAACAGTCAATTTTGTGTTCCCCTTTATGAACCTGCCAGGGACTACAAAGGGTAGTACAGATTTTTACCCCTTTTCCTTGAGTTTAAGAATTCTTTCATTTGCCAAACTGTCTTCGCAGCTGTGGATGTGGCTCCATGCTCCACTTTCTCAGAGCTCCATTTGAGCTCCTGCTAAGACTGAAAGCTTTGGGGAAAATAAATCTAAGATGTCAGTGACTTAAAGCCTACTGCTGTAAGTTTAAGATGTTTGCCTAATATCACATCACCGAAATGGAACAGATAAAGATGAAGTGTAAAGTATACGTAACGTGGCTTGCAGTTAAATGCGGTAATTGAAGAATGCAGGCAGCAGATCTGGGAAGGTGATAAGGTAAGCAAAAGCTTCTTGGGAAAGGTAAACTATCTGAAGAGCTGACAGTGATATGCACTGACTGGAAGGAACCCAAAATTGTTTTAGCCTTTAAGCATCCAACAGACATTGGAGTAATTGAGTAATCATACACTCCAGGCCCAGTGTTCCTGTCACCGATACCTCATGCATCTCAGTTATTGGTGTAATTTAAATTTGATAGCCACATAATGGACCAAATTCTCTTCTCTACTTTTCATAAGTCGCCCTGTTGGATTCAATGTGAAGAACGTTTGCATAAGTGCAGAGAGCAGAATTTGTGTCATGAGACTTACTTACTTTCTCAAAATGTGGTATCCCCTGCGGTACGCATTGTGCAGCACCATATAAGACAGAATATTTATTCTGAAGGAAAATATCCTGAAGCACCGTAGATTAGTTCAAATTCTCAAAAAGTGTAAACTTTTCAGTTTCTTCCAGTGCTTAAGCAGCTTTCCTCAACATTTATGCCAGAAATTGTCCTCAAGTCTCTCCTGCTGTTGGTGCCAGCACTTTGAAGGTGTGTTAGGTTCTGCGTCGTAAAAGATGACGCCTGCCTGTATGCATTTCTCAGGATGACAGCTTCTACCTTTCAAGGGTCATTTGGGTCAGAAATTTTCATTAAAAAATATTTGAGAACATGCCACATACCTTGTCTGTATATTCAATCTTAATATTCAACAAAACATTTCAATATTGCTAAGCGGCCAGATCACAGTAAGCTCATTGGAACATGGAAACATCTTTTTGTTCTGCTTTTATACATAGCACCTCATACAGCTGAGGCTTGGGGTGCATGAGCTGTACTGCAGTGCAGATAGTAAATGCTGGTCATCAGGAGGGCTTTGAGGTGTGACTTTCACAATGAGCATACAGCTTCATAAAGAAATCTGGCCCTAATTTTCTCTGTAAAACAGGGGCAGTGTGCTTGTTTGCATCTCCGTAGTGCTGGGATGATTGATTAATATGTCTGAAGTGCCATATAACAGCTAACATTGATCCATTTGGCCCCACAGCCTGCAGAGTAAGGAAAACCAGTCTCCCAGCTTAGTGCAGAAAATTGCCTCTCAAAGTACTCACGTGGCAGGTAGTAAATATGCAGTGGGGGAGGCTCTTGGTGTTCTTCCTTCTTGATAGGAAGTTAGTTGAACTTAGGATTTGTCCTGGAGGATTCTTTTACAGACTTTCTCCTCTCCGTTTTTCCTTCTAACCCCTCTATGGCCCCTAGAAAAAGAAATTCTTTTAGACTGGGTCCAGTGAAATAACATCAGCTTGGTGAACCGCAGCCAACTTTACTCCTTCTGAAAGACATGGCTGCTCTACCACCTGACCCATAGCACTTTCTGGCAAGGTTTGGGTTGTGACAAGTCTCATCTCTTCTTGGAAAGAGCATCCCAGCAATTTTGGGACAAGGATGAGCAAGGGGCTGATCCAGGAGTCAGCATGACAAGATCACTTGTTGGAGGAAGAAGCATACAGCTGCGTAGATGTGAGCAGAGGTGTGCAAAGCCAGGTAATGTTCTGGCACACGTTACTGATTACACGTGTACTAATCAGTACACGTTACTGATTAATTAAAAATAGCTGTGTCCAAAGAGTGGCTGCAAGCCCCACAAAGAGCAACAAAGTAGCAACAGCTCTCTGTGCATCCACTGACAAGAGGCAGAATGTCTTCTGGTTGTTACCCGGTTCTGTTCATGAGGAGTCCACTTATAACTGGGCTATCTTTGTGCCAGGAATAGGCATACACTGTGTCCCACCTCATAACCCTTCCCTCTGTCGTCATCACTGCTCATGCAGTGCTGTCCATCTGTATGTAACCCACAAATTATCTTTCCACATCACTTTCAAACGTTTTCACACCTGGATAAAGGAGTGAGGTTAAAAGGAAGGGCTGAAGTCTGCCCACATCTCTGTGGTGTGGCCCTTCCTATCCAACCGTGCAGCTGAACCTCTCCCTCTGGCTTTCATCTTTCCTATCTCAATTTCTCCCACATGATTTTTTTTTTAGTTTTGATAAATGCAGTCTTGCCCTTCACTTACACCCAGCATACTGCAGAGGTCACTTTTCCATCCCAGTGCTTTGACCGTGACACTTTTCTTTGTAATCTATATCTGGTTCCCTCTGTGCATTTCAAAAATAAGTTCCTTTGTAAGTTCTGAAAACTTTCCAATCTTTATTTTCCTCTTGTCTATCACTCCCTACAAAGGGATTGATTCCATCTTTCATTACCCACATTTCAAATGCACAGACAGAAGTTGTGCAGCTCCCTTCCTTTCTGCCCTCACCTCAGTCCCTGTAGCCAGACATGGGCCTGCATTGTGACTGCTTGGAAAATCAGGTGAATAAGAAGCGTCAGTGCCTACTGATAGCTCATTTTCACATATACTCTCCCTCTGGTCTGCATCTATCCATTGGTTTTTGTTCTGTTTTGTTAGATATTAGGAGGAAGTTTTTTCACACAGAGGGTGGTGACACACTGGAACAGGTTGCCCAAGGAGGTTGTGGATGCCCCATCCCTGGAGGCATTCAAGGCCAGGCTGGATGTGGCTCTGGGCAGCCTGGTCTGGTGGTTGGTGACCCTGCACACAGCAGGAGGGTTGAAACTAGGTGATCATTGTGGTCCTTTTCAACCCAGGCCATTCTATGATTTTATGATTCTATGAGTCTAAATTTGATTGAAAAGTCAAAGTTTGCAAATATTTGTAAGCTCTTTTCACCTATGAATTTTAATAGGACGTTAAAATCTCAGTAGTTTTGTGAATTAGAGTTCAAATTATTCCGTGGATGTATCACATGTTTAAAGGAGACCAATCAGTAAATAAAACTACTGTTGTTGTTATTGTAATGCAAGTTGTTTTTCAAAAATAATGATACTCAGAAAAGTACCCAACATGACTTCTTTCTGCAGAAATATACCCTATCTTCTGCTGCCTCACAGTGTTTGTCTGTTTTCATATGTGCTTTTACACCTTCATTGCTCTGGAATAGCAATTCCTGACTACTATGTCTGGTTTCAGGCTAAGTGTTGACTTCAGCAATTTCCCAACATGGCATTTTTTTAAATGAAAATCAAACCAGAATCTAGTTCAAGGATGTGACTGAGAGGACGTGAGACATATTTGCCTCTATTTAATTCTGAATATTGCTAGGAAAAAAAAGCTAGAGTAAAATCAAAGAAGACCAGTATTTTCCTAAGGGTTTCTTTTAGGAAAAAAAAAAAAAAAAAAAAAAAGGAAAAAAAAATCCAGGTGATTTTTGTGACAGTTTTCTTGCTTCTTGCTTCCTTCCTTCTTTTGGAAACACACAATTATTTTCTTCAATGCTAATAATGAAATACAAATCATACAATATGCATGATTTTATTCTAAAAATGGATCCAGCTGCCTTAGAGATTTGTAAATGCCAGAATAATACATGAGATCGTCTTTCCCAGTGCCCCATAAAGGTTAGACTTTTCCAGTGAGAAATGTCAGCGAAGGTGATTATTCTGTAAGCAGAATAAGCTTGGGGATTTCATAGCAGATCTCAAATGTATTTAGTTAGACTAATCAGCTCATTTTAAACAAGAATTTGCAATTTTGTTAAAAGAAGAGCACATTTATATTCTTTATAGCACATTTATATTCTATAGGACCAGCTCAATGTAATTAAATGGAAAAACAATGTAATAAATTCTTGGAAACAATCCCCTATAAATATTGGTTTATCATTTGGCATTCTCCTCTCATTTCCACCGGATACCAGTGGGATTTGTATATCCGCTTCCTTTATGTTTCTAATTAAGAAACCACGTCAGATTTGTGGAGAACCTACACAATCTGTCACTTTGACTGCTGAGGAATGGGCATGCCTCCCTGACCCTTATCCCCATCCATCTGAATAGATCCAATTTCATTGATTTATATCTAATAGAATTTCATTGGTGGCTACTGCATAAATCCATGATGACTTTCACATTTGGTACCTAAACAACAATCAGATGGAATGTGTCTGTTTCAAAGTGACCTTTCTCCCATTTTTGAACTTTGCTTTATAAGAGGAGGAGGAAATTTTAGCTGCTTTCATTCCTAAAGAGCCGTAAAGTTGTCACCCACTAGTGCAAGGTATTTGATTCATTTGGACTTTTTATTTCTCCCTCAAATCTGAAATTCAATCATACTCAAAACACAATTTATTCAGTGAGCATCTTTCAAAAATGTAAGATAACTAATTAGGATAGGTCTATTGTATTTTTTTAGCATTTTCTTTGTAAAATCATACCTTGTGCCATCTCCATTAACAAAGCCAAGATGAAGTGCATTAAAATATTGAAATATTTTGTTTGTTTCCTTTAAATGTTGAAACAGACATGAGCAACAAGCTGGCTGTGCTGATTAACAGAGCTTTAAACTAGATTCGATTTTGGAACAGGGTGTTCTGAGTGATAGAGAAGGGCTGGTGAACACTGCCACTGTAGGAAGCAGCAGAGAAAGCCTCAGAGAAATTACCAGGGAATTCCCAGGGGAATTTGGGAGATCTCCTCCAAGAGTGTAATGCACTGATAGCACAGCTGAAGTGCCTCAAAACAAATTCACACAGCACGGGAAATAAGCCAGAGGAGATGGCAGCTATGGTGCAATTAGAAAACTATGACATAATTGCTATCATGGAAACATGGTGGGATGAATGACACGATTAGAACGCTATGATTGAGAGCTGCAAGGTTTTTGTAGGGATAGGCAGGGCAGGAGGAGTAGGGTTATTGAATTCCATGTTAAGAAGTGGATAGCCTGCAAAGTGCTGCCTCTAAAAAACAGCCACAAACAGGTTGAAAGGTTGTGGCTTACAATTAGGGATGGGACCAATGAAAGATATCTGGTAGCCAGGATCTACTACACCTGATTAAGGGGAGCCTGCTGACAAAGCCTTCTTGCTTCAGCTACAAGAAGCATTGCAGTCATAACCTCTCATCCTGGTGGTTGATTTCAGCCACTTGGGGATGGTTGAAATAAAAACATGGCAAGTTGCAAGCTATCTGGGAGACTCCTGGAGAGCACTGAGGATAATTTCCAGGTCCAGGTACTGGATAGACCCAACAGAGGTGAAGCATTACTGGAACAGATGCTCATCAATGCAGAGGAGATCATTAAAGAGGTTAAGATGGGAGACAGTCCGGGCTATAGCAACCCTGCCCTGGTTAAGTTTGTGATCTCAAGGAATAGGGGCCAAGCAATGAACAGAGTCAGGACTCTGAATTTTGAGAGTAAACTTTTGGCTGTTTAAGGAATTATTGGAAAGCAGTATGGCTGTGGAAAGAACTGCTGGTTAAACTGAGGGATAAGAAGCAAATGTGCAGGCAGTGGAAGCAGGGAGAGGTGGCCTGGGAAGAATACAGGGGTGCTGTCTGGATGTGCAGAGATGGGATCAAGAAAGCTAAGGTGCAGATGGAATTGAACATGGCGAGGGATGTGAAAAATAACAAGGAGGGATTCTACAGGTACACTGGTCAGAAGAAACAGGCCAAGAAGTGTGTACCCCCCAGTTAATGAGAAGGGAGAAATGGCAACTACGGATATGGAGAAGACTGAGATACTCAACCAGTTCTTTGCCTCACCAGATGTCAGCTGTCCCATGCCTCCCAAGTCTGTGAACGTCCCCTCCTCTAGCTGAGGTTAGGGAGCAAAATCCCTCCCACTGTAAGAGTGAAGCAATTCTGAGACAGAAGACAGAATACGTACAAGTTTGTGGAGGTGGACAATATGCATCCCAGGATCCTGAAAGAACTCACTGATGTAGTTGCCAATCTGCTCTCAGTCATATTTAGCTCATCCGTGCGAATCACTTAAAGGTAGCGACTGTTGAAAAATAATGTTTTGTAGCTTTTTATCTATCAAATAATGTTATTGTGCTCTTTGTACCTGTTGTAATTGCCCCAGAAATAAATAGGAAACTTACTTTCTGAGTAATTTATGCTTCTATTGAATTTTGACCAACAAATAGTAGGCTCGAGGTAGAGTGAATGGTTACATGCTCAAGCCCTGATATTATAAACATAAAACATAACTCCTATATTTTAATCTTTCATCTTTTTCCTCTTTGTCATCAGAAAAAAAAAAATAGATAAATAAAAAGAAAGCATAGTGGTAATAAGCAGACATAGATATTTCTTTGAAAATTCTTTGTCTCCAAACACTTGCAGGAAGGCCCTGAGCTGCCCACCTAGGGTAATACAGCAACAGGCAGGAATACAGGGCAGGAGCTCTTCCATATGCCTAGAAATGGCATTTGATGTTGTTCATGAATGTGTCTGCCTGACAGGATGCACAGCTGGAGGCTATGCCATGTCTAATGAGTAGGAGGGTCTCTACCTGGAGTCACAGTGGGTCAGCTGTACAATATCCTTGTGGTGCAGGAGCTAAGGACTCCCTGTCCAGACCTCCTGTGCCAGCTGCCCTATGTTTCACAGGTCCTGGGGCAAGTGTGGAGAGAGAATGTTTCCTCTTTCTGCAGGCTGTAGAATGTCAGTGTCAGCCAAGGTGTGTTTACCTGTTCCTCTGTCCCACCTGGCATTTCAGTGAAAGCATGTAAATAGCTGGAGGCAGATTCAGGGAGAGCCTGGCAAATACACTGAACCCAGGCTCTTAAGTTAATATTCTGGGGCTGCTGCTGCTGGCTGTGAAGGCTTACTCTTTGTTTGCTGATAAAGCTTTGAAACATGAAAATGGAGATTATTTTTAACAAGCTTGTAGACTGTGGGGTTATGTAATGTCTTCATGCCCTTGTGACTGAGGAATTCTCTCTGATGCTTTAGAAAGAAAGAAATAAGCCATGAATGTCAGCTCAAATGTATGTGCAGCAGTGATAAAATAGGAAGGCTATGTAAGGGAGGAAAATAGCATATTTGTAATCTCTTTAAATGGAATAAATACTAAAAAATCTATTGTTCACTAATTCCCTCTTTTTTCCTTTTTTTTTTTTTTTCCCCTAGCAAATAAATAGAACCTGGTGTTCCCTTTTAAGTCAATACTAAGTAGCTAACAGACAGGTTTAATATATAATAACTCTCTGTTTCAGATGTGTAGTATTTCCAAAAACACAATCCCCTGAAATAGGACTTAGGTGGAGTTTTGGGAAAGAGGCACAGGAAGAATGAAATGTGATTACATATTTCTTCAAATTTCACTAGAAAAACATTCAGGGTAAGAGCTCATCCTGACAAAAACACTTCCAGCTCTCCCTGCCTCTGCTCTGCTGCAGATGGAGGCCACTGCCTGTGCTGCAGGAGGGGTGAGAATATGCCAGCAGGAAAATGCTGCACCTCTGTTTTTCATGCTGAGGGGAACAGCCGTAGTTAAGCTCAGAACCAAAATATTTCCAGCTTTTGTGCTTATTAAAAATAAACCAGAAGGCTGCGATCAGAAAATGAGAAGTTTTAATTCTGGTTATCATGTCTTTTGCACTAAAACAGATGCAAACTGATACCTGTGTTCTCTCTTTGTCACATTGTAATGTGTGACCAAAATATGATCATTAATGTTGCCACTGACAATTCATGCCCGCACTTAACCATCAGAGAAGACAGTTCAGAAGAGGCTTTGCATCAAAATAACAGTGGAAACAAGACAGTAGCAGGGCCTGCATTCTGCATTGTGGTTCCTGCATTCTCCTTGCTTTGGTGTTTGAGAAGTGATGCTACAGGCCTTGGCAAGCAGCGTTCTCCAGGTGCTGTGTTTGGGTGTGCTCAGTGCATGGCTCCCAAGGGACCCCACCCAGAGTGACAAGGACCTGGTGGCCACGGGCTGTGCAGCAAAGAACATCTCCTCAACATCTCCAGCCTGGAAAAGGCTGTCAGCATGAAAAAAGTGTGCCTGAGTCTCCTGGAAAACAAAGGAACATCAGCGAGCGAGGCCTGCAAGGGCTTTGTCAAGGGGTTCCTTCTCCAACTGCTTGGCTGCCATTTCTGTCAGAAGTGGCTGACCATGCCTGACCAGACAAGAGAGTTAATGAGGAAATACAGGTAAGAAAATGGGGAAAACAATAAAGACAGTGGCCTGAGCTGCATTAGGAGAAACATTGCCAGCAGTTTGAGAGAAGTGTTCCTTCCTTGCTACTCAGCAATGGTACGGCCTTATTATGTCCTCTGTGTAGTGATGAAGTCTCCAATACAAGAATGGCATGGACATACTGAAGAGAGTCCAATGCGGGACTACGAAGATGATGAAGGGACTGAAGTTTCCCAGCTATAAAGTGAGAGAGCTGGGACTGTTCACAGTGGCGAAGAGGAGGCTCAGAGGGATTTCATCTGGGTACATGAATATCTGCAGGTAAAGCTGCCAAGACAAAAGAGCTGGTCTCTGTTCAGGGATGCTCAATGTCAGGACAAGATGCAGTGAGTACCACCTGGAGTGCAGGGGCAGTCTCTGAGCACCAGGCAGCACTGCTGTGTTGTGTGGTGCCGGAGCACTGGCACAGGTTGGCCAGAGGATGTTAGGTCTTCTCCTTGGGGATGCTGAGAAACCACCTGGCCATGGGTCTAGGCCCCCTGCTCTGGATGTCCCTGCTGGAGCAGGGATTGGACCTGGAGGTCCCTGCCAATCTCAGACACCCCACATCTCTGTGAGGAGTGCAGGCATTGCAGTGTATCAGGTGGACACTTGTTTTACCTCTCCCTGTCTTACACTTGCAGTGAGGTGCCATTTCACCAGGCCCTTTAGTCCGAATTCTTGTTCCAAGTAGGGAAATATCACTCGTACAGATCATAGAATCATAGAATCATAGAACTGCTCAGGTTGGAAAAGACCTTAAAGATCAGCAAGTCCAACCACAACCTAACCATTCTACCCAAAATCTAACAATCCTCCACTAAATCATGTCCCTGAGCACCACATCCAAACAGTCTTTAAACACATTCAGGGATGGTGACTCAACCACCTCCCTGGGGAGCCTATTCCAGTGCTTAACAACCCTTTATGTAAATAGGTTTTTCCTGCTATCCAACCATAACTTACCCTGGCGCAACTTGAGGCCATTTCCCCTCATCCTGTCACCTGTCACCAGTGAGAAGAGACCAACCCGGCTCTCGCTGTAAGCACCTTTCAGGGATTGGATGAGAGCAATGCGGTCTCCCCTCAGCCTCCTCTTCTCCAAACTAAAGAGCCCCAGTGCTTTAGTCACTCCACACAGGGCATATGATCCCACAGCTGCCTAATTTAAACGTCAGGTTTCTGGTTTGGGGGTCAAGCCAGTGACTTCTCAGACCATTGGCAAGGACCCCTGCCTTTGACCACAACTGGAAGACAGTGCTGGCCTCCAGCATGAGGTTTACAGAGGGCCCAACACCACAAGACTTTTGGGAGCTGTTGTAGCATGAATGATAACTCATTATTCACTTCTGCAGTTCCTCCTGCCTGTAAATTACAGATAGAATGACATGTGAAGAACAAGTGTTACATGTGTTACTTTATCTTAAAATTAATAGGCATTGGGTAGCACAGCCAAGCAGTGGTGCACAAAAGCTAATCCATCATGTGGGTTAAATTAGGCCTTGCAAGTTCCCCGTGGAACCAGTGTTTTGCAGTCTGTAGACCAAGGAAGAGTCCAGAGGCTGCTGCTGCGGTAGCAAAAATATTCTTTCCTTGCTTGAACTTTATCTACTGCTTTTCCTTTCTAGAAGGGAACTTGTTTCATATTTACAGTTTAGTGATGATTTCAGCTCACCAGTCGTTGATTATACCTTAGGGTAAATACTTTGTGAAGGTTTTTCAGGAGAACAATAAATTTCTTTGCTTAAACGTGTTTTGACTGCATGCCTGTCAAAAGAAGAATAATTGAGACATTTCAAGCTTTACTACATCTAATTACAGATGTTGGGCTTCTGCCAACTAATTTGTTCTTAATTATCTCTAAACCTGGGGGATTCACATAAAAACACCAAAGTAATATTGGCATTCGACAGAAAGGATCAGAGAAAGACTCTGGATGGGATGCAGCTAAGAGAACAAGAATTAGGTTATTGTGATGTTAAAAAATAAGTTAATATATTCTAAGACAAATGTGTACTTGTGCTATACCTGTCATCTCTGAAAAATGCACAAAATGGGCCTAACGATCCATGCCTTGGCTTTGCGATCTGATTTATGCTTGGATTATCCTATATTTACACAAGATCACCTAAGGTCTGGACCCCAGTGTATCAGCAACAGAGAAATATTACAGATTTTCCTGTAGGCATTGAACAAAGGGAGGTAGATATGAGCATGGAAAGAGAAAATTTTTGCTTTTAGCAAAATCCAAACCACAACAACAAAGAAAACAGAAGATGCTAAATTCAGCACTCCCTCACCATGAGGTCAGCTGTGCTGGCAGCCAGCAAAACAGACAACTTTGCTTTTAGAATTCTCTTCTGCAAAAGAGAGTGTACATTTGTAGATTGAATAGCAAGAAATATTTTAAATCTGATCATTTATGATGAGTCACTGAAATCTCTGAGCCTTCAGATGCCTGTAGTGCTTTTGTAAACATGCACTGGGACTTACAATTACATTTTCGATAGGGATGATACTGCTACCCATTTAAAAGATAGTGAAGCTGAGTTATTCTCAAAGCTGTCTTTTAAAAATGCAGTGGTGTAAACAAAAAGCTTGCTTTTCACTTACCTGTGATTATTTAATGGATCAGTTACATATGACCTCATTAATGTAGACTCAGTTACAAAGTGTGATATGTTTTTTGTGCTACTAGAAAATGTACCAGGGCCATTTCTGAAACCCCTTCCAAATTGCAGTAACATGCAAAATGCTTTTCAATATCATTACTTAACATATGCAAAAGGAGACAATTCCAACATCAACTTAGAAGTCAACTTACAGCAATTATTCCTTTGGGCCTTTGCTACCCATTTTCTGAGGAATCCTTCTGAACGGCTTTTAGCAAATCTGTTTAATTAATCTACAGGACTAATTGGGCCTGTTATAAGACTGTAGTATATTAGCTCAAATAGCTGGTACATGTTCCACTTTTCTCATGTTGTCACTCTTCTGGTGTGTATCCATTTCTCCATTTCTTATTGTCATCTGTGGATAGCTCTTGGCTGTTTAGAATTTGTATCACTTTGTATGACTGTCAATTTGAAGACATTGTTTCCAACACTTTTTTAAGCATCAGTTAAAATTTTGTTTTCTAGCTGTATTGCTCCATTTCAGTCATAAATCTGCTTTCTGCTGTTTAGACAAGTTAGGATGGCCAAAACTGCGATGTTTTCTGTGAGAAGAAAACATTAATTGAACATATTTTGCAAAATTCCCCTAGCAAAATTGCTAATGCATGAAAAGTGATAAATAAAAATCACTGCAAAGCGGATGTTAACAGAAGCTGAATGGACTATTTTGCAAAACAAATACAAACTGGTTTTGCTTCAGCTTTCTGTAGAACTGAATGTGAATTTTTAAAGTTTGCTCACTTTTTTATGCTTTGCCTACGTATCTTGGCTTCTACAGGTACCTCAACTAGAAAGGAAAGTCCAGGAGAGCATACTTACACAAGCATGCTGGCAATGAAAGATAAAGAGGTACTTAAAGACTTTTTTTGCCTCAATCTTCTCTGATAACTGCTTGCCACACAGCCCTTGGATGTTTGGTTTGATAGGAGGGGACTGGGGAAACAATGTTCCTCCCACTATAAGTGAAGACCAGATTCTTGACCCCTGAGGAACCTAAACATTTGCAAGTCTATGAGTCCCAATGAGGTCTATCCCAAAGCCCTGAGGGAATTTGCAGATGTAGTTGCCAAGCCACTCTCAATGACATTTGAAAAGTCCTGGTAAACAGGTGAAGTCTCTGGTGACTGAAAAAAAGGCAACTTCACACCCATTTTTAAGTGTAAAAAGGATGACACCAGGAACTACTGACCTGACAGTCTGACTTCTTTGCTGGGACATACTGTGGAACAGAGCGGGGGCCTGATATGGGAGAAACAGCATGGCTTCACCAAGGGCAAATCCTGTGTGACCAAACTAGTGGCTTACTATGATGGTGTCACTTCATCAGTGGACAAGGGAAGAGCTAATGATGTAATCTATCTGGACTTCAGTAAGGCCTTTGACATGGTACCCCACAGCATCCTTCACTCCAAAATGGAAATATATGATTTGATGGGTAGACTGTTCAATGGATGAAGAACTGGCTGCAGGATCAAGTCCAGAGAGTAGTGGTCAATGGCTCAGTGTCTGGATGGAGATTGTTGGCGAGTGGTGTCCCCTAGGGGTCAGTGATGGGACTGATACTCTTTAATGTCTTCATCAATGACACTGCCAGTGGGATCAAGTGCTCCCTTCGCAAGTTTGCCCGTGGCACAAAGCTGTGGGGTACAGTTGACACACCAGAGGGACAAGATGCCATCCAGAGTGACCTAGACTGACTTGAGCAGTGGGCCCAGGTGAACCTCATGGGGTTCAACAAATTCAAATGCAAGACCTCGCACATGGGTCGAGGAAACCCTCACTACCAATACAAGTAGGGATGAAAGGATTGAGTGCAGCCCTGACAAAAAAGACCTGGGACTACTGATGGCAGGCTGGACGTGACCCAGCAATGTGTCCTTGCAGTCCAGAAAGCCAATCATATCAGGGGTTGCATCAAGAGAAGCATGGCCAGCAGGTTGAGGGAGGTGATTCTGCCCTTCTACTCTGGGCTGCACCTTGAGTATTGCATCCAGATGTGGAGTAGGGGAGAGACATGGACCTGCTAGAGCACATCCAGAGAAGGGCCACAAAAAGATTCACAGAATGGAATGCCTCTCCTGCAAGGACAGGCTGGGAGAGCTGGCACTGTTCAGCCTGGAGAAGAGAAAGCTGCAAGTGATCTGATAGAGGCCTTTCAGTATCTAAAGAAGAGCTACAGGAAAGAAGCTGTAGATCTTTAGCAGGGTCTGCGGTTACAGAACAAGGGGAAATGGCTTCAAGCTTAAAGTAGAGTAGAATTAGGTTGGATATAAGGATAAAGTCTGTTACAGTGAGGGTGGTGAGGTGCTGGAACAGGCTGCCCAGAGATGTAGTTGATGCCCTGTACCTGGAGACTTTCAAGACGAGGCTGGATAGGGCCCTGTGCAGCCTGATATAGCTGTGGATGTCCCTGTTCATTACAGGGCAGTTGGAGTAGATGACCTTTAAAGTTCCCTTCCAACTCTAAGGATTCTATGATTCTGTGTAGTCCAAATTGCTTTTCAGTTAAATGTATCTTCCCAGATTTATCTTATAGTTTTCTTAATCTCTTTAAAATATCCATCTTCCCTAGCTATAAGATGTTCCTCACTGCATAATATGTGCTTTGAACTGGAGTTTGGACAAGGTGACTGTGATAGTTCCTTCCAATCTTTGCTATCACTAAAGAATAATCTGTAACTGTGAAATTGAGGAGCAGAAAATTGTTATTTAGCTTTTGTAGTTACATTGCTCATTTAATACTTAATGTGTATACATGCATCCATCTCTGCTGTTTTTTTTTTTTGTTTATTTGTTTGTTTTTTTTTTATGAATCCTAAGCACACAAACCAAAGTAGGACATACTTTTAATTGCCCTGATCTATTTAGCAGATTTTAGCAAGTTTTTTCTCAGTTCAGTGTCTCAGCTCCCTTCAGAGAGTAGAAACCAGCATGTTCCAGGCAGAACCATCAGTCTTCCCATCCTTGTTTCCATGTTTCATGCATGTATTTGTTAGGAGGATCTACAGCACCCACTCAGGGCAATTGGGAAAGTCAGCCTGAATATTTTACCTGTTGCAACTGGTAAAAGGCTTGGAAAAAGTGGATACAGGTTATGCTAGTTGTTCATATTGTCAACTGGACAATTGAAGAAGCAACAATATAAGGAAAGTTTGTAGTTAGACTGGGTAGTCAGCCCAACCTCTGTCTTATTTTAGAATTTCACAAAGTGAAGAGTTGCCCCGACCTTTTCCTCAGTGTCTTTGACTCTGCCCCACACTGAACGCTTCACTGCAGCAGTCTGGCATTACAGCATCCATCAGCACCAATTCTGCCACTTCCTTCTGTGCGGTGGTTGGCAGCTGAAGGTGTTTTAGTAGTGAAAACTGAAAACACTCACTGTACGATGATAAAAAATAACAGCTGCTAGACCTGAGCATTTATATAAAATAGGAGCCTAATGTTTGCTTAAAAATCTTTTGTGTTCTCCTAGTGTTATTAGTAAAGATACTAAATTGCTGCTATCAGCCGATGAGCTTAATTCCTGTCCTCAATTTTTTTCCTAACACACTCCTGTAAATTTGCAAAAGTGATTTTTCTTAATAACATTTTGCTTTAAAAAAAAACAAGAAATATTGTATGTCAGTCCTCATCTGATGCAAATTGCTCCAGGTCCATTGACTTCATCAGAGCTATGATGATTTACACCAGATGGCCCACCATGTTTGATATTATTACATTAAGGTATTGGCATATGTATAATTTGCTTTGTACTTTATCGGTAGTATTTGCTTTCTATGAAATCCAGTGGACTTTTGCAATCTTTACTCATGGGAATAAAATCCATTCTATATGAGTAATTATACTCTGTGAATGATTAATAGTAAATAATGCAGCTAAAATGTATTTGGTGAAGTTTTTATAGGCTTAAGCCATATTTTAAGCAGATTTGTAATATTAGGGCGTCGTGATTATGTCTGGAGCGTTCTTCACGTAGGAAATCTGTATTTTCCCTTTTTTACAGAAACGTATACATGTAACTTGAAATGTGGTCTGAAATTTACTCTATCATAAACACAAGCTATGTAAAATCATAAATTTCACCTGCATTTCCTCTTAGACAAGAGGCTTTTTTTCATTAATAGACATATAACCATAGCAAGGTTGTCTTAGACTGTAGATAAGCTATTCTATATCTTATAGTGAAGGGAAATACAGTTAAATCACCTTCATAAATAGTCCATAGCTTTCCAAAGATGGGTTTTTGGTTTGGCACATTGACTTTGCATTTATGAGGCAAATGTACGAGAACATCTGGTTTGTTTTATCATTAATTCTGGGAATACCCATTAATAATGCATTTTTGGGAATTGTTTTTGTTATTCCTGGAGAGCGCTGTAATGAACAGTCCTATGCTTGTTCTATCGGGAGACAAATTTTGGTTTAGAGGCTATTTTGCAGACTTAATTATATTAGTTGCTATCTCCTTTTTATTGCCAGAAAGTGTGTATTATTAAAATGAATTGCTGAGAACGCTGCCAGTGGCCATTGTGGAAACCTAAACTTCCTAGTAGTTTAGAAAAGAGACATTTCGCCTTTTTCTGAAAATGGAATTCAGAGCTTTTTTTCCTGTACCTCTGGCCTGTATTCATACAATCTTAGGAAAAACACACTATTAGTAACACACACCTTTTCTGTTCCTCGTTATCAATCTAGCTATGAAACCATTATTAGTGGATAAACTGTCTGGCTGTTGGCAGGAAAATGAGACATCAAACACCCCAATCTTCTAGAATTCCTAGCTCTGGTGTAGTTGGATCAAGTAACTTTATAAACTGAAGCAAGATTTTCCCAGGTCACTTGGGCAAGCAGTGGTACATGTTGTCCTGTGCTTGAAGACCACACCTATGGCAGCTTGGCGTGGTTAAGCAGAATCTGGAGCTTCCATCAAATCCCTGAAGATGAAGGAGCTATGAAACTCAGCACTGGAAAAACTGCATTGTCTGGTGGTTAGGAGTAGAGTCAGTAAACAGAGAGTCTATTCCCAACTTTGGTCTGATGCCTGATCCATGCAAAGTGTCTCTGCTATATTTATAGCATCGCAATAATGAATCTAGTGTGAAGCTAATTAAAATCACATGCAATTCTTTCCCTTAACTTCCTGGGCGTCAGATCAGACCCCCACACACACACTGAGGATTTCTACCTCGTGTCTGCTGTGGGCTGAACACCACCCTTTCATCCTGTTCTCTTTCCACTTCCATTCTGTTTATTTACCTGAGAACGAGCCGTGCATATTTGCCAGCTGAGCAGACAGGGGCAGAGCACTGACTGCAGCAGAGGTCTGCATGAACCCATGGGAAACAGCAACACAACATGTGACCGAACTCCCAGCAGTGGTATCTGGGCTCAGAAACAGCAAGAAAAGCCAGATCCATAGTTAAAACATTTATTGGTTAAAGAAGCAGGATATTTTTTTTCATTACAAAACTGATATTTTAACCCCAGACACAGATCAGCAGTCATCTCTTTAGATCATTTTCCCAATAAAAGAGCTATATTTCTTCAATTGTTTATGCATTCTACCAGCCCAGCTATGTGTATGACATCACTTACTGCACTGACTTTATATTTTTCCAGGACCATGTATAAAAGCCTCTGAAGAGATCAGCAGCTGGGGAACATTTTGGATATCCAAATTCCTAATGACCCCAGAGTAGTATTCCCAAACCTCTTGGCAGTTCCAAATTTCATGCCAAAAGTTGCCGGCATCTGTCTTACATTTTGAACATTTGTCATCAATATTCTTATTTAATTTAAACATCCGCTTAGGGGGGTCACGTATTCTCGGTGAATAAAATTAGCTGCATGTAACCAATCTGTGAATTTGAGTTTAATCATAGAGCTCCGGTCTAGTTACAGATGTCTTTGTCCACGGACTGTAGTTTACTACCGAATGCCTTCCCCATTAGCTTTGGGATTATCAAGCAAGGATTTATACCGTGTAGAAACCTTTTTCCTTTCTAAATACATAACTGAATGCTCTCAGTGGGAGGATTAAATTCAGGCTCTCTGAAAGACCTACAGCTGGTTATCTCCTTCAGTACTGACTTTGCGAACCACACTAAGGTGAAGGGCAGGGCATGGGCTCGCTGCCTCAGGAACACAACACAGCTCAAATTGCCAATGAAAGTTGCATTTCAGTTCCCACTCCGTTGTCCTCCTGGGAGGAGGAACAAGGTTGCCACCACCTAATTTTCTGGGTCAGCTTATTACCTGCTCCCACCCTGTCAGCACAGTTGACTGAAGCTTTGGGGATGCTCTTGGAGTTCCTCTAGCTCTCCCCATTCGTTCTTACTTCTGCTGCTGCTTTTGCTTTGGTGCCTACTCACACTCTGCACAGGTGCAAGAAAAGAAAAAAGAATGAAATGAAAAATAGCTGTGTTGCCCCTCTCTTAGATGTCCTTGCTAGATGTGGTAATTGGGCCCTAACTCTTCAAATCTTTCTTTGTATAATAAACATCCTGCACAGATGTGATTCCCAGCTCTTCACATAGCAAAAGATAATTCATTCATTACCGCAGTTCATTTCAGCACAATTGTAGCTTTGATCTGATAGTAACGGCAGTGTGCTAGCAGTGCTTAAATACAAACATTTTAATTAATATTCTTATTTGTATCATATCAACATCCTCAAGGAAAAGGTTGAAACAAGTTCTGATATAAAGCCTCTGCTCCCCATCCTGGCATAAATTGTGCATATATATTTGTACAAAGTTTAGCCCATAACACATGCAAGCAATCATGAATTACGACCTATCTTACAGATGACACTGCAGCCCATAAACTAGAATTTCCCTCTGCCATCATTAGAGATAGAACCGACCTTCCTTAAGGAAGAAATTATTCATGCAACCGCTGGAGCTGATGTGTCCCCTCATCTACAGTACCCAGCAATAAGTGCACCAACTGGCATGCACAACTTGCTGATCTGGATGTGAAATCAGTAAGACTCGAGGTATCTTTGCCGTGATAATATATATAGTTCTTCTTTGAGAGACGTTATATTTTTTTGGTCACTGCGTTTCCCAGTGTAGCAGCACAATTATATTCTTCCTCAAGAAGTTCCGTGGCTTCAGATGGCTCTCAGTAGCACTGTGAAGGCCCAGTGCATCAAGCTGAGTCCAACTAACACATTGAACACTTGCTGTATATTTTTTCCAATTTCTTTGTATTTAAAAACAATGCACCTTTTCTTTGTATTTTCTTTCAAACAGTTTTGAAATACTGAAAAGAGGTAAATACGTGAATCTTAATTTTAGGGGATTGCGCTGAATAATGCCTGGAATTAATTAAGGTTTTTGTTGTGATAGTAACTTCATACAGAAGTAGAAATCAAGGGTCATGAAAATTGCAGAGTCCACGCGGAGCCAAATGATTGATGTGTGTGACTGATGTGTGAATTATGCAGCTAACTAATCCTCCTTCAGGTAAGCCTGAGCTGTCTTCCAAGGCACATGCTCTTCAGCTATTCATTAATGTCACCAGACCAAATTCTTGCAGTGCTTGTACTCGTTACAGTGGATTTAATTCTGTTGTGGCCTTTGCGCTATCGTACCAAAAACCTCAGAGGAGTGAGTTGCTCAGAGCAGCAGGCAGAGACCTAGAGGCCAGAGGAATACATGTTGTACTTCTCTTCCTCAGTCAGCATTCTCTGACAGCTGCATGGCACCTCTCACATCCAGGCACTGCTGGGTGCCCAAACCAGGTTCTTCATTTCCCACCAGCATTTCCCTGTTCCATGCTCAGGCACTGACTCACCCCACCCATTCATTCCTTCTCTCTTGTCCCAGCCAATGGACCACACAGACATTCCACCTCCTCGGAGGTGGGGTTTTGCAGCACAAATTCCTGTCTGCTCAACTGGACATAGCCCAGACTTTTATCCCTTCTGTGGTACTTTTGGGCACCTCTGTTTCCTCTTCAAGCTGTTCCACTTCCGATCAATTTATTAAATATTCATTAGCATAAAGCCTGGATCCTGCTGCCATTTCTATTCTATCTCCCTGCTGAGATGGAAACCAGTCCCATTTTTGATTTTTTGCTCTCTTGCCTCCTCCAGCCTCACCTGACTGCTACTCAAAAATAAGAATTGAAACTCAAGATGGATTTGATGATGTCTCCAGGCTTCAGGGTGGGAACACAATTTCTATTACTACATATTAAAGGCACTGTTACTGTTTTTGAGGTTGGAAGAAAGGAAATGTCTCAAGAATTGGTTTTCCCTCTGTGACTCTCCAGAAGGGATGGATGTCATCTAGATATTTTTCCAAAGGATAAGGATTCATCTACATCTTTCTCTGTTTTTTCTGTCCTCTTAAGTATGTATTGGAGCTGGGATTTGAGGCCCCTCATGCTGCTGAAGACAGCTTGAGCCACAGTGAGGAGACATCAGTGGCAAGTGCAGCAGGCAGGAGCCACAATGCCTCACTCCTGCCTGCTGGCCCCAGTGCCTTCCCTGTTCCCTGCTTTGGCCATGATGGGAGCATGAGGAACCAGGAGAAACAGTGCCCATCTTTTGCTATCTCTGCGTGGAGTTGAATAATCATCAGATTTCCAGAGGATCTGTAACAGGAGTGGTCAACAAAGGTGTGTGCAATCTTTCTTTAGTTATTTTACAGAATTTTGGACAAGAAGCAGAAACGTGGTGAAGCAGGAATTGCTAAAAATCAAAGCAAAGTCCCAGAGGCCCTTGGGCAAAGGAAGCTGTGAGCATCAATGGGGTGCATGTGAGCCAGTGCGACTCAGGAAACCTTCAAGACCCAAGGCTGGAGACATGCCCCATCATACTAGCACACCAGGGAGATTTGCAGCTTTGCTTTAAAGCCACCTATTCAATCTGTCTCATCCAGACGTTCTGAGCTTTCTCCTATTTATCAAATTTAACATTTGGTTAATTGTTTTGTTCTGTAATTAAAACTGCTTTAGGGATTGGAGACCTTCTGTTATGCTGGCATCACAAAATGTCTGGAGCAGCTTCACTGCAAACCTCTCGCCAGCCCAAGTCCCACGTCAGCATTCAGTGGGGAGCTGAAGAGCTGGATATGTTTCTGCTGTCTCCATGCTTAGCTCATTGTCTAGATTTATGTCAGTTAAGAAAAGCTGGGATAATTTAAAAAGCTGGAAAACACTGTCAGCTGTTTTGAAAGAGCCCAGTGGACTGGGGGATTGGTACTTGTGGGGTTTGTGGTCTGGTCAGGACCCCTATCAACTTTAAAGTCATTCTCATGGTTGCTAGGACAGCACTGAACTTCCAGAGATTTTTCAGGCAAACTCAGTAGTCTTTCTATTCCTGCCAAAAACTAGTCTCAGAAATATTATCTTCTGTCTCTCAGCCGTTGACTTTCCTTTTAAAGCTTCTAGACCAAAAATATATCCATTTTTATTAGCTGTAAAAGTGACTTGGACAAGCAAACTCCAAGAACACTTTGGATGCCCCTAGCTAAGGAAGGTATTTGGCTCTGCATGGATTCTGTAATCCTTCTGAAATCAATTATTTTTTCTCTAATCTCCACTAAGGATCCTGTAGCCAGAGCACTGTATAACATCTCCAAATCTTAGTAACATCCCCAAAACAAGTACCTGGGTTCTCAGATGAGGCAAGGAACAAACACAGGTATCCATGGAACTGACAGCGTTGCCTGGGAAAATCCTGTCCCTATGAGTGGAACGTTCTAAGGGAAAGGAGGTGCCCCAGACCACTTGCCCGTGTCCTGCAGTGTCTCCTGCATAGAATTTTCAACTTTCCTCTGAAAGTCAGCTGAGAAGTCATTTGGACCTCAGTCTGTGGTCATTCCTTTCTTTCAAAGTACAGCTGCTCCTTCTGCTGTCCCCAGGTAATGCTTTAAGGAAGGAGCCAAGTTCTGGAGGGAATGCCTTCTGTCACTGGCAGAGCAAAATGAGCAGGGAGAGACTGGCAGGGAGGCTACAGGAATGTCCTGTTGTCTGCAGGTTGTTGTGCACCTCAGCATGAGTAAGAGTCCCCCCTACAGCTCAGCAGTGCTGTGCAGATGCCCCTCAGCAAACCTTTAGCCCCAGGGAAATGAAGCAGTCTAAAATGTCAGTGCCTGGTAGGCTATAAGGTTGCTGAAGAAAACTCAGCAAATTTCAACTTTGATTTTAGGTATTTAGCTTGGTATACGATCAGAATATGTCACATTCCCTGTTGGAGATACTCTCTTTAAGATTAAATTCCTCAATCTGTCTCTCCTTTTCTGAAAACAGGAGCCATAGTTCTTGAGCTGTCTGATTTGTAGGAACTTCACATGTAGAGAAATGCAAGTGTGATGTATGCATATGATAATAAAGTGCTTCACGTGACTGTTACTCTTGGAAGTTTACAATCACAGAGTGAAGTGCAAAGGCAGAGTGATGTAATTTTCACATAGATCTATCTTACAAAACATGACATGAGTTTCCATGTCACAGATTAAGTTATTAGTAGATAAACCAGTGCATTAAGTAAGGGGAAATAGCTAATTGTGTGTGAGATCTGGAGAAAGCATTGCAGCCAAGGGTTGTGTGATTTGTCTTGTCACTCCTCATATATTTAGTTAGTTACGAGAGGTTTTGTTGCCTGTCTGAAGCTACTTGAGAGCAAGCTTTGCGAAGAGGCTCTGTAGATGAGATATGAGCAAGTGGAGATGGTGGACAGTCAGACCACAGAAGTTATAACAGAAGTTATACCAGGACACACAGAAGTGACCAAATGAGAAAAGGATCACAGTCAGCTGTGTTAAAGTTTCAGATAAGATGAGGATGATGAGGCAAGAGGTAAGATCCAGGCTTCCCTGACAGACAGTCCCAGGTAGCAGTGCACAGGAGTTGGAAATAAAGCTTGTGCCTGCAAGCAGAGCTGTCAGTGCTCTTTGAGAGGAAAAAGTGATGAGCTGATAACTGCAGAATCAAGTGAAGAGCTTTTTGAGCCTTTTTTTTTTTTTTTAGTTTTTTTTTTTTTTTTTTTTTTTTTTTTTAAAGCATAGGAATTAGCTCTCCCCACTCTGTTCTGAAGGAAGAGAAGAATGTGAAAATGACAAAGAAAAATAAAACCCCTATTTTGTCTGTTTTGAAGAAAGGCTCCAAGTGTGCCTTAAAATCTCCCCCCTGAGCTGCTGTTGTATCCTCATGGCCAGCTCCCTGCCCTGGCTGGTTTCAGTCTGCCAAAGCTTCCCAGCTCCTGGTTTCACTGAGCTTCCTCAGCATGACTCAACGTGAGCTCTGCTGCAGTTCTGCTGCTGTTTGTCCTTGTGGCTAAGAGCTCCTGGCAAATTAAAAGGCTTCCTGCTGAAGGCTTCACACTGATGTATCTCAGCCTCCTCTGAATAGAATTTATTTTTTTTTCTACATTACCAGATTATTATTTTTCAAGGCTATCCGGTGGGTGATTCAGGGAGTTGATTGTCAGGCCATTCATGTATTTTCTTTTAGATCTGATCCTCGCCAAGATCGCAATAGTTAATCTCTGTTATTATCCATAGAAGTACTCAGATGATTTTGTTTAGTCACATCAATCAATGATTATTTCAAGTTGTCATGACTTTTCTCCAGACAACCAGAAAAACTTAAAAAAAAAAAGCAAAACTATTATTCGGTTTTCATTAGGGAAGTAAGCCTGTAAAAAGCAGAATTTTTAATGGATAATTGGTGGAGGTTTAAGAAAGCATTCCAAATGGATTTTATGATCAGGTGCTTCTTTATAGCCTTTATATTCACTGAGGGTAACAGATTCAATTTGAAGGGGGATGTGAAGGTCACTGCAACGTTGAACTGCTCTGGAATGAAGGACTGACACAAAGGTTCAGCCATAAAATGGCAGCTACAATTTACAGAAATTCTTTTAGGCAGCATGGTTTACTACGAGCCATGAATGAAACAGTTTCTATCCATTCCTCGGCAAAGCTGGAGGCAATATCCTAGAGATGGTTTATAAAAGGCAATTACGATTTTTCTTGGAAATTTTTGATTCCAACTTTGCAAACCTTTGAGGCAATCATAGAAGTCTGACCTAATGGAAGCTGAATAGTGCTCATTCTCTGAGATCTGAAGTAAGCTTTGCACTCTGCATAGTTGTTCATAAACTGGTGGAGAATGGTGTAGATCCACATACTTCGGGATCTGTCTTTCACTCTTTCTCTTATGTGTAAACAGCCTCATAAACTAATGAACAGAGATCTCAGTTTCACAGCACAGATAGAAATGGAGGGGAGATGAGATGAAGTTGTATAACAATTGCATCTTGAGCCTCATTGTATTATTATTTGGTATATCAGAAGCAGAACTGGAGCACTTTGTATTGGCTAAGAATCTGGATGGGGCGGGCAGTCGATTTCAGCACAAAAGAAGGAACATCGTGCTTAGCAATTTGGGCTAAACCTGTGCCCATGGGGAGGAGGTCTACTGCGTTAGCAAGGGCTGCTGGGTGGTGAACTGAGAGGGGCCTGGATAAATGTAGGAGATGCTTCATAATTTCTAAGGTATGGGATGAGCTGCTGCCCAAAGGCCAGCTGGTATGGCAAGTACACCCTCTTCAGGAAAGAGTTTCTCTCCTGCCAACTCCTTACCGCTCAAGCATTGTGCTATTCTTGTTTTGCTCACATCTCAGTACAGCACTCATCCCTCTGGTACCTGAGCAAACAGGCTGAGAGAAGACACTTGCTTCTGCCCGATAAACCATCTTCTGCTTGGGACTGTTACACTGCCCTGACTGCCACTCTGCAGGAACAGTGGAGTGCCTGGAGCAAGACCCCGGGCTGTAAAAAGTAGCAGCAGAAATGTCCATGGTCTATCCAGACCAAGCCCATGAAGGAAAACTTAACGAGGATAGCTTATAAATGGTTTTACTTTTACTAAATTTGATACCCATGACTTTCAACTGGTTAGAAATAATTACTTACATACCCTTACTTACATGCCAACTCACTGATTGTTTAAGACCAGAAACAAATAATTCTGGTACATATAACAATTAATAGCCTTTTAATAGCCTTCAGTGCTGGTTTTCAGGAAATAATGTCTTACTATTAACATTCCTGTAAAACCATTAGTCCTAAATGCATGTAATTGATGGCAGTACTAATGTTTGTAAAATGAACTGAGGCTGATTTATAAGACTGATAATAAAATAGTTCAGTAAATGGCTTTGATCTAATAGCTGTGAAAGAAGTACACACACCTAAAAGATTATCCTTGCAGATATCCGTGTTCCTTTCAACTTTTACTAGCTTCAGACACAAAGATTTGGAAGGGAAGAATCCCAGCTAAATATTTATTGATGGGGATGACCACTGATCAGTTACACTCTATTCTCCTTCCAAATACGAACATCCAGTAGTACATTGACTCCTCTGCCCATTTTCAGTGCTACTTTATTTCTTGCTATTGAGTGAGATGAAAGAACATAAACACCTTGCCTGTTTTTTTAATTAACAGAACTGATCAAAGGCTTTACTTACTCTGCATGCACTGAAGTCTAGCAAACTAGCTGTGCCAGCGTGATCTTTCCCCTATAAAGCAGTACTTATACCCACAATATTATCCATGATAAATCCTCAGTTGTTTTGCTCTGTTGCATCTATTCATTTCATCAGGTTTTATTTCCTCCTTCCTTATGTAAATTGAAATTTAAAAAGAAAAATCAAATCACTCAGTATTTACTCAGGGTTTCTGTAGTGCTGAAACAGTTTATTTTGTTAACTAAATAAATACTTCCAAGTACTTGCAGTCATGCTTAATAAAATCAGAAGATTACATTCATAAACTTAGTGAGAAGTAATATTCTTCCCATGTATGTTTCACTATTTACACTGATTACCAAGAGTCTGAATTCTAGGACCAGGCCTTGACAGCACACTGTAAGGTTTTATAGGCTGGTTTTCTTAAACCCTCTCCATGAAGAAATTTTACTTTGCATAAAAACACAGCTTCTTTTTGTAGCTCTTCAGTATGCTGATTGTGTTGGCACCTTCCTCACTCACTTTCTGCCACAGATTTTCATTCTCAGTCAGGCAATGTGTTACTAATTCTGCGTGGAAAAGGCTGAAGAGAAGAGTTCCTCCTCTGTGTAGTTCCTAATCCAGTAGGTAGGACACCAACATGGAGACTGGGAGACCTCAGATCTGCCTCCTGCGCTGAATTAAGCAGCATGAGGTTGGGAATTTGGATCTCTCACAAGACATATGCATGCCATTAACAACTGAGCTGGAGAGGATGAGCAGAGGGAAGGGAGAACTTGACAGCACTGCATGCTTCATTGCTCCTGTTGGAAAAGTTGATATCAACAATCTTCCCTCCCCCAATAAAGCCAGGACATCCCCTTTTCCCTTCCCTTCCCTTCCCTTCCCTTCCCTTCCCTTCCCTTCCCTTCCCTTCCCTTCCCTTCCCTTCCCTTCCTTCCCTTCCCTTCCCTTCCCTTCCCTTCCCTTCCCTTCCCTTCCCTTCCCTTCCCTTCCCTTCCCTTCCCTTCCCTTCCCTTCCCTTCCCTTCCCTTCCCTTCCCTTCCCTTCCCTTCCCTTCCCTTCCCTTCCCTTGGTCCTTCCCTTCCCTTCCCTTGGTCCTTCCCTTCCCTTCCCTTCCCTTCCCTTCCCTTCCCTTCCCTTCCCTTCCCTTCCCTTCCCTTCCCTTCCCTTCCCTTCCCTTCCCTTCCCTTCCCTTCCCTTCCCTTGGTCCTTCCCTTCCCTTGGTCCTTCCCTTCCCTTCCCTTCCCTTCCTTCCCTTCCCTTCCCTTCCCTTCCCTTCCCTTCCCTTCCCTTCCCTTCCCTTCCCTTCCCTTCCCTTGGTCCTTCCCTTCCCTTGGTCCTTCCCTTCCCTTCCCTTCCCTTCCCTTCCCTTCCCTTCCCTTCCCTTCCCTTCCCTTCCCTTCCCTTCCCTTCCCTTCCCTTCCCTTCCCTTCCCTTCCCTTCCCTTCCCTTCCCTTCCCTTCCCTTCCCTTCCCTTCCCTTCCCTTCCCTTCCCTTCCCTTCCCTTCCCTTGTTCCTTCCCTTCCCTTCCCTTCCCTTCCCTTCCCTTCCCTTGGTCCTTCCCTTCCCTTCCCTTGGTCCTTCCCTTCCCTTCGTCCTTCCCTTCCCTTCCCTTCCCTTCCCTTCCCTTCCCTTCCCTTCCCTTCCCTTCCCTTCCCTTCCCTTCCCTTCCCTTCCCTTCCCTTCCCTTCCCTTCCCTTCCCTTCCCTTCCCTTCCCTTGGTCCTTCCCTTCCCTTCGTCCTTCCCTTCCCTTCCCTTCCCTTCCCTTCCCTTCCCTTCCCTTCCCTTCCCTTCCCTTCCCTTCCCTTCCCTTCCCTTCCCTTCCCTTCCCTTCCCTTCCCTTCCCTTCCCTTGGTCCTTCCCTTCCCTTGGTCCTTCCCTTCCCTTCGTCCTTCCCTTCCCTTCCCTTCCCTTCCCTTCCCTTCCCTTCCCTTCCCTTCCCTTCCCTTCCCTTCCCTTCCCTTCCCTTCCCTTCCCTTCCCTTCCCTTCCCTTCCCTTCCCTTCCCTTCCCTTCCCTTCCCTTCCCTTCCCTTCCCTTCCCTTCCCTTCCCTTCCCTTCCCTTCCCTTCCCTTCCCTTCCCTTCCCTTCCCTTCCCTTCCCTTCCCTTCCCTTCCCTTGGTCCTTCCCTTCCCTTGGTCCTTCCCTTGGTCCTTCCCTTGGTCCTTCCCTTCCCTTGGTCCTTCCCTTGGTCCTTCCCTTCCCTTCCCTTCCCTTCCCTTCCCTTCCCTTCCCTTCCCTTCCCTTCCCTTCCCTTCCCTTCCCTTCCCTTCCCTTCCCTTCCCTTCCCTTCCCTTCCCTTCCCTTCCCTTCCCTTCCCTTCCCTTCCCTTCCCTTCCCTTCCCTTCCCTTCCCTTCCCTTCCCTTCCCTTCCCTTCCCTTCCCTTCCCTTCCCTTGGTCCTTCCCTTCCCTTGGTCCTTCCCTTGGTCCTTCCCTTGGTCCTTCCCTTCCCTTGGTCCTTCCCTTGGTCCTTCCCTTCCCTTCCCTTCCCTTCCCTTCCCTTCCCTTCCCTTCCCTTCCCTTCCCTTCCCTTCCCTTCCCTTCCCTTCCCTTCCCTTCCCTTCCCTTCCCTTCCCTTCCCTTCCCTTCCCTTCCCTTCCCTTCCCTTCCCTTCCCTTCCCTTCCCTTCCCTTCCCTTCCCTTCCCTTCCCTTCCCTTCCCTTCCCTTCCCTTCCCTTCCCTTCCCTTCCCTTCCCTCATTTTCCTTTAATCATATTTCTTTCACTTTCCTTTTATTTTCTTTACCTTGCCTTGCCTTGCCTTCCCTTCCCTTCTCTCTCTCTTTCCCTCTCTACCTTGAACTTATGAATTAATCAAATCTAAAGAACAGATGTCTTTTTTTCAGAAAGTGAGCTCTTACGAACTCAAAAATAGTAATTGTCCTACTACATGGGCAGTCTTATTAATTTAGTAGCTTTGCTGAGAAATTAGAAAGTAGGCCTGTATTTATTCACCTGAATGAATCAATTATTGAAAAAACTGGAATTACTTCATTTTAATAACATAACTTTACAGTTATGTAGCATGGTATCAGCCCTCAGGATTCCTGTGGGTAGCAGGCATATACCACAGTGCAGGTTGTATTAACTGCTGATTGCTTTCTTCTGCTCTGACTGAAAATATTTCTAACAAGAATCCAAATCCATTTTATTGCACAGTGAAATTGCTGTTCACCATACAAAAATACACTGAAATTTTCTCAAAAAAAAAAAAAACCCTTTGGATTTGTCATCACTGTTTGAGTGATGATACCGGGAAGAATACTTCATGGTCGAGGTGACTCCAGCCAGGAGGAGGGCTGAGTAAACTCTGCAGGCCACTCTCAGCCTGGATATTTGCTGTGTGCAAGGCTCCACAGTCATTAATAACGTATTTGTGCACGATGGAATCGCCCACCCGTATAACAACGCTGTGGACCAGGCCTGCATTTCTGTCAAATTAGCCAGAGCAGAGGCCACGGTGTTTGTGCAGGCTGCGTGCTGGCTGCTGGCCTGCCGCCAGCTGCGGGAAGACAAGGCTGCGCTGCAGCTGGCACCGGCTCCCAGCAGCCGCAGCACACAGCATCTGATCTGGCCCCCACGCTGCCGAGATGAAGGCACCCTTTCTGCAATTTCTGAACAACTCTGACTGACAAAATGAGTTTCTGTTGGTTGAGCTCTTGGACTCATGTGCCCTCGGAAGTGTCAGTCTGGTTGGAGGGCCCTTGGCGCTGGGGCTTTGCAGTGAGACTATAGGGCTGTGGCGGTGGGGCAGATGCTCAGACCTGTTCTTGGAACCTGGGATCGTGCCTACAGCAAGGCGTGCTGCTTCCTTCCAGCTTTTACATCTCCCTGTTTTCTCTTGGAAGTGGGAGCCTTGCCATCAATCTAAGCTGTATAATGGTAAAGTCATTAAAGTTGTTGAGGGCCTTGAGTCTTGAATGGCACAGAATATGGCAGTGCAAATTCATCTGAGAAAAGGCACATGTGTGGTTAAAAACAAGTAAGCCAAACAAAGAGCAAGAAGCTATTTCTCTAAAGAAAAATCTAATAAGTTTTAACTTCGTATCAGTGACCTTGCCATACCCTATGCATTCTTAGTGACAGGGTAAAGTGCTGTGCAATGCCTCTCCATGAAGGATTTTTATTTTCTCTTCATTAGTTACTTTGGTGGGGAAGGGCTACTGCTCTTAAGATTTACTCTTACTTAAATCTGAGTGATAAAATCCAACATTTTCTGCTGGAACCGTTCTGTATACAACCTGTCCATTAGTCACCTAATACATTTTTTATCACTTCATAGTTCATTTTCTTCCCTTGACCTTTGAGGATTTGCAAGGAATTCTAAAACCCATTAGTATCTATGAACACTCACAGTAAATCCATAAATGATTGCTTAATGGTCATTGCTAATCAGAATTAAGCAATCTTGGCCTAGCTAGAGCTTTTGTATAGTATTATTTTTTTCTATAGTGCACACATTTTTTCCTTACTTATTTGCAGTAATTATTTTAAGTATCAGATGATAGCATAAATGTGTATTTCTGCAAAAAGGCCAATAAAATACTATACGTATCAAGTGCTGAAGCCACAAATGCACTTAATGGAGGACTGCAATTTTACAAATGATAGGGGGACTATATATGAGCATCACAGGGAGCTTACATAACTTTGATAGGGAAGGATGCAGGATCTCAAAGCAACAGATAATAGCTAGAGTAGTAAAAGATGAACTTCAAACGGTTTGATTTCATGCAGATAAACCTCCTAGTGTTTGGATGTTTATCTGCAGTTTATCTAATCTGGACAGTTTAAAGGCTGTTGGAAGTCTTGTACGAGTTCACAAATTCTCTGTGAACCTTCTCTTCCAGGTAAGCTAGAAAAGAAGTTAGAATACATACACTTGCAGTATTTTGGCATTTTTGCTTTTATTGCTTGCTACAACCATGAAGTGCAGAGGTGATAGCAAATTTAAAGTACTGGACCAAACACAGTCCCATCAGATCTCTCCTTTGACGGACACTGTGCAAACATAAAGGCACAGATTTGACTACCTAAGTGAACATATCATCTACAGAGGAAATGAGGGAGGGCTACACTGAACAAATAGAGTGGATAGGTGTTGATTTACAAATGGTCTGCAGTTCTCCCTTTATATTTGCAGTAAAGTCAAGATTTATTAATTTTAATTATTTTTTAAAGATTAAACTCAAGCAGAAGGTGTGAATGAGGCAATACCCTGAGACAGCTGCAAGACTCTTGATAATTTCTACAGATGCTTCGTTATCCTTTCACTTTATGACAGCATACTTATGCACGTGAAATATGTACACTGAAACACCCAAACACTGAGCTGTTTAGGTGCAAACTGTTTTTAATAGGAGTATCTACAATACCTGTTTAACCTGCCCAAGCAGAAGAGTGAAAATAAGCTAGTGTTGAGAATTTATTACTAGACTCAGAATTGCTGGTTGCTCTTTGTATCCCCATAGCATGGTATCATGTGAGCAAGGGAGATTCTCAGCGCTGTTTTGAAGACGTTATCTTTCCAATTCTAATGACTGCAGAGGTACAAATGCCAAAAAGCAGAGATTTAATTAAAAACAAACAAACAAACAACAAAAAATCAGCTCTTATTATTTTTAAAAATTGGAGTTCTTCAAGCCAAATGCTAATTTTCAAGGTTTGATTCATGACTGTGAATGTCTGACAATGGAAGCATTGGCTTTATTCATAGGGAGATTGTAAAGCTGTAAATAGATTCTGTTTAGTTTCTGTTTTTATATTGCATTTCTGTTGTATGCCAAATAATCTCTGCTTTTATTCAAGAAAGATGATATTGGGAGATAGAAACAGATAAATTGAGGTTATCTGCTGTTAAGTGTCTTGGAGGAAAGGCAACTGAATTCAGCATAAGAATTGCTTGAGCCAGAAGCTAATGTCATGGTCTAAACATGTGAGACTGCTGACTTTTTGGCTGCCTTGCTCAGTGTCTTTGCCTTCCATTGTGTTCTGCACTAGGTTTGGGGGGGCAGTGATTGCTGTGTTGCTGGGACTGTTGCGTTCTACCATCATCTTGCTGCTGACAGGTGACAGGATGAGGGGAAATGGCCTCAAGTTGTGCTAAGGTAAGTTTAGGTTGGATATCAGGAAAAACCTATTTACATAAAGGGTTGTTAAGCACTGGAATAGGCTCCCCAGGGAGGTGGTTGAGTCACCATCCCTGAATGTGTTTAAAGACCACTTGGATGTGGTGCTCAGGGACAAGATTTAGCAGAGGGTTGTTAGAGTTTGGGTAGAATAGTTAGATTGTGGTTGGACTTGATGATCTTGAAGATCTTTTCCAACCTGAGAAATTCTATGATTCTATGATCATTTACCTCCAGATTCCTCAACCAAAGGCCAGTGAGATCCAGTGAGAGCCTTCTACCAGTCTCTGTAATGTTGGGACAGCTTGTTTGTCCCACTGGCCTGAGGCTGGATTCTGCTCTGTTAAGCCATTCTAAGGAATGTGTCTCTTACTGTAAGTTTCAAAAACAGACATTTCCAAACTTTATGTATGTATAATTTAACAGTATGAAAGGCACGTGCTGTTAGATGAGCACCTACATTTGCCTAAGTTAATCAGCTAGCCAGCAACCTTAAGCTAGATTGCTTTCTCCAATTATCGTACCTGTTCGGTCTTTCTTCTCTGTTTATGTGATGAAGGAGGGCCCTTGCTTTCAGATTTATTTTGCATAGGATTCCTGTCCTTGTTATCGTGCACTGTATTGCCATCGAGTTTGACTTGAGGATCTGAACTGACTGCAAACCAAAGTCAGTGAGGTCCCTTGGAAAGCAGCAATGCAGTCCCTTGGAAAGCAGCAACAAAATAAACGCCTCATTAAGGTCACGGTCTCCAAGGTGCAAGGCAGCACAGGAAAAGTAGCACCTTGAAGGCCCTTAGCAAGGAGCAGCAGGGGAAAATATTTTGTGCTTTAGCTGATTGATTTTGTTTCAAGAGACCGTAGCAGAAACAAACAGAATAATTGAGGAAATTGCAATAATAAAGTCTTTGCTGAAATGGTATTTAAATACTGACAGCTGATGAAATGAATCCAGAAACACGCATAAAACAAGAAAGGGAGAAAAAGAAAAACATGTTCTTGTTCATGAACATTGAGCAATTTGGACCAACGACAGCCTCTATTTGGCTTTATTTCAGCAGGAAATTTTTTGGTAAATCATAAATTCTTTCCCAAAATATACAATGCACTAGTTTAAAAGCCATCAATCATTTGTTTAGAAGCTGAGGACGAGTTTGTGGAGACGTCTGTCTCATTTTCAAGTGGCTAGTTAAAGATACAAGTGGGACTCTCGCCTGTAGGGTGAACTCCATACCTCTGTCCAGCCCCCATTATGGCTAGCTGGATGCCCAAGGAGGAGTGCAATGTGCTGGTGCTGACAGGAGCACCTTGCCTTGCCTTGAGCCACATGTTTGGTTACAGGCTGTTCTGAGCTCCTGGGATATACTTTGGATGTACCTGCATCTGGCCTGTTGTTGTGCCAGATGTGCTTTGAGTCAAACACTGCGTGTTCAGCTTCTGTAAGCACCCTCAGGAATGTATAGGGAACGCATTTCAGGGAAGTCAGTGCAGTTTTTCCCAGGTATAAAGTTCACAAGCATAGTGCTCTTAGGGTAAGAAAGGAGGTGGCTCAGGGATGGTAGAGAAGGGTCCAGAGAATTGCTCATGATATCCTCAGAGGTTCTAGAAGAATGTGTTCCTGATGTAAAAATTACTCCCTGAAGCAAAAGCTGCTGCCAGTCTGTATCCAACATCAAACTGCCAAATTGGTCTCTGCCTTCCATACCCACAAATATAAAGAAACATTTACATGTTTTTCTTTTTGTGTGTGTGTTGTTTTTCACATCTGATAATTATGCTAAATTAAAGATGAGAGCTTTCATCTTTGTATACAGCAGATTTTGCTATAAAACTGTTGGCAAGAGCGGAACCAGAAAATAAAAAACAAAATATCTTAAAATAGTGAGGCAGCAGCAGCAAAGGAGTAGAACAGACTATCTATTGGCAAAAAAAAAAAAAAGAAAAAGAAAAAAAGAAAAAGCAGAAACTTCCTACCTAATAAAAGGAAGCAATATTTGAAGCATATGCCCACAAAGATCAAACAATTGTTATGTCAATATTTCTGAAAAAGGAGATACCTTTTTTTTTAAAAAAAAAAATTCCTTATGTTAAGTTATTTGAACCCCAGTCTAGAAGATTTTGGAATTACTTTGGATTTTCACCAGTTTGACAAGATCAGAGCCTTGTCTTGTTTAAATAAATGATTTAAAACCATATTCCCTAACGGCTCAGCCTCCACCAGATACCATTGTTGAAAGGCTGGTCCCTTTGTTTGTTTGCCAGGAATATGACTGTGTTCATGCACTTTCTTTTTGAAGCCTTACTATTGGTGTACAAGAATCTGTTTGTCCTGTCAGGTCTTCGGCCAGTTCTGAATTTGAAGTCTTCTGCTTCAGATCTGATGAGGCCGTTCCATTCTGCGCAGTTCTATCTCAAGGTCTAGCACGGGTAGTCCCACAAATAATCCACAGATGTTATCTTGCACCAGCCCTAGCTGGAGCTTTTGATCATGTCTCAAATAGCCACGGTAGGAGATTTCTATGCATTTTCTGCTTGCTATAATTCTGGATCTCTTCTCTTAACTTCTGGATCCACCAGTCCTGCTCAAGGTACATTCCCATCTCAGGAAATTGCATTCATGAACAGAGCAGTCAGGCTCAGGGCTGCCTGTGAAGTATTCCCAAATACCTGGAGTTGAACGTTTCTGTGTGAGTGCTTATGGATCCTAGTCTGACTGACTGCATCTTTTAATTGCAGTTAATGGATCTACCTGCACATACTTTTAATACTGACCTTTTCCAGGAGAGATATATCAATTCCCTAGTGGAATTTTCTCACTTCTCCGCTTTAAGAATATAACTCTCATGGAGAATTTCATAATACTCTCTTAAGTGAAAATTGATGCTCACATTACTATAACATAAATCAACAGAATGATAGTTTCAGGACAATCATATGCAAGAGGTAATAGTATCAATATCTCACTGAGTGATTTTTGAGCAATTACGCTTTGAAACTGCAATTTATACCTAATTATAATCTCTTCTGCAATGATGCAAAGTCCGCGAGACTTTTCCCCTACATGCAAATAAACTTTTATGTGCAGTGTCCTAAGCCAAAGGCTGAACTCAGAGACACAAGTTTTCTGAGTAACTCCAGGTGAATGATGGCAGCACAGGAATGGTATTTTATTCAAGGTTAACTCTGCTATTATGGAAGTCCTGCTTATGTAGCGTATTTTTCCCACTGAAATGATGTATTACAGATAGTTGAAAGATTTAGTGTTTTAATGTATCTTAAATAATTGAGATATCTTAAATAATTTTGCCTGTCTGTCCTTTTTTTCTCTTAAAGAGCTTGTAGACGACAATCCTGTTCATATAAATGAGACATATTGTTTTCTTATTCATCCTGCTGCAGCAAATTTGTATTTTTTTCCTGTAAGTTTGGCTCACCATTTTCTTCACTGACCAACATATATCCTAAATTATCTGCTACAGCTTGCATTGATCTTTCCTCAGCAGTGGTGGGAAAATATTACTTACTGTTTCTATTTGTTTGTTTGTTATACATCCTATAATCCTACCTGTTGTTTTGTGGATTGCAAGTGGTAAATGATCCTAGACATTCATTGTCACTTATCTCAACACAAAGTTATTTTCTACGTTTCTGGTTGTTGCTTGTTTGTTTTTCAAATTTCAGTAAAAATCTTCCTAAAATTTTTACACACTGTGTAGCAGGCTCAAGGATGTTTTGTGTAACTAACATAATTTGTCCTATCTGAGTTGGATGTGCTCTTGTCAGAAGAACTATATGACAGAAGAGGAACCATCACACTGGTTAAAAGAAGACAGCAGACTGCGCAGTATGAGATGCTTTGGCCCTTAAATGTCTGCAGTGAGGCTGGAAGTGGGAATCAAATCACTGGGAGGACAAATCTGACAAAGATTAGACCATGTTAGCCCATGTTGGCCAACATCTATGAAGGAGAACTTGAGGATGTTTGACTTGACTCAAGAATTGTAGAATTTTGTATGAATGGTGGAAGGATTGGAATATCATAATGGTGTGTCTGCCTTAAAATATCTATGTGATTATGTATAAATACATAAAGTATATATTAAAAATAAATAAATAAAAATTTGGAAAGGGACCTGACTAAAACATGTTTTTAGTGAAAAGATCTAAAATGCATAGTTAATTTTTGTAAGAGGATTTAGACACCGAAACATTTATATACTAAATCAGATATCTAAATTTTAGATCACAAAATTTAGCATTGATCTTTAACAATAGAGTGGTTGAAGAGAGAAATTGGAGAGTAGACTGTCTATGGGATAATATGTGAGTAATTTCCTAGCTCAAGTCAGTAAGTCCCTTGTTCTGTGGTGGTTGAGTTTTTGCTTTTTGTTCTTAAATTAATGTTGCTGCTATTCTGCTGTTTATTCAGTACGGCTGTTGGAAAGCAGCTGAGTGTGTGCTCACGAGCCCTAGTCTGAGGTATCTTCTAGTTTTGTTTGTTAGCCAAAGCACACTATCTTAAACTGATTATTTTGTGTTGATGTCTCTTGAAATTACTTTGGACAGTCAATTATATTAATATGCATATGATTAGATGCTGTTTTTATCTGAACTTCAGTGTTGCCAAAGTAATTCTATTTGGGATTATTTTGAGAATGCAGTCTCAGAAAAGGAAAGATGTTGTTAGTATTTATGTTTCCTCTTTGGCTTGATGGTGCCAGTTGGCAGTAAAGTCCGCTGTGTTAAGCACTGGGGGAAGACAATGTGTATCTCGTAGTCACTTGAATCCCTTCTTTTTTATTTTTTTTCTCAAAGTCCACTGTAGAATGTGAAAGAACCTGGAATATCCATGTTCCTTTGCATTTGTTACTTTGACACTCCTCTCTCCTAAAATTTTTCTTTTAACGGTTCATATCACTCACTTCTATATTTCTTTTAATATATTTGTATTTCTTTTGTTTGACACAGGAATGAGTTTTATCCTCCTCAGTAACTAGACAGTATCTAGTCCAAGTCTTCTAGGATCTCTTGGTAGGAAGACTGACATACAGAGAAAATCTCACTTAGTTTTTTAAATGGCTCAGACAGTTTCCATCCAAGAGGTCTGTCTGTCTGTCTCTTTTAATTACAGAGGGAAATATAGCATCTGTTATAAGATTTCACATTGACATTTTGGACAGTTAAGGTTAGATGAGATCAATTCTACCCATATGTCCAAGCCTTAATCTGTATCTTGAATTTGTATATCACCCAGTCATGTCAGTATCACATTCCATATTGTTCTTTATAAACCATAATGTTTTTTTGTTTATTTATTTATTTTGGAAAACTGTTGCATAAAGTCATAGGAACATAGAATGATATAGGTTACGTGGGATGCTTGGAGATAATCCAGTCCAACCTCCTACTTTGAGCAAAGCCAACTTAGTCCTGTTGCTCAGAGACTGGTTCTGTTGAATATTAAATATTTCCAAGGATGGACAGCTCAGCCTCTCTAGACGGCTTGTTCCAGTTCAAGACAACTTCCATTAGGAAATTTTTTTCCTTATAACAATTTTGGATTTCCCTTGTTGTTATTTGTGCCTCTTGTGTCTCATTCTTCTACCATGCACCACTGAGAAGAGATCAGACTATCTTCACTGAATGCCTTCATGATGTAGCTGTGAGCAGCAATTATGTCTTTTCTTAGCCTTCCTAAGACTCAAAAATCCCAGTTCTCTCAACCTCTTCTTGTACGTCCCTCCTTGCTGTAGCCCCTTAATAACCTCCATAGCCCTCTCCTGGAATTCCTCCAGTTTGTCAATGTGTTGCTTGTATGAGGGAGGCCAAAGTAGGACACAGCACTTGAGATGAGCGTCCCCTTCGGAATTGACAGGAACAGACACTCCCCTCAACCTGTGAGCTACACATTTTAATACAGCCCCATATGAGTTTGGTTTTCCTGTCTGCAAGAGTTTTGGTATAAGTAAAGAATTTGTGGAGCTGTGCAGCATGAAGCCTGGGTCCTTTTTAAGGATGGGTACAGTTACTGCAGATCTCACTTGATTTAATTCCAGTTGAGTCTTCCAGTGTGAGTCCTTTATGTGAATCAAAATGAAATGCTAAATGCCATAGCTCAGTCAGTGGATGTGGGATCATTTCAGTCATCAAAATGCTAGGTATCTGAACTAAACATCTGTGGTTGCTCTGTTGGCGATGGAGAAAGAAAGAAATCTGCAGATTCTTCTCATTTATTTTAATTTACGAGGGAATTATATTTTATTGGAGGTGTCTGGCTCTTTTCCTTGGTTACAGAATGAGTATGGAGAGTTGGCTTAAACTAAACTCCTAATCATTTGATAGATTTTCTTAGGTCAAATGATCCTTACCCTTATTGAAGTTAGGTCCTGTTCTTGCAGTCTTGTATTGTATAGACTAGACAAAATGTGTTTACAAGTAATTTGATGCCCATATGTGCAGTTTTCTTGCCGTTCTAAATGTTTTCTGCAAGTCAGATCTCCAGAGTAATCAGGTGTGGTGAGATAGATGAGCCTACTTAAAATTTTATTTTATGAAGCAAAACAGATAAAATTCAGTAACTGTTCATCTAATTGCTCTAATAGCCTCATACATCACATGACCTTGGTGATCTGATGTTTTCCACTCTATTTCACTTTTGTAATCCTTGTAGTAGAGGAAGAGAGAATCAGTGCCAAGTCTGAAAAGAAGAGATCTCCCCTGAGAACAGCCAGCACTGTTGTTGGCTTAGGATTCTGGCTAATTGAAAAATCAGTGGCCATTTGGCCGGCCAGTGCAGATGGCTGCCATTAGGACTGATAGCCGCTCAGACCTGCTTGATATCAGAAAAGGGAATGGTAGTTGGGATAGTGTGATTTGGCTTTACATTCAAATATTTCATTTTCATTATCTTTTAAGGCTTAGTTCTACTTACATGCCATATCTTCACCAATGGTATTCATAAGGCTTCACACTTGGAAGAATATCATGTTAAATTGACAGGAACGGCTTTCAGATTTGGAACACTGAGTTCCTTGTGGACTGCAAAGACAAATTATTTCACATTAGGTGCTATCCCTGGATGTCTTGTATCCTCTGGGAGCCTCACAACACTAGCTGAGAACAGAAAGAAATCTCAGCTGATGAAACTGAACTTGGAAACTCTGTAGCCTGAATACAAAAATTCTCCTTTCAGAGGATACCAAGAAAAGCTGATTGTTACACATCCTCTCACCTTTCTAACTTTTCTTATTAGGAAAAACTTTACTGAAAGAGTGGCTGGGTGCTGGAACAGGCTGCCCAGGGAAGTGGTGGAGTCGCTGCTCCTGGAGGTGTTGAAGAAACATGGAGATGTGGTAGTCAGGGACATAGTTTAGCAGGCAGTATTGGTGGATATTTGGACTGGATGATCTAAGAGATCTTTCCCAACCTCAGTGATTTTATGATTTTACTCCTTATCAGCCATTTTTAAGCCAAAGCTTGCATTTGTCTGTGAGTGTGGCAGAAGCAGAATGACTGCAGTCTTTCATCACCCAGATGGTACTATTGTAAAATTTATCATCAGCTTCAAAGGCTCACTGCTGTGTATCAACACTTTGTTCCTTGCACCCCTTCTCATAATCAGGCTGGTGAGAAACACAGTGAGGCAATTAGGTTGTGTTGTCTACAGACAGTAGTCAGGTTTGAACTTCACTGGGGCTCACCTGAGCATCATTCAAAACCCACAGCTGTTGCTAGATGTTGTTTTCATTCGCTTAGTGACACATCCTACTCAGAGGGCATTATATTCTGGCTCTTTGATCTATAGAATCTGTGTTTGTTCTTGATCCAAGAGATGAGTATGATTTAGCTGAAACAAAAGTTCTCTCAGAGTGTGTGAAAGAATACATAAAAATGCTTTCTTTGACATAATTTAATTTGGACTTCAAATAGTTTGAGTAGTCTATTGAATGATTGAATAGATCAACATAGTGTATAGTACAATCTCTACCAGCCAAACTTTGCTTACAGAAATGTTCCTTCTAGCTAAAATCTTGGGAACAGAACAAAATTTACATTGTGATGCATAGGGTAGTGAGACTAGGTGTGACAACTGCTTGTTATTTTAATATTTTATGCCTTCAATACATTATTTCAACTCTTGATTTTAAATGTTTTCTCTTAAAAAGATCCTTGACCAGTACTGCTTTTGTGAACTTCTGGAGAGGGGAAACATAAATGGTTGAACTTGGTGGAAGATGCACAGTGAGAAGCAACACTCTTTATTTGGCATGGCAACCATTTGGCTACCTTAGGTCAAAATGGAAATGAATAAAGGGTTATTTAGATCAAAGATTTGATGTGGAGAACATGGAAGTCAAAGGGAAAAGTAAAGCTGTCAGTAGGAACTGAAACCTCATTTTCATTGTAATTTTAATGCCAGTTTATCAAAATGAAGAAAATGATTTAAAATGTATCATCTTTCAAAAACCAAATTCAAGATCAGGAAATGGGGAGTAAGAAAACAGCTTGTTGATCAAGGATGTAGAAGAACTTCAACACCAGGAACAGATGGTCTATGACTCTTCACCCTAGAAAAGAGGTAAATGAAGGGAGATAGAGCAGATGGATTTCTGATAGATAGATAAAACAATATATGGTGTAAGAGATGCTAGTAGGAAATGGTTGTTCACTGTCTCTCTCCATTAAAAACAGAATATCCAATTAAATTACCAGTTGATAGTTCAGATAATAAAGAAGTTTTTATTCATCCATTGCTATTGAGGCTGTAGAACACACAGTTGTATGGTCAGTAGTGGATGCCAAAAGGTTTACATGACTTCAAACTTGAGCAGCCAATCTGTGGGAGAGAACTCCTTCAAGGTCTATTGCACGCATAGATCCCATTTCTGGAAAGGAGGTTGCTGAGCTGCAGACTGTAGAATGGAAGGGGAGACTGGAAAATCATCAGTATATGTATGCTTGACCTGCCTTTGGATTCTTCTCTTGGCTTTTGTCAATGATTGTTGACAAAATTTGGCCACCAGATCTTTCCTCTGATTCCACACAGCTGTTCTTACACCCCTGCATGGGAGCAGCAGCACTCTAGACCTGTCTCATTGCTTCTGTAAATGTCTTCAGCTGCAGTGCCTTAAGTGTGAGTGTCATCCTACAGTGTTCTCGAAGTGAACACAGGACCTGTGAACATTACACTGATGGTGATATCCATGAAATAATATTGAAATAGATTAATGAGTAACGGTAAGCCTACCAGCTTGTTTTCCCAGGACTTCAAGGATATAAAATTCTTTGTTAATATTGGTCATAATAAGCTCCTAGCTACAAAAACTCTCTCCAGCTTATGGCTGAGTTAGTGCTGAGTGTTGTTTGTAGCATTTAATTCACCAGAGTACTTCAGTGATTACTAAATCATCAAGCCAAGGTATCTTCTTTAGCAGTCCTTGGTTAATTGCAAATAAAACAGCACTATTTGTCAGTCAAGTAATAGAGTAGCTATTCTTCCCCTACATTCTGCACCTCCAGTAATTATCTTAGTGATACTCACTGGCAATAAAAAACCTTGGCAGTAACAGCCGCTTTCCTAAAGGAACTAGCTGCCAAAGGTGTGAATGACAAAGTGGCTCTGAGTTTATTCTTACATTGTTCGTGACATCCATAAAGCAAAGATGCAAGAATATCAGCTCCCACTGTTCCAATAATCCAAGACTGCACACAGTTTTCTACTTCATTTGCTAGCAACTTAATGTTCCCAATATTTGCCTTCCTGACAATAGCAGGCTTCAAATTGTGGGTGAAGGAAATCTGGGAGGACTGAAAATCCAATCAACCTTAGAATTACATCTTGGCTCACTGAGCTGAAATCAATCAGCACGATCCAGTAAGGGCCAATTTAAAGTGGTTTGAGAAAGAAGTAATCATGAAATTGATAAGAATAGGTGAAGAGAGGGAAATTGTTTCAGTAGTAGTTTAACAGAGATTGGGAGTGTGGGTACTCTCGCTGAGGATAAATTGAACAGGGGTCAATGAAGAGTGAGACACTGTCATAATAAATTGTTCTTACTGGAGGAGTAATTGAAATGGCTTTGTGAGCTGCAGTGGGAATTGGATCTGCTTCTTCATAGTGGTGCAGGAAAATTTAAGTTAGCTTTTGGCATTCAGTTTTCATGGGGATAAAAATGCTTTCAAAGGAAGATCCAACAGTGTGGACCATAATGCTCTATTTGAATTACTGTAGAACTAATTGAATTAACACTGCTGAAATGTAGGACGACACGTGGGTGAGTTCCCCTGGAAAGCAATTCAGTCTTACAGTTGTTTTATTAAATCTGTGAACTATCTTATTTTTCCTCAAATACCAAAGCCAAAAAACAACACTGCATTTTAATATATTAAAAGAAAAGCCACTTCACTTACAAATGGTGGAGCTAAAACGGTGATGAAATTGTCACACAGAATGAATATTAAGTCAGTCCTGATCCTGGACCTGCAACCCTTGGAAAAAAAAAGATTGCTAATATGAGTACTTCCATTTAGGTGAACATTCACTTACTATTAATCATGTATCTGCTGGCAAGGTCATATCTAATAGTTTTGACTAATATTTGTAAATTTTAAAGTGTTGCTAAATGCCTTCACTTAATAGTTACTTTAATGACTTAAGGTATAGAAAGCAAAGCATTTTAATAGAGCTGGAAGATACAAAAGCATCCATGTAGTTAAATGTTTAGTTAAAATAAGAGGATATTCTAAAGAATTGCTTGGGCATTAATTGTTTTTGGTTTTGTTTGTTTTTTCTCAATTTTTAGTATGATTGCAAAGGCAGAGACAGTCAGCAGGGCAATGTTTCATTGTGTTTGAAATGAATGCCAGTTGACATGCAGGTTTTGATGTTATCCCTTTGGATATCTAGTTCAACCATTGGCACATCTGTCATTTCAACAGTATCATACCAACTCTGCAATATATTCCAAACTAGTCTTGTTAACTTGGTGTATACAATATGATATGTGAACAGATGAGCTTTTGTTAAAAAAAAAAACAACAATAATGCCATAGCAGATGCTACTGCTCTGCCCTCATGAGGCCCTATGTGGAGTACTGTGTCCAGGCTTGGGGTCCCCAGCATAAAGAAAGACATGGAGTTCTTGGAGTGGATCCAGTCTATGGCATGAAAAGATCTCCTCTACTGTAATGAGAGCATTTTAGTGTCACTGTTAACTAGAATATATCTAATGAAATATTCAAGGCCACCTTGCAATTGCAAAACTAACAAAACTCACAAAACCACTCTGCTGATTCTCCACCCTTCTCTCCCCTTTGGAGAGGAGCCTGTGTCTTCACATAAGTGACTCTAAAGTGAGCAATGTTTGTTACTTACCAGGTAAATCAGGCAAAATAAAGGGCAATATGGCAAAATACAGCCACTGATTCTGGGAGGCATCTATGTCTATTCAGAGGTATGGAGCAGCGTGAGTTTAGATCCACCAGGTTTGGAAGTCAAGAACAGCGTACTCCTTTTCATTCATTTCCTTGGATTTATTACTTCTTTCTGATTGTCCTAATGCAACTGGCCCCTGACTCGTATGTTTCCAAACATTAAATGAATTAGATGTTATCATATAACTGAATGAAAGAAAATGAGAAAAAGAAAAAAAAAACACAACAACCCTCAATGACAGTCATTAACAACTGGCAGTTTGGTGTAGAAACAAGCCAAGAAATTAGCTGCTTTGTAAACCTCCAGAGCTTTCCAAACTTCATGCAAATTCCTAAGGCACCAGGTCACCTGGCACCATTTGGCATTTCAGCTGATTCTAGGAGGTGGAAGTAAAGAGGTGTACGAATGTGAAAAGCACACTGATTTTTTTTTAACCTCCAAACATTTCCTTAGTCCTAAATTATGGTTCAGGTTGGTTTGTAAGTTATATGAGCCAGTTCGCTGATCCCTAGATATGAGACTCAGGGGAGACAAAGCCAGACTCCAAAATAATCATTCAAAACTCCAGTCGGAGGAAGGCCGAATATGATACTTCTGGGGATGGTGGCCTGTGGAGGGAAGAAAAAGAATTTTAGATGGGAAATTACTCAGAATATCATAAAAATGTGCAGGAAAGAAAGAAAGAGAACCCATTGCATTATATGAAAAAGAAATTATTTTACAAAACTTTGCAAAAGAATCTGTGTTTTCAGCTTGTGTATTTCCCTAATTTTGATTTGGGTCCACCAGAGTGTGTGGCTTCTCAGTGTGCCTGCTCCCTCTTCTTTATGAAGATGCTCACCATACTCAGCAACAGCATCACCAGAAATGTCTGGTAAAGGCTTTCTTTGATAGATTCAAGAATGCTCATGTCTCTGGTTAGAAAGGAAACATTTTCTGTTAGAAAACAGGTAGGGTAGGTGAAGATACCTGCAAAGCAGCACCATATAAACTTGCAAGTTTCCTTCATGACCTTAAAGCTTGAAGTTCTGGTGTATAAGGGTTTCAAATACATGAGGGCTGCTCTGAATGTAGTGCCTCCTATGTTATTATGTTGGCCCATAACATCAGAGGTAGATGATGGTGGCCAGTAGAGGTTGAACCTTCCAATCAATATTCCATTGTATTTTGCTGCCTTGTGACAGATGGCAGCAGAGAAGCAGACTGACAAAATGGCATCTGACGTAGAAGTGCATATGAAGCAAAGGCATGGAATTGAATTCCTCCAAAATCCAAAAATCCAAAATTCCTCCAAATCATTGAACCCACTGACATTCATTGATACTTGCTAAACATGTATGGAGACCAAAGAGTGGATGTGAGCACAGTGAAGTGGTGGGTGGTGCATTTCAGCAGTGGCAACAGTGACAGGAGAGACAAGTCACATTCCAGATTACCATGAAGATTTTCATGAGCACAGCATGCAGGCTCTTTTCCATTGCTGGTGAAAATGCACACCGAATGTGGTGACTGCACTGAAAAATAGTGTTCCGTAACTGACAATTTTCTCTATCAAACAGTGTTACTGTGCTCTTTGCATCTGTTGTTGTTTTCAAGGAATTAAATAGGAGGCATTACTTTCAGAGTGACCTGCATTCATATTTTTTTAATGCATATCTTGCCCACAACAACTGGATTTGGATTAAAGTCGCCATAATGTGTTTAGCTGGTTATCTGCATGTGTAGTTAGTGAAATTAAGAATCGTTTTCAGCTCTATGCCTACATTTTGCATGCATATTTCTGTACTTTAAACACATGATTATGAGGTCTACAGCCTCTTTGTCAATGTTTCCATCAGTGAGTGAGAGGAAATTGTTCCTTCAGTAAGCACATAGGGATATTGTGAAGCTAAAATCATTCTTTTGGAAAACACTAAAATCCTTGGAAGGGGAGCACAATGTAAGTGCAAAATAATTTTTTTATGTAGGTTGAGTCACATTCCCCTATCCTATGTTTGCAGCTGAAATAGCTGTTTAGTACTGCCTTTAATTAGGAAAAGCTTGCAAAGTGTTCTGTGCACCGTATGGTATGCTCATCATTAATGAAACAGCACTGGTAGTTGGGATCCTGTGTGCTTTTTCTTATGTAGAAAACTCAAAAATGGGAACAGTGAGAACATAACAGAAACACAGGTGAGCTCCATGCACACCTATGTGTGCCTTCGCCATAGATGCCTTGAGCCACCCAGTTATGTCAAATTCTCCTTCACAGGGAAGAGGGATATGAAGCTTTTTTTTTTTTTTTTCTCTGAGAAATAAATGGGAGAGGTGAGTTGCTGAGTTAACTTCTGCTGAACGGTGGTTGAATTTTCAGAAATAGATGTGTGTAATGAGAGGCATCCCTATCAACTCGATTGTAAAAGTGCTGAATTTACCACCACATCTGTGGAAGTCAATGTTTACTTATCTTCCACAATGTTATCATGAACAAATCAGGGCCATTGGGACACTACAGGCTTCTTATCTGCCAAGAAGCACCAGAAACGTATTTGACATGGTGTGCTTGAGAAGAATAAAAATTTAAAAAAGGAAAAAACACCTTTGAGAAGGCAAAATGTGTGCCCAGGACTCCTCTTGGCTGCAGTGCAGCGGCAGCAGCATCTCCCGACCTGCCAGCCACTTCCAGATTTCAGGCAGCACAGTGAGTTGTGTCAGATTGACATCAGTCTTGTATTCCTATCTTATGAAACATTTTCAATGGAACATTTTAATTAAGATCAGCTTTGCACACTGGCATCAGAAGGCGCACAACCTTCCCACAGTCAAATATCGCTGGAGAAAACAGTAAGCAGTTGGCTGTAGCTCTGTGTTTAGCTTTGAACCAAGGTCCTCATGCAGCGTCCAACTGCAGCCGTGCTCCTAGAGCTCAGCCTGGTGTGCGATGTGTAAAAAACACCAGTATGTGTGTTCCACAAATACAGAATTCACTCCTTGGATTCAGATGGATTTTCTGACATTCAACGAGTAAACCTGTAATGGAGTTGGGAACTAAAATTAATCTAAACCAGTACTGTTTCAGAACCTCAGTGTCTGAATCAGTCTGTTATTGTTCTCCCCATGGGTTTTGCTCACTGAGCATTGGTTCCAGCTTTCCGTATGGGCAGCATTCAGGAGATCTGTGTGCAGGCTGTCTGAGGAAACCCGGTCGTTGTTCAACAAAGATGCATGCTGCGGGAACTTAATGCTGTAAGCTTTGGCATTTTGGGGTAGTTCAAGCAAAGATCTCAGCTAACTTTTCAGTGGAGCATTTGGATCTGTAATGCAGTGGCCAATCACCACCTCTCCTGCTAATTTGCATATAATGAGTCTATTGTTTGTAATGTATTAGCATCCAGAGAGAGCCTGCTGGCTCGTCAGGCTGCTTTCTGACAGATTGCTTGGACCTGTCATGGCACTTTAGGATCCCTGCTAAGAGGCAGGGTAAATTACCCTCTGCTGAGCTCCGTGCTGCTGTGGCTAGGCTGCGGTTCATTTAACTGGAGTTCAGCTATTACCACACCAAGCTGCAGCATGTGCTGCAGACAAAGAAACTTGGGATTTTGTGCAGCTTGAACAGCAGGGCTTGAATGGTTCCTCGAGAGCTGCCAACTTGAGTCTGCTTTGAACAGAGGGGCAGATCCTTGGTGTTAAGGTCATAGCTCTGGTGGCTTTGGTAGCCCCAAGTGGAGTCAGTGTCCTTGACTTCCTACTATATGTGCCTGGTGGTAAGGTCATCACAGGGAAAGACTCCCATGAAGAAGCAGCTGAGTGTCCAGAACAACAAGGAAACCCCTGAGGTGGGTAATGGATCACTATAAAGGCAGTGGAATGGAGTTGGTGCATGCATTTTGCCACCTTTCCCGCTGTAATAGCTAGAGATATCAAATGGAGCTAGTGTGAGGTTGGTCCAGGACAAAGGGAGGCAACACCTTGCCCAGGGTGTTGGAGAGCTGCAGGATTCCTCCCCACAAGAGGCCATAGGATCACAGTTGGCATGAGTTCAGGAGAAAATGGATTGATCACTGAAAACAATATTTGCAGAAGGTTACAAGGTAGGAAGACATTGACACTTCCCCAGTGAGTTCCCAAGCCGTAGGCTTGGACACTATGAGTATTCAAAGATTCCTGTGCTGCTCCCATGTTTTTCCCATAACAGTAAGACTACTAATTTTCAAATCAGCGAAAACATAATGTTGGTATTGGATTTGGGCTTTTCAGACATAAAGGCAGTATTAATTATCTAAAAACACTTAAGAGATGCCAGGAAATAAAGATATGTTAATCTGGAGTTACTGCTAAAAGAATATAGTAATTTGAGGATTAAAAAATGTTAGGGGAATGTTGTTATTAACTCAGAGCCAAGCATTATGAATCCAGCACATGGAAAGTTAAGTTTACACAAAGTTTGTACTTAAAAAAATAAATCTATGCAAATGAAGATGTGAGAACGCATATTTCAGACAATTGAATGACCTTAACAATTTTATTAAAAGGAATATTTAGCCCCAACATGGAGAGCATAAGTATGACAAAAGTAAAATATGTCTGTAAAAATCAGTTGTATGTAATTTGTGGCTATGCACATTTCTGACTGGAGGGAAGGCCAGGGTATTAGAGAGTTATATAGCATTACAGTGAGAGGTAGGATAGGACTTACTTTTCTCTATTTAACTGTGGGATTGGAAGCCCAAGGTGTGAAGCTTCAGCTATTAGATACCCACTGAGAGCCCCAGGATCTTGTAGAGCCCTCACATAAGCAAATACTCTTTTAGCTTCAATGGTCTTGTGATCTAGCTTGGTGGACTGCAGCCAGTATGGATATGTCTACATAGATTATAGCAATTATTTATCTCAGCATGAACTGTTTCACCACTCTGAGAGCACACTGGTGGGATACAGCTGCTTCTCAGCAGGGCAGCAGCAGGAGGCTGCTGCAGAGCAGGAGTGGGTGGGATGACACCAGGACAGGTGGGAAGCATTGTAACAGTACCACCAATGCTGTCAGTATTGAAAAGGAATGTCTGTTACTGTTTGCTGTGGAGAGTTCATTCAGACCTGCTTTGAAAAGTAGACAAGGTAAAAACATATTGTACTACATGTAGCTGTGAGAAGAAACAGGCAGATGTTCCAGGAACACCAGGTTGGCAACAAATATTACAATATTGTTTTCAGTAGAAATTTGTTAGTATAGTGAACAGTTTTTTTCTGCTATAGTTTCCAAGGACTAAAATAATCTGTGACTGTCTCTGCCTCTATGGAAGGCTGATTTGAAAGATGTAACAATTTAAAGTGTTGAACTGAGACTTTGGCTTTAAAGTTAAGATTTCATTGAAAGAAATAGTTTCTTAGAAAGATATTTTTAATATGGAAAACTTTTAAAATAGCCAGTGTTCTAGGTAGATGAAGAACCTTACTCATATTTTAAGAAAAAAAAAATGCCTTAATATTTGGGTGCTGGTAATATACACACATCATTAGCAAGAGCTTATTCTGGATTTCCAGTCCTTGAAGCAACTATTCTGAACAAGGGAGCACACTCCAAACTTTTTGATGAAAATGGTTCCCTAAATGTGAACGTTTTGATCCAGATCTTTGCCAGCACTGCCTCTGAGCACCCAACCTCTCACCTCAAATACTAAGCTGTACTTGTAGAGGCATTACACAGATAAAGAGAACAAGAGAGGCCTAGAGCCAATTATTTAACCCCTACAACACCCCTCACAGTTCTGGTTGACCACTCATCCCCAAACATATTTGTGTTTAATACAGGGAATTTCTAAGTCTCCGTTCCAGCTTCTGCACTTGATCCTTTCACGCTGGAGCCTCTTATCTTTCACAAATGAACAAATGCTGCTCCCTGCTGGAAACTGTCAGAATGACGCAGCCTGCAGAAAATTGCAAAAGATTATAGAAAGTGTAAATACATAATAAAAGTGAATGCTCCTCGGACCAACATAAGGGCAGCACTGCCACACCTCTCACTGTTCTGCTGCAATGCTTGAAAAGCAGCCCCAGGTGTAGGCACCGTTTCATTCAAGCATCGCTCCTCGCTTGGCAGCATGAGAGAGAACAGAGATATGCTGTTCAGAGGCCACCTGGTGGCTGCTCAGAGGCCTCAAGTGAAACGCAGCACTTTTCATGCCTACGAAATCAGAGCTGCTCCTCCTGAGTTACTGCTCGAAGAGCCACATAATCTAGGAGATGAACTCGTCCTGATGCATATATTGTATGAAATACATACGTGCAGACAAAGAGGAGGTGAGGAGGTGATTCTTCTATGACCCGTGAACATTGGTGACAATTATGAACTTGGTTCTCTAAACTTATGATGTCTGAAGCACCTCCACTGCAATTTTTATCTGATGAATAATTCTGGGAGGAAACCAGGCCATAACAAGATCATGGATCCAGTTTACAATAGAAGAGCTAGCTTGACAAGCTGTCATACAAATTTACTGTTTGTGGTCTAATTTTAGTAAAATGAAAACAACAACAACACTTTAAAATGATGTCCTAGGTTAGGCAAAATTGGTAAAATTCTGAAAATTGTCCAAAACCCTTGAGTAGGCTTCACAAAAGGTGACAGTGGCAGTTCCCTTTACACCTTGATGTGAGGATGCAGTGTACTAGATACTTCCACAAAGAAATCTTATTGAACAGAGTCCAGGAGATGTCAGATGCAGGGAATGTTACACCCCAGCACTCACAGAACTGCTATCTCACCTCTTTGTGGGCTGTTTTTCTGTACAAAAGAGGGGCTGCAGCACCAGCATGTTTAGATGTGTCTGTCACTGTGAAGGGCTGGAAGAACTCATCTTGGGCTGATTATGTAAATTATGGTGTTACTCTAACTGTGTGTATGGTGCAGCTGTGGTCAGGAGAAGAAGTGACGAATATCAGCCAAGGAAAAAGAAATTTGCAAAGGCAACAGTGCTTCAAGGAATAAAAGACACATTAGATTATAACAATTTTCTTGCCTTCGTCTAGGAATAGATGATACTGGACCAATCTCAACCTAACTTTCATGTCTTTCAAATTCCCTTCCATGCCTCACTTTGGACTAGTATCCATGATTTTTAAGCCTTCACCTCTAGCAGCTGTTGCCTTATTCTTTGTCTCTACTCCTTTCTCAGTTGTGGTTACTGAATTATTGAGACATCTTTTTTTGCACCCACTATGTACAATGATTCCTTTATAAATACTATATTTATCAAGGCCTTAAGCCAGTACTCGATGACGATGGTGGGATTCATTCCACTGACGTCAGAGGACTTTGGAATAAAATTTCTCTGTGGATTACAATGCTACGTTAATTTTTTTAACCCTTTTCTTAAGTGATGGAATATCAGTGTGGCAGCCAATATGTTCCCAACAGCAAGATTTGTGTTGTCACTTCCCACAACAAAATCTGACAAAATGTATTGCATTGAATGGAAAACAGCCAAGGCAATATGGAAGAAAGCTGAGGTTCTGTTTTTCCAGTTTTGCAGGCAGCGGATGGTAATTGTGGTAACTGTTGTTAGTCTCAGGCCACAGTTCCCGAGCTTGGTTTTAGTGCTTTCTTCCTCTGAAGATCAGTCTGGAAAGGATGAATCAGAGGTGAGATCCAGTGATGCATTAAGATCTTTCCCAGCAAAAACAGAATTAGAGGAACAAGAAAACCAAATCCCTTCAGTTAATGTTCTTTCCTGAAGGCCAATAATAACTGATGATTTCACATGAATACCTCAGGCTCCCAGCTGATTTGCAACTTGAAACAGAAAATAAACAGAAGTAGGTACAGCATTGAATCATTAAGGTTGAAAAAGACTTCCAACATTGTCTAGTCCAACTGTCCACCTACCACCAGTGCTTCCCTTCTAAACTATGTTTCTTCAAGCAACATCTAAACTTTTCTAGAACCTTTGGGGATGGTAACTCAACCACTTCCCTGGGCATCTCATTCTAGCACCTGATCACTCTTTCAGAGAACAAATTTTTTTTCTAATCTCCAACCTGAACCTCCTCCAGTACAGTTTGAGGCCATTCCCTCTAGTCCTATTGCTGGTTATGTGGGAGAAGAGGCTGACCCTCACCATGCCACAAACCTCCTTTCAGGCAGTTGTAGAGAGTGATAAGGTCTCATCTGAGCCTCCACTTCTCCAGACTAAATAATCCCAGATCCCTCAGTTTCTCCTCATGAGATATGTGCTCCAGACCCCTCACCATCTTTGCTGAACTTCTCTGGGCACTCTCCAGGGCCTCAATGTCTTTCTTGTAGTGAGAGGTTCAAAACTGAACACAATATTTGAGGTGCAGCCTCACCAGTGCTGAGTACAGAAGGATCACCTCCCTGCTCCTGCGGGCTTGTTTCTTACACAGACCAGAATGCAATTGGCCTTCTTGGCTACCCAGGCACACTGCTAGCTCATGTTTAGCTGAGTATCAACCAACACCCCCGGATCATTATGATACTATGCATCAAAGCTCTAAAGCCTTGGGTCTGGTGCACTTCTTTCTCTCTTTTACATTTTCTCTTGGCACTAGCTGAAATTTAGCTTTATTCTTGTGCAATCACTTCTGCAGACATTCACATCTGTGCTTTCCTCACTAGGCTCCCATTACCTGTGGGTGTTGTTTGTCTCATCTTCATGCAACATTTCTCTTCTCTTAACCACTGTCAGTGAGTCCTGCTCTACTCAACCTCTCTTTCCCTTCTACAGCATTCATATTCTCATTACCTGTGTATCTCATGGTAACCTCTTTCCAAGTGCAAACAAACAAAATCAGAAACCTCCAGAAGGTGGTGTGAGCTGTATCCACAGATGTTTCTGGATTGTATTAGGCAGACTCTACATGCAACTTTAACACTAATTTCCCATTAGAGGGAGCAATGTCCATGGAACACATAAGATTTATTTGTTTGGGAAGCAATTTGTGCTTAATGTCCCCTTCTCTTTTTGTTTGGGGTTTTGTCTTTAATGTAACATCTCTCTCTGCATCTGAGCATTTTTATCTTCTTCCTTCTTAATATGCAATAGCAACATTTTTAGAGAGTTCTTATTATAGGCTGAAAGGTAGAAAGGAATGAGATAAGATAAATGAGGGCAGAATTTAGTCAAGAAGGGGTGGAATATATTTTTTTCCTATTTGCCATTTGATTAAATTGTTTATAGAAGAACAATTACATCTTTAATCAAATTTAAAAGATCATCAAGTAAAATGTTTAAAACTGTGTTACATAAAGTTACCCAATAAAATCTTTATGCAGAAATAAAAATTTGATAGACAGTTATTAATATGGGATCAATGCCATGTAGCCTGAACTGTATCCTGATTTCATCTGAGGTAACTTAAACACACCTAAACTGCAAAAAGATGCAAAGAATGTACAGGAGCAAGATATTACTGACCAGTTTTCTGACACTCTTTTCCTCCATGAGAGGCAGCAGCCCCTGTCAAACACAGCAGGAGAGGTATGAACCATACATTTTGCAGCTGCTTCCCAAATGCACTGGATTACTGCACGTGGAAGTGGGAAGAAAGAGTAAAATAGAAAGAAAAGAAGGAGGAAAGCCTTCAGTGGAATAAAAACGAAGCAACACGGTTATGACTTGGGCGCTTAAATGGCCTTCATTGACCTCTCAGCATAGAGGACATCAGTATTCAATTTCAACATAAGATATTACAAGCAGTGCATATATTTATTGATCATAGCAGTCATGAATGATAGGAAAGGAGGGCTGTGTGCTTACAGCTGTTTTTTTTCACAGCAACAATGGCGGAGGCACAGAAGAAATCCATTGGATTCCTGACATGAAACATGGGTCAAAATGAAAATACATCCCAAAAAAATCCTCAAGCTAAAATTTTTAAAATTAAAGGGTAGGATTGAGGCCTCTTGGGAATGTCTGACAAGATGGTTTTAAACTTCTGATTGTCTCACTCTCAGGTGCCCAGTTCTTTTCAGGTACTAGAGGGCCTGTAGATTAAAGTAGACAATCAGGTGCTTCTTTCACCTTATAGATCTGATCTAAGATATTTTTATAAATTATGGAAATATTGACCACACTGAACAAGAGACCTCTCTGAAGAATATGCCAAAGGACTCAGGAAGACTTATAAACTGGTAACTTATAAACTGTTGACTAAACTCAAGTCTGTGAGAGGCAAAGGAAAAATTTACAAATATTTAAAGGAGAAGCATATCAGTGAAGTAAAAAGCACTCTCTATCATTATTTTTGAAAGGCAGCAGGGAATATCACTGAAAACCATCTGGATACCAGAAAAGGGTTAAAGAGATTCATCCTAATTTTTGAAAAAGCATAGTGGACAGGCTAAGATGTTTTTGCTCTGTTATTAGAGAAGATAGGATTTACCAAGGTTAAAAAATAGACTTCAGAAATGTGTGAGCACATTTGTGCACCACACAAATAATTCCATGAATTAATATACACCATAAGGAAAACTTAAAAATTGGGAATTCACATGGGGTATTTTCTTTTACAAGTCATTTTATACTTTATTCTTTCTTTTTTCCATCACATCGCTGGAATCACTGCTTTCTGAATACACAATGAGGTGATGATTTCCTTTTATAACACTTCAGAAACACTGTTTTGTTTCATTCTCATTGTTCAAAGTGCAGAACTGCAGTTCATTATGAACCCAATTACTTCCTTACCTGATACAATAGCAGGAGTAATGAATCTAGCTAAGAGATTTAATTTTGCATATCTGTTAATGCTTTGTTGGTGTGTTTACTATAGCCAGTTCTGTTACAATTATTAAGCTGGGACTGTCTAATAAGTAATTGGTGACATTCAAGAAAAAAATCCTGTTAGACATAAGATAAGCTATTTATCTATTAACAGCTAACTCCCTATTCATCCCCAGCACCTCCTTCCATCACACGTATGTTTTGTCTTAATAAAAGTGTATTATTTAATCTTTCTTTTGTCAGTGTTTACCTTAGGGCTCTTGTGTCTCCTTCTCTGTTTGCATCTCACCAGTACCATAGCAGGGCTTGTAGGGGCTTTGTCAGGTAACTGGCCAATTTGGTATCCCAAATAAGTGAGACTTGTTTCCTAGGCATAAAGATGGTATATAACATTAGAACCACTTGAGCTGAAAAGATTAATTTGATTATATACTTCCCCCTAAGCTATGAAAAATAGTTCCTTAGGCTACCTAATATCATGTAACTTCAGTGCTGGTAACTGTCTTGTGGGACTTTTCCTCATCTAAGGTACATTTGCATCTCACGATTCTCCAATAATCTATTGAGAATTTATTCCAACTCCTAATTTGTCTCTCAGGCTGCTCCAAGCAGTAACTTTCAGCTTTCATTTCCCCAAGGAAATTCATCAAATGTACTAATGCACAAAGGTAAGAATCAGCCTAGTGCTCAGAAAAAGCACCTCAAAGGCAGCATTTGATATGTATATGTGAATCTGTGCAGAGGAACCACTGATGCTTGGAAGCAGGTAAGATGAGCAGTGCGGTGAGCATCCACTTAGGTCTGAACTTGGTGCCTATGCACTGATGCATCTACAGCATGGGGGAAAAGGGCTGCATCAGGATAACTCTCATAGAAAAAGAGAGTGAGAGGCTCAGCAGAAGGCTCTGCTTCTCTGTGCTTGCTTGGAAAAACCCGGAGAAGTTTGGAACTATGGAAACTGAATCATCCATTTGTCAAGTAGAAGATGAACCTGTTTTTGATATATCTCAGCCAAGAGGCTCTGTTCATCTTTTCTGCATTTCACACTAAGCATATGGAGAAAACACACATTTTATGCTTTTGCAATGAACACTTGTACAGAATAATGGAGGAGTTTGGAAAAGCTTCTGTGCTGTCTGTGGCTCTCCTTTCTACTGCACTGCTGCAAGAGGAGTAGAAAATGCCAGTCACTGAAGTGATCTAAGAGACAATAAGTAATGCTATACAATACTGTGCTTAATAAAACGAGGCACATCTGTCATTCAAACTCTGCCCTTTGTAAGAAGAAATAACTGATATGAAACTGCAGCATAGGCAGTATAGAAGCCCATTTTTTCTGTACAAAAAGATGTCTGTATTCAATGCATCTTTTCCTGAGCTGATATTAGGCTAATTCAGTCCTGTCCATTCTGTGACAGATCGGATGTTTGGAGTCAAATGCCACTTGACCTTATAAAAACCTGATCACCCACTGGAAGAAAAACAAAATCCAACAATGCATAGTCTGATTAAATAAATAAGGTCCATTTACCTGTTCCCACTAACCTGACGTTGCATTCCAGAGATACTGAAACAGTCTATTCTATAACAGCCATTTATCCGCAGAGAGTGCAAGATAGTCTGGGCACTCAATAGCAGCCTCTCCTGATGCTTGTTCTCAGGAGCAGGAACAGTAGCAATTTGTTTTATGGGACGTGGCACCCTCCTGCCTTGCTTGCACAAAGAATTGGCCTTTTGTAACCCCTCTCTGTGCATGCTCAGCGCCCAGAGATCGCCTTTCCTGGCGTGCATACACACAAGCGTTTCAGGGGAACATGTGCTGCTCTGCTTTGCCTGACAGATATTTTATTCATAGAGGGCTAATTTACCTCGTTAGCCACAGGCCCAAGTAAGTGCGATACATGGGAGTCCTGGCTCCAAGGTAACTGGGGGACACTGTGATCCAGAGGCAGCTCCTTGGAGAATGGCCTCTCTTCCCCTTTTCTTCTTAGAAGTGAGGGCTTGCATAACGTAGGCTGGAGGAAATTCTCCACTCCCTGAGCTCAGTCTGGCTCCTTTGGCAGTACACAGGAGAAGGGAAGGCATGCTCAGGCTGTTCCTTGGAAGGTGAAGGAAAGGGGTCACAGTATGGGATTTGCATAAGGTCCAGCAGCTCTAATTCAGGCCAGGAAAGCATATGGAGGCTTCAGCAAAGGGCAATTGCAATCAGCCACTGCATCCAGTGTCACAAGAGACTGTTATCACCTCTCTGCTCTCCTGTGCTGCACAGCACACAAGTCATCTGTTATAATTGTAAGCAGAGTTGCTATTGCTAATATCACTATTAAAACCATCATTCATGATTTTAAAATTTCCAGAGAAGAAAAATGCTAAGCAAAGTGTTCACATAGTTAATGACTCCCACTTGCTTAAAATACCAGCTGCTGGTCAGGCTACAAATCCATCTGCTAAATGCTGTAACTCTCTACTATCAATTTCTGTTTGCCAATAGGTATTTTTAGACTGGAGTGAGAACATCCTGTACAGGGGCTTTGCTGTCGTGACAAAGGCTTGGGTTGACCTGGCGCTGATTTGCTTCACAGGAAACCGACGTTGCTTCAGAAGACCAGATCACAAGCCTACATTTTCCTTTGTTTGATCAAAGATCAAAGTGTAATTTTCGATTAATTGTGGGTAACAGTGTGCCTCAGTTCCCTCCTTCAGTATAGGACAATATGAAGATGTTCTCGGTGTCTTTTTATGTAGGTACGTAGCATGAAAGCGCAGAAGAACTTAGAGGCAAAAGGCAGTAATTAATGTGCCTATAAATTTCCCAGGAGTGACTACTGTAAGGTTTAGACCTTGTTTAATCCACACTTTCCTCCTGCCTGCACAGGTATAACTTTAATGGTGATTTATTAACAGATCAAATAATCTGTAATGGGAAATGCTGAAAGCATGCACATAGAAAATTAAGTCTTGTTTATTACAATCACATTCAGCAACCAAGAATGGTTACTAACATTGAAACCCACAGTTGTTAGAACTGTAAATGTAACCAAATCACATACACATTTAAAAATGCCTGGTTTGTCCTAGTGTTAGTGTCTTTCTAGTAGGCCACTTCCACAAAGTGAAATGAGGCTCATGCACTTTGACTGTGTATATGTGTTCATATGCACATGCCCGTTGGATATCCTTTCTCCATGAATATTAACCCCATTACCCAACTCAAATCTAATTTGGAGGGGGCAGAAATGCCATATATATTGTTAAACTTAGTGAAAATTAGCAATTGAATAGGAGACAAGGACCTTTTAAGTGCTGCAGCAGAGGTAAAAGCCTAGCAACAGCTCGCACCTTGTTAGACATCAGACAGCACAAAGAAGCAGGAACACATCTTTGGAAGATCTTTATTAGCAATGAGAGGTAAATGTGCTGTCAGCTGCACTCCCTCTGTGCTGGTGCTCAGGAGACCAGTTGGCGCAGTGAGGCCCTCTGGGAGATGCTATGCCAGGAGGGAAGAGAAGGGGCCAGCAGAAATGACACCACAGGGAAATCCTGTCCCGCCAAGCAAGCATGAGTTTGTTTGCCACATCAGTAAGATCAATTGCAACTGCAACCTCAAATTTCATTCCTGCTATGTCTATTTTCACAGCTATGGAAGAGTTATTTCTTCCTTTTGGAGAATTTCGCAGAATGTGGGCACGGCCTTTGGCAAAGCTCCCATTGATTTAGGGCCAGAGAAGAAACCTCTGCAGCTAATTACAAGCTGTTTGCATTTTTAATTTGTGCTAACGATCTAGCCGGAGGATATAGATTTTTATAATTTACAGGGTTTTTTTTTTAATCTTAGGTCAGAAATCTGTTATTAATCTAAAAAATTCTGAGAATCTCCTCTGGCAAAAAGAAAAAATAAAGGGGGGAGGGGGGGAGGGGAGGACAGCTGTGATATTTAAAAAACTTTGGAGGAGAGAGGGATTTTATCATGTAGCAACTTCCTGCACTGTAAAACACAAGAAATGCATGACATCATTTGTGAGCTAAGCAAGTGGCAAAATAATGACACGCTTTCGCTGATGCGTAGTATGAACTGGTATATGCCTTAGATATCTGACTATTAATTTAGAAGCTGTTTTCTTCAGTGAAAAAAAAAAAAGCTAAAGTGCTCAATATCTGCATTTTATTTCTGGTGCTCATGAATCAAGCCCACACAAAAATGAGACCAAAACACACCAGATAGATGTTGAACTGAGTTGGTGATGATTAATAGTGGTGTGATGATATGTCGATTGCAAAGACCGCAGTTCATGACTAGGTTTAGATTACTATAGACAAAGAATAATTCACAAAATAATAAAATTTAATTTTAACATGCTTGTGCAAAAGGCTTCAGCTTCTCATTTCATGTATTTTCATTTCAATCTGACAAAAGCTAAGAAAAATATTCTTTTGTTAGAGGGAAGAAATAACTGAACTCCTTCTAGAACACCATACAGTACCTGCTTATGTTGAGGACAAACACCCTTTTCTTTAAGAGACATCTGCCTTGATAGAGTATTTCCCTTTTTATCTGCAGAGGCAGAGGTCTCTAGACTCTGGCAGAAGGTGTTACAAGGTGTAACTGTGCTCTTTGCTGCATGACTGCTGGAAGTATGATGCTCTGGTTTCATCATAGTCACATGCTGCATGGGGAGAGCTGGGACTGTGCAGCCTGAAGGAGAGAAGACTCAGGGGGATCTCTTTATATGTCTAAATGCCTGCTGGGTAAAAAGAAGATGAGGTGGCTCTTCTCAGTGCTGTCAGCTGACAGAGCAAGAGGTGAGAGGCACAAACTGAAATAGGGAAATTCTGCTTAATAACCAGAAAGACCTTTTCTACTGTGCAAGTGATCTGAAACATCTTGCCCAGAGAGACTAGAAGTCTCCATCTGTGGCAATGCTTGAAACCCAACAGGACAAGCTATGGGCAACATGCTCTGGCTACAGGAGCTCCAGAGCTGCCCTCCAGCCTTCACCTTTGGTTGTATGAAATGGCTTCTTCTCTACCAACAATTTTTACTAAACTCTGAAAGCAGGCTGACACACTGAGTATTATACAGTGATCAACTCTAGGGAAGGGAATAACCACTGGGACATGTTTCTGAGCAAAGAAAGCAATTCCTTAACTTCTAAAGCCATCTCTTTTTGGCAAATTATTTATCTGTCTATTTGAGGGATAAGATCAGACAATGCCTATAGTTTCCATATGCTTCTTTTGCTGCAGATTATTCGGCTAAAGGTTACCGAACATCTAAATCTGACTTGCAGATAATTATTTTGAAACACTTTGGATCTTGTAAGAGTATATGAAGATCAAACTTCTCTGCAGGGCATATGGACCATTTTCCTACTGCTAGCATTGAAAGATAAATTAGCTTCACTGCAGAAGAGCAGAAGACATTTTGAAGGTTTTTGAGAGATTAGTTTAATTAGCTAATAAACAAAATGGAATACACATATTTTATTGAGATAGCAGAACAATGAGCACCGTGTTTGCATGCAGCTCATGATAGCAAAGAGACTGTGAAGTAACGAGAGAGAATTCACAGGAGAGTGGAAGCTGAAGTAGGAGATGGAGCTAACAAAGCACTGAGGACAATCAACACGAAGGTTAAGGACATAGGGATACAGAGGCAGACACATTCAGGTCAAGCTCCCTTTGACCAATCCTAGATTAACCATGCATGAGGCTCTTCCACTCCACAAACCACATAGCTGGGTTAGTATGATGAGAGGCAAAGTGTATTGCTCAGGCAATGTGCCATGCTATGGCAGCTCTGCACTTCTCCGCAGCAGAAATGGCTCTGTGTCTGGTTAGCTTAAATGCTTGCACAGCTCAAGCAGGAGTCTGAGTACCCACTTACACACAGTTGTGTCCCATAGAGCAAGTTCCCAGGAGCACTGCATCGTAAGGAACTCCTATGTATGGATCTGGTTCTGAAACAAGCTGAGAGGAGAGGAAGTGGCCATGAAGTGTGACAAATATCAGAATTGGCAAGGAAGATAGAGAGGGACTGCATGGCTGAGACAACTGGAGATGGAGTGGAAGAGAGGGAAGAGTAAAGAGAAAACAGACCCCTCTTTGGAGCATCACAAAGCTGCTGGATTTGTTCAGCTCTTCATAAAGCCACTGCCTAAGGCTTGGGGGTACGTCAGGAAACACAGAGAACACAGAGTGTCCTCAAATTAACTGCAAAATCAATTTTTATTTTGAAAGATGACACAATGATGTGAGAGAGAATTTAAGGTCTGTCCTAAGCAGTAAATTCAAAGAAGTCTTTGCCATTACCATCGCTAGAAACATACATTTTAGCCTAAGAAGCTGCTGATAACTCACCATCCACTCCACTAAAATAGAAATGGATAAGGACTGTGAACACATTGAGGACATCTAGGATGTCTCATCAAAAGAAGACACTGCTATCACACTCAGGATTTTATTATTGATGAAAAACTGGTTAATTACTTTAAAGAATAACTAACTAGTAGCTTTAATAAATAGATACACTGTGACTTGCCTTCTTATTGTTAAGAGCACATATTTGATTTTGTTTGTTTGGATTAACTTTTTTTATTAGCCTGCAGTATTACAAAAGCTTAAATTAAGTTGACTATATGAAATGTCAAATCTGTTTCCTCAATAATTATTGCTAGAATTAAATTCTGGAATGCATATTCCTACCTGCTTGTTGACAAGACATTCACCACCCTCCCTATTTCTTCTTTTACATCCCATACATTTTCTTCTGACAATAAAGCAATGGAAAACATTTTCCTTATTTTTGCACCCTTCTGCTTACCAAGATAAAAAAGATGCATGGGTGAATGCATATGCTTAAAATAACTTTATTAAAACAGGAACTAAACCAAACATTATCATACATAACATTCATTTCTTGGACGAACGTCACAATTAGCTTGGGGATCCCATGACAACAGCTTCAGCTCAAGCTAAAGGGGGATGCCCTTTCTCATGGAGTTGTGATATACATGCACCTTGTGATGTCTGGTTACTGACCACCCAAATTGTAATGCACTGGCTCATCTTGTGTGCAAATAAATGACTGTAGTTATTTATGTAAGCTTGTTGTATGTGTTGCAGCACTTTTCAATGGGATGTGGGGCATTTTCAGTGAAGGATTAATATTAAATATTAAATATTGTATAAACTTTCCATGCCAGTTCTCCACAGCCTGAATTCTAACCTTCAACCTTGTAAAAAAAGAAGTCACTAAAAACTGTTCTGTTTACAGTGGTTTTGAGCCCTGAGTTATTACCACTGTGCTGTGGAGTATCCCCAGGAGCTGTTTATCTCTCTGAGTCACAGCTTCTTTCCTTTCATCTTGCTCTGTGTAGAGCAGCAACTTACTACTGGCCTCAAATTTTATCCCAAATTATCTCCAACACTGCCAAAAGGCAGGCTTAATCCCACCTGCACTAGAGAGGATGTATGAAGTAATTCTGTCTTTCTTCCTACGCAAAGGACAGCCAAAGAGGAAGTACCAGTTCTTTGTTGGGCTGTGGAGCACTCAACACAAGTGTCCATTGATAGGTAAGATTGGGGCTTTTAGATGAAACTGTTCAAAGGAGACCTCTATAGATATTTAAAATGATAGTGAATATTATTTATAAAAATAGAAATACATTACATTACCCAGGATCTCATATGTACCCCTGGAGCCACAGTGGTGCCATGTGTCAGCTGGACACCGTTCACTGCCACCAAGTTGTGTTCAAGTGGTTTTGTTGGCATGCATGTGTATGTGAAACTTATGAAAAACTGTTATGACCAAGAGCCACCCCAGACATGAGTAAAGAGGGAGCTGTCTGGACCAGAGAAATTGTGACAGGTCCTTGAATCAGAGTGCTAAATAAAGACATGCATTTGTGGTGCTCCTAGAAGGATTGTGCTTCTAGAAATCAATGCAAAGATTTGTTCAGCCCAATATGTGGCATCTTTCTCCCCTTCCCAGACAGACTAATTTTACCTAGAAACTTGCTGTCTGCACTATGTCTTCTTTTTCTCACAGATGATAAGGTATTGTCCAAATCTGACTAAACAACAGCAATAAGAGAGATGGATTGTCACGTTAGATTACATAGACAGTGGCTAAAGTTAATAAAAGGTTTGGGCTGCTTTTCTGTGCACAGATGCCACAGAACAGACCAGAACAGTTAGGAGCCCAGCCAGAAGTGCTGGACCCCAGATTGCTTCTTGGATGCCACTGCAGTGTTTGTTTCCTCATGAAGAGATCTAACATTTGCTTCTTTCCATACTTCTCTATCCCTACTCGATAGCTGAAAGTGCAAACTCAGCACAGTCAATGTTCTTCTCTGACACTGAGAAAAGAAATATCATTAGCGTGTGAATGATGTGAGGTAACAATTCCTGCACCCCTCTCTTCTTGTTCAGGGGTTGACTATGAGTAGGTCTCTCTCCTTCCCTCCCACAGTCCATCATAGACCTAAATCTTTGACCCTCACTCTCTGCAACCTTTTTCTCCTTTGAGCAACTGCTTCCCAGCAGAGGCTGCGTAATTGGGCATAAGGCATTAGGCATATGACAAATGACGCTCTTTTGGTAGGCTGTGCAGATCTGGAGGTCAAGCACACTATTAATAATTCTCTGACTTCTTAAAAGCTGTGTTTCCTCTGTTCGTTGGCAACCTAATTTGAAAGGTCTGTACAAACCACTTAAAACAGCAGCTGAACACAGGCATTTCAGAACTGTCCAATATCGATTTTTGTCTCTAACTTGTCTCATTGCTGAGATTGGTTTCAATATCCTGTGAAGTTTAAGTGAAGATACTTCCAGTCTCAATAGCTATGTGCTCCCATTTGATATCATAGGTAAGTCCGTAGTATTTTCCTTAGTAACATGCTTTAGCTCAATTGGGAAGAGTGCCACAAAATCTCTATCACAGACCATTGCTACCTGAATCAAAGTAAAGACAGGTGAGGAACAAATGGATATGCGTGCTGGACTGGGGAACCCAGTAAGCAGGCTGCTTCCAGGCTGAATCTCTTCCAGAAAAAAAATATCAGGCACAACATAGAGCTGGTACAGCACACTATTTCTGCCTGGAGACAGAACACCTAAGGAACAAGGAACTTCAGTAAATTCAAAGAATTAGTTAGTTCACTCCCATGAAATAGAACCTTAAAGGAGACAGACACTCAGGAAATTTAGCAAATCCCTAACCAAAATTAAGGGCACAAGATGAGCATATGAAATGTGAAAATGTGAAGGAAAAATAAACATTGTAAATATTGGTTTGGCTCATCATGAGAATGCCCTGAAACTTTATAAATTTCCAAATGGAGAAATTAGGACAAATAAATAATAATGAGTACAAGAGTATTGTGCAACGTTTGTGGGGACAACGGACGAGGAGAGCCAATAAGATCTTGCTAAAAGAGAAAGAAAAGGTGATGTGGAAGTGCTCTGTATTCACAGAAGAAAAAAAAAAAAAAAACCTGTTTTTCTGCTTTGTGAAGAGAGAAGGAAACAACTGAAAATGATGCTCAGAAGGCTGAAGTGGTTCAGCTCTAATATTTTTTTCTGTACATCATTAAAAAGTCTAAACCAAGTCAGACTATATGCTGACTTTAGAACTTACTAAGAACTTAGGCTAGCAGAGAACAGAAAAAGAGACTACGCAGATAACTCATGTGAGCCTTATAAAATTCACCCCGTAGTGCCTGGGGAATTGGGTAAAGCAATAAAGCAATCTTGTAGCCATGAGCAATTATCTCTGAGGGCTGATGGAGGTGAATGAAGTTCCAGAAGACTGGAAAATGACCTCTCAAGAGCTCTTCCAGCCATTGCTACCAATCCTGTAAGAGGGGAAAAACAAAGGTAAGCTGTAACTTATTGATTTGCATTCCTTCCTTGGGATGCTAACGCAACTAATTGGTATTCTCACTGTAGGCAACGCATACAGTTCTGAGAACATGAGGTCAGACTGCATCAAATCAAAGTCCCATCTATCACGACATTATCTCAGATAGTAGCCTGCTGCACATCCTGCTGTATCTGAAACAAAGTCTAAGACAGCCATGCACCAGCATATTGTCTCAGCAATTTAGAAATCAAACGCTTGGGGACTTACAGAGTTAGAGGCTTTGCATGTGTGTTAATAGCCCTCCTTGACCCTTAATAGCCCTTAACAATTACTAATCAAGAGATCTTGAAAGTGCTGTCTTTGTTGCATGCAATCAGAAGCTAATACATAGAAATTGAAAATAGTCATGTACTTTCCACTACTCTGATATTCAGTGAACATATTTTTGTTCCCAGCTGGATATACTGTTATCAAATGTACATTTATTGCATGAATCCTTTTGAAATGCAACACCAAAATGTCGGGATAGCTACTTGCTATTATTTACGTTTGAGCACAGTTACTCTGGCTATTGTGTCGGAAACTGCTTCATGCTAGATTTGAAGGAAATTTATCTTATAAAGATAGAAAGAGACAGAAAACAAACTCCTGTAGATGGATATGCTGCAGCTGGAGACTAGTGATTAAAGGACTTTATTTACATTTCTAGCTGATCAACATCTTTTAGATACTTCTAATGGGAAGAATTGATTTTTTTTTCTTTACAAATGGGACTTAATCAATTTTGCTTCTGGAAATGTTTTATTCAACAATAGCTAAATTTTCCTGCAAACACATCTGTCAAAGCAGAGGCTATTATTGGAAAAGAGAAGCTTTTTGTGCTGGTATAAAGATATGTTTTATCATTTGAACAGAAGCCTATTGATTTTTTGAAACATTGAAAAAAGCTTACTATAATACAAATGCCTTAAATGTGCAAAGTGTCCCCAGAATTCCTGCAAATATGAACAAAATTTAACTACTGATTTTGCTACTTATTTTTAAAGTATTTTGTACGTGAATGGTTAGTACAAAACAATTTTTCAATGGCATTCTTAAAAAAATATATATATATATATATATATGCATATATTTGCCATCCCTTATGTATTTATTTATTTCAAGGGTTTTGTAATGATTAAGTTCCATCTCACAGTGCTCAGCTATGACTTAAGAGGCCTTGGTGTCTGTTCTCAGCTGTCCAGCTGGCTCTCTGGGCAAAAGAGGCAAGCCACTTCATCTGTAAAATGGTCAGTATGAATCTGTCCTATACACTGCTTTGCTATCAAGGTGCAGGAGGCTTTAAGTAAACATTATGCATCATGCCAGAGGAGATCTCACTTCTCAAGCAGCTGCATACATTCACATGGAAGCGCTTTCAGAGCTGGTCTGTAAGTGAAGAACAAATACAAATGTTTTAGATTGCAAAGTCGTTTTTCAAAAAGATGACCAATTGCTACACAAAGTGCAGCTCAGTTAATGGCAATACCTCAGAATTTTTACCATATGTAAAAGTGCAGAATTCTGCATGTAAATGAGAAGAATTGCTACAAGCCTTTAATACAGCAAGTCTGCAAAAATATTTTAGCTGTAATTGCATTTCAATCTAATAAAAATGCATTATTTGGCTGTGTTTCTATAAAGTAGGAAACACTGATGTTTATACAAACAAACATTAATCAGATTGTTTTGTCTGATTTTATGCAAAGGTGTAAAAGCCACAACTGAATTTAAACCAGTAAGAAAATCAGAGAATTCTGCAGTCTAAGGACTCTTGTCAAGACTTACATACAAGGGAAAAAAAGTCCCTGTGCATACAATATATGATGATGAGTCCTTCCACATGTAAAAATATAAGCTTAAAAAGAATCCTGTAAAAATTAATAACAATACAGTGGTTGCTTTCAGTTAGAAAGCCTCCCAGATCTTTCAGCTCATAGATAGTCGTATCTATAAATACACCTACTCTCTTAACCTCTTAATAACCACTGGTAATACACCATAGGCTATATCTGGCATGAGGGCAATTTACTGCAGTCAGTTTACTTCCCCTGGGGATGCATTTATTACTGCTGTAGCAACAACAGCCTAAAACCCAACTGGGGAAGCGGGGCCCCAATGTACCAGGTGCTGTGGACACTCAGACAGACGCAGACAGTGCCCGCTCCAAACTGAATTGAGATTCTGGAGGGACACTCCCTCGCATGCCTTGGTTAACATGATAGCAGTAGAAAGAGGTCTGGCCCCCTTCATTCAGTGTATGAAAAATGACACTGCAAGGCATGACCTTCAAAACCATACATTTGTACCTTGTTTGGGTGGAAACACAGGCTGGTAAGGGGGGATGAGGTGCTGTGCTGGCATGCTCAGCACTGGGTTTTTTGGGAAAACAAATGCACGAACCAAGAGCAAGCCATGGCAAGGCTGGGGTGTGGAGACGGCCTCAGCACTGAGTTGTGTGTGGTGACAGTGAGCAGGGGCTTGACACCCACCTCACACGACAGCACCCCACAGCCATCTGCTCACACAGCCACGGCTGCCCACTGCTTCTCTGCTTTTCTGGAAATACAAACTTGGGTGGGACACCCGTGTAGGCAAATTTTTAAGCCTGCACGTGTGGCACTTTCTGTCTGCAATCAGTAGCTCAGTGAGGGGCAAAGATAACAACAGCGACACAGCTCAGCTTTACACGCGTTTATTTTTTAATCTTTACAGAACACTGCTGCAATTATAATAAGGCATTAAATGCATGATTGAAAAGCCCACGATGAACTGCGACGTTTCACCCTTTTGTGGGAGAAAAAGGGGTTTTACAAGATTATAGTTGTTGTTTTCACAGTCAGTAAACTCGTTATTCATTACAGACAGACTTTTAAAAGAATTACAAAGATTAAAAAACTGTAAACGTATCAAAAACAGCGACGACCCAGCATAGCATCCTTGGAGAGAGCCTGGGGTTCCCTGCTGCAGACTGGGCTTTGGGCTGGCAGTGAGGATGGGGTCGTACCTTTGCCGCAGGTCTCACTGCGGGCACAGCCCCTATCAGGTGTTTGGCAGCTCCCAGACGGCCCAGCCTCTGTCACAGATTTCTGATTGAGATAAATAAATAAAAAAGGTCACCGGGAGCTGCTGGAGCAGTGGGAACACAGGGAGGAGCCCCAACTGAGGCCTCGTGACCCCTCCCCAGGGAGGCAGAGGTCTGGCAGAGCCCAGCCACATGCCCTGGCACCCCAGCTAACACGTTATGAGGTAGAAGATGGGCAAGTGTCACATTTTGCTGTGAGGGTCGGCCAGGAATAAAATGTTCCTCCTTGATATGAATAACCATTTCCAGAGTGCTACAGGTGGTACCTGAAACCCACCTCAGATGCCCCAAATTTACATTCTCCAAGAAGGGAGCCCTCCATAGATCCATGCAACAAGTTTAAGTCCAGGCAATTAAAAAAATTGTCCTCACACTTGCATCCTTACAGCATTTAGCTTCTGAGCAGGGGAAATCAAACGACTGGGTTATAGGAACAGGCAATTAATCACCCTTGGCCTCAGCCCATGGTACAGCCATTTGAGACCAAAGTGATGAGAACAGTTGTCTACCAGGAAGCAGACAAATATGTTCATTTCCTACAACCAAGATCCATATAGCAAGTGTTTGGGTTTCTCTCACACTGCACATCATTAGAACCTGAGAGTCCCAAGGTTTTATATCACACACCCAACCCACACACCCCTGCCATTTGCACAGGTGTCTTGTTTGGTGATCAGAGAAATGTCCTGAGATTGTTCATCTGCTAAACTCTTGCATTCTGTTCTCTAAAAGTCTGCCTTCACTTCTTTAGTAGCACACACAAACAACAAGATGAAGAGATTGTGTTACTTCTGTCATTTACTTATTTTTTTATTCCTCACACTTCTGCAGTGTACATTTAGATTATTAGGTTGACTTATGTTTCCTTAAAATGCTCAGGGAATATTTGAGGGTTCATTTAAGTACTGCAAGCTTATGATCTGTGACAGGCATTTTACAAAGTGTCAGAAAACTTCTCGCTTGATAATAATATACTGGCAGTCTGGGGAACATGCTCTTTTCTAGTGCTAATAACCAGCATTAAAGCATGCCATGGTTCCTACAAGAAATCTGTGATCCTTACAGTGTTAGCTGTCATCTTCCTGCAATTATGGAATGTACTCCAATTTTATGCATGTGTATCCTTAAAAAATAAAAATAATGGCTCACAAAATCCACCAGCTTCTGCAGTGTACATGAACACAGAGCACAGGGCTTCCCATTAGGGGTGATGAAAGGGTTTTTGCCCCTCGTGATGTCTATCCCCTGCCTTGTGCCAGCTGCTGCCCCTGTCCAGGTGCAGTCTGCCCTCCTGCTTGGCAGGGCCTCCCCTGTGCTTCTGGAGGACATAACCTGGATTGTGTCCTTGTACACACAAGGCAAAAGACAGCTAGCAATCAGCCTTTCTTCTCCAAGTCTTGCTTCTTGAGCAATTTCATTCCCTGCTCTCACTGATCTCAGTGGGCTGAAGGTTCTCCTTACATAAGTAAGCTATTCCTCTTTTTCACCTTAGAAATTCATAGAATCATGGAACTTTTTGAGATGGAAGGGATCTTTAAAAGCCATCTAGCCTCACTCCCTTGCAATGAACTGGGACTCCTGCAGCTAGATCAGGTTGCTCAGAGCCCTGTCCTGCCTGACTTTGAACACCTCCAAAGATGAGGGCTTCCACCACCTCTCTGGGCACCCTTTTCCAGTGGTTTATCAGAATTCAATCCATTGGCCTCACCAATTCGATCTCCTTGACGACACACCCAGAGGGATGTAAGCTCTCCCAAGGTGACTGCTGGCCACTGCTAGTTCCTGCCCTCAGACACGCTCTGTATCATGACACAGCTGCAAATAACATCTGTTAGGCAGCAGTACCATCAAACAAGGATGCTCCTTTAGTTACCAAGTAACACAACTAATGCAGCAGCTAGAATGAGTAACAGCTAAGGAGCATCTCTTTTGCAGGGTCAAAGTTAAAGTCTGAGTACAACATTACGCTATTTACAGCGACCAAAGGCATGAAGGCAGAGCGGTGCAGGTTCTCCAGCTCTCTGCAGAGGGCAGCCACGCCCGCTGAGCCCAAGGGACTGAGCACAGGAGGGTGCCAGGCACAGGAGCTGCGTGTGCCTCCTGCCATGAGCAGCCAGAGAAGAGAGCAAGAGGGACTTTAAAACACAGAACAGAGAAGATATGCAGATCCCCCGCTACATGTAGTGTGAGCTGGAATGGACCATAAACATTCTCATTTGGGTATAAAATACAGCTTTTCCCTTCACTTCTCTGTCATACCAGCCACTGAGAGCCCCCTTTGGCAGCCAGGGTGCTCCAGGCCTCATGTCGAACTGTCCTCCAAAGAAGAATAAGGCAGCGGTCACGATCTCCACCAGTCACAGCAGACTGAAAAGGAAAGCAGACAGGCTGGGAGCTCTAGCTGGGATGCATCGATGTCAGAAGCAGTGAGTCCCAGCACCGCCTTTGCAGGAGGACTTTTAGATATTCTATACCTTGCCCCTTGCCCCTTGCCCCTTCCCCCTTCACCCCTTCCCAAGATTCTTCTCAGGTATTATCTCACAATAGTAAAAAATCTCATTCTTCAAATATTAGATATTTCTTATATTTGAGATTTAACCCATAGCTGACAACAAACCAAGTGTTTCTATCACAGTTCTGCAGGCAAGTTCCTTACAGACACAGCTCTCCACTCACATTTGGCTATGGCGGGGGCTAAAACAAATATATATTAGCAGTCAATCACGATGAAAGGTCAGCAGCGCATACAGCAACCTTTGCTGTTTTTCCCACCATCACAAGACCACAACTTTAATGCTCCATAGAAACTGGCTGATACTGAACACATCAGTAATAGAAGTTTTGGGCTACTGTGCTGCATAATGGCAATTGATAGCGCCTTGTACCCTTGATCATCCCCTACGTTAAGTCAGTTCCATGCCAGCCAGTCCAACTGCTTGATGTATAACCTTTGTATTTCCTGACAACTTATTTTTTGTAAAGAATTTGGTTTATATTGAATGAGCCTCTAAAGCTCCATCCTGACCTTTTGTTTCTGGTAATGAGAAGGCCAGCAGCCTAGTGACATGAAACTGAAGTTTCAAAAGGATTTGTGTGATGCAGACAGGCCCACTACAAGCAAACCCTGAGGCAGAACTTGAATTTCTTCTGGCATCTGTACTGAAGGAGATGTGTTCAGTCTCTGCATCCCCATGCTTTTTTACTCCTTGGATCTTTTGAGACTCCTAACAGGAGGTCAGTTAATTCAAGTGATGGCAGTTTTCATACAAAGACATCTGTCCACTGGGAACTGAACTTCCTTTATATGGGCCACTATAGCTATCAGAAGTTAGTGAGTATCAATCATTACTAATCCGAACTGAAATGGAACCACTGACCTCAAGCTGAAAGAGCCTTTTGTCTTTCAGCAATACCACCATGAGCCATATGGTTCTTTGCCCTTTGCCTCTTATTTTTATATTTTAAATAACCACCACTAATTGCAGCACTGCTTGAAAATATGGGAGATTTGTGGTAAGCCATGAATAAGCGGTCTTTTTTGCCCACAGGTCTCACTCATACAAAACAAGGGACTGGCTTAGAATTTAATTATTAAAAAAAAATCTCTTTTAATTAAATATCAGCCTTGTTTCTTAACATGACACCAAGCAGACAGTTAATAATCCTTCTGTAGGCTGCAACAAGCTTCCAACGTGTCAAGGTCGTTCCTGTTCTATATATGAAAGTAATAAGAAAATTATGTAGGCAAGACACCAAAGGAACGCTTTATGTTAGGATAAAGGAGTTATCTAAGGAATCTACTTGTCAAAAATCTCTTTTTATTCTGTGGTTTTCATTATTTTATACCAATTGCATTTGCTCTGGCATGTTCTCCCTTTACAATAAGTGTTCATATAATGCAAACATTTGATTAGAGAGCTCACAGAAAGACCGTTCTTGTCAGAAAAACAAACTGCATCACCAGCTATCTTTAGCCACATCTATTTCCTTTAATGAAACATACTTTTTTTTTGTGGAAACGCTGCTTTAAAAATCATGACCACACTAATTATCTATGGCAAGCACATCTTCCTCAACTAATGACAGCTCGAGCATATTATCGTTTGCACCAGACTTCATTCTGAAATTGAACGACCCGTAGAGCTTTGCAGACTCCTTGGAGGATGCAAACCTGCTCCTCCGATACAGCTCCCCTTTCCACATGGACATCATCAGCAGGCTGGAGAGCACCACCCCCCCCAGGGTTAGGAGACACAGCCCGGCAATAACACAGCGGTCCAGGTGAGCCCCAATCCTGGCGCTCTCATTCTCCAGTCTCTCCATCTCCCGGGCAGCCACCGTGTTGGGATCCACAGTCACGTCTCTAGGTACCACGTAGGAAATGATCACCAGCAAAATCCCACTGACTAGGAACAAAATGGCACTGATGAATCCATAGTCCAAGGATTTCCCAGCCGCTGCCTCCGAGGCAGTTTCATCCTCCTCGGAGACCAGGGACGGAGAGTCGTGCACCCACTCGGGAGGCAGCTCGCGGCAGGAGCGCTGCTGAGGAGCATCCTGGTAGCCTGTTGGACTGGAGGGACTTCTTGTATGCTCCAGGTTTACATTTTCATCCACGCAGGAGAAGGATGTCTCAAGTTCCTGGATACAACAGCAGGGTTTCTTCTTCCCTCCATCCCCTTCCCCTGGAAAGTGCTCAGGCAGGTGGCAAGGCTGGGAGTTGCTGGAGGGTGTGGGGTGCTCCTGGGGTGAGCTGCCCGAGCAGGAGGAAAGGAGTGCTGGGGTGGGCTCAGCCATGGAGCCCCTCTGTGAGGGCTTGCAGTGCTGTTCACAGCGCAGGGCTGCCACGGCTGCTGCCGCTCCGGAGTCCACCTCTCCTGTCTCATGCTGCTGCTGTTGCTGCTGCTGCTCATAGTGAGGGGTGGGCAGGCTCCAGCCGGCAGCAGGGCCCAGGGCACCCTGCCTGCTCTCTTCGGCCAGGTAGAGAAGCTCCATGCAAGCCATCGGTCTCCACTCGGTGAGCCCCGGCCACTGGGCTACCGCATCCTTCAGCAAGCGCTGCCCCTGGCTCCCCAGAGCAGTCTCATGGTGCTCGAGCTGCAGAATCCCAAAAATCTTCTACTCTTTCACCACTGTTTTGTTAGGGACGTGGCTTGTGTCAGCTGCTAAATGATTAAACAAATCCCCTCTGACGTTCATTTCTTTTCGGTCTGCAAATGAAATAGCAGAGGGAAAAAACAACAACAAAGGCAAACCCAACAACCTCCTGACAATACATTAATGAAGCAAAGAGCAGATAACAGAAATGTAATACACTGCTCGTCCTCTCTGCTGCTCAAGGGGAGATGACAAACACGATTGTTTTAACCACGAACTTAAAGCCGTAATCCTCTTGCAGATCCAAAATCTATTAGGGACTCTAATCAACCTTTGACACCAATATCCAATTAAGGCAGTAAGTCATCTGCAGAGCCCAGGAATAACTATGTAAAATGACAGAGGAAAAAAAAAAGATAGCTATTTTCCTTTAGAAGCAAGTAACTTCCTTCCCTTCGAATTAAGAATTTTAAACTCAGAAAGGGAGACTAATTAGAAAGAATCACACAAATCCCACACAGCTCTGTAATCCAGGATCTGTATTCTCCGGTGGAAATCTGATAATCCCATGGGAAGAGCGGTGCTTTCCCATAGCAGATCTCCACTTTGATTAAGAGCTTTCGGAATGAAATTATGCCTCAACGACTGATGACTCAAAGACGGATATTACTTCTCATCTGCAATTAATTCGTTATCCCCCCCTGTTCCGTAGCTCCCCGGACAACCCGAGGCCGAACTCCCCGTAAAATTAGGGAGAAGCGCAGCCCCGCGAACGTGTTGCACACGCAGACGACACATGTGCACCGATGGCACCGAGGCGCTGGGTACGGTACGGACGCAGCTCCCACCGCTCTTCCCGGGACCTCAGCGGTAGCTGCACGTAACGCGCTCGCGGGGAGCGGCTGGACACGCGCACAAGTGTGTGCCCCGCCGGTGCGGAGCTTGTACCCGCACCCACGCAGCCGGCACACACGCGCGCACACCCAGCACACCTCCTCCTGCCCCGGCTCCCACCCTTCGGCAACCGCATCGCCGCCCGCCCCGCACACCTACCTGCGGCCACGGCCAGCGCCCCGCGCTCAGACGAGCGGCAGCGCCGAGCCGCGCCGGGCAGCGCCGAGGCGGGCGGGCGGGCTGTGCCGGCGGGCGGCGGCGGCGGCGGCACTCTGGGAGTTGTAGTCCGAGGGCGGGTGGCGGGGGCCGGGGGCCGGGCCGCTGCGGCAGCGCTGGGACTGCGCCGCCTGCCCCGGGGGCCGGGCTGGCCCCGCCCGCGGCGCGGGTTGAGGCTAAGCCGGGCGGCCCCCGAAACGCGGCGGGAGACGCGCGGCAATAGGGCGAGCCGCGCGAGGCTGTCGGGGTGTCTAGCTTGGTCATCGCACGCGCTTTCTCCCCCAGAGCCATAACAGCTATCGTTGTGCTGTATGGAGTAATCAAATCACCTTGTCAAACGATCTCACAATTCCCAAAGCTGAGACTTCAGGAAGCGTTCTCGCAGCTGTGAGACTCGCAGGGAAATCTCAGCAGATCGCTCCGTGCTGGCAGGCTCGCCACCCGCAGCTCCTCACTTTGTGTGCAGGCATAAATGACTGCTAAAACCACAGCTGCCAAGCAGGCAACGTAAAAGGAATAAGCAATTGCCATGAGCCTTTACTGAATTTTCTTGCTTGTGCTTCCTCTGAAGGAATAAACTGGGTTATGAAAATAAATTGTGGAGCAGGAAGAAGAGGTTTATCGTGGATGGATATTGTGCTGTCGGGAAAATACCAGGCTCTGAGGGGTGTGAAGGGAGGAACTTGGGTGTGGAGCTGAAAGGAAGATGGATTAAAAGGGAACAGCACCTGCCTGGCTATCAGGTAGAAAAGCAGGAGCACTGGGTAAAAGAAAGCTGGGAAAGAGCCAAAAAAAAAAAAAAAAAAAAAAAGAGAAGACAGAGTGTCTTGAGCTATCCCAGCATCAGAAACAGGGCAGTTCTGTGTAAGGACTCATTGACAGTTCTGAAACACTGCATTAGGCAAAAAGTCAACGCTTTGATCCAGCTGATGCTCAAAAATGTCAAAACTGCTTGCCAGGACATGGTGATGCCAGAGGACTCCCATGGATGAATCTGTCTGAATCTGTCCCCCATGCCTATCTGAGACTGCTTACTGCTTGGGGCTGCTCAGGAGAATGGTCTGGAAGCAGCTCCAGGCAACGTTTCCATTAGCAAACTGCACTTTCAATGCACTGAATGCTGTATTGTTTGTTCTTTGAAGAAAAATTGTAAGAAGAAAATTATGGAATGGGGAAAACAGCACAGGCTGTCCTTGGAGCTTTTTGTAACAATACCCTCTTTGAAATAAGTACAAAGAAGGAAATAAAACCTAATCAAAGAAACAAACAAGTGTACCTATAAATTGTTCAAATACTTTAGAGCAGAAACAAGTGCAGTCTATAAGACTACTGTGTATTTCCATTCCGGAAGCAGCGGGATAGGAACACGCAGCAAGCTGCACCTGCCAGCTCATATAGACAAGTCTTAATTAAGTGACTGACAGGAAAAACCTCACTGTTCAGCCTGGCATTGCAGCCTGGGAGAGTGTGAGCCCTCTCCTGGGCTTCAGTACTATTCACAGAGGCCTTGGGGGGGGGGAGGGGGAGGGGCGGGGGTGCAGCTTCTTTCTGACAGTGGATACAGAGGCAGGAAATTGTTATCAATGCACAGCAACTGGCCATATCAGTGATCCTTCAGAGCCCCAGGAGCTATAGCAGTATTCTCAAGCACTTGCTGGGATCATAGCTACTTGTTATTTACTCACACACAGACATCTTGCTGCTTGGCCACCCACACTCCTCCCTATTATATACCAGCTTGTGTTGGGCATGTATATTAATTTGTTGCTAATAATTACAGTTCCACAAAGCGAGGAACAGAGAGCAAGCCATGATTCTGTCAGTCCAAATGTTGGCATTCTTTTAAGTCTTCCCATGTGATGCTGTCTCATTTCCCACCTGTGGTGCACAGGCTTTATAGCAAAATCCTTGTCTAGTCATATTCCATAACACTGACATTTCTTATTTTGGATGCAAAGAGTTAATAGCATTTTTGTTTAAAGAATGTAAGTGAGAGTTGCCAAAGCTCGGAGGTGTGGAGGTGGAAAGATGAATGCATAGCAACACATACTCTGCAAACACAAATACAGCTGGTGAAAAGATTAATCAAGCAAGGGCAGGAAGTAAGAACATTTGTCACGGAAAAAAATGGCCACATAGAGCTGAAAAACAGATTGATGGACATACAGTGGGACAGGAATAAAAGACTGGAGTAGACTGTCAGAGTTGATGAGCCTCGTTCTCTCTGTTGCAGCCTACTACATCATAAAGTCCTTTCAGAGTCTGAACTTTGCTATGGTAGCAACACAGTGATGGTATGGGATGTGACAGTAGAACTGATAAAGGTGTCTCAGCATGGATATATGAGATTAAATCTAAACCATGCTCAAGAACTGCTTGGAAGCTCTCTTTCAGTGGACTCAACTGTAGATGAGTATCTATACTAGATAGATATGACTTTTCTGTTCTGAATAAGCTGTGCTCAGTATAAGACTGGAAGAAGGCTTGTGAAGATCTAAAAGTGGGTTCACTCCAGCAATGTATCTGTAGCCTTGCCGAGGGGCCACATCAGTCCTGAATAAATCAGAGAAAACAGGAAAAAATAGAAGCAGTTTTCTGAGTGGTGCATTCCATCATGGGGTGATGAAGAATGAATTTAAAAGTAATCTGCTTAGTCTTACAAGTCCAGGGAATTTTCCAGTGCTGGACAGGTTTCTCCAAGAAGCATTCCTCCGATCACATTTTTTTCCTTTGTATCCCTAACTTTCAGCTTCATGACCTGTACATGAAATCCTTCAGTGCTCTTGCGTTTGCAGGATCTTTAGTTGCTCGTCTCACCTATTCACAGAACACTGTGTTTCCAGTGGTCCCAGTACAAGAGTTGTGAGGCTGCATAGTTCCTGAAATAAGGCATGCTGCGGCCAGAACGGCCAGACAGTAATATATTCAGAGAAGTCTAGAGAGACTATTGTATAAACTTCCCATTTTCACTTGAATAGATCATGTTGCTGAGTAAAATAAATTGGCTAGGGAGCCAGTAACAAGGGGCTGCAGGAAAATTTAAAACCTATAAAGGAAATATATGGATCTGAGTATGGGTCTGTGAAGAATAACAAAGGTAATAGAAGTGAGTGAAGAGGCGAAGTTAAGCTTCTATGTAAATTGAAATTTTTTTTTTAAAGTAATATATTGCTTAGAAAATATAAGTATTCTGAGGATAGCAAGCAAATATTTGGATATCTGTCCATGCAAAGAAATATCCAGCAATTATGTGTGCTTTAAACACATTACTGTCACAGATTTATTGATTTATAAAGCAAATGTAGATAGAAAACCAATTTAATTCTACTTTGGTTCCTTCACTAATGCATATCCATTGTGCATTAATAACGGACACAATAAGTAAATAAATTTACAGAGAGACAAAGAAACTGAATATGTGTGATAATGATGCACCACAATCATCAAGTGGAGATTAAATCCTTGCTGAATGCTTCTGCTTTCTATGTCTGGGTATGTGAAATCACAGTTTGGATAAGTACAGCTCCTGAGCAAGAATAAAAAAAGTTAATCCCCGGCATTAGGACAGAGTAAAGTCATATGGAAGAGCAGGGGTGTAAGAGTGGGACTGCTGACCACTTGGAAAACAACGCTTGGTTTTGGTGGCCCCACTGAATCAGCTTCTTTGGACGTTTTTAGCTACACAGAGACTCTGCAAGAGTGAGGAATGCAACTTAGAAATGCAAAGCAATTACTTCTGGGCTAACACACATGAAAGACAGGTAGGATTTAACAAGCTGTCAGGGTGAACTCATCTTCTCCATGTGGCACACGCAGAGCCTTTGCCGGTCTTGTGGGCACTGACAGGGGATGGGCCAGATCCACATGTTGCTGAACTGCCATCTTGCAGTTATGCTGTCCATCCAATGGCTGGAGCTATGTCCTGACTCACCCAGGCTGTGACACTGATCTGAGCAGCCTCACTGCTTCTCCCCTCGTACTCCTCCATTTTCTCTCATGAATCCTTGGGCAACTCAGAATCCCTGTTTCAATACCCCTCAACTGACCTCTCTCCAGCGTCTCAAAGATTTCTCACAGCTCTTTCTCAGCAGCCTGGGCTCAGGTTGCACAGTGGAATGTACCCGAGCAAAATTCTGGTCTGTGTGAAGTTTTTTGAAGCAGACAGGCTGACTATTGTTGATCATATTGACACCACTGTAGATTGCCTCAGTGGTTGAACACTAAGGCAGTAGAGATGCCTCCAGCAATCACTGTATGCCTACATACAGCTGAGAGCTGAGCTGAAGGATGTCCCCTGAAGGAGTTTCTACAGGTATGTCCCCAGAATATCTTCCCACTGATGGAGAAACAACACTGTGCTGTCACTCACACCTTCATTCATTTCCAACTGTGGCCACAACTGGGGCATTAAGGACGTTTCTTCCCTGGCCACCCCACTGGTCAGAGGCTGCAACCCTGAATGCTCATGTATGCTACTGCTTCCTGTTGTGTTTTCAAATGCTTTTCTTACTGGTTCTTCTTAATACCTTCATGCTTTCTTACAAGGAAAAAGTAATTCACCTCCAGTAACAACACATTAGATCTGGGACTTATAGCCCATCAGATGTCAAGTAGACTCATTGTTTTGAGTCATTTTGTTATCATTTGTAGAGTCAAGTAGAGTCCCTTCAAGTGCAGGATATTCTATGATTCTATGATATACAGTGAAATATTTTATGGGATGGAGGCATGTAAAGGAAAATAAGATGAGAGACTGTCTTTTAGGGAAGCAGGAACTTCTTTACTGTTAGAGTTACAGAGCACTGGAATGGGCTGCTCAGGGAGCTGGTGGAGACTTATCTGAAGGTATTCAAGACCTGCTGGATGCTTTTCCTGTGCAACCCACAACAGGGAACCTGCTTTAGCAGTGCTGTTGGGCTCTAACATTTCTGAAGGTCCCTTCCAACCCGTACAATTCAGTGATTCTGTGAAGCCAACCTGAAAATTAGAGGCTGCATAGAAAATCACTGAGCAGCTTTTAAGGAAGGGATTTAAAGGGCAGACAATAATGCAGTAAAAAAAAAAAAAAAAAAGGGAGTGCAACATAATATGAGGAAATAATAGCTTGTCCCATAAACTAGTGATTTTTCTTTACGCTGGATCTGGAAACAAAAATTACTCATGGCTGTTATGGTACACATAAAACTATGGATGAGAGAAGAAAGCAAAGGCTGCAGTTTCTGACAAGACAAGGACACACAGCCTTCCGTAAAATATGTATTGCTGGTGACAGAATGGGGTTTTATAGAAAGTATCAGGATAGTAGGCAGAGATTTGCTATTATCAGCAAAACTGCTGAAGAGTATTTTTAACAACAATGCAAATGGGTTCACATTATAGAGGCAATACTGATGATTTATTGAATGAGCCTCTATTAAAAAACACACACACAAATTTGAAAGAAGAATAAAGCCATCTTCTCTTGGTAACACTTTATGTCCATGTGTTTAAAATTCTTAAAAATCTGAGATCATTATTCTCTTATTTTATAAGTGAAGAAGCTGAAACAGGAGGAGTTTGTCTAATTTTTTACAAGCCAGACAATGTGTTGGCACCATAATCAAGATGAAAGTATAGAGACTCAAACCTTGTAACTCATCCCCTTGTTCTAGCCATCTAAGATGGACAAGGGGTGGCTAATGAGGGAAATAAAATCTACATGCCCAACTTGAAGGAGAGCCATTGGCATGGAGGAAGAGAGCCTTAGAGCTCTACTAAACTCATAAATCATAGCATCAAAGTATATTATACCAGAAAGGTATGTCTGTGGGGATTTGGAGCAGTGCTATGGTCCATGCAGGCTGATGGTAACATTTGTGCCTTAAAGAGTATGAGGCCTCTCCACTTCCCAGAACAGCCCAGATTCAAGAGAACACAAATCAGAGCTTTCCTTCTCTTTCTCTTTGTGTCTCTCCCAGTTCCTTAAGCTAAGGATAATGATGAGTTCATGTGTGGAGCAAAGCCTTACCCACGTGTTTTGTCCTGACCCCGTTAAAATCAGTTGTATTTTTGTAATCAAAATAGTCTGGGACTTCTCATTGCCATTTCCCATCCTCTAGTGGTAAAAAGCCTTATAAAATGTTTTCTGCAAGGAATGGGAACAAATAGTGGGACACAACAACCTAAAATGTGGGTTGGATGAACAGAAGGGGAAATACAAGACAGCAACATAGTCCTTGCCAAGTCTGATAGACTTGGTAACTTTTCTTGTTCAAGTTTAGAAAAACAGGTTGAACAAAGCACTGGAAAGGATCAAAATGCGAGGATCAGTCCTTCATGGGACCATGGGTATGAGCTAAACCATCTATCTTGGTGTTTTTACCTCTGAAGTCTATGCAAAGATTTGATCCTCTGCTTTCCAGGTAGGTGTGGTGAGAGTGAAACTAGAGGGAAAAGTGTTTCATCCCTTTGAACAGGCAACTCTCCCAGTCTGTCCTCTGAATTTGGAGATTGCAAATTGAGGTTTTTTAGATAAGACTTCTTTTGATAACAGTAGCAGATATTGCAGACCAAACACCCACAGAGTAGTAAACATCATCAGATATGGTTAAGGCTGTTAATGTTCTTTTTCTTGTCACATAGCCACTGCTCATGTTCCCAAGGACTTTCTATTTGCTGTTCTCCTTGGCTGGAAAATTAGAGGAAGTAACACCACTTGTTAAGACTGAGCTTAGTGAAGATAGCTGTTATTGACAGAGGAAAATGAAACCTGGCCTGATGGTTTTATTTTACTTCCATTAGGAGGCATGGGAGGAAATATGAAATATTAAATATATTACAGCAGCTCTTCTGCTCCTTTTAATTGCAGAGTGTTTTGAAACCGTATTTTCAAATAGGCATAGCACGCTGTATTGGTTCCTTCACAAGCAGAAGTCTTAAGACAGCGATGCTTCTAAAGAAAATGGTTTACACTTTTCTGTTCTTGATGCATCAGTGTATCTTCATCTGGTTACTGTGTTATGTATGTAACAGAAATGCAATGATGGTAGAATCCGACACATGCAGACAGGACTGCAGGCACACCCTGAAAATGGCAGTTGCGTACTGGGACACTTGAAGAGCTTGTGATACATTATTTATAGAGAATCAATATTTGTTTGTAACAGCTACATATGCGTGTTTATCTGTCCATTCAAAGAGGTCTCTGTCTCGCTACTGGGGAGAAGCAGACAGAAGATCCTCAGGGGCCTTCGTTTACGTTGAATAATGACCTCTCATAATGTCTGGGGAGAAACAATAGGCAGGTAGGTTTTGCAGGAAGGCTGACTCTCAAAAAGAAATACGCAATTTTAAGCTGAAAGTTCCTGGGCCAGAAGATCTCTGTTACAAGGCCCTTTCCATACTGACAGGGACTGCAGTGCAAGACAGTGACACGGAGCAGTCTCTGTAGTTAGGAATACATCGGTGTGAGGCCTCCTAGAGTGTGATGATGCAGGATCGCTGTTCAAAGGTGCCATCCCCTGCATGAGGGGCATCAGGAGGTTGGTAAGCAAGGCAGGGGGATTTGTTCGTACCATGAGCTCAGTGCACTACCATGTTGTCTTTCCATGAATAAAGATGTATTTGCTCGTACACTTTCTCAGAGTATTCATGAAAGGGGAAATCAAACCTGGTAAGGCATCTGGTCTTCTGGCAAATTCTGTGTGGGAATTTTTTTAGTATTATTATTTCTCTCAAGAGATGAGAAATATGTCAGTGCTACTCTGGACTTGTTGGTGCACATCCAGAGTAGGGCAGCAAAAATTATTCGAGGAGTGGAACCTTCCTCTTAGGAGGGCAGGCTGTGAGAGCTGGGGCTGTTCAGCTAGAAGAGAAGGCTGTAGGGAGACCTGATAGCAGCCTTGCAGAATCTAAGGTGGGGATATAAGAAAGAACAGGACAGATGTATTAGCGGGGTCTGTTGTGATAGGACAAGAGGAAATGGTTTCCAACTAAAAGAGGGAAGATTTAGACTGGATATACAGATACATTATTATTTTTTTAATAATAAGGGTGTTGAGTCACTGGAACAGGTTGCCCAGAGACATAATGGGTGCCCCATCTCTGAAGACATTCAGGGTCAGGCTGGATGGTGCTCTGAGCTACCAGATCTAGCTGTAGATGTCCCTGTTCCTTGCAGGGCAGTTGGGCTACAATAACCTGTAAAGGTCCATTCCAACTCAAATAATTTTATGATTCTACTATTATATGTTATATTATGTGGTTACCTGGCTGAGGATATTAAGTAGACATTATATTAAGGTAATAAGAAATTTTCTATTGCTCTTACTTCTGAGACATCTATGTATATGTATATATACATGTATAAAACATACACATGAATAGTTACGTGAAGATTTTCATGGAAGATGAGATATGTCTCCTATTCTCCCCTGCTTTTACTCCAAGTGACATCATTTCTCCTACACACAACATTATACAGAAAATGAACCAGATATAGTTATTTTCTCATGCAGACGGAAACGCTGTATTTTTGAGGTGGATAGCTGCATTTGAAAGCCAGAAATCTGCATGAAAGACATTTGTGCAGCGCCATCTGGACAAATTTTTAATTAACATGGAAAATAAGAAATGAACAGAGAGACCAACAATTTCTTCGTTTCAAAGACATAATTCCACAGAGAGGAAAATACCCATGGCTGTACTTCCAAAAGATTAATAAAGAACATAGACCACGGATGTATAAAAATAAATTTAAGTGAGAAAGGAATATTTAATACATCTATCATTAGTTTAATTAATTTGTTGTTAATGCCATCAGATGAAGAAAAAAAAAATTGTGCATTATGGATGATGGATTCTTTCCACCTAATCAAATAATTAGGATAATTTTGAAGAGGGAACAAGGAAATGAGTATCTCTCTGTTTCGGTGCACATCATATAGGAATTTAGCTATCTGTCTTTTTACAGTGTTATCACCTCTTTTGCTATTTGGTCATCAGAAGGAAAAGTGTATAATTACACTGTCTAGTGAGGTGTTGAAAGAGAAAATATGGGCTATCTGACTTAGGCTTAGGCTTGCATTGCTTTGCAGTCTTGGAGACTGCATTTTTTATGCACTCTCTTTTTAACTACTAATCTGCTTTTTGCCTAGTTTTCTTCATATATTTTACATCGGGAGCATTTGCATTCACATTTTTTTATATAACAGGAGAGATCAAATGGTTCTTATGACCATGAAAGATTTTATTAAATTTATTTCAGAACAGATATATATCTTCTATATCCATATATTTCTCTATGTATCCCTATATCTCTCTACATATCCATATATCTTTCTTGTCTTTTGAAACTCACCAGCTTCAATCTGAGAGGGTATTTTCCACTGATACAAATCTATCCCATTCTCTCCCTTCCTCGTATGTGTTCTGTAACACTTTTTTAATAACGCTTTGATAGATCTTGAGATCATGGAATAGGAAGACAATTTATAGTTAAACAGAAATGATACACTTTTTATGCTGAAGGAGAAACAAGTGAAAGATAGCTCTGCAAGTGTGAAACCAAAGGCGTAGAGAACATATGTCTCCCGCTGGGAACAGGTGATAACCGATTCAATGTGAGTAAAGGATGCTGACATTGCTACATGAGGCAACATCTGGGCTCAGAGTGAATCACTTCTGAAAATGGCCAGAAGCTGGAACAGGGAGAAAAGACAGTGGTTCTCATATTTAGCTTATTAGGAAGTTATTTCTTTACTTTGCTCTAACGCTATTAACTATTAGTTAAATAACTTAATGATTACAACATATATGGCAAAGTATAAATTTAGAAACATACTTCAGAAGTCAGGACAAGAAGTGTTCTGGAAAAGGTCTAATTTCATTCCTAACTTTCTATGAGTTTGAAAAATGACCTTATGTCTATTTAGCATGTTAAATGTAATCTATGGATTAGTACAAGGTTCTCTACTGGACTACAGATGTTTTTTCCTTCTTATGTATGTTCACTCTGTTCAGAATGCTTCTGCCAAGTCTTCATTTTCCTACTCCAAATTTCTCATTATGCATTTCTAAGTTTCTTTTCTTCCCTGAGTAGCCATAAGACTCAACATCAAAAGTAATCAGTTTCATTGCAATTATTCAAGTGGGTCCAGTGGAGTCAGATTTGGTATTCATCTGACTGAATATGGAGATACACAACATGAATGTCCACATTTGAACCAGCTGCCTTGGATAACACTATAGCTGGGGAGATCAAATCAACAGTTCACAGAGATCCATCGGATCAAAGGTGAACATTTGTGTTAGGATGAGGTGAATTTTGCACTGAACTCTGTTGACTGGAATGGTTGCTCATGTTGGTCTCTGACACAGACTGGCATTCTCAATGAAGACAGCTGCATTTAGATTACTTCCACACTAAGCAAGTAGTTGTCATTGATTTTCAATAGGATTACTGTGACAATCTTATTTAAGCAGTATTAGACTTCTTTGTCAGTAAGGCTCCAAAACATGCATGCCTGATGTGGAACTGGGTTGTTTCTTTTTCTCATATCTTATTTTCTCTTCTTGAAGTCTCACTGGTTTTCCCTGTTATTTTTTTCTAGTTCTTCCATTTTTCCTTCATATGCTGAAGTTGAATATGACTTTACAGAGCAGAATGAAGGTTGTTTTTACTTCTCTGAAATACTACTATGGGAAGACCTTTCTGCTAAACTTGGTCTGTTCAGATCCAGCATATGAAGAATTGCTTTGAGTAAGAGACAAGCTTGGTTGTGAAAGGGATGTGTGTCAGTTCCTCTGGACTCTTAAAATAAAATTAAATGTAGTGAATACATCTTGTTTAGCAAGAACTCTTCATCACTGCCAGTTGTTCATTTGTAGAGACTGTAAATTCCTCAGGAGAAGTGTATGGTTTGTTTTCCAGATCTATGTCATCATTCACATTCCAATCTAAAAGATGGGTGGGTGAAAAAAGAGCAACTTCCTGACTACCTTGCTCTCTCAGTTTATATTCATTCATATTCTGCATGGCACAGAGGCAGCTAATAAGAACAGTGGCCAACAGTCTCTCTCAGTCATGTGCAACTACAATATAATTAATATATTTGCATTATTTGCTATTATAACAAAAATGACTGCAAGAATATTGTGTGCAGATGTAGAAACATAGTTTTGGAGGTATGACCATTAAACAGTGTAGACTGTCAGGTGGGGAAGATGTTCTCAGACATGCATATCTGTCAGGGTCTGTATAATTTCACTCTACCCACATGTTTAAGGTGACTTTTGGATATAGGCCTAGAAATTAAATTTCATATGAAATATCTTCTCCTATACCAAATTACAGTTCGGCTTAATGGTATTTTTTACATTTACATCTTTAGCTGTTGATTTGGTTTTCCTGTGAACAAAATTGAATATTACAGCTTTTAATTATGAATACATATTATGATGTACTAGTACTACAGTACTACATAAAATTTACTTCCAAGGTCATGAAGAAAATTCTTTTGAATTTTTCTATAAATATGAACAAATAGTGATTTAATCAAGATATATTGAATGTATACAAGCATCTTGCAGCTTGTTTTAGACAAGATTATGCAAGAAAATTCTGAAAATTTTTCTTGGGAAGCATGAATTACAAATGTAGGTTGGAATACGTAGTGTTATATCATGAAAATTGCCATAAATCTTAAGCATGCATTATTGCAAGGATGATTCATACCTTTCTAGAAATGCAAACACTTCATTTTCTACTAGTTTGGAGGTAATGCCAAATGTCTACTCATCCTAATATATCGTTTTTGTAACTCTGGCTGTAGCAAAAATGACTTTATTTAACTTCTGTCTCCACTGTATGTTCTAAGATCAAAAAACAGACTGACATTCAGATGAATTAATTTTACTTAAAAACAATGCTTAATAATTAGAAAATAGAGTTAGCCAATTGAAAAGTCATTCTCCTCTTCAAGTCTACTCTGTATAAAGTGTATTTATTCTTCTTCTGAGAATAAATTAATTTGTCATTGTGCAGAATGGCTGCTAAGTAAAGATGATCTTGAGCCCATGGGATTATGCGTGTGTTGTCTGAAGATACGCTCCTATTTCACTCAGTCTTTATAGATGGCAAGACTGGATTTGCAGACTTCCAAGCTGGAAAAACTTCAATGTAAATCACTATCCTCGAATCATTCATTTTGGGCTATGCTCCCTTAGACACTGTCTGTGACATGAGCTGTCAGAAAGAACTTTTTATAGAAAATTTCAGGAAAGACAGCTATAACCAAGGTCTTTCCCTACAGAGAGAGGTATTTTGAAAATAAAACGATGTTGTACAAAACAAGAGAATGGTAATACTGACACGTACAGTTAAAGCAAGTTTTGGTTCTATTTAAATGATTTTTAAAATAGTGTTAAGAGAAAGGACAGAAATTGTTATTCAAGTATCTAAATACAGGCACCTCGTATTGTTGTAGGTGCTGAAGAGCATCTGAGGTATCCATGTCAGGATGGTAGATTTAACAGCAAATATAACCAATAGTCTAGAACAACAGCCAGGTGTCACATCCTAAAGCATCTAAAATGGCACTGAATCTCACCCACAAAGCCTACCTTGATTTGATAAAAATGTTTCAACATCAGAGGTTTCAGGAAACAGGTTTAAGTAACTTTAAAGATCATATTCATACTGGAGATCTACTTAAAATAAAGGCAAATTCTGATAATCATGTGTCAAAATGATTATCATTGTCTGAGTAGCTGGAGGAGATTTGGAGGCTGTAAAACCAAAAGGTTCATTTGACCAGTGATGCAAGAGACTGAGACATGCCTGAGGCCTCAACAGCATCCCCTGACAGGGTGACGGAGTGCCTGAATGAGCTCATAGCCTCCTCGCACAGCAAAGATCTCTTTTTCCTTGAAGAATCCTAAATTATGTCCTTGATCAAACAGGTAGGGGAAAAACAAACAAAACACACACGCACGTGCACACACCAAAAATCCACTCTTGTTTGAAATTTATTGTTTTATTTCATAAAAAAAAACAAATCATACCTAGGGGAGGGGAATGAATCTAGCTGAAGGTTTAAAGAGCTATGAAAAAAACCTACCTGTGCGCTTTTGTTTGGCTGAAGCATTTCTTTACTGTGCTCTTAAATTTTGGTCAAGGGCTTTTAGAGTGTTAGCTAGGCATCCTGCAGTATGGAATTTTAAAATTGGAATATGTAAACATTGCTTTATTCAGTGGAGCAAAGTGATTTTCCAATTATGTGGAAATTACAGCCTCAGTCATCCAGCAAGCTGTCATGCTGGTCTCTTATGTTAAAAAAAAAAAATAAAAAAATGAAAACAAAAACACAGAGTATATATGTTAACTGTCACTATCTTCTCATAGATGATAAATTTCAAATGGGAAAAAAAAAAAAGCACTTTTAATTTATAACAAAGTACAACATGTGATGTCAATCAGGAGCCAGGGCCAGGTGTGAAATTCTCCTTGAGCATCATCAGAGGTGCAAAGAACTGGAAAAACAGAACATTTGAGACGGTGTGCTTACATAGCCAGTAGCACTTGTGCATGCTGTGGAGAAATGACCTTCTGCAGATCTGCATGGCTAGCAAAAGCACTGTCCACTTACAAAATATAGTCTGCTGGGTCTATGGCAATGGTGATCCTATAAAACAAAAATCTTTGCCTTCAAAACCCAAACCTGAGCTTGTCTAATGGCACAGAAGTTCACCCAAGATAACGTCTGTGTGCTAGCTGCAGACACTTCATTTGGAACAAAATGAGATGATGGGAGAAGGGGAGGATGGGAATAGTGGCAGAAGAAAGCAATTTGGGTGATGATGATGATCAATATGTTGTAGATAGGAATGTCCTTTCCACTTTTACCCTTACTTTCAGAGCTGCAACCATCTGATAACCCCAGTCTAGTTCACAAAAGATCATTCTGTTTTGCTGTTCTAGTCCCCCCCCAAAAAAAGTACATATGCATATTTCAGTGGTATGTGATCATTCCAGTGCCACTGCCAACTCGATACAATAACTTGAAGGTTATGCTTTTGTAAGAAAAATCAGGCAAGAGGAAGGTTAAAAAAACACAAATCAGTGACTAAAGGAATAATGGTAATTCACCTCTACCATTTCTGTACTGGTATAAATTCAGTTATTTCACTATCTCCACTGAGATACATCAGCCTAAACTACATATTTGCTGTTTGTCAAGTAACTAGTGATTCAAACAAATTTTGATTTTGATGTACTTGTCCTCATCCTCATTAATCTTTACAATGGCACTCATGCCTATGATCTGAAAAAGTCTGTTATTCCTCCTAAGGAGATATGTCAACAGCACCATTTAGTATTGGAATGGTTCATTTTTTCTTTATACAGAAAATTTGATGTTGACATTTTTTTCAGGTAGCAAATTAATCATAGAGACGACAGAATGACTTTTCCTTTTTTTTTTTTGTCTTTTTAAACATCTGCTAGCGTTGTTATTGCCAGCTTCCAGTTCAGCGATGACAAGTATATTTTTCACAGTGAAAATTTTATTTTTTGGTTACTGGGTGCTCTGAATGAGCTCAGAATGAGAAATTGAACTTGTGCTGCTGACATTCACTCTAAGCAGTAGAACTGTTCAAATGTTGGTACTTCTATCTTTCTTCTAATTCCGAAATTCCATCCATTGACTCAAAGAATCTTCCACCAGCATGTTTCCTTCTGCTATGTGCAGCACAAGGTCTTGGTATGAAAAGGTGCCTACTAGTAGCTGCTAACCTTGCATTTTGTGGGGACAATGTCTGCACCGTAAAGAGCAGTCCTAAGATATCACAGTGAAATCAGAGGTTTCTCTGGCAAAATGCAGATTGTTGGGCCTATCTGCTCATTTCTCTATAGTGGTACATATGAGAACAAATAGACTACTTTGAAACTTTGAGTCTTATTTCCATAGAGTCTCTGAAATAGGGCTCTGCTCTAACAGCTCTCTACTGGAACACTAGAAACTACTTTCTCCTAAAAGTCTAGAGGCTCCTGAGTGCATGCAGACTCTAAACCTCTTTTCCCCATACCTGTTAGGTACTCCACAGAGTTTAGAGTAAATAAAGAAGATGAAGGCATAGGAATGCCAGGAGGATTTCAGGTAGCTTTTTCTTGGCTCCGCTGTCCCCATTGTACATAGCAGCCTTATCTCTGGTTTTGTTTATGGTTACAGCCTCAGCTTCTGCCAGGAACAGAAATCGATGCCCTGAGAAGTACAGCATGCTCCATGCTGGGCACGGGATGCAGCTTGCAGTGCTGCCTTGAGAGCTGTGTGCACTTGAGCTGCAGAGGAAATCTGCAGTTTTGCTCTACACCAGGATGGGCAGTCAATGAAATTAATGTCCATTTAGCTGGGTAGGAAGAGAACTATAGGTAGGAAAAGAAATGAAGTGTAGAGGAAGTTTGTATGAGCAGAAGTCTATATACATGCCCAGAAGTTTATATGCACAAAACAAAGGAACAGCTGAACATACAAGGCATTCTGGATGGTGCTGCCTTTTGCACATATGCTACAGTTATTTCTGCATCTTTGATTATACACAGATAGACATCAGAAAGAGTATCACTGAGCAAGTCATACTGGGGTGAACGAGACGTTATGCCCATGCCACTTTTTAGTTTCTGCATGATGACCCATGTAATCTCTGCATGATTGGACGTGGCAGTGGGTTGACACTGTGGTCAGGAATACTGCAGCAACAGCACATGGTGTCCGTGGACTCACTTTCCAGTTTTGGAATAAATAGCTGCTTAAGCAGCACCGCTACACCACTTATGGAAAAGTGAGAGGTACTTATGATGTTTTGGACACAATGGCCACACTTAAACCTCAAGTAGCCCTTTCAGAAGGCAGCAGATTTCCACAGCTAATGATGGACTTTAGTTCTAGCTAAGAGCAGCTGATTGAAAGAAGTCAACCTGTTATAAATAGACTTTTTTTACATCATTAAATGTTCAGTATTTTTATTCAGGCAATGGAAATGTTAGAAATGTAAGCATATAACAAGGAAGGCTGAATGTATTGAATACATTTCCTTACATTGCCAAAGCCATGAGGCAAATGGGCAGCCCCAGCCAGGGCTGCAGTGCATCAGGTCAACCTGGCTGGGGCCAGAGGTGAGGACATTGCTCTGGGAAGTGGCAGTGCTCTTTGATGGCTTCCCAGCCAGCATCAGCTCAACTCCATCACTTTCATCCATCATCTCGAATCGCTGCCACTCCTGAGGAGCCATACAACCCTGGTGTTCTCCCTCATGCAAGTGCCTGTGGAGGCTGAAATAATACCTTTTGACAGACGATGATACAGCTTCAGTATTGAATGTCACAGCCAAAATGGTAATGTGGGTCTATTTGGAAAAGGTATGAGAAGCACTGCCTACTCATTTATTTAAGAAGCTGGTATCTAATTACATTTTCAATTAGTTTGCTTTATGTGCACTTATAAATAGATTCTCCCTGAAAAATGACATGACTTCAAGTTGGTAATAGGTAATTCACTGACAAGAAATGGAATGGTGCTATAATAGAATTAATTGGTAATGAAATTCTTTTTTATCAAAGTCAGATATAAGACTGGTAATTCATATGTATTGTCACTGACACCAAGAGAATATTCTTAGCATCTCTACTGGAAGCCTTCAGATTGACGGTATGGTATCCAACTGCATGCTCTGCTGTCATTTCTAAAAGGAGACGAGGTTAGCTCCAGTACCCCTGTTTTATTTATTTTTAAGAAGGCTAAAAAACAATTCTCTCTGTAAAACAGGTTTCGGCTAAATAAATTTATGTGTTGATGCATTAAAATTATTTTTCAACGTGAAATTAAGTCTGAGTTTGGTTAGCATAAATATAGGTAATTCTTCAGACAAAAGCAACAGAGTTAAATATTTTGGGGTGAGAAATACATTTTTAACATAGATAATTGTCAGACAAAAGCAAACAATACTTTCTTCTTTTTATAAAATCAGCAAGAGAGCAAGACAAGTCACAGCTAAAAATTATTTTCCATATCTGGGTAAATTATTTGTTCCCTTTAAGTGAGAGACTTGAGATGGTTTTAGCTTCTTCTGAGAATTCACCTACTAACTAAACTCTCACCTAAGATAATTTTCAGGAGTGTCTTGCATCTGGATTTATTTATTCTGTTAAGCAGAGACAGATAAAGAAAGCCAAGTCAAGAACCTAAACAAGTATCCAGAGTTTGCTGCAAGTTTACTGAATTGTTTAAGTCACATAACTGTTATGTGACATTTAACTGAATCAACACCCAGTGAAGTTAAAAACAAAGTGTAGTGGAGGAGTTTAATGACAGGTCTTTTTGTACAACGCAATAGAAAAAAATCTTGAAAGATCTGGAAGTCGCTAAATAGCATTAGCTACCTCAGGACAGAGTATGAGGCACCATCCTTTGATTTTAGTGTTAATTGAGCAGGGAGTACTGAGAGATACGTATTTGCCTTCAAATGGTAAACTTGTCTTATTCAAACTTATTTCACATGCTGAATTTCTGGCACAGTATTCTTAGTCCCATCTGCTAGAGTGCCATTGTGCATCTTCACATCATAAACTGATACATCAGTTACAGATGAGCAAAGTGCCAAGCCCACTTCAATATATGTTCTGGAAGAAAATGTGCAAAACACACGTGTACAGTCTTGCTGGGAACAACGTGCTGAAAATTTTTTCTGTATGGTTCTTAAGAAGGACTACAGTGGGAACATTTGGCCTCTTACATGTTACAAATGCTTTCATCCTCAGCTACCTTTGCCACACGGCTCTGGTTTTACTTTTTCACAGAGAAGGAAAGGTAGTTCTCTGGATTCAAATGGTGTTGGGGAGATCACGTTCTGCATATTCACTCTCTGCGTCAACTAAAAATACATGAATTTTTCAATACATTTTTCAGTTGCCTTGTCATTCTGCAGGATCACTTAGAATAGCAAACTTCTGGTTTTATTTTTATTTTTGTTAAAATTAGAAAATATCAAAGCATGACTGGCACAGTCAATAAAACGCATGCCCAGACCTAAGCATCCCAGCCTCAGCCACATTGGAAAGAAGAAAAATAGTACTATTATTCCTCTGTCTCTGCCCAACATAAACTATGCATTTGGCAGATGGACCACAGCTTGCACCTGTTCAACATTTCACCAACGCTGAAATGTGACTTAGACAATTCTGCATAAACCAGAAAAAAAAAAAAAAAAAAACAAAACCACAAAGAAATAAACAAATAAAACTGATTATCTTGAAATGCTGCATGCAAAACGAGAAAAACACAAAACAAAACAAAACAAAAAACTAAGGTCAGGGAAATATAGTCTAAGTGGCATGGAAAAATGTTTGTCTGCTGACTAACTCAGAGAGTAACTCGTAAAACTCCAATTTTGTATGAGAAAACCCTGAAGCAGTTCCTAACATAGTTGCTTAGGAGAAAAGGCACCTCAGATAACCTCTTTGGAGGAAACTGCTTTTCGTCTGGTTTTAAGGGAGGAGGTTTGCAGCAGGGCTGGTGATACATACCCAAGCTGACAGTTAAAAATATGGGTAAAAAGCCATATGAGAGAGAGGATGTCACTGGGTGGATCAGGAGACTTTAAGATAGAAATGCTCAAAATGTGCTTGGTTGATGCAGTCCTTTTTCAAATCCTTTGACCATTTGGATTTTCATGGAGAAGGTCTGAGATTCACTGCAATGAGTAACAAAACTCCAACAGATTTCAAAGAGAGAAGGGTTTCTACCCTCTGGAGAGGACCCACGTTATCAGTCTGGCACACAGCATAGGGAGGCCCTTGTGTCCTTGGTGTCTGTAGGTGGTAGTGTAACATGGCTCAAAATTTAGAGACAGTAAGCAGAATATGACTCCAAAGGCAGCTACAATTGTACTTTTCCTAATTAGAGATAATAAAAAGAATAGAAGATGTATCAGGCTTTGAATACATTATTCAGTACTCTGTCCTGGGAAGGCCAAGGAGAATTATTCTTACAAGAGAGAAAAGAAATATAAAGGATGTTTCTCTAAGATATTTACTGCATTGAAATATTCTGTATAAAATATTCATACAGAAATGTTAGTCCTGAAGGACAGAAGAGTGTTTTTGGTTTTTTTTTTCACTGTTGTTGTTTTTATGGTTTATTGTTGTTTTTTAATAATTTCAAGATACTTCATTCATTGGCTAAACTCATCACTGTAATTCCCCAAGTAACCTTTCAGACTCTATAATTAGCTGTGGCTTAAGATGCACTGATGGAAAGATTGTGCATTTTGACATTTTTCATTAGGAGGAATTTAGCATGAGAAAGGATGAGTGATGTGATATTTCACTTCATTTACCTCTGAGAGAGATTATCTGGGCCATGAGCTGTAGTGCAGGCACAAGTATCTATTCACCTTCCAGGTTGGTTTTAACTGTTGGACTGTCAGTGGCACAGGGAATGAATTACTGTCATGTCAGAAAAAAAGGAGACAAAGTCAATACAGACTAGAGAACTCTATCACATTCCAGCCTATGAAGTTTTAATGGTTATATGGGGTGTGAGTATGGTTAATCTTTCGTACAAGCCGCGTGATGTTTAACATGCCTGTCCACAGTTGTGATGTTTGCTGGAAAATCTCTTCTGTTTCCAAGGATCAGTGATTCACTAAGGTTCATTAACTCCAGATATAACTAACACTTGCTAAAGAAGCTGTAACTCTCTCAGGTTTTAGCCAGGGACGATACTCATCATATTCCAACCTCTTTAGTTCAATCTTATCACATCCTGACCTCTTTAGTTCAAATGAACCATTTTTCTGCTCAGGCTGCCTGGACTGTGTAGAGGTGAGCGGTTGATGAGGCAACATTTCAGACAGTGCAGGGGCCAATGCTCTTCTCAGCTGGTCCCATCACTACCTCCATGACCTCACCCAGCCATCGTCAACTTGATGGAGATAAGCATTTTGCAGTACGTAGACCTAAATTGTTGAAGTGAGGGCAGCTTCAGCACAAACTGTGCAATTAGAAAATGTGAACATAGGTGAAAATTATTGAGTGACAAGGAAGAAAAGTGATTTCACAGTTCAATACAGTGTACTGAAAATTGAACTCTTCAACAGAGAAATACTTTTAAATCCATGCTTGATGCAGAATATCTCTTCGCAGCATACTCTGTCCAGCAAAATACGTTGTTATTTACTGAGCATTAGAAAGGATTCAGCTAGCTTAAATGATGTGAAAGAGAATGATGTATTTAGGCCTCAAGGTTTAACTTCTCGTAATATAAGATTCTGATGAAAAATACCCTCCACAGTTAAAAAATCATCTTCATTTTTGCACAGGGATTCACATCTACGGGTCTGAAGTTGGGGAATGGTACCAGCTATGTAGCAAATACTGCCTTTCTTTCCTTATGATCAGCATCTGCACAGACAGTGAGGAAGGCAGTTATTCTTTTTCCCATGGCTTTCCCTTCCTGTAATTTCCTAAAGCTAAAAATAATGATGAAGAGATCAGCAATCCAGTTTTTTTTTTCCTGGTGAGGGAGTCTCTGACCTTTCACATTTTACTAAAAGGAAGAATATTAAAAAGGTGCAGTTAAAGAATGAAAAGATCAGAAATAAAATACAACTTGTCATTGAACTCCTGTTTTTTATTTTACTTAGAATGTTCTCAAACATGTATCTTGTTCTTTTCCCTGGCTCTCACTGGTATGCTACCATATAATCAAGAGGGGGAAAAAAAAGATTATTACAAGTTTTACAGTGCCTCAAATCTGTCATTACTTTTGGAAATGTGAGTAGACCAATAATGATCAAACACCAAGAGGTGCATTACGTTAGCCTCATGCGGTGGCAGTATCCATGTGAAAAAGCTGTGCAACAGATGGCAACTGTAGCTAGTCTTTGTCATATTTACTTTATTTACATACAAATGAACTGATTCCTTCTTTTCCCCCATTGTACCATGGAAATCCCTTCCACAGTCTCAGTGTGTTAAGAAATACAAATAATGTCAGGTACCATAAGTGAAGCTGTTGTGAACACCACCAGCTCAGCTTAGGTGAGACAAAGAAAAATTTAGGTCAGTTAGTTTGACCTCTTCCATGTAACACTGCTTGCTTAGCTGCATGCCCAGATCCATTAATGGAATATTAGAATTCAAGAACAGAAATGCATTTAATAGTAAATAGCAGACAAATTCTACATCAATCTACATTTGATCTCTTGAGGAACTGAGCTTGATACTTATAGATGTAAACTACGAGCTTGCCCTAGTAATTTGTGCCATCTATTTTTGGACATGCTTATCTAGAAGTTTCTCTTGAAGGAAATAAGATTTAGTGCTAGGACTGAAATGCCATCCAAACCAAAACTAATAAGACACACAATGTATAGAAGCTCTGGAACAGGTACCTAGCCTTTGCTAGCCAAGAAAAGCCCCAGAAAGACAGAAAGTCACAGTGGAAGAATTCTTTCTACTGTGTAAAATAATGTCCGGAGAATCTCATTCTCTGCTTTTCCTGGATCATCTCATATATGGATTTATCTGAGAATTAAAATGTTACCAAATCTGTGTCCAAATGGTTGTTTCCTGATTGGCAATATTTAGTGTTCTGCTGTATCCTCAGATGCAAATGCCATTGTGCAACGTCTGCATTTGTATTGTGATTGCATCTTTTGTCTCTGTGCATCCCCTCTTTACATGTTTTGCACTCTTTCTGCCACCTACTCTGATTGTAAATTTTCATGGCAGCAGCTCTCATTTGAATGTGCACAGATGAAAATCACATGAAGCTCCTTTTTATAGCATCAACGTAGCACTGATACAGAAACATTCCCCTGCAACAGATTACCATTGATTCATTTCTCACATTTCCATTAAGCCCTCTAACACCAGCTTGGAGGAATTTGTTTTAACACCTCCCTTGTCACTGTTTTTACCCTTTCACCTCTAATACTGAGATATTAAAAACTGTCTCGCAGTTATAACTGATCACAGCTTTTGAGATCTTTCTCATCTTGTTATTTCATCTGTTAATTGTAGGTTTATGTTGAAATTATAGGTTTCCACATCAACAAACTCTCTCTTTCCATTCATCCAGGAGCTCTTCTTGAAAGCTAGCTAGCTGACTTTTTTTTCTCACCTTGGCTTGAGTTTGCAATGGTAGCGAATGGCTCATGTTACACACTTTCTTAGCTCTTAGCCTGGAGGATGACTGCATCATAACAGAGGTAGATATGGATGTAGGCATGTCTATAGTCTGGATGAAGGCAAGTCTTGAGGTCTTGACTGTCCTTGGCTTGAAGCATATATTTCAAGTCTGCATGCTACTGTAGTACCCAGAAAGGAGAAGCAGTCTTGTACCTGAGGATATGCAGAGCTGTAACTGTGCTTTATACAGTGAGCTGCATATAGAGGGAAGGTTCAACAAATCTGTCTTCCTTGTTTTATATAAGTCTAACATTTTTGAACCATCTGTCCCATAAGAAATATTCTCCATTCCAGAAAACGAGCCTATAAAAATATCGGAAGAGTGGTAGGATTAAAAAATACACTTGAAACATTTTTTAGGCTCTGTTCTTGGGGTCAGCAGCTCTAGAAAGAAAGGAAGTTGCTTCCAGTCTGGGATTTAGAGTCAGGAAAATAGTATTTTCATTCGTACTCAAATGGCACGACAAGGTGGCAGGCATGTTGGAGAACAAACTTAGGGTTTGTTGAAGCTGCTGAGAGGCCAGCGTGGGTCCAATGAGCACACATCAGGTCCTGGAGATCCTAGCTTGCCAGCTGGCCATGGAGCAGAAGTCTCTGTGACCCCACATCCTGTTGGGAAGGGTGGCCTAGGAGTGGACTGAAAGTGTCATGTGGGTCACCATTTAACAAGGTGAAAGGCAACCCCCAAGCGTAGAAAAGACCTTTTTAAATTTGTTCTCTGCTCTTTCAATTTGATATATTTTTTTATGCTGTTTCCAAAATGCAGCCTCTGTGCTTTACACAAACTGCACACATTCAGATCTCAGGAAGGTTACAGCAGTCATCCAAGTGGAGCAGCATGGAAGTGCACAGCTTTTAGATACGCCTTTGTTAATGTAGCATGCTAGAACACAAATGTTTCCTTTCCTGCTTGAAGGAATAAAGAGAGTTAATTGATTTGCACTCCTAAGTACAGGATGGAGCCTACGAACCAATTCTTCTTATGGCATTTTGTTTTTATGAACAGCTAATGTAGTTGAAAGAAAAATACATCACAAATTGGAAGAGCAGAGCTTACGAAGATATTCATAAATGTAAACAGCTGTAGAAAAAAAATGAAATCTTTCAGAAACACAACTGAGGAAATGAAAAGGTACAAGTAATTTAAAAAAACATAAAAGGCCTGAATTTTCTGAGGAGCTGTTTCTAACGAAGAAACAATTGACTCAATAGAGCAGCTATGCTAATGGACTGTGCTTCATGGATAATAATGAAGTATTTTTTATGAATGCCTAAGAAAGACAAAGCTGGAGAATCAATGAATTATAATGAAAACTGAAAATCTCTTAGAAATTAAAGGAATTGTGAACAAATACATTTACGCTATACTGAGGGCAATAATTACTTACATTGTTTTCACATTTTCAAGGGCAAGAAACATAAATTGCCAGTTCACTACAGTATTTAAGCACAATCTTAAAGTGGAGCACCAGTTTAATTTTGGGTGATAGTAGGCAGAAGAATGGCTTGATAATGATAAAGTGTAACATATTTCATAGATAACCAAATTCAGGGTTTATTACAAATAAATAAGATATATGTCTGCTATGCTGGACCACATAAGAAGACACTGGCAAAGTTGGAAGCCTTGAACTGGTTCTGTATGCTCAGAGCTGAGAGGCAGCCACGGTTGTCAGGGACAGTGACAGACTGGACATGAAGTCCTGCCTGAATCATAGATAGATATAATAATCATAGATAGAATCATAGAATGGCTTCAGTTGGAAAGACCATTACAGATCACCTAGTTCCAACTTCCTGCCACTGACAGGGCTGTCACTCACTGGGTCAGGCTGCCCAGGGCTCCATCCAGCCTGGCCTCAAACACCTTCAGGGCACCCACTGCTTCTCTGTGCAGCTTGTGCCAGTGCTTCACCTCTCTCTAAGTAAAAAAATGTCTTCTTAATATATGAATTAAATTTACCCTGAGTTTAAAAACATTCCTTCTTGTCCTATCACTATCAGACAATGTAAACAGTCAATTTCCCTCCTGCTTATGAGCCCGCTTTAATTATTGTAAGGCCATAATGAGGTTACCCCAGAGCCTTCCCTTCTCCAAGCTCAACCAGCCCAGCTCTGCCAGCCTTTCTTCATAGGAAAGTTGCTCCAGCTTTCTCATCATCTTCATGGTTCCACTGGTACATGGATCCACAGTTTCATGGTTCCATGGATCTCTTCTGGATTCATTCCAACAGTTCCATGTCCTTCTCATGCTGGGGGGCCTAGGCCTGGATGCAGTACTCCAAATGGGACCTCACAAGGTCTGAGCAAATGGGAAAAATCCCCTCTCTTGCCTGACTGGCCACCCCTTTCCTGATGCAGTTGACCTTCCAGGCTGCATGTGCATGCTCTTGAATTTTCGTCCACCAGAATCCCGAAGTCCTTCTCTGCAGGGCTTATGTCACAGACAAGGATGGAAAGTGACTTACAAATGCTCAAAATATAATGTGATGCTTGCAATTAGAAGATCTATGAGATTAAAATACTATGCTCTGAGAACAGTGTTGTATAGACTCCTACTTGCAGAGCTCAGATTTTATGATCAAAAGATGTGAATTTAGGAAATACTAGATTTATAGATGTGATAACTTACCAATTCTTTTGTTTAAAATATTTTGTTCTGCAGTTAAAGATATTTTGTGCAGGAATCACAGGTGTGGGAGCAGTAACCTAATATTTCTTTCCCAGAATGATATTCAGCTGTATTTTTAATCTTAAAACTTTCCACTATAGATTTTCTAATAAGGATATTGCTCTTTGAGTCAACACTGATTCCAAGTTCTTCTTGAAAATGAAACAAACAAAGAATAATAAAAAAATAATAAAGAGTTTTGTAGTTACCCGGGTATGCCACGAGATGTCATAATCTGCAAGTGCTGGTTTCATAACATCTGACATATTTTAAATTAATACATCTCTTTTTCCCTGTTCCCTGGATGCCTGCTTGTTTTTTACTTCTTTCAAAGTCTTCTCAATACTCTTACTGCTCTCTACACAGAGCTGGAGTACCTACATTCTATCATAAATACAGAAAACCCTTACATGGGAATAACTCTATATAAATTATTATGGCTATCAAAAGTAGAAATATATTTACCGGATAAATGCAGACACTATATCACATTAATGGACGGTTTAGCATGTTTTTCATTTGCAAGACACCAAGATTTTTGCTGCTGATGCTGAGTCATGATTCTTGTTTTTCTCCAGGGAGCTCAGTTAGTTTCCAGATTTTTTTCCTGGTATTTTGCTATCTGATTCTGAATGTATCTTTGCCCCCATCTTCTTATTCATTCATTACCATGTTCTATTATTATTCCACAAAAGTCTTCACCTGTTCCTACAAACACTGTTTCTGTAGCATGAGAGCAGTTTTAGGAGTCTGGGCCCATCCATGCTTTCTCTAACACGACACACAGCCTATCCTCAGGAGCAGAGGTATCAGCCCATGCTCAGAGCTGTTCCTGTCTGCCTGCAGCAAGGTCCAGGGCTTCCAAAGGAAGGATCACACCTCCTGCTAGTCTAGAGAGGGAAATCTGTTCCCTTACAAAAATGGCATGTTAGCCTTCCAAGTGACAGATCAAGCTGTGAAGCATAGCATTTCTGTCCTTTCCAGAATAAGTTTTGGCGCGTACAGCTGTAAATATTCCTGCTGCCTATATGTACCGCCAACTTACTTTAACTCTCATGCTTGGTCTCTGAGATCTTGCCACAGCCACACTTTGATAACACACAAAATCCCCTCTCCATCTGTTAACAAGCTCACCATTAAGTCTAATCACATGTGTTCACAGCACATGAAGATGCAGGTGATGCTTGGGTAGCTGGTTAACATCTACTAGTGTGGGGTAAGAATAGCACAGAAGGCTTGGCAGCAAGGACTTCTGCACAGTTGCATAAGACTCGTGGGAAGGGACTCCCCAAGCTTTGCAAATGAGGGCTTTATGTGTATGCTGAACTGCAGAAGCACACTTGGATCCCACCAGGCACAGACCTGTGCGGGTTGCTGAAGATGAGAAGGCTTAAACGTGACCTTCTTTTTAATCAACTGCTTATGTTCTTTGCTGGACCAGAGCCTCAGACTTTGGTGTCTCCAGCAGCAAGCTTTTAATCTTTTATTTTCGCATGTGATATAGGCCATTCTCTGGTGGCACTGAACTGATCAACATGGAAATGTTTTCATCTAGGAAAATAATGTAAACTTATCTCCTGTATTTAGAATTAGCTTCCTTATGCTGACAATGAAAGTGTAAAACATGTTGACAGTTACCACTACTCTAAAATCAACAATAGAACCTTCGTCACATCACTGCAATGTTTGTTTATGCAAAATATTACTCTGTGCAGCATATGCTTTAAATCTGTCTGAAACACGTTTGAATGTCATGTGAGCTTCTCGTCAGCCTTCCAGTTGAGTGGGCAGCCATCCACTGTGTTGTCTTTGTTAAAATTACATTACTATTATTTTTTTCTGTTCTAACGAAAGCATCCAATTAGACATTTGCTTTTCAGTCTGAGGGCAGCCTGGAAACAAAGAGATGAGGCTAATGGCATCCTAATGGCCTGTAAAAATGAACCTCTTATTGTGATATTTTAAAGTACTTAATGGGTTCTCTTGCCTTTGTTGCTGTCTGAGTGCAGAATGTGGACACAGCACTCCAGCATGTCTCATGACTTTGTTTCTCACTGACACCTTTTTGTATTTCAGCATGAATATTGCACATCTTTAGTCAGACATCGTTCATCCCAGCCAGTAAGCAAATATTTTAAAATGTATTTAATGCACGCTTTTAAACTCTGAAGAGTATTTATTTCAATTTGAGTGTCTAATAGAAACCAAGGCTATAGTTACTACATCTCTATGCTCATGCTGAGGATGAGTAGGCAGGATTTGGCACGTGCTCACTGTCTACCCAAAAAGAAATACATATGACATTTTATATGTTGACAGCTTAAAAATATAGACCACTGTAGCCAAAAATTGTAGTGTGACTTCAGTTATTTAATTTATGGGCTGACTTGTCTAATGCCAAGCTTCAGTGGTGAAGCACTTAACCGAAGTAAGACAGATGGTCACTGGATCAACATTTCTGTGGGGAGTGATGCTTTTATCCTTTCTTTTTTCTTTTTTTTTTTTTCTTTTTTCCAGCTCTCTCAGCATTATTATCATGATATTGATCCAAGCATTGCATTTTGTATCAACTTATGTCACCTGATACCATATGATCAGGATAAGAGCAAGCGTAATCTTTCTCCAAGAAAAATGCAATTTTAATAAGCCTTCTGGAGGAAACAGCTGTGGCAATTTTCATGGAAAACTAGAGGTCAACCCTCTGTTTACATACATATTTAGGTCCTTTTAAGGCATTCTTCTGCATAAGCATTTCTGTTACATTATCTTTGAAAACATTTTGTTCCTTGCTGCTTAGGAAGAGGTCAGAGATCCATAATGCACAACCTCCTGTTCTGAGCATCACTGTACTAGGCAGCACTAAGCAGGCTGCTGTGAGCCCTGTTTTATAATTTTTCTAAAAGAAAACACTTTAGGAGCTGGAGGATTTCTTCACCATCACAATAACATGTTCAGATTTTGGTGAATGAGCAATTTTTGCAAAGAAAAATGTTTCAACTGCATTTTTGTGACCAGGTTTACTCTTCAGGTAAGTGTTAGAAACTGACTTATCCTGCTGTGTTTCTCATGGATGGAAAATAACCAGTTTACTTCAGTTCTCCTCCATATCACGTATCTGGTCTCCCTGGCAATGCAGATCCCTTGTGTAAAACAGGATCTTTGGATGCATTCGGCAGCTGATGGGCACTGTCTGCAACAGGCACTCCTCTGCAAGGCAGAGCCGTGTTCAAGGTCTGTAAAAGGCAACTAGGTTACAACACACAGTGATATGCAGTGGGCTTCTCCAGGTCTTTTACCTTCTTATCCTTCTCTTCTGCCATAGGCCTAACTGCTTCCCGTTGAGGGTCAGCAGATGGCCAGATGGCATTTCAGTGGCATTTGTTTTCTTCCTCTATTTCCATTCTCTCACACAATACACACAGCATTCTACATTTCAATTTACTTTACTTGCTCCATATTTGTTGGGTGGTTGGTTTTTTTGTTTGTTTGTTTGTTTGAATGGTTTTATTTTGGCAAATGTTTGTGGTTGTTTCTTTTGTCTGAAATGAAAGGAAGATTATGCCAGAATGGAACTTTGTAACTGCAATGAGCTCTACTAGAGCACTACAACTACACCCTAGGACTTTCACCTGGTTGTAGGGGCAGAAGAATTTATGCACTGTATAGAGATGAAATAATTTTACTTTTAATCTCTTTTCACGAAGCAAAAACAAAACCACTCTGAAAGTAGAGACTTATGTGCACCACTTGCAACAAGCTGTTATGGATGCTAAAAGTTTACATGGAATAATTTGACAGCTATATAGAAGAGAAATCCACTGGGGTTTACTGAATGCACAGAAACTGTGTGACTTCGCTACAATAAGCTACAAATGAGTGTAGAAGAGCTCTAAGATATAACATGTATGATGGTTCTGTTTTGTGCTTTTCTCTAGACTTCTGTTTTATGTTGTAGACTGACCTTGTATGTTCTTACACAGAGAACTTTCTGGAGAACTAGCTGGAGGCAGAGAAAGGTAACAGTATACAGAATAGCCCACCCTAGGAATTACAGCTCTGGTTTAAACCCAGAAACAACCTGCTCAAACTAAAGAGTTTTGCTCACTCAAATAAAGGCATTTACACAGAAAACAAAGATTTCTCTCTACTAAGTCTTGCAGAATACACTATGGATTAATAGATTTTACTTGTATCACCAAGCTATTGAAAGCAACTTACTTGAGCGTGGAAATGATGAGGAGGTGCATAAGATCATGGCTCTGCTCTAAACAAAATTTCCTAAATTAAACTTCGAGGTAAACAACAGAATACAAAATGTGACTGTTCCTATAGAGTATTTCCTGTAGTAACAATCCCAGATGCATGCACAATCAATGAAATGACAGCAACGATGGTCCCTTACTCAGTATCTCAGATTTTGCTTCTTGACCTTGATATACAAACATGAAGTTGAAAAATGACTGAACTCTGCAATTATTATCCTTAATCAATATAGATAAAAAATTCAAACACAAAATCTCTCTCCTTTGTTCTTCAGTTTAACCATGAAGATCTCGGGGTGAAAAAGATCTTGCCAATCGGTGGTGCACTGGAGCAGGGCATCATAGTTCAGTGTGATATCTCAGCAGCTGTGCACTGCCAGGGTTAAGCAGAACTGCTGAGGTTATTAAAACATGAAATCACTGTGATACACACTGACATGAATTGATGCACTTCAACACTGATGTCACTCTTATCCAACTTACTGTAGGGAAACTGCTTTAGCAGGGAGGTGGACTCTGATCCCCAGAGATCCCTTCTAGCCCCTACAATTCTGTGACAATTCTGTGATTACATCAGTACAGGCAAAGCCTCTACTGACCCCACATCCCATCAGATTTGATTGTCATTCAGGTGATTTCTGACATTTTTCTTTTGCTTATATTTTTTCATAGTGTATAGGAAGTCAGAAAATGTTTGGTCTAATTTTCATTTTCTCTTCTGGCCAATAGATGGGCCTCTTCCCTCTGTAATCTCTTTTCTCTTTGGTCTTATTGTATAGATAAGCATTGCAGAACCTTAATCCAAAATTCCAAGGGTTACAGGTGACTCCTTGTCTCCAAAAACATAGAAACAAAGGACAGCTGCAGTGCTTGAGCATGCAAATAAACCAAATATGCCATTGGATATTGGAGACAGCAGAGCCGCAGATTAGGGTAGTTTGATCTGTTAGACAAAGTGTTTCATGAACAAATTAGAAGCATTTCCTATCCTATTTTCAGGTTTTTGCTTTTCCTCCCAGGAATAATGGATTGTATTAGGTTATTAAGCAAAAAAGTAACAAATAAACTAGCAAACAGGTCAGGCTGATTGAGGGTGAGGACTTTGTCCCTGTTGCCTTGGACTCTTAGACACCAGACTGACCCAGAAATTGCTAAAGCTGAACAGGAGCTGGCCAGAATTCAACTGAAACATCAGCTTTCATTAGGAGGTGCAGTTTGGGTAGGAGTTTCCAAGGTGGGATACTTCATAGAATTGCTACTTTCAGCAATTTTCTGGTGAAACGTATGTGGGGAATCGCAGAATCACAGAATGTCAAGGATTGGAAGAGATCTCGGAAGGTCATCTAGTCCAATCCCCCTGCTGGAGCAGGAACACCTAGATTAGGTCACACAGGAGCACATCCAGGTGGGTTTTGAATGTCTCCAGAGAAGGAGACCTCAAGACCTCTCTGGGCAGCTTGTTCCACTGTTCTGTTACCCTTACTGCAAAGAAGTTTTTTTCTCATATTTATGGGGAACCTCCTGTGTTGTAGCTTGCACCCACTGCGGCGGAGAATGTGACCACAGATGACAAGGAGAAGGCTGAGGTCCTCAATGCCTTCTTTACATCTGCCTTTAATAGTCAGACCAGCTATCTTCAGGGCACTTTGTGCCCTGATCTGGATATCTGGGCTGACATGCAGCGTATCTCCCCGGAGATCGAGGTGGAGACAGTTAGAGAGCTCCTCCTCCATCTGGACAGTCACAAGTCCATGGGACCGGATGGGCTTCATCCTAGGGTGCTGAGGGAGTTGGCGGGGGTGATCGCTAAGCCGCTCTCGGCTATCTACCAGCACTCCTGGTTGGCTGGAGAGGTTCCAGAGGATTGGAGGCTTGCTGATGTGACTCCCATCTACAAGAAGGGCCGTAAGGAGGATCCGGGGAACTACAGGCCTGTCAGCCTGACATCAGTGCCAGGGAAGGTCATGGAACAAATCCTCCTGGGAGAGATCACACAGCTTGTCCACGGGATCAGGCCCAGCCAGCACGGGTTCATGAAAGGCAGGTCGTGTTTGACCAACCTCATCTCCTTCTACGAGTGGGTGACCAAACTGGTAGATGAGGGAAAGGCAGTTGATGTAGTCTACCTAGACTTCAGCAAAGCCTTTGACATGGTCTCACACAGTATCCTTCTGCGGAAACTGGCTGCCCATGGCTTGGACAGTTTTACCCTCCGTTGGATAAGGAACTGGCTAGAGGGCCGTGCTCAACGGGTGGTGGTCAATGGAGTGAAGTCCAGCTGGAGACCTGTTACAAGTGGTGTCCCCCAGCGGTCGGTACTGGGGCCCATCCTGTTTAATGTCTTCACTGACGACTTAGATGAAGGGATTGAGTGTACCCTGAGTAAGTTTGCAGATGACACCAAGTTGGGAGGTTGTGTTCTCCCAACACAAGGTTGAGATCTGCCTGAGGGCAGGGAGGCCCTGCAGAGGGATCTAGATAAGCTGGATCGCTGGGCTGAGATGAACGGGAAGAGGTTTAACAAGGCCAAGTGTCGGGTTCTGCACTTTGGCCACAACAACCCCATGCAGCGTTACAGGCTTGGGGATGAGTGGTTGGATGATTGTGAAGAGGAAAGGGACCTGGGGGTGTTGGTTGATGCTCGGCTGAACATGAGCCGACAGTGTGCCCAGGTGGCCAAGAGGGCCAACGGCATCCTGGCCTGCATTAGAAATAGTGTGGCCAGCAGGAGCAGGGAGGTGATCATCCCCCTGTACTCAGCACTGGTGAGGCCGCAACTCGAGTATTGTGTTCAGTTTTGGGCCCCTCACTACAAGAAAGACATTGAGGCCCTGGAGCATGTCCAGAGAAGGGCAACGAAACTGGTGAGGGGTCTGGAGCACAAGTCTTATGAGGAGCAGCTGAGGGAGCTGGGATTGTTCAGTCTGGAGAAGAGGAGGCTCAGGGGAGACCTCATTGCACTCTACAACTTCCTGAAGGGAGGTTGTGGTGCAAAAGGGTCTGGCCTCTTCTCCCAGGCAAATAGTAGGACCCGAGGAAATGGCAAGAAGTTATACCAGAGGAGGTTTAGGTTGGATATTAGGAGAAACTTTTTCTCTCAAAGGGTGGTCAGGCACTGGAATAGCCTGCCCAGGGAGGTGGTGGAGTCGCCGTCCCTGGTAGTGTTCAAGAGGCGCCTGGATGAGGAGCTACGAGAGATGGTTTAGTAGCTTGTGGCACTGATAGGAATGGGAGGGTGGTTGGACTGGATGATCTTGCAGGTCGTTTCCAACCTTGTGATTCTGTGATTCTGTGATTCTGTGATTCATTGCCCCTTGTCTTATCATTGGATGTCACTGAGAAGAGCCTGCCTCCATTTTCAATGGATAGAATGAGTGGATTTCAGCCTCCTTTGAAATGCAGTGGTTCTGGAGACAGATCCTTGACGACTCCTATGTTTCCCCTCTCCTGGCCTAAGAAATTCCCACTGCAAACCCTGAGATGCCATCCATGGCTCTTGCAGTTAGCATGCTCAACCTAAGGGCTCACTGGCTGCCGTGCTGGAGTTGGGGAAGTCCCTTTGCAGGAGGCCAAGGAGCTCAGTGTCTGCAGGACACACTGTAGTTTGCTTAATGCCATCCTGGTGAATTAACGTAGTTCATTGCTATAGGCAAAGCAGGTACTTGATAAAATGAAATATCAACATTTTTGGTGTTCAAAATCTCAACAGATTTTCCTTATTTTGAAGCAAGCAAGTCCACCACCTATGAGCCAACAGCCAGTCATCCCCAGCGAGGGGGTACGCATCAGTCAAGTAGTGTTCAGCAACTTCTGCAGCATCCCACTCAGAGCTCATTGAAAAGAGGAGGAGGTTTTAATCATCTGCTACTTAGAAAAGCAAAATACGAGAAGGAGCAGGGGTACATTTTTGATGATGTTGAAGTTCTGCAGGTAGGATGTGCCATTCTCTTTAACAAAAGCTTCCATTTCTCTTCAACTGCAAGCAGGCTATCCAGACTGCTCAGCCAGATCAAACATCATGTCAGATGATCAAAAGTTGTATTTGTTTGCTTTCTCCACTTTTGACTGCCCTTTGCAATGCTTTCCAACTGATATTTAGACAAAGGCTTTGCTTAGGGTTTGACTCACCTGATAAATGTGGAACTGTGTTTTTTACAGGGCAGCTCAACATCCAGCATATAGGTGATATACAGCATCCCTATGAGTCTCTGTGTTGTCCCTCAGAAGGAGCACTCTTCCTTCCCACACAAAGACATGCCATTGCTACATTTGGTCTCAAATTATTTCAGTTTCTGTATCGAGGCAGTAAGAATTGCAGAATATTATATTGTCCTGCACATCTAAAATATTTAATATTTCTTCTGTCCCAAATGATGGATTGTTTCTTGACCCCTACTTCCCTCCTCTACACTCCACAAAATGTGTTGAAATTGATGACATCCACTTTTATAAAAATAAAAAGAAGCATGATCAACCTTTTCCTTCAGCTGAGGAGGAGAATGTTTTTTTGAACTCTACACTCTGAAAGGGGCAGGACAATTTTAATGTCTAGTAGAATTTTAATACATTTAGAGTAGTCAGTTGTTACACTTTTAGGTACAGTGTGACTGTATTAGAAGACAAGAAGCAATGTATTTTCCTCCAGACAGCAAGCTGCCCAGCATAGTAGTGATTTTGTCATTATACTTTCTCCAAAGTGTAAATGTCAGTGTTGATAGCTGGAGGCTGAATTTATGGAAAGAGTAATCTGAACTCAGAGGGCAAAGAGTACTGTCTTTCCTGGGAACTTGAAACCATAACAGGATGCTTCTGACACATGATGCACCTGTATACACCTTTTCTAGCCTCTAAGCTCGGGAGAATGATAATCCATCTGCCTTGTAGAAGTGGCTAATTGGTAGGGGATGCCTCTGTTCTGCATCTGTAATGGAAGCTGGAGGCTGGCAGCCAGGCTCTGATCTGAGCTGCTCATCATCCTCTTGATCCTTTGTGCCCTTTCTCTGCCTCCAAGAGCTCCACAACCACACTTAGTGCACGAGGGGAGAGAATATTTTACGGTGTTTTTCATTCCCATGGAAATACGAGTGCTAGGTCAAATGATGCTTTCAGCTACCTCTGGATAGATACACTGGTTGAAAAATGGTCCATTAATGTAATGATTATGAATTCATTATACAGTGTTTTCTCTTCTTTACATAACAGTTACAGTTTGGTAATGGATTTCCTTGTTTTCCACACCTGAAACCTTCTGTGCTGTCTCCTTGCATGAGAGTAGATAACCTTCTGTGCCTCCAAGTTCAGGTAGATTGTATAAGCAAAGATTTGCACTCCAAGACTCCAAAAATAGAAGAGCTGAGTCAAGCAAGCAATGATAACAGCAGTGCCAAATAAACTGAGGAGCCAGGATGGCCTTGTACAAAACTGAAGGTGACCTGTGTAATCCAGAGAAGACAGAAAACTTCTTACTCTGCATTTTACCTATTAAAAATAAATAAAGAAATGAAACTTAATACAATTTTCATATATTCTGATTTCATCTATATTTTACGTATTAAAAATAGATGCATCAATGAAACGTAATTTCAGAAACTTCTGATTTTCTGATTATTTTCTTTCATCATTGGGAAACTGGGAGTCAAGGAGAGTAATGTGTACCTATACTATAGCACGTAGTGAAGGTGCCTGCTTCATGTGTGCTCCCGATTCACCATGTCTTGCACATTCCTCTTTGTCTCCTGCTCAGCTTTGCTCCATGCAGCAGAAAAGCATCCCTCTCAGACATGGGTACTGTGCAGCTCTGAGCAGAGCGGATTCTGAATGGCCAGTTCTTATTCTCAATTGGCACCTCAGGTAATGCACAGAGCTGTGAGAAGCAAACCAGTCTTTTCCCCTTGGCAGACAGACTCTTCACCAATAAGAGATCCCAAGACATTTTACGTTTCACAAGAAGCACCAAGCACATGCTGGGCCTGCAGTATGAAGCAGCCATGCAGGTTTGAGACGTCTGCTGTACTTTGCCATTCATCACTCCCACCTCCTTGTCTTGATATCCTTTTCCTTTTGGTTGTTGAAGTATTTCATCATTTCTTTTTGCTTCTCAAGAAAAATATGTGCCATTTTCCCTTCCATTCTTGGCTGCAGGGATAGTGAGTGGGATCCCATTTGGGAGCTGGAATTGACTATTCCTTTCATCAGGCTGTGGTGGTGATGAAGGTAAGAATTTGTTTCCAAGAGAAGGACCAGAATCTGTAGGAAGAGAAGGCTTCATATTTGCCTCTCCAGGACATGGAAGGAAAGGGGAAATGTCCAAGAAAATGGAAGCTGTAAAATTTGGAAGATATCTTTCTGCAGAATAAGAAGCACTGGTCAAAGCAGTCTGCTGGATGTGTCCACAGGTTTGGAATAAATCCACTTTTTAACTTGCAGCTCACAATGCCTGATATTGTGTCCAGTATCATACCTGAATGGCTTTCTGCAACTGAAGGGGCTACTGAAAGGAAGATGAAGCTCAAAGAAAAACACTAGCAATTTTGTTGAGAAATCAGCAAGCAAACATTTTCTCTATCTGCAATGCAAAAGTGGGATTTTCATTTGCCTTTTTTTTTTTAATTAAATTTTCTTGTTAGATAAAACAGCATCATGAAATTATTTTGCAGGAAGTTTTATTTCATTATCAGTTGCATGCAGATGTGTCTTAAAGAAGAGGAAACTCATTGAAGCAATAAAAACTGGCAGTGCAATGAATACAGTGTGAGTACTCATCCACAGAAAGCACACATACGTCCTGATGTGAGTCTCTGCCTTGACCTCATGAAAAATCCTTTTATTGCATATGAAGCTGAGAGCTGACAGCAGCTTTCCTGAGTTGGACTAAAAAGGACTGGCTATAGAACAACAGCTGCTATGCAAATTACTTACATTAATAAGCAACAGGATACGGGAGTGAAAGAAGTGATTTTTCCTTCAAGAGAGATGAGTAGAGTAGCCTTATTTCATCTTTTTGTTCCTTTTAAGCTGCAAAAAGAGATGTTTTCCATTCCTTTCCCCCCAAAATACAGTTTTAATTTGCAAACACAAAATTCAATAGCAAGCTTGTACTGCTCGTGCTTTTATCATTCATTCATTAGATTCATTAGATTCCTCTTTGAGGAACACCCACTTTGTTCTTGGTGCTCTCCAAACAGCCAATATGGGTCAGCCCTGCCTGACAGTGGTCTACAGAACACAGACCAAAAGTAGGACATCATATCCCCGTTACAGCTCAGGAAATACAGAACAACTATTTCCTTTGCCTAGATGATGGTTGGTATGAATAAACACTTCTTGATCCAGTTCACCTCCTAGTCCAGTGCATCATCCATTAGTTTTATGTACAAATTACCATAAATGTTCTGTTTAGAGTAATCATCTAGTGAGATGCATGAATATTTGGAGTATTTGGACAAGGAGTGTTACGATTACCATATCATTACCATCTGTTTGGCATGTCATAATGAAATAGATCTCCAGACAGCCATACTTTTTCATTTTTTATTATAAATATTATTTTTGTGATTAGCACTCTTCTACCCCTAAAGCAAGGAACAGCCCATTTTTCAGCCATTTATTGTTTTCTGAGCAGATTCTTTAACGAATCTGTCCTCCAGAGGAAAGATCTGTAATATATAAAGGAGGAAACTGTAATATGTATAAATCAGAAAGTGATCTTTTTCATAAGAAAAAGACCCCATTATATTACTGAATTTTCAGAAACCTTACCAATGAAAAAGGAAATATAAATAGATAAAAGTATATGAAGAATCGAAACCAGTGCTCAGGGACTCTTCTGATTCATATGAGAGAGCACAGTTAGAGAAAAAGAGAAGCACAATTTATTCACAAAACAATTTTTTCTTTCTATTTGCCACTCCTGCTTTTTTACTTCTCTAATGTGTTTTCCAGTGCTTCCTGTGATGCTGAGTTGAATGCTGATGAGTAAATACTTGAAATAAGTATATAGAGGAGGAAATTGAGGGACTTATCACTCTAGGACACTTCTGAGTTTTCTGTCTGGAAGCTGAAATGTTTAGCAAAACCCTGTTGTTTGCTGATGAATTACAAAAATTGAGTGCCAGTGCAGGAGGATTTATATTCCTCATTTGGTGAATTTTCATTGGATTGAATTGTTTTTATTAAAATTTGAATAAAGGCAGGAATCGTTTGGGCATTCGTCAGTAAAGGTGGGGAACACTTCACAAATGTAGCAATGCTGACAGTCAAACCAGAAAGTGAGTATAGAGACTTGAAGTGTTGCATTTTAAAGGGGAATAACAGGTATTTTCCACTCCAAGCCTTTGTACTGAACAGCCTGTTGTGGATGCACAGTGGGAAGATGTCCAGGCAGACAAATGTAGTCAAGGCTTCTCCAAGAAATCTCAACATGTGTGACCTTTGTATAGCCATGTCTTCAGAGACTTTTTTTTCATCCCACTCCCACGTGCATGTTTCCCTTCTCTGCATCTTTGTCAGTTTCAGTGGGTTTTGCAGCACCCCTGGCAGACATTGCTGCAGGATGTATCTCTTGCATTGCATCATTAGAAGTGGGCAGGCTCTGTTTACTTTTTTTAAAGAAGTAGAATTACTTCTGGTCAAAAACAATCAAACCAAACAACACCCTCAAAAAACAGAAATCAGCCTGAAAAACCTCAAATTCAGAACCATGGTCCTTGAGATACTGATAATTCATCTTCTGAACTACTTTATTCTATTATTTATTTTTATAGTTATGAAGACTGGAAACAAATTCTGGTCATTCACTATATGCTGTACAACAGAGGTAAAAAATCCTCCTGCTTTCCCAGAGTTTTTACAGTCAAACTATAAAGAACACTCTCAACTTTAAAGAAAACAGCTCCTAATGGCATAAGATGCCACCAAACATTTGGAATCCTGCAGATTTGCTCAGACAGAAGAAGAAATTATTCAGGGTCCTAATTTTCCCTTGCTTTTCCCTTCCGTATGCATGAGAAATGCAAACAAATTCTTCCTCATCTGAACATAGAAGAATCAGATAAAAGTAAACTTTTTCTCCCTTTTTTTTTGACTTCTTTTTAGATTTTGACAAAGAAGGCATCAAATGGCAAAGAAGCCTGTTTCTTAGTGATTGTTTACTCCTCAGGGAAAATCCACACCTGTGTCACAGCATGGCATGTGCTGAGCAACACCAAGGGAACGACCAGGAGACTGAAGTGTGAACAATCAGCTTGTCAGAGGTTTGCTTTGCACTGTTCACTGGGTCCTATATAATTAATTTCAAAGTGATGGAGGCTGAGAAATGTGTCAAATGTTTTTTTGTTCTTTTTGTTCCTCTTGTGCATTCGTAGATTTAAAAGATAATAATACAAAAAAATATATAAAATTATATAAAACCGCTAAGTTAACCATGCATGGAGCCAGTAACAAGTGAATTTAATGACTTCCAATTTATTTAATGTCAAATGTTCTCTTTAATTTCATAATAGATGCTTTTTCTAACTAGACTTTTGAAATGTAATTAATAGCAGGTTTCTGCTAATTAGAAGCCATCTAAATGTGCTGATGAAAGGGTATTCTCCTGGGCATAAAAAAGCATTTTTGTATTTTTGAAAAGAGCTGGAACAAGCCCGAGAAATTGCAAATTATCTGGTCTTCTAACATGTGAGCAGTAAGTTCTAAAAGTGAAAAATTCTGGTCTGTTCTTCCACTTATCCTGAAACAAATAACCAGTGGATCTGTGAGTGTAGACAGGTACCTTCTGGATCTCCTCAGATATGCACATTATCAAATTACATCCTCTCCATCCCAGAACAGCTGAGGCTGGCAGGGCCCTCTGTGTCCCTCTGGCCCATCCCTGCTCCAGCAGGGACACCCAGAGCAGGGGGCCCAGGCCCATGGCCAAGGGGCTTCCGAACATCTCCAAGGAGGAGATCTCACAGCTCTGGGCAACCTGTGCCAGTGCTCCGGCACCGCACAGCACAGCAGTGCTGCCTGGTGCTCCAGTTGGTGCCCATTGCCTCCTGTCCTGGCACAGGGCACCACCACTGAAAAAAGCCAGCTCCGTCTTCTTGGCACCCATTCTTCAGGTACTTATGGACAGTGATGATATGCTGGACTTTTTCCAGTATGTCCATGTCTCCCTTGGAGTGGGGAGCCCAGAACCGAACCCAGTATTCCAAGTGTGGTCTCACTGGTACTGAGTAGAGAGGAAATTAGAGGTAATGAAATGAAGACTTGGTGGTACTCAATTCAGTTCCCATTCTAACATGATGGATTCATTTCAGTGTCTGGATCACATTTTTCCTTATTTTCCTGTTCATATGTAAACATAGAGTTAACATTTCTTGTATTACAATGACTAAGAAGCTGAAACCCCACACTTGTAATTGGATCTGGACGAACGTGAGCAAATCAATATTGTTCACACATTGTCAAAGTCTTTCATAAAAGAGCTGAAGTCAGAAAAGAGCCACAGTTTTGTTTTAGTATTTCTGCACAAGTTAAAATGTTGTTTGATGAGGTCTTTGGAGAACACACAAGCAGAAATACTTTGTAAATTCCTGGTGTTGTAATTATATTAGCAAGTAGAAAAAGAACTCTTTACTGCAATAACGAAATGGTTGGTTGAAAAACCACATTTTTTTCAATTTCCAAAAATCAAAGAGAATATGACTATCTTTTTAAGAATAACCATTTGAATCTTGCCACTCTGCTTATGGTTTTAAAGTTTTACTTTAGGTAAAGTTCACTTCAGGTTTAACACCTTGGCTGGAAAATCGATTTGCATTACTGTTGTCATTTTGCCAATTTCATCTGCCCAGAAACCAGCTCATGCTGAAAATACATTGTTTATAAGGTAATTTATTGTTTCAGATTGCCTTGTAGGTTAAAGATTTCTTTTGCTTGGGTTTATCTTTTCATCCTATTAGACAGTTTTCTTCCTATGTCAACCATATGTTGTTCCCTGGAGTATGTAGAATTTGGTTCAAAAAGATCTTCCCAAGACGCTTCCTATGTGTCAAATTGGATGACAACAAAAGAAAAAAAGCACTTATAATGGGATCCAAAAAGCCTATCAAATTGTGAACAGAAGGTGAATGAAAAAGGAAGAGTTGTTCAATACCTATCCTGAAAAGAGAAGTAGCTTACAGCTATAAGTTTCAAAACAACCTGGAGAGCAACTTTACCCTCATGATGATCTGACCTATTATGACTGATCTTACATTATGTTATAATCTGATTCAACATGAAACATCTGAATTCTTATTTCAAATTTTAAAATTTATTTGAGGAAATATTTTCCAATGAGATAAAAAAGCAATAGATTAAAGTAGCTCCACTGCATAAAAACAAGAGAACACACTTACAGAGATGTGGAGGGAAGAAATTGATGGTAAAAATGTCTACACGGGTTATTGCTTGTTTGGTCTTATAATTCTTGGGGAAAAAAATGTGGAGAGTGGAAGGGAGAAGGAACTAAACAAGTGCTTAAAAATACTGAAAAACAAACAAACAAACAGTTATCATTTATTGAAATACACTGATTTCCACAATTATTTCTAGGTAAAGTTCCAAAGCTATCAATGTCATTACACCTGCAGGTCTTATGGGGAGCAGCTGAGGAACTGGGATTGTTCAGTCTGGAAAAGAGGAGCTCAGGGGTGACCTTATCACTCTCTGCAACTTCGTGAAAGGAGATTGTGGCAAGGTGGGGGTCCGCCTCTTCTGCGTTACTAAAGATAGGGCTAGAGAGAATAGCCTCAAGTTGCACTAGGGGAGGTTCAGGTGAATAATAGGAAACATTTCTTCTCTGAGGGAGTGGTCAGGCACTAGAATGGGCTGCCCATGGAGGTGGTTGAGTCACCTCCCTGGAGGCATTCAAGAAACATTTAGATGTTGTGCTAAGGGACATTGTTTACAGTGGCGAAATACTGTTGGTGGGTGGATGGTTGAACTGGATGATATTGGAAGTCTTTTCCAACCTTGATTCTAATTCTATGACCAACTTCCCTTGTTACAGGAACAGTTGCAAATTGTTCTTTCAATTTCTTTTGAAAAATTCTTATCCTTTTTAAAAATATGGTTTGATTTCAAAAGAAATGCTTTGGTTCTTTTCATAAAAAAGGACAATAGAAAGCAATATTAGCACAGGGGATTTGAGTAACTTTCAGATTTTTCTCAAGATATTTCCTCTCTGGAGGAAATTGGAGAAGACCACAATCTGTGTGTAAAACTCTTGTTTTCCACAAAGAGTTGAAAAGATTATTGCTTCTGTTCTTCCACCAAGCTGAAATGTCATAGGGAAAAATACCTGCTTAAAATCACGTATTCTTATTCTCAATTGAAGATTTTTCATTCACATTTTTCTTTGAGGGATATTTTATTTTTCTGAGGCTTATTGATGCATAAAGAAATATTCTGATATTTTTGTGCTTTAAGCCAGAATGATCTTTTATCTCTTACAGGAAAATAACAAAGAACTGTCAGCACCAGCTCTACTTAAAGATCTCTTGATCAATGTGTTTCTTCAATGGCTGGTAACAGCCAAATTCCTTTATGTTCTGAAGTAGAAATGTGACTTCCAGCTGAGTCAGAAGAAGGTATTCCCCATTATTAAGAGATGGTTCATGATAGAACTGCACAAAAAAAAAATCTTCTGTCCAGTTGAAAACTCTGCACCAAACCACCAGAGAAGCGCCTGCTGGGTGTGATGGAGACCTACCACTGCTCCACATCAAACAGAGCAGGGACCACAATCCTCTGTATGGAAACAACAGCTGTCACTGCTGAAATTAGCGAGCTAAGAAGAGGAGGCAATATGAATAAGCAGAAAGCTGCACGGTCAGTCTCCCTAAGGCTATTTGATTAACATGACTGTTACAGCCCAGCTGAAGAGAAGGCACAGAGGGAAATGCAAGTCTCTGTGGAGGCTTAGTTCAGCTCTCCAGCACAATGCTCTGACCACTTTCTTTCCATACATTTTCACAGAACGTGGTTTAGAAGAAATAAGTATAATAAATAGTGGGTTTATATATAATTAATAGTGGGTTTTTTTTAATGTTTGATGGAAGTATCACTGAAGTGTGTTTCGAAGCACCTTTAATATGAAGCAAAAAAAGCCATAATAGCTACCAATTACACTTTCACAGGTTCCTTAGTTTTGTGGGAAGGCTGTGCTTCTCTTATAAAAGATGTTTTAGAAGGGCATTTCTTCAGCTATGAGTCACTCTGCACAGTAATATTTTCATTGATTCGAAACTGATAGAAAGGTTCCATTTTCCTGTCCAATAAATTGCATGGCTTTCAAAACAGTCAAGGGCTTTCTTCCTTTTAATAACTTTTTCTGTAATATCCCAAAAGTCTGTTTTGTTATTTAGGAACTTTTGCCTTGACATGGGAACTGTTGTGTGTTCCACAACTCCGCCTCCTTCCTATCCTGCACTTTTGGACAAAATCAAGAATCCATGGAACATGCATGCTATATATCACAGAGTCATAAAATCATTGACTCATTAAAGTTGGAAAAGACCTCTGAGATCATCTGCTCCAACCATCAACCCATCACCACCATGCTACCCATCACCATTAAATGATGTCCCTCAGTGCCACATCTACATGTTTCTTGAAAACCTCCAAAGTTGGTGACTCTACCACCTCTCTGGGTAGCTGAGAAGAAATGTATCCTAATACCCAACCTACCTGGTGAACCTACCTGGTGCAACTTGAAGCCATTCCCTCTTGTCCTGTTGCTGTTACCTGGGAAAAGAGGCTGATCCTCACCTCTCCACCATCTCCTTTCAGGTTGTTGTAGAGCATGATAAGGCAATCTTTTTCTTAGTCTCAATACTGTTTTTTGTCTTTTCCTTATTTGTTTTCAGTGAATACCAAGTGCCTGATTTTCCTAGGCAGCAGATGGTGGTGAAGAAGGATAAGAGAAAATCTGCAAATGGTGTTCTGGAGACTTATCTGTACTTGCTTTCATTTTATTCTAACACCTCACTTCTGTATCCAAACAAAGCAGTAGACTAATCCACTAATCAGATGTAACACAGCATAAAATGTACTTTGCTGAGGGTTTTTTTTTTTTTGGTAACAATTAAAATTCCTCTGAAACAAATTTGATTGCTTCTGTCTGAAATTATCCTTGCAGATGTGTGTGCAAATTTTCCAAGCTTCACTCCACCTCTGTGAGTCTTTTCAAAGGCTGTGGCATGGCAGCATTGTGCCCAGTTGCATATCCACATATCCAGAACATATGGTTGCATCTTTAAAGATTTTGGTCCTGGGTTCTTCAATCCTTTTGGAAGCTATATTTTCAAATAAAATGAAACAATTACTTCCATTCACACCCATTCCAGTCTCAGCCTTGAACACGCTACTTCACAGGTTCACCCAGTGCCCCCGGATGGAGTGGATCTGCCCCTGTTGAAGCTGTTTTGTGAAGCAGGATTGAAGCTGCAAGGATCTACTGCCTTCATGCCCATCCCAGTTGCAGAGGCTGCATGTGAAAGATGTCTCCATGTATTTCTGAAGGTACTTAGGAAATCCACACCGCCTCCCTAAGGCTTTGTTATATGTATTTCACTATTTAACATTATTTTAGTGGGGATAAAATGATCTGACCACTAATGCTGTGTTGTCAAGGAAATAATTTGGCCTTTCTCAAATGGAGATCACTGTGTGGAAAGCAAAAAGCTCAGGATAACAATTCACAGAAAAGCGCCCATACATAATCATTGATACTGTACAGAAAGCTGCATGCATTAATCCCTTTCTTCTATCTTCATGAAAAGCAGTAATCCTAGCCAGTGCATTTTCCAGTGCTCAAACTGGCTGGAGTCTGAGCCCCTTGAGAAGACCTGTGACAAAAATGTTTTGCAACATTTATGGCTCTGATTGAACAAAAGGTGAGGAAGCAAATTCTAACTGTGTATTACTGCAATAGCAGAAATCAGTTTATGAAAACTATCTCTGAAGTCCGTCTAGAAAGAAAGTAATTCTGATAGATGTGAATAATGGGATTGGAAGTGTTTCTCATATCTCATTTCATTAGAACCTGATCTAACGCCTATTGGAATCAATGCAGAAAATTTCCTTTTACTTTGCATTTTGGATCCAGTCTAATGTAGCAACACAACTATGGGCAAAAAGAAAAAGAGAAGAAAGCCAGACATGAAAAAATGCCTTTCAAATCCATAAACCCAAGAGGCTGTGTGTATTCTCAGTGCAGCTTAGTGCTGAGTCACTTGTAACACTAGCCCAGCTTACGGAGAGAGATATATCCCTGGGGATGATCCAAGCTGAGATTTAGTGCTCAGCTGCATGGGTAAGAGCTGCTCCAGATCAGAAGCACTGCTTATATCTGCTGAACACTTCCCAGCTCTTCCTGAAGGGAAAAATTCTGCTTGTACTGAGAGTTTGGGCTTGGTAATGGTGCCACTGCAGGAAATGTCATTTCTCCACTGATAAAATGCTCTTGGAATGCAATGTTTGGAAGCATTGCCCAAGGTGAAGGAAGATGGACACTTCCTTGGAGATGTTCAATAAACATTTAGATGTTGTGCTAAGGGGCATGGTTTAGTGGGGAAATACTGGTGGTAGGTGTATGGTAGGAGCTGGATGATGTTGGAGGTCTTTTCCAACCTTGGTGATTCTATGACTCTATGATTCTAAGACTCTACAGCCTGCACAGCTGCCATGCACCACAGCCACTTCTCACAGAATCTATTCATTGCACAGAAAATCATCTTTTCCTCAATTAACAGATTGGGAGAATTATGTCTCTCCACAAAAATTGCTCAAGGATTTCTTTCTCTACAGAGGCCATACCCACCTTTTCTCTTAAATATCTTCTCTTTGTCACTTGCATTTTGCAAAACATGTGGGGTCCTGCACCTGCCTTCGTGTTTCTACAGGACATAAGTCACCACATAAAGCATCTGATTTCCTCTCCAACTCTAAATTCAGTGACCCCTTTAATATAGATCTGTGGGGCATCAACTCTATTAGAGACACTAACCCAGAGATGATCCTGGCTGTGGGTTAAAAGATGTAATATCCCCTGTTATCTTTTCTAGATAAAGTGGTAACGTTCAGATTCTTTTCTCATTAAAAAAAATAAAAATAAAAAAATCTGATTCAGTAGCCATATCTTCCTGTAATTAACAAGTGACATTTTATTAGCAGCTTGTTTACGCTTGGCTGCATGAAACATCATGTATTTTTCATCTGAACTATTGCATTTTGTGTGTGTTTATTAAATGTTTTCCCTGTTCTAACTCAAAGGTCCCCACCCTTTAGATGTTCGTGACTAAATCTTGCTAAGACCAATATTAAGCAATACACGAGTATTCCTCATACACAATTCCAAAGATCACTTAGATCAAATCATTAATGCAAATGACAGAGCTGTAAATGGCTACCAGGTCACATATCATACTAGGCCACCTCTCTCATGCTGTTATCTGCTGAAAAAAAAAGAAACAAAGGTGAATAAACTGTGACCAGAACACACTCAGATGGGCCGTTTGTCTCAATTTATATAATTATTGTACATGTTCAAATTTCTAGACAAATTGTATAAATAGGGCATGAGTTTTTACATGTGAATTTACTAAACTAGTTCAGCGTAGGATGGACATGAAGATTTTTTCTTTTTAAAGTAACCAGTGGAAGTTTTGTAAAACCTGAAATTTGCATGATCTGCAACAACAGAAATCAGCTGGTTAAGGAGCAGTGCACTCAAACCAATGCTTTCCAGAGGAGAATCATTTCAAAACATTTATCAGGAGAGCTGTCTTAATACACTCTGTCCTACCTATTGATAATCAAACAGTTTCTAGTGGTGCTTCGCTGACCTTTTATGTTGATGTCAGAACATATTTTCAGACAATGAAGGAAAGTACACGCTCTAGGTTTTAACATTATCTTAGTGGATACCAGGTCCTCTGAAGATGAATTAAAAAAACTGGTAATTGATGCAAGGAGTTTCTATATTGCATTGTAATAATAATAAAAAAGGCAAACTGCTAACTGCAATGGAAACAGTAAGTGGTGTTTCCCTTTATTGCAATGGTGACATGAAGAAGTTGTGTCAAAATCAAGTGTTCTTCTGGTAAGTGACAAAACATGCAATTAACAGTGTTCTTTTCCTGGAATTATACCCTAAACAATGAGTGCAGGTAAAGGAAAAAAAACCTTTTTTTAAAAAGCTGTCATTGATGTTCCCTAGCAGGCCAATGACAGGGCTGCCGTGAGGGCCAGGTGTGTGTGACAGACAAGCACATGGGCCTTGCATTCATCACAGATCTTTCCATGTTTAAAGCATCTTCAACATTCTATTACAACCCTGGATAAATCCTAGTGTATCATTAAGTCCTCTTACCTTGCTCACAACCAACTCAAGGGCTTCTTATTAGGTGCACCCTTTTAAACCTATCTATCACTTCCAAAGCAGAGTCACACATTTCTCACCAACTTTATGTCCAGAAGAAAACTGAGCCATTTCAATGTGAGATTTCTCATATGACTCTTCTTTTGCTCTGTTCATATCATTTGCTTTTTCTTTGTTAAACAGCTGTGCACCAGAATTAATTTCCCTCTTACTTTCATTTTTTTCTTTTTCTTTTTTTTCCATGACCAAAGCATGACCAATGTAAATTCCAACACTGACTGAAACAATTTTGGATTGTTGGAGTCATTTCAAAGAAAGGATGAAAAAAGGCGTGGTGATCCCAATGCAAGTCAGGTGTTCCAGTTTCTACATGTTCTTTTCCACTGGTTGGATTTCTGTACTCTCAGAGGCTAAGTACTGATGTGTGCTCCAGTTGTAGAGATACTTTCATGTGAGACAAGATGCAGCATCATGCTCATACAGTTAAAAATTATCATTTACTATCTGTTGTTCCACTTGTTGTCGTGGGGCTTTTTATTGCTGTTTTTCTTTTTCTTTTGCTTTATTTCTGTCATTTTCTTACCTTTTTTAGTATCACTGAGGCTTTACATTGGTGCTTTTCCATTCATGTGTGGTGATTACTCTTCATTTAGAGAAAATCCTTTTAAAAACCCACTTAACATTTATTGTAAAAGTAAAAAAACCAGAAGAGTAGCAGTGATGGAAATGGTAATTTAATTTATTTTATTATACTGTTTAAACAATTTAATTTATTATACTGTTATTTCAACACCCTGACAGACTGTGACCACGAAGGGCATGAGCAGGGAAAGGAGAACTGAGGTCTCTGCCTTGCCATAAGCTAGCATGAAGCCCAAGATGCTCCCCTGGACTTGCTGAGAGTTTGCCTCCTTCCAACAGAGACAGAGTACAAGGATCCCCACACCTGCCTTGCTCTCTGCAAGACACCTGAGTGCCTTTCTAGCTTTGCAGTGCCACACCAACAGAGCTGGAAGATACAAGCTCCCCCAGGGAAGACTAACCTTGGAGTATAAGCTTCCTCTGCCACTGTTTTGTCATGGTTGTCCATTGCTTGCTTTGGCTGATTCATATGAAAATGTGAAAATGATTTAGAGATACATGTCGTTCCTTCCTTAGGAATTACAGACTGCCTTATCCAGGATGTAAACAGACACTTCAAAGAAGCAAGCAAGGCTTAGAAAGGCCACTGTAAGTCAAACCATTCATTCTGAAAGCAAGACATTTATATGGCATGATATAAAATCAATTAAAATAATTTGCAACTATGCCAGGGATCTCCAGCCTCTGAATGTCATCCAACAGTTTCAGCTTTCACTGTTTTCATTCTTTTGTTACTCCATCAACATTAAACATCACAAAGTTGGCTTAATAGGCGCTTATCAACAAGAGCTGTGGCTGCCTGTTCTTTTCTTAGAATCTCAACTGCATAATGAAGACCAGAAAGAATACATCATTCAAAAGGCATTTCTCTGTTTGCTCAGTACTCACAACATTTACCATCCATCAAAAGTTCATTACTGAAAAGTGTGCTTTCAGAACTGGGAAGAGCAAGAAACACACCTCTACATCTTGCCACATCAGGAACATTCCTCGAGATTAGCTCTCATCTTCAGATGAGATAGACCACACAAGGTTCTATGTACAGTATGAATCACCCTTCCTCTGGCTAGCCACTATAGCACTAAACTATAGCAGAAATGGCTTTGTTTTAAAGTCTTGGTTTCCAGGGATATTTTTCAGTTGTTTGTCACCAGGGGTAATTTTTTAAAACAAAATTCCTTCGCAACTAACTTGCTGTATTTGCCCCAGGAAAATGTGAAGAGTGAATAAGTGCAAAATATTTTCATTTGATCTGATTGAATATATGTTATGTTTTACTTCTATACACCATTTGTAAATCTATTTCTAATAAGAGTATCAAAGAAAAACTATTCCAAAATGACACCCAGCGTATGCTCACACAGACAAGCAGCCACAAAGAAGTACTGCATATTGTGAGTGGCCATCCTTCCTTTCTAAATCCACAGTGTTTCCAGACATTTTCTGATACATATATCATAGCGAAATAGCTTGTTTGTATTGAGACCATTCATAAAGGGCTTGTTGCTAGGGTAACTGTACCTTTTTCTGAAATGTTTGCAAGCATTGAGGCTTTCTGCCTCTCTGGCTCTTCATAAACAGCTGAAAAATGAGAATTCATCTCCGCAATGCACAGAGTCATCTGCAAGGCATTAAATGAAAGAATCCTAAGTCTTTGCATGTTGTTAAGACTGACTTGGTATATTCTGATTGCAATTTTCATCAACATATAGATCGAGTTGAGTACACTAGAACCAGCGCCCTTTTTAAACTTAATTTGAAATATGTGGGTCTTTTGGGCATTAGTTGACACATTCACTTGACATTGTCTTATACTTTCATATATTTTACCTTGTTGGCTTCCTTGTGCTTTGGTACTCTTCCTTCTGGTCTGCTGTAAATCCCTTCCTTAGCCATCAGTTTAACAAAAACTGTCCATACAAAATCTCATGAAGCTCAAATGCGGAGTTTTTCCAGGACTTACCAGCTTTATGAGCTGATTCTATTTAAAACAAACAGACAAACAAACAAACAAACAAAAAAAGCAAAGTGAAGGACTATGTATCTTTCCTTAATAGCCTTAGCAATGGTCTGACGTGCAAAGAAAGACCATTTTGAACAAATAGTTTCTACGGCCACAATTGACTGTAGCAATGAATGGACTGATTGAAAAACTGACCATGTAGCAACTGAAAAATTAAATGGTATTCCAGCAAGTTAGCTTTGATTTCTTTTCTGCAGAAGTGCTTTTACTCCAGTGATACATGCAAGCCACAGCTCCTAGAGAGAACCCCTCTTCAGATCCAGAAGTACTTACGAAGAGTACAAGTTAAATTTACTTTCAGTGTAAGGAAGTGGATTCCCCAGAGCCACATGACTTCTCTGTCCAACAAGTAGGACTTGCTACTTTGATAACTTTTGATATATCATCCTGACTCATCTGCCAGCTTGGCCATTTAGCCAGAGGAGGGGAAATACTAACTTCAAAACAATTGCCATCATGATGGACTCACTGCCTGCTTACCTTGCTGAATGTGTGTGACCTATAAAAGTAGCTCTGCAACTCTTTCTTGATCTTCTTTGGTCCAAACATATGGACGTGTTGGATGTCTCTAGATGAAAATGTAATGTGATATTTGGGCTCACAATTCCCCATATTTTTTAAGCATGTTTTAACAAGGTGGTAAAGAGTGCAACTTATCAAGAGCGCTTAGCTTAAATGACTACTGAGAAGCCTACAAGCATCCTCCCAGAGAAATTACAGACCTTCAGGATGATACACTGTGAAAATAGCTGCTGTCTGATGGGTAACCACACAGTACAATTTACATCCCACAAAAACTACCAAAGGGCAAGCAAGAAACTTTATAGAAAAATTCCTAGCTTTGTTTTTCTGTGTTTTACTAAACTGAAATCCTCTGTAGATTTTTAAAGTAACAATGCATTACACAAAAAAATTAAAAGAAGAAAAATGACACTGTGTGACAAATTCTTAGAGTATGAATGAATGCCATCACAATCAATAAGACAAAACCAAAGTCTCCTTTTGGACTCACAGTTATTTCTATTGCCTCTGGGGATCTGTGAAGACACGATGAGAAGAAAAATCTGTCACACAAATACACGTGCAGAAATATCAGATTTAGGGGAAGGAAATGTGGAATTCCAGCAGAGTAAGGTCTGGATCTGAGCCCTAATGCTCACAGATGTGAAGATCATTGGTATGGAAGTAGTATATTGCACCTGGGAGGCTGTGAGCAGAGCAAGCATAAAGCATACTGATGCCAGTTTATGGTAATGTACACAGAAATGCAAGTCCAAATGCCCATGTCAGACGAACAAGTCAGACAAACGTTGTGCTTTACTGTCCAACAGGATGAATTGTAGTATAAATGTTGGTTTGTTTTTTTTCCATCAACTACCAGGACCCAGTCTCTCAAAAGACTATAAATAGCGACGCTTGGCATTTCAAGTAGTTTCTCACACTGTTTTATTGCAGAGGTAGAAAAGGTGGGCTAAAACATAAAAAAAAAGAGCTGTCTTGTTTTTTTTTTCCATCCTTTTCTGCAAAGCAAAACTTACCAGTGACCAGCAGTGTTTCTCTCCTAATCTAAGTTTAATGATGCCTTGATTTGTCTGTCTTCTTGCTCGAAACTCTAACATTTTATCCACACTCTTGCAAGTGCTGCAGCACCTTCCTACCTGCACTACATCTCTGTCAGGGTAGCATAAACAATAATGCAAGCCATATCATAGTCATCTTCAAGAAAACAGCTCTTGTACCCATCCTTTTGGTTACAGACACACTTCTTAAAAGGTCCTATCAACCTTGAATATGCAGCTCACAGCTTTCAGCACTGCCTGGCTTCAGAAGTGGCCTTGGCCACAAGAGAAGATGTTAAAACCACATGAATGGGCAAAATGTATCAGATATTTTTAATTGAGATTTGTTGAAGGAGTGTGTTCATTAAGATCTGGCTTTCGTTTAACACTGAAAACACCCAGCCAAGTCTTCACGAGGCAGATTTTTGGGGCTGTTTCTCAGAAGCAACGAGGGTACATTTGTCCAAATAGTGCCTTGTGCCTCCTGTTTGAAAGGAATGCCAAATTGAGAGCCAACTCAATTGAACTGGAATTGGCAGAGAATTTGGTCCCAGAAGCCCAACCTTGACTTATGGTGTGTCATATAATCACATATTTCAGGAGTGTTGCAGAAGCCTAGGTACTGACCAAAAGTTCATCCAGCATGGAAAATGTCAACTATGACCGAGGCAAGAAGCAACTGTTAAAACAAAATGAAAAACAAAATCCATCTGAAGAACAAACAGAGCAGTGCAAATAATCATCCTCTCTCCCTCACGTCAGCAAGGGCAAAGCTGAGGTATGGCTGCTGTTCAGTGAGTCACATATGGCTTGGCCCCATAAGCAGTGCTGAAGAAAGGCGACATCAGTCATGTTTCTAAGAAAACAAAGGAAAGCATGCTTCTTCTGTGGTATGTTTTGTTGTTTTTGTTATTTCTCAGTATCTGTCCTTAGAATGAGGAAGGTGAGAAAGCTCTTGGTACAGCTATTAGTCTATCCAGCACATCCTGTGTTTTGTTTCAGATGAGGACCAAGTTTGTGTGGGTGTCTGCTCTGCTTGTTTTCTGTTTCATTAGCCATTGATGGAAAGAAAGAATGAATCTGACTTGTTTGCAGCTCACTTCTGAATTTGAAGCCTGCAGCACAGTGCTGTTGCGACTAAAAGGTCCAACCTCATCCAGACTTGTTATTGATCTTGGTGGAACAGGATCTGGATCTTCTCCCATGCCTACTCTAAGGAAGCATGCTGAGAGCTGACAGCCAGGTACAGATGGATCTGCAGGAAAGAAAGCCTTCTCCATGACCACACATAATGGGGCTGCACAGGATAAGAAGGATGACAGGGTCTCCAGCACTGGGTGCAGAGGCCTTGCTGGCTTGCTCTGCACAGTGCTGACCAAACTCTCTCTCATTCCACTGTTTCCCCCACTGCCTGACCTCCTCCTCCAGTGCTGCTCTCAAGACCCCAACTCCATACACGTTAGCTTTTATTTTTAAAAAAACACATATATATCGACTTTTCTGGCTGTCTTAACTATCCTAGCTCTCCAAAAAAAAAAAAAAGTCCATCAAACGTAATGTTTTCTTCCCAGCTGCTTGTTCCCTGCAACTTTCCCTTTCACATTTCTTTGGCAGCTATTTGTCAGAGGAATTTCAGAGACTTCAGCTGCAAGCAAGGATTGTTTCCCTGAACAGCCAGCAGCCATGTTGCCTCCTAGAGCCGTGCTCTGCCCAGCACACAGCTGATGCCACCCACACTCATACCAGTATCCACCAGCCCTTTGGGGGATACTGCTGTTCAGTCTATGTGTATGTAGTCAGTATTTATTTCAAATTACTGCATCCATTGCCACTGATACTCATGTCTTCTCTCACTGTTTCTTTTCTCCTTCCTTGTTTTATTCCACTCTTATTTCTCTTATTGCCCTCAGGAACTCTGTTGACTCTCATAGACTATACAAGCAAAGTAAGAAGCTGCAGTATAAAAGCATCCCTTCTGAGCTACATCCCAGATTTTGGAGCTGGTCTTGCTGATTACTCATCCTTTGTAAAGCCATTTATTCTCACATGTTACTAGAAAGTCATAGAAAAGGCTGTGTATATCCACTTGTAACCTGGTCCATCCTGCAAGGATGAGGTACAGTCAGAGAGGAAGAGGTTACAGCTGTGTTACAGCTCTGTTGGTGTTCGTTGGTTTTAGCCTGTGATGTTAACATATTTTCTTCTGATACCAATTCCTCATTAACACACAGCAACCAACTCTGGCAGTTCATCTTGAAGACAAAAGCAAACGATTACAAGAGGCAAATGATGAGCAGCACCAGCATACTCTCAAATCTACATACCATATAAAATGAGTGGAACCACTCCTAATGACTTTAGAGTTGCTTATTCATTTCAGTGACTGAGCTCTGGGTCGTACAGTCCTACTTTGATTTGTATCCAATTTTAAATATGTTTTATGCTTTTTATTTATCTTCTCTGCTGACAGACTAATCAGAAGGCACGTCTGAGCCACCACTGTCCTGCTGTGCTACTGATCACTTTTAAGAAAAGGTAGAGCACTATTATCAGTGAAGTCTCTGCAGGGGTGATCCCGTGCTGAAGTTAACTCAGTGGGTATTTTTTCCTGCTGTTTTCACTGTCTTTAGATTTCCAGTGATATGGACGACAACCCCACGTGCCTGCTACAACTTTGACCTTGCCATGTCAGTGTGGGCAATCTGACAGATATCGTCCTTCTCCTCTCTGTCCCATTGTGCTGTGAGCAGCTGTAACAGAGAAGTCAAGTCTTTGACTTGACATCTACAGCTATGAGCTCATCTGTGTCAGCGTAGCCTGTGATCCTTTGTAGCTTACTGTGACTGTGAAAAATATCCACAAAATTTACAAGGAAGGGCAAGGGGGAAAGCTAACAGGAAGGCTGTGTTGTATCATACACAGTTGCACACAGGTTTGTGGAGGAAGGACAAGAAGCCAAGCAGAATGATGGAGCTATGCATACTATAAAATTGTCTTTCTACCATGCCATCCGTTGCTGAAAATGTGTTTTTACAATCATGTGAGACAACACTTCAACTCTTAATTAAAATCCTTTTCCATAATAATTCATGCAAGTATATCTCCTAATGCACTTGAAAAAATGCGATCTCATATATGTCTTAATGGGGATATCTATAATGATTAAGGGATATTAATATAGCTGTAGTGTTATGTGGTGCATTAAAGCAATTTACAGATGTTAGCTACCTCCTCACTGCTCATTCACAATACAATTATAATTAAGTAGAGAGCAAATTTATCATTTTTTTAAACCTCAGTAACCTAAGCAATAAAAGAATAAAGGGAAAATCAGCTTTATCTCACAGGATTACAACTTGAGCAGTATTTATCTGATTCAGACCTATTCGCTTATCTCCAATTAAAAACGTAAAAGATTTGTTCCTCTGTTTGTTATCACTGTGCTTTTTTCAAATGAGCTATTTCACATGCATGTCACTGCATTGTCCTTAGGATTGCATGTCTCAGTGTAATTATCAAACCCGCACTTATGGAATCAAGCGCGAAGTTCTCTGAGCAGCAGAAATAAAGCAATTGGTTATTTGCATGAATGCATTTCTGACTACGTTTTCTAGCATCTCACAAAGCACAAATTCTAATCAAAGTTTCTCTCTTGTGTTAAGGCCCGTATAATGTCTTTCTCCCACATTGGTTTTCTGATATTCTTTACAAAACACTAGATGAATCCTCTACCTCAAGTTTTTGTCCTTTATGTACTCATTTGTCTTACTATTTGACAGCCTTAAATATATGAAACTGCTGACCTTTCTGTTAAGTGTAATGAAAGTTCATTAAAGATTCTAAGAGTTCTTTAGATTAAACTAACAGATGAAGAAGCACAAGATTCACTCCTTTCTCATACCAGAGTGAAAATAAATTCAATAAATTAAATAAATAATAAATTAAATTTAATGACAAAACTGAAGCAGAGACACGGTAGAATTAGTATTTATCCACCTGATCTATATATAATATATAATTAGAGCAAATTGACTTATCCTTTTCCCTTCAGCAGGTGCCATAATGACTTGAAACATTTAACTTCTTGGGTACAGCAATGATTAGCTTGCAGCTAAACCTTGATTTCTGACTCAGTCCTTCCACACATACCACATCACTTACATCCCTGTGTCACTTATGTATCTGCTAGATGCCCAAAAAGCAGGTAGGACAGAGGCCCAAGAAATTATTTTGAAATAAATCATTCCAGATAACATATGGAGACAGAACTATATAGTGGGGCAAATCCTTTGAGCTTCCCTCCAAACAACAAGTTCAGTGTGATGCCTGGAATGCCACAAAAATGCTCTGCTAGCAGAGAGAGATACAGATAAATATAGGGATACTTAATTATTGGTTGTTTCTTACAATCCTTTTTCTGATATGCTAACACAAATCTTCCTGTTCTAGTCTCTCTCTCTACTTGCTATGTTTTTCTTTAAAAATTCAGATTTGCAGATTCTCATTTTTCTTCATTAATGTTCTCTCTGTCACAGTCTTATCACTGACTTTTTCCTGCAGTTAGGTTGGTGAGGGTTTTTCTTCCATAACTCTTTGTGCTGAAAGCACAAAATTAAGAAGAATTCCTTAACATTTTTTTTCAGTTTGCTTCCAAAATGACAAGTATTTATTTTATTTTTACATTTATACTCTTCTTGAAATATGTACATTACAATTTAAAACCCCGCTGTAGTTATTCCCTGATGCTTTGCATGAATGGGGACAAGAACTATCAGTTTTCTTGCTCTGGATCCTGATCCTTGAGTGCCTCATATGCACAAGAGGCAAAGTGGAACTTAATTTTACAAACAGACAATGCATTACTTAAAATGATCATTATGATAAATCTGCTTGGGTTTTAGGAAGATAATCCAGCAACACCTGACTTGACTGATTCCTGAAGATATTACCACAATAAGAACAACAGCTGCTTACCCATGTAACAACGTGCTCTATGTTCTGTTAAGTTCACAGTTAATTGATGGCTGATAATCTCATCTCAGTTTTTAATAGAAGAAATGAGACCTCAAAGAGCATGAAATTGCACACTTCTAGAGTGCTTTGTCTAGCATATTTGGCATGTGTATATTTTAGACATTGTAAGTCATGTCTTGTTCGTAGTGTGGGTCCAATTATCTTCCAATTAATCCAATTAATCCAATTCAACAAATTACTTCAGACAGAAATTGTCATCTCCACATAATGATGCTTGTCTTGAAAGCTGTGTAAAGCATTTGTTGACATGCAGCATGAGATGGAACTTTCATACTTTCTTCATACCTCAATACAGTAGGAAGTAGAATGGTCAGCTGTACATGAAAAACTTGGAATTGCATTTTGCTTGCAGAAACATCCTTTCATTTTGTAGGTCAGTATTGTTTTGAAGTGCTCAAGTCAACCAAATGCTAATGCCAAATGGGCAAGGCTCATTTTATAGTGTCAAAATCCTTTTTATCAATATTCAGTATGCTGACCTTCACAGCTAATAGCTCTTTTAAGCCTATCTAGAAAAATTTGACTGTATTAGTGAAATTCTCAGCATCCTTTTTAATCTAAAATAGCATTAAATGATTGCTGATGCTTCCACAATTCATTTCTATAAAAACCACAGGTGAATGCATTTGTAGAAATTTTATAGTCATCTTTAATATTTTTTTCTAATGAAAAATTATGCTTTACACAGTGCTCAATATATTAAAGATATTAAAAATGTGATGTTTTACAGGTATAATCCTTTATGTAATTGATTTGCTGGGGAGAGGTATTCTTTTTTTCCTTCTCACTGTCATAAAATGGCAGTTTTTTTTTATTTCCAGTGCACTTGTCACAATATCATTGAGATAACTGTTTTTGAAGAAAAGAAACTCCTGTTTGTTTCTCACTTTATGAAATGGAGAAATAGAGGGGTTCAGACCTTCTGACAGCTCTAATGAACATAGCATTATTAAAATCAACTTGTGGATGATCTCAGTACCATCTTTAAATTCGCTCCTAGAGTACAGTGATTACAATTCAAATAAGTATCGTAGGAATTTTACACTGTTTTGGAGACTCCTTTCTTAGTAATAATTATTTTAATGACTATACTGTGATAGGAGGTTGGGCTGGAAAAGGAAGGATAACCAACTGATCTACAAAAAAATCAATTATCCTTGATTATAACCTTTATTTGCAATTTGCATTCAACCTCACTGCTCACAGATTATTGTAGGAAAGTCTGAAAAACATTAATTCATTAAAGTAATGGCAATTTTGTAACCATACCACAACTCCTTCTTCTGCTGCTCTTCGACTGCCGTGCTTCACATCTATGCCTGTGCCACTGAAATCCAGATGCCCATTTCACCATGCAGTGGTAGAGCAGAGCTCAAGCAGAGGCTCTGTGCTCCTTGTAAGGCCTGTCCAATCTTCCCTGTGTTGGATGCATTCCAGCTCCCTAGGAAAGGCACTGAATTCATTTCCCTAGGAAAATTTCCCTAGGAAAGGCAGAATTCAGGCCTTTCTCCTTCCTATGAAAAGTAGGGCACAAATGTTGTGATGGGATTTGTCACCAAATGCAGAGTACCTTTATCCTTTATGTTTTATTTATTGGAGTACAGAGAAGTTCTGTCTTCACTTGAGGACCTTCCATATCCCATTGAAAATGTAAGTGTCAGGATCACATTTTTCTTCCTTAGGAGTGCATAAGAGAGGAAGAAAGTGAAGAAAGACATACAAGGTTTACAGTGATGGAATCAGAGGGCAGCAGGGCCAGAACAGACCTCATGTAGATATCCAGCCCTTTCTAGGACTCCCAGGACAAATCAGCTATATCTATTACAGATGGCTCTTTATTGACCTTCAGTTCTGAAGATTCTTGCTTCTGCAGACAGTCTATTCCAGAGTTCACTTGCCAGCTTTTCTACACTGAATTTGAGTACTTACTTTCTCCCTTTTGACATGAAGCATTTTGTGTTTATCCCTTTGAGCTGTACCCTCTCTTTCTTCAGATCACTTTTTTGTAAAGACTTTGCCTTAGATGATAGTCTCTCGAATGGTAAAGTCCCAGTCAATGCAGGACTGATTCAGAAAATCAAAAAGCTTCATTAAAGCAGGCTTCCTTGCCCCTTCAGTAGTCTGAACTCTCTGCATTTATTCTGGTAAAATTCCCTCTGCTTCATCATTCTCTAGTAACAGTTTCTCTCCACTCAAATTGATAGATACTAGTGAAGAAAAGAATAGACCTCTTTAACACCCTTCAGTCCTCTTTGCCCCATGATCTCAGATCTGTCTCAGCAGATCACTGTACCCAGTGACCTTGTTGCCAGGCAATAGTTAAACAGTATTTCCAATGTGAGCCAATCGATTGCTTACAACCATTTTTCTTATTCTTTGTGACAAGTGTTTTTTCAGAACAATTAGGTTAAAAGTTCTTGATGTAACAGCCAAGACCAGTCCATTACAAAGATTAAAAGTAAACAAAGGAGATATGCAAAAATCAGCATTGATATGGGATCTGCACTTTTACGTAGATATGCAGATTAAAATCCCCCAAATCAAATAGAATTTGTGAGATGCATTTAGGAATCCTCAAGTCATCACAAGTCCTAAAACACTTGGACACCTCTGGAAAACACATCCAGGATTTTAGCAGTGCTTTAGTAGGGGTGTTCTTTGGTGAAAGTCTTTAAAAACAAGTTAGAAAGGATTACTGCCCATGGGTAATGAGATTTCTCTTGAAGAAGATGTGCTTGATTCCCTCAAATTTTCACTCATAACAGATTTTTGCAGATGCAGATTTGTCCCACAAGCCAAATTATGCCATAGACTCACTGTATTAGCACAAAAGTACAGCTGTGTGGTGAAGCAGATGTAGGTGAATAAATTCTTAACCACCTAAGTTAAGTTATTTAAATATCCTACCATGTCAAGTGTAAATCCAAAGCCCATTTAGAGCCAATCATACCAGTAGCTACTAACCAATTTTAAAAAGCCAGCTTTTGGATGACACTGGAGGTCCATCATGGATGCTGTCTTTCTTTAAAACTGCAGACCTGGAGGTATTTGCACATCAGGGAGCGCTTGACACTTCCTCAGAAGTGTGTATGTAGTAAACAATACACATTATTTAAGAAATTTTATGAATTCTGAGTCCAGACAGGTGATAGGGTATGAGATTGCCATTTTTGCTTGCCATTTTTTAGAACAGAAAAGGCCATTTGGGGAAGTGATCTGAGTTAGGGAAACAGAATTAAGAATAATTTACAGCTGTTGGGACAAAGTGTTTATAGTGATTCACTGTTCCATCTCAGTTTGTGCCTAATGTTATGAAACAGTTTGTTACGGCTTTGTTGTGCCCCAAGTGAGCAGACACATTGTAATTGAGACGAATTGGGGAAAAAATTGTACAAGAATGTTGTTAGCTAAGCAGTGTTCAGCACAGGGTGTATCAATGTAATGCATACCCCCCTCCCTCCCACACAAGTAGTTGTACCAACAGAAAATTATTAGCAAGAGTCAGAACATTTCAAGAGTTTGTTTTTCTGTCTGTTGTTTGGACTTGTTAGCAGCATATGTGCTCATTTGTACATGTAATATCAACTGATGCCTGGACCAACAGGTATGTGTATAAAATGGAGCAGCAGACATGCTATAAAAGTTTCACAGCAATCTCTGCTCCATCTGCTCTCACAGTTTCTCTGGCACAGCTGCTGGGCTTGCATATATTAATGCTGAATTGTTTTGAAACTAGCCAGTGTATTTTGAAGGCTGCAATATTGCACCTACCAACACAGCTGCTGGCAAAATTCACACAGCATTAAGTAGGAGAAAAAGGCAATCTTTTACTGATTTCCAGATTCAGTATGTGATCTCTGACTGATGATTATGTTAAGAAGATAATTTGAATGTAGCAGGCAATGCACATCACACAATATTTGTGCCAAGTCCATGACACTGGATGCTTTAATTACACAGAACAAATATTTACTGTCTTGAAATTCTTTCTGAAATGACTTCAGATTTTACAGGAACATTATAGCTTTGGGAAGTACCACAGGGAAAGCAAAGGGAAGTGCTCCATAAATGGTGTTGACTAACGCTATCAGAATCTTCTGAACACTTCTTGTAGATATATTCTCTATTGCATGATAATCGAGATCTATTTTCCATGTCTTATAGTCATACAGCAACAACTTCCATCTCAGATACAGACCAGTAGCAGAAATGCTGAAGGCTAACAAGCAATAAATAATACCTTTCTTCACATCTTAAAGCAAAAACAATTGCCCTAAATGGAAAGAAGGAAAGAAAAAAAGAGAAGGGAAGGGAAGGGAAGGGAAGGGAAGGGAAGGGAAGGGAAGGGAAGGGAAGGGAAGGGAAGGGAAGGGAAGGGAAGGGAAGGGAAGGGAAGGGAAGGGAAGGGAAGGGAAGGGAAGGGAAGGGAAGGGAAGGGAAGGGAAGGGAAGGGAAGGGAAGGGAAGGGAAGGGAAGGGAAGGGAAGGGAAGGGAAGGGAAGGGAAGGGAAGGGAAGGGAAGGGAAGGGAAGGGAAGGGAAGGGAAGGGAAGGGACCAGTTTTTCTTGCTGCTTACTAAAACTGAGATATATTTCTTTATGACAGCTCTGTAGGGATGCTTACAGTTTCCTGCAAAGCAGGGGGAAATGTAAAACACCAGCACTTCCACAAGGACAGAGGGAAAACCAGAGTTTTAGAAATCAGTGTATTTTTATTGTCAGTCAGTTTCCCCTTTGATTCCAGGGTAGATCAACGTGATCGATCAGTGAGCCATCTGAGAGCAGAGGGAAAGCAGCGGGAAGCAGCAAACCTGTGGAGCTTTACAAATCTCTCTCCCTTTACTTCCCGCTGCTGTCTCCACCCTCAGCTCGTTGTGGCTCCTCCTGGAAAGCGGAGATGCTGAAGGCGGCCAGGGCTGAATTCGCTCAGTCCCGTGCAGGGCTGCAGCCAGCTGGCAGTGCAGCAGGGCTGCCTGCTTTCCCTGCCTCCTCCCCCACTACCGAGTGGAAATCTCCACGTGCTGTGTCCTGACGAATACCTCACACCAGTTATGAAAAAAGTTTTTTAGCCTGTGTACATGGAGTCTTGGAAGGATTAGCCTATCTGGTAATCGAATTTGCAAAGACTGAAAGTCCGAGTGCTTTCAGGTGAGTGGAGAACAGAACAGGAATGGGACTGTGACTATATGGAGAATGTGCTCTGGGGCTGTGGCTCATCCATGCTCTGCTCCACTCTTCCTTTTGCAGGGACCATGGAGAACATGTGCTGAGACCAAGCGCCAGGCAGGAGCAGCAGCAGGCTGGTGAAGATGGAGAATGGCACAGGCGACGAGCAGAACCACACTGGGCTGCTGCTGTCAAGCCAGGAGATCATTACAGCTGAATACCAAGTGGTTACCATCCTCTTGGTCCTCCTCATCTGTGGACTGGGCATCGTGGGCAACATCATGGTGGTCTTGGTGGTCCTCAGAACCAAACACATGAGAACTCCCACTAACTGCTACCTGGTGAGTCTGGCTGTGGCAGATCTCATGGTGCTTGTGGCTGCAGGACTACCCAATATCACTGAAAGTCTGTACAAATCCTGGGTGTATGGCTACGTGGGGTGCCTCTGCATCACTTATCTCCAATACTTAGGGATCAATGCTTCTTCTTTTTCCATCACTGCTTTCACCATCGAGAGATATATAGCTATCTGCCACCCAATCAAAGCTCAATTCCTATGCACATTTTCAAGAGCTAAAAAGATCATTATTTTTGTCTGGTCTTTCACCTCCATATACTGTATGCTCTGGTTTTTCCTGCTAGATCTCAATACAGCAGTCTACAAAGACACTACTGTTGTGTCTTGTGGCTACAAGGTGTCCAGGAGCTATTACTCTCCTATCTACATGATGGACTTTGGAATATTTTATGTTTTACCAATGGTATTGGCAACTGTCCTCTATGGACTGATTGCTAGAATACTGTTCCTGAATCCCATCCCTTCGGACCCTAAGGAAAACTCTAAGACGTGGAAGAATGATGTGGCTCACCAAAACAAGACTGTGAATTCCAAGATGACTAACAAGAGTTTCAATAGCACTATTGCTTCTAGAAGACAGGTAGGAACAGCAGTTTGCAGTGGCTTTTTGAAATCTAAATACTTGTTTGAGAGATCACTGGTCTAAATACATGGAAGGGGGTAGAATATATTATCTCTTTTGATATGTTTTCAAGCAGAAATTCATAGATACATGTATACATATATATAAATATGTATTCTTTCTTGCCTATTTCTTATCACCTACTTCTAGGACTAGAAAATAAATAGTAATCTTTCTACTGTAACAAAAAGCAGTTAGGAAGTGTCAGTAAAGAATGATATGCTTTAAATGACAGTTTCTTTATATTGCAGCCTATTAGTAATCCAATCAAATGCACAAAGCTATTTTTGAGCTCTAAGGAAAATAAACTAGCCTGGGAGTTTAGGAGACTTGTTGTTTAGTCCCCGCTAAGGCACTGTGTCACTCTGCAAATATAGTCAAGTTCTTATTTTTCCTTATTTTCTTTGATGTCCCCATGAGCAGTCTACATAAGCACATCTGTATATAAAAATGCCTGGTAAATGATATTCTGTCTCTCAGAAAATATTTTCTTTTGTACTGGTGGCTCAGAAGTGAGGCATAGGTCTAACCAGCTTCTTTATATATTATTATGCATGCATGTATGAATTTAGTTAGTGGAATGATTTATGGCTATTTGCAATGAATTTCACTACCTCCCACTCACAGCTGTCAGCACAGTTAGTCCAGTCCTGACAAATTCTGGTGTACCACTTGATGGATTGGCTTTCAGGATCAGGCTTCAGCTGCATCCAGCAGTGTGGATGAGCATGGAGGTGCGTGGCTCCACACTGAATGCCTGGTTCATGCCTGTCAGCACCCGCTGCTGGGATCTGGAGCAGAGGGCTGCTCTGCCAGGTGGGATGCTTCTGGCCCTCTACTCTGTGCAGTCCTGCTGGAAGCAAGGCTGAGCTGCACACCCCTTCAAACAAGCTGAATGCACCCTCAGGTCATAAGCTGAACTTCATGTTGTTTTTATGCTATGAAGATTGCTGCTGTTCATTGAGAGGAGTGGTACTCCTTGGTACGGACATAGACCTGAAAAGTTAACTGAGCTGCCTCCTAGAGCACCAAGAGCTTACAAAGCACGAGAGCTGTGCCTTGGAATGCACACTGAAACATGTAGGCTAGGTTATATTTAATTATATCTCCAATTATAGTTAATATTCAGCCCAGAAGTCTTTAAGTTTACTATACTTTGTCCATGAATTAGTAGAAGATAATTTACTTTCAAGTTCTCAATATCACCTCAGCACGCACACTTGGTAACTTGTGCTAAGCATCACTTGAAAAACAGACAGGTCTTTTGAACTGAGTATTGCAGAGAATTGATGCTAAATTATAATGAAAACAGAAATTTGGGATTACAGCATGATGTGCTTTTGGTTTTATAAAGGCAGCAGAGATTTTCTAAAATCCCAAGCAACCTGTTGGATGAGACTAACTGTTTTATGAGTAAAGTTAGCATTTTCTCTGTAGTGCAATGCAGGAAGCAAAGCAAGGGCAGTGTGGTTTTTTTTTTAGTTAACATTTGCACAAATGCATTTAGTGCTTTAAAATGGAAAAAGGAATTTCAAATTCAGATAATCTAAAATCTCAAAATCTAAAATCTTCATGTGATGTCCAGGATATGATCTTCAGAGAAAATGACTGACAGTGAGGTGCACAGTTCTATCCCTGCTGTAGCTCTTATATTTATCCAGGTACATTCTGACAAATGAAATCAGCTGTTGTTCCTGTGACGGGTTGGCTCCGGACTGAAGCAAACTTCCACCCAGCTGCACCCTCACTTCCTCTGCAAGGATCAGGGGACAAAATGGAAAGAACAGGAGCAAGAAGCCGCATGGGTTGAGATACACAGACACCTAGGGCACTTCCATTCCATTCCTACAATTGATCATCTTAATTAACCAATTATGAACTCATATTTATATGACAGTGAGACTGCAGGTTACTTTGGTTTCCTCAGCCTTCATGCAGGCTTAAGCCAAGGCTTTTCAGAGCCTTTTTTGATGATTAATCCAAAATGTCAGTATGTGAATCAAAGCACCCGCTTAGTATGACTTGGATTGCCTGACTGATATGGATTTAGCTTGACCCAGACTATTAAGTCATACTATTTAATTTTTTCTACCCACTATGTCATCTATGTTTTGAAAGTGTTCCTTTGTTGAAGCGTCCAAAACTTGCTAATTACCTGCATAAATGCAGGCTCTATCCTCTACTTCATCACACAGCAGCTACATTTCACCTGAAGAGAAGCAGCTGAAGCTGTTTCTGACTCACAACAGAAATAGATTCCATCATCGTGTTGTTTTTAGGCATTTTTTACCTATATTAGTGTGTTACTGTAAAGCATATGCTATCAACTTTGTATTTCTATGTCAGCTTCCAAGAATTAGTGTTAAGTTTCAATATATCCACAATACTTTTTTTTACTGTGAGTCATATGGCTGTGTAATTTCAATTGTATTCCTCAAAAATAATATGTCAGTTAGGTTACTGGTAAGAAATGTAACCCAGAGTTAGAAGCTTTTTAAAATGTGAAGAGTAACTTAGGCACTGCTTTTTATGTTGGAGTCCATTTCTAATTTGTGTTTTCCATCGGGCTTTCTGTTTCCCAGAAGAAATAGAAGCCAGTTCATTCTATCTCTTCTTTGTCAGAAGCTAAATACTTCTTCTAGAAAGCAATGAATCCTTTATTATGACTGCAGAGCCTTTGATCAGATAGTATAAGTCAGTAGGTAACTCCAGACTGTCTCTTGAGGGAAGATCTCCCAGAAGAAGGCCAACATTGATAAGTTCAGTTTTCAGAGAGGAAAGGCTCATGGCTACATAGCATTAACCAGTATTAAGCTTGTTTCAATACAGAGTATACTGCAGGTAAACTCTCAAGCATGTGCTTAGTTTGCTAGTTAAAGAAGCATCCTAAACTCCTATTAGATCTGATAGAGCTTTTGATGATTGTTCTAAGTGGAGTTTCACCTGTTCACTGCAAAGGAAATAACCTTGCTAGGCTGAAGATCATAGAGAGTTGAAAATATGACTTCTATGTGAAATTTTTTGAAGGCCTACAGAGGGTTTCGATCATAAACAGTGACAAATTGTTCTCTGCAACAGAAGATTAAGAGAAAATGAAAAGGCAACTAACAGTAAAGTGAGACCTCTTTGGCCACCTCTTTGATAAACTTTATAGGATATAGTTTTTGCTGAGAAATTTGCAAAATCTGAACCAGAGAAAACAGAATGAAATAGTTTTTCTGTACATATTTTCCCAAGTTAAACAAGAGGGACAATGATGAAGCACATTTTGCAGCACTCTTCAGTTAAACTGAGTTCAAAGTAGCTGAAACTTTGAAGCTTAATAGAGGAATGATAAATATGATTAGAGTATGATTTCTTGACAAAGGGTATCTCTTAAGGCAAGGCTGTTCAAAGTCCCATTTATTTCACTGAGAGCTGAAGAAAGAACTTCAGTGCAAATTCAATGCTAAGATATATTTAACAACTGTATGATCATTTGGATAGATGATCACAAGTCCTAAGAAGTGAAGTAATTAAAAAATTACTCACCAGAAAATACAGACTGTGAATTTGGGTTTTCCAATTAAACACTTAATTTGAACATTTGAGGAAGCCTCGTCCTCCTGAAGAACTTGTAAACTGTATTTATTGCTGTAGGACTAAGGTAAAAACTGCATTTATGCACACAAAAAGATTGAAGATGTATATTTCAAGTCATTTTGTAAGCGAGCGGCAGTATGACATCCCAATTCTTTTCATCAGTGCTTTGTCACTGATTTCAACACAGCCAATATTTTAGTGGCATTATTCTTTAAGATGTTTCACAGTCTCTAACAGCATGCCACAGCTGATAGAGAGAGGCACTTCTCAAGAGCCCAGAGAAAAAAATGTGTTTGAGATTTCATAGATTCATAGAATCATATGATAATTTTTTTCACTACAACAGACAACAAATCTGTCTAAGAAGGAAGCATTCCTACTTTTGCTTCCTGCTAGGCATGTATTTCATAAGAGATTTCTACAGGATTCTCTTAGCCTTTGATAAATCCATTATATGTGTGATTTTACTCAATCTTTTTCACTTACTGCAGTATTCAGGTATTTTTAATTAGTTAGTTAATTCTTACAATAAGCAACCAATCAAGATGTAGGTCAAAACACCCTCCTTTTAGTCACATGATACATTTAATATCATGTTCAACATTTCCTAGTCTGTGTGTTTTGCTCCATAAATGTATTTAGAGTAGTACCATTATCGATGCTGTGAGAGGCTAAAGACCTTTGGCTTGTTACCCCATTATAAAGCCAGTGGATTTTAGTTTCTTAATTGCAATTACAGAGGCAACTGCAATAATTAAATCTTTGATTTTTCAGGCTTTAGTCTATGAATCTATATCTTTGTTAGTCCAAAACAGCCTGCTATTGGTACTTACAAACCATCCATACTGTTAAATCTTCCAGAAAACTCATTCCCAGACTGTATCCTAGTCAAGATGAACAGCAATTGAGGAACCTTATTAACTGCAATTACTGGCACTTATAGCACATGAATAGCAATGTATATGTGCCTAAACTCAGCTTGGGAAAAAAAACACCTGCCTGTACCATTGGTCTTTACTGAAAATTCTAGGCAAGAAAGATTCAGTAAAGTCAGTTCATCGCCCCATCATGAAGTTCATTTTCAACTTATATTTATATTCATACGCATATTACAACTTAGATTTACACATCTGAAATTTAAGGTAATAATTCAGTCTTTAAATAATTTTAAGGTAATAATTCAGTCTTTAAATACAGCCTTCTTTTTCCTTTGCACCAACATATAAAGAAGCCCTACTTACTTAATTTACTCCAAAGGGCAGGTGAAACAAATATATTTGCATTATAACATGCACACACAACATGGAATCCAGGTGATGTAGGAAACTGAATGCTTACAGCAAACTTAACAACTGAAAGCACCTTTCCCAAGGTGAATATTTGAGGGTATTCTTAAGTCCACCTTCTGGAAATACATCAAAATATCAGCAAGACTGAAAGTTTACCTGTAAATGCTGGATGCAGATTACAGCAGACAGATGAGTGACTGAGAGACATTTTACTTGCAAGTAGGGTTAAAAATACAGTTCTAATTAATTATGAGTGCTACAGAAGAGCAAAAAAAAAAAAAAAAAAAAGGCCAATCCATTTTTTCAGTTTATTAGTTTAAAAACAATTACGCTGCACATAGTTGTCCATATCAAAATAGACACTTATTTTTCTTTATTTTTTCACCACCAGTTCCAATTCCAGTAACATTAAGTGTCCTTTGCTTGCAGAAATAGAATCATAGAATCATACAATCATACAATTGCTCAGGTTGGAAAAGACATTAAAGATTGAGTCCAACCACAGCCTAACCACACTCTAACAACCTCTAACAACCCTCTGCTAAGTCATGTTCCTGAGCACCACATCCAAATGGTTTTTGAACGCATCCCGGAATGGTGACTCAACCACCTCCATGGAGAGCCTATTTCAGCGCTTAACAACCCTTTATGTAAAGAATTTTTCCTGATATCCAGACTCCCCTGACACAACTTGAGGCCATTTCCCTGTGTTCTGTTACCTGTCACCAGTGAGAAGAGACCAACCCCGCTCTCGCTGTAAGCACCTTTCAGATACTGAAAGAGAGAAATAAGGTCTCCCCTCTTCCCCAGGAAGCCTCCTCTTCCCCAGACTGAAAATGGTAATGGTTGTTACTTGAACATTGGAAAGTTTAGCAACTTATTTTATGTTTCTGTATGGGACAATGAAGTCAGAATGTGGCAGTAAAAGCTGAAGGTCAACTCCAGTTTCATTGATACTGTCCATTTTAGGCATTCCATTCTCAAGGTGTTTATTAAAAAGATCAGAAGAAAAGAAACATTTTCATGTTACAAACAGAAAATGAGTTATTCAAAGTACATCAGAGCAAATTTCTTAAGTAAGTAGAGGTTCACTAACAAGTAACACCAGCCAACAAATCTATACATGCATCTTTACTTCATAGTTTTTGTTGTTTTTTTTCTTTTTTTCACTACTAGCTCAGGGATGAGGATGTGTCAACATTTCTAAACTGTTAGTGTCTTCTTTGTCTGTGCATAACATAAATGTTGAATTGTTTACTTGCAAGTAGATTTCATAATTTCCCCAAAGGAATTCCTAGATATGAAGGGAACTGTGAAAAAGTGACGTAGCTTTACATAGTGAACATGTTTATTTACACTTGGAATGGAACGTTATGCATATCTCTCAGTTAGCTGTTGAGTCCAATCAAATTATCTAAGGGCCCTCTAGGATTGTTTAAAAAAGCAGGTTACCCTCCAGTGAGACTCTTCTCTATGACGATGCAGTACGTGAACAACTGCCCTCTATAAAAACTTCTCTATTCACTCATAGCAGAGCAAGCATGAATTCCAACTAGCAATGGAAAATGCAGTTCTGTATAGCTCGTATGAAATCCTCAATCACATCACTTAGTGCCATTTGCAGTATTATATTAATACCATACATCAATTTATTTATTTAATCCTCTTCCTCATTGTACAATTTTCAATATTTTGGGCAATAGCATGTACACTCTCTGCTTTGCAATGAACACCAGCAAGCATGAAAAAAATGATATCGAACACAACCAAGCACAGCAAAAGGAGATACTATTACATGCTTGTAAAACACCAGTGAGTCTATGGCACAGTAACTGAGCAAGTATGACATTGACTTTTACTTGTAAGTGAAAGAGAGACTAACGATCAAAGGAGAAACAAGCAACTACTAATACTGTGGTAATGAAAATGTCTTGTAAAATCACTTCCTTAGAATTATGAGGGTTTGGAGCAAAAAAGGAAACGTAAGAAACCAATTCAGAATTAAAATACTGAGAATCTGCTCAGAAAACAAAAACAAACAAACAAACAAAAAAACCCCACCCACATTTAAAATGTTTTTCACAGCATCAGAAACAAAAATATAGGACATGAAGAGGGATTGCATGCAGCCAGAAGCATGTTCAGTCTCAAGCACTTTACATTCAAAGTACACTTGAAATTTGAATTACAATGGATTTTCTCAAACACTTCTAGTCATGTTTTCAATTTATTTAACTAAGAATAATTTGTACTCTGAACATAGAAGAGGCTGTGCATACCCACAAGAAAAGAGCAATCAGTGTGCTTGCCTCCATCTGAGTAATTAGTGGACATACCAGTACCCTCTAGAGTGTTCCTATGGCCATGCTTCTGTTTTCAGAGAGCTTTCATGCATGGTTAGATAGAATAGGTACTAAAACGAAGGTCCTTAAAAGTTTGTCCCCTTGATGTTTATGTCCCACTTCACTGATACAAAATAATTAGCCCCTCCAAAAATAATCACAGAACCGTAGAATCATTGACTGGCTTAGGTTGGAAGGGACCTTATAGATCATCTAGTTCCAACCCCTGTGCTGTGCACAGGGTTGACAATAATAATGTTCACTTAAATTTCATATGAAGTGATTTCAAAATGGTTGTGACAGCTATGTACAATGGGCCAAACTTTCCCCCATTCCTGCATATACCCATCCATCCTGGTGGAGATTTTTGATGTGGAGAAGAAAGCAGCTTTGACTTAAGTCATGTGTAAATACCGGGCTCATCTGTAATGACAAAAATGGGGGAAAAAGTAAAGCCCACAATAGCAGCAGCTTTAGCTCAGAAGCCCTGAGAGTGCAGAGGGGTGACAAGACCTCCTGTCACAATGGGGACAAACTAATCAGTCCAAAGCAGAGGAGCTGCTATCATCTGCACAGTAGTTACGGTCTGAAGTGAATGGACAAGAAAACTCTCTGCCTCCAAGAAGGACATGCTGCAGCCACTTTAGAATTGTGGCAAATTCTTGTTGGCTTGCATCAGCTGAAGGAATAAGATGTTCCTACTTCTTGCATTTGCTGTAGAATCCATGGCAGAGAATGGGTTAGGGTGGTCTAGCATGGGAACTAGCTCCCCAGGACAGTGGGATTTCAAGAAGTGTTTGGACAGCACTTTCAGATGTAGGGTTTGAATTGTGGGTGGTCCTGTTTTGGGCCAGGAGTTGAATTTGATGATCCTTCTGTGTCTCTTCCAACTCAGAACATTCTGTGATTCATTCAAATCTGCAAACTGAATTGATCTCAGCTCAGAGTATTTTCTGCTGTCTCCATGATATATTTTATCTGGTGCTAAGAGCCTGTCCTAATATTTTGTAAAATCACAGCCTCGATAAGCTGAACATGACAACAGTATAAGCTAGTGATGTTAGATACAATAAAAAATGCACATTATAGGCACGAGTTCACATAAATTTAGCCAACAGTTTGTGCAGTACGTATGTGTATGTCTTTGTGGCATATAGAACTTGACTTGAGGGATAATAGCCATTTTTTCATTGCTGTGCCACATCAATTATGTGACTTAAAACATCATGAATTAATGTATTTCCATTTTCTAACAGTAAGGATGATGATTTACTTCTAATACAACCTAGGATTCACAGTGACAGCTACATCATTGAAAGTGATTTTCTGTTCCTTAAAGACATAATCAGAAGAAACTTAAATTGTCACTGATCAGGAGCTATGATTACGAATTCCCCTCCTGAGCTTCTGGTAGCAAAGTACTCCAATGCCGATGTGGACTATTACCTACTCTCCCTCTGAATGCCTGAGCAATTGCAGCACATCTGTTAGTTAGCTCCATTGTTAATCTGAGCCCTACAAAGGCATAATGTTTTCCTTTAAATGTGGATTATTTTCCATATAAATGATTATTCTCAGTTGAATGGACTTCTGCAGTTTAGAACTGCATACTGGGGCCTAACAGGAGGGATGAAAGGAAGGAGAGATAAGGAATCCCCAGTCTTTGTGAGCCAGAGCAGGCCAGCACTGAATCACAGTGCTCCTTGCAGTCTGCAGGGCTTCTTTCAGATTTGACTCAGAGATAAGAAAAAAAAAATAACTTTTTAGCTACTCGAGATATTCATAGTTTGGTTTGCTCTGTTACAGTGACGATTTGTGCACAGCAGTCAAGAAAGGTGGTCTAGAAGTTGCAAGGAGATGTATCAGTCAAGTGAGAAAATAGGGAGATAATATTCCTCAGTCTGGTTTTTGGCTCCTACTGAACAGAACTGTAAAGAAATAAAAAGTGGGGGAGAAGGGCCGAGGATTATAGTATCAAACTATAGCCTTTGTATTAGTGCATTTCAAGAGATCATACATCTGATCAAAAAACAAACGGTACGCTCTAACTTCAAAGCACCGCCATATGAGTAATTTTAGTGGAATTATCTGTCTTAGAGGCATCAGCTGAAACTCATCTCTTATTAATCTACATCTATCAGATCTGCAAGCAGTGAATTATAACCCATACAGCCAGATAATGTTTCCTGTGGCAACAGTAGCTGCTGCTTCATTATGTATATCCTCACAAACCCAGATTAGAAGGAATAAAGTATAATATGACTGAAGCAAAGGTAAAAAGTCATTCTTTAAAATGACTGTCAAAAAATTCTGTCAATAGGCAGCAACTGCTTTATGTCAAGAAGAAAGGCAAATAGTAAAGGAAAACACAAAATACAAAAGTAGCAGGTATAGCTCACCAGAATCTGTCCGCTGCTTTTCAGTTCATGCACACACAGTTAAGGAAGTCATCCCCTGATGTATATGACAGCACCCCACTGTATTATCTCCTGGTATTTCCCATGTAGTCACATTTCACTGTATTTTCTACCTTGTTTTAATACTTTTCAAGCTTTCTTTAGTGTAGAGACTAGAGTTTAAAATATGCAATATATGTTATAATATATTAGGACTTCAATTACTGTATGTACATATAGTATATATTTACAATGAAAGTAAATTATAATTTAAGAGAACAGCCCTCTTACAGGTTTGGTGTTTTTTTTTTTTTTATAACTTTTCAATTATTTCTTGTTCATTTCAGATACCCTGGGTATTCTCAAGGGCTGTTTTTTTGCTTTACACAACAGATGAAAGCTCTTTTAATAATCAAGTCTTACGATAATCCCTTATATTCCTCTGCTTGTAGATGACAACTGACATTTCAGAATAAAAAACAAATAATGAAGATCTAATTAAATATTAGGATTTTAGGGTTAAGAATGAATCTAGTTCCTTTAAAAAATACTTTTGGCTTTTGAAACCCCACAAGGTACTTCTTAAAGCAGATCATGAAAATAGGCTTCAACTTGAATTAGTTTACAGATTGTGTAGTCCAAAGGAGATCTTCCAGCTTGAGGAGCTGCAAAATCTACAGTTATTTAACAAAAACTGGGAGGAATTTGAAACCAAGTGCTGTTTCTGTTTGTTTTTCTTACTACAGTAAAACTTTCTGAATCAAACACAGTTCTGAAATTCACAGCTGAAAAACCTGTCAGTAGTTTTGCTTTGGCCCTAGAGATTTGGGAAGATATCTGTTCCTTCCAAGCTGTATTAATCTGCTCATCTTGTGTCTGTCTGTGTTCCCCCAGGTTACCAAGATGTTGGCTGTGGTGGTAGTCCTCTTTGCGTTTCTGTGGATGCCTTATCGAACACTGGTGGTTGTCAATTCCTTTCTCTCCAGTCCCTTCCAAGAAAACTGGTTCCTGCTGTTTTGCAGAATCTGTATTTATTTAAATAGTGCCATCAATCCTGTAATTTATAATCTCATGTCTCAGAAATTCAGAGCAGCCTTCAGGAAACTCTGCAACTGCCATCTGAAACGGGACAAGAAACCTGCCAATTACAGTGTGGTTCTAAATTATAACGTAATCAAAGAGTCTGATCACTTCAGCAGTGAACTAGAAGATATTACTGTCACCAATACCTATCTGTCCTCTGCAAAAACATCCATTGGTGACACATGTTTGTCATCTGAGGTAACAGTTAATGCCTTTTAGTATTTGGTGTGTATTCCTCATAAAAAAGCATGCTGATGTGCACTGGGTGGTACTGGGATAGCTTTCAGGTGGGGCACAGCGGTGAGGGGCAGGGAAAGGCTGGTGGGGATGACTGGCATGCCACCAAACAGGACAGTGTCATTACTTCATCTGACCGGATCTGGAAACTGATGGTCTCAAAGTTCCTTGTGCTGGGCATGCTGTGACCAGAACATGGTGCATACTGAACAGTGAGGAGAAATACATAGGCTAAGCCTTACTCCCTGACAAGCAGAGGGCAGTGGTGCAGTGGGATATTTTCTTGTGCGTCACCTTTTGGCTCCAGCTCAGTTAACTAACCTTAACTAACCTGGTGGCACCATGCAGATGGCACAAGGAAAAGACACAGACTTCCCTCACAGCAGCACTCCACTCCTGCAAAGGCATGCCCATCTCCCAGCTAGATGCACATCTCTCTAACCCAGCTCTCTTCATACGATGATGCACATTGCTGTTTTCAAGATACTTTTTTTATGCAACAGTGCTTAGCTGTTCGTAAGTCCATATACATAAGATCTTACAATGTAGATAATTCACTGGGTGACTTTTTAATTTGTCTGCAGATGTAATGAAGATGGCAGATATTTTTTTCTCAGTTTGTTTCGTCTCTCTAATTTTCAGGCCTGAGACACACCATGTTCTGAGTATGCAGTCATACAAATCCTTCAGATGATCTCTTTGCACCAACCTGTATGACATACAAAGGCATTTCTGCTCACCAAATAGCAGGATTTACCATATATCTATACAGACCTGTCAGTATCATGCAAGAAAACACAGTTTCTTGGGAAGTCAAAACAGTACAGTGCTGGATGCAGTTGAATGAAACACTAAACAAAACTTTAAGAGGTGAATGGACTTCAGTGGAATATGCAAGTACTTCAGCTTGTATTGTGATCTCCAAAACAGCAAGGCTGCTCTTCAAAGAGACAGACAGTGAAACTGAGAGAATTGCCCTCCTCCATGCTGCTGTGTGTAATGGAAGGACTCTCACCACATCTCTGAGAACAGCCATAACCACTACTTATGACAGTAACTGTCCTCCATTGACTCCAACCTCCCTCAGAAATGCAGATCTAATTGTAGGCGTCATAGCTTAAAAAAAAAAAAAAAAAAAAAATCTGATGGCAAAGAGTATGAAATCTTTATTTTTTTCTTCTACCTTGAACAGCATGAAATAGGAGGGCTTTTCAATCAATTCACAGCAGGGAATAAACAAATTAAAGTAGGAAGCTTTCAGAATTCTTCTTTCTTCAGCAAGCTAGATTAGGGATGGACCACTTGAAATAAATCTTGTCTGAACTTCATATATATTGAACGCTATTCGGCAAGCTTTTACCAGTTAATTTTGGCCTACTTCAGTAGGTGCCTCTGAGGCTGCTGGTAGGGTTTTATAGCTTTGATAATGTCTAAGGAAAAGAAGAAAACACAGTAAAGAAGGCAGGTTTTTTTTCATTTTTCTTTTCAGATAGTATCCAAGAGAAAACACAATGAAAGTATTGCTACTTTTTCTCAATGCCCAAGTTCATTGTAATGTTTCCTCTACATTATCACCTTTTGCACTGTTTTTTATGATCTGGAGCCAGAAACAGAAGCTGATATTACAGGCAATGAGTTTCTATGCTGTGCTCACCTTCTGGGCTCGGTCTGCAGTTGATCCCACCAGCAGAGGGTGCTGATCTCCATGGCTTATCCCAGTTCCCTGTGAGAAGCCACCATCGCTTCCCAGTTGTGATCTTAGCTACCTGCATACTCTTCTCATTGCTCCAGACCTGTTCGTGTTTGTGCTATTATGAGAACACAGACTCAAGACAATGCCTGTGTGTTACTGTTTGCTATGAACTCACACAGCTTTTGTGCGCAATATTTAAGAAGCTGTGAAAAAAAAATTGTTCTACTCAAAATCTATCCAGCGTGGGCTAAAAGAAGCCTCAGTAGCATCAGTGGAGGGGTACAAGAGAGGCAAATCAGCCAAGAAGTTGTGTAACTCAAAGTTACATATTTGTCGTGACCACTTTCAGAGTAGATCAGGTTGAACTGGAACTCTTACAGGTTGACAATACCAGAATTAAATTCTATCCTTCATTTGCATTCTTGGTCCAAAAGTATCTCTGCTTTCTCAGCCTGTACTTCTTTTTCAAGGCCATATTCTGAGTAAGATTTCAACACAAGTCTAGAATTCATGTATGCAATTTCGTTTGCACCTTCACTTGCAGTAGCAAAAAAGTGAATAATATCAGGCTGTACAAAAATAAATAACTATGCATACAAAATTGTGTGCATAAAGATGAATTGCAGATGTAAGTTCAGGTGCAGTTTTAATTCATAATTTATTGTGACTTTAAGGATGTTATTCTGAAATACATTCCAATTTTACACTTACCCATACAGCTGAACTATGAAACTTTGGTAGAGATCTTGCTGGTGTGACTTTAGATCTAATACTATGTTTGTTCTGTATATAACAGCAACCAGCCATTTTTCTTGTATCTACACTGTACATCAGATATGTGAGACTGCATTTAAAAATTTGTGGTTTTGTTTGTTAATAATAGTATTGCAAACTTTTTTGCTAGATGTGATTAGATGTCAACTACAGACTGAAGTAATATTATTATTTAGGTTCCTCTGTAACATTTAGCTTGAAAGAATTGTCTGAAATAGAGCAATATTGAAATCCATGTCTGTATCCTCATTTCATGGCTTTGATATAAGAGATGATGTTCTTACTGCACTGTTATTTGGAACTTCACTCAATAACTGACAGAAGAAAACTGCTCAAGCATTTTATTTTGGAGCTACTGTGAAACAGTGAGATGTTGCCAGCTTCAGTGCTGGTAACGTGCAGATGAGAAAGGTTTGATACATTTAAAACGCTGTAGTTGAAATTAGTGCACAGCCTCCTGGCGGAAAGAGTTTAGGGTATATATTAAAGCAGCTCCAATAACATTGTGGAGGGATTTATGATACTGCTGTGGAAATGAATGGCGCAAATCAACTGATAAAGTTCTCACCAACTTCATTTCACAGAAGTATTGCCAATACAGCTAAGAGCCTGATGCTTCTTTAGAAGCTGCTGACTAGCTCTAGTACTACACAGGATCAACCACTCAGCTTTTGCAAGTACAAAAACCTTCCTAAATTGTTTTTAAAAAGCCGTTGTAAAGAACAAACCAAAAACAGATTTGAGAGTTGTCACCATGGAAAAAAAAAAGGAGCTTATTATTTCAAGAGTGTGCAAAGCTAAATTGTTCTTTCAACAGTGCTGCAGATACTTATTTATCTTTCAATTACTGAATATCACTGAGTATGAATTCTGTCGTATATAACTGTTCTGTTACAAACTGCAGTGAAACTTCAAAATGATCTTGCAGTACTTAGTTTTCGCTTTTTGAGATGGAGTTTTATTTGATATTTTGTTGTTTTCAGTACAAGGTTGTTTTCTTGTGATACTTCATTGTTATTCAGCTGCAGTGGTACACTAAGTAGTAGTGAGTTTCAGCCTTTCTGACTCAGACACCAGAATCCCATCACTGTTGTACTGAATTGTGAAAATTTGTATGGAAACCATGGAAGATCAGTTGATCCTGAAGGATTTTTTTTTTTTCATCTACCCAGAGTAACTCTGAAATCATTCCGTTACTATGTACGGCTTATAAAATTATTACTAATGTGATTGTGAAATCGTTCTGTGCAGAGTCTGTGAAGTGTACTGCTGATAAATATAGTCCTCCAAAGCAGGAAGAACAATTTTTGTTCAAAATAAGCATTTTGTAATTATTTGATGCATGCAGATATGGAGATTAATTCGTAGTGGATTTTGTTGTTGTTGTTGTTATTGTAATAAAATACCAAGCAAGATTATTATACAGCAACTTGATTTTTAACAAGCACATGAGAACATACTTTTAGTTCACTTTTGCCCTGGTTCGACTCGTATTCCATACCACGACATCATGCAGCCAGCTGTTAGTACTGGAGCACAGTGCCAGGGAGCTGCACTTCCTGGATCCCGGCTCCTGGAAGTCTCCACTATACCTACATTGGTTATGGCTGAGAAGAAGATATGCTAAGAAGAGACAGACTGCAATTCCCAGAAGTCTCCAGTACTTCCCACGCGATTTCCAATTCCAGGTGTTTGAGGAGAATTCTCTTCCATTTCTGGGCAATGCAGCAAGCAGCACAGTCAGAAATCCACTGCTGTATCTCCACCAAAGAGAACAAAGGAAACCCGATGTTTCCTTGGTGCTATGAGTTTCTGGAGAATGCATATCCCAGATTATAATCTTGTTGTAAGATCTTTCCATTAGGTAATGCAAAAGAATGATTTCTTGTGAAGCCCTGAGCAACAGCAAGCCTTTGAACAAATTAAACAGGAGGTAATCTGTGCAGTTGCTCTGGGACCAGTCCGAACAAGACAAGATGTAAAAAACATGCTTTCCACTGCAGCTGGGGAAAAGGGCACCACTAGAGTCTCTGGCAAAGAACATCAGGTGAGATCCAAAGTAGATCTCTAGGATTTTGGAGCTGAGGATACAGGGGATCCAAAGAATGCTATATTCCAACTGAAGAAAGAGGTATTAGCATCATATGAAGGGATTTGGGCTGCTTCAGAAACTTCGAATTGGTACTGAAGTGCAGCTTGTTTTAGCACTTCGACTAACAGTGCTAAGTTGTTTAAAGGAAAAGTTCCCTCTACACATCATGCTATTGATGCTACGTGGAGCAAGTGGATTGCACTGACTACACAATGGGTTCAAATGGGAAACCCTGGTGTTTTATAACATCTGGGTAGATCTCCCAAAGGATAATCAGAAAGATCCTAAAAAGGTGATGGCAGGCCAGCTAGCCAGATGGACTTCTTCAAGGCTTAATAAAAGCGTATGAAGTAGGAAAACTGTCAAAAAGAATGAAACAAAACCAGAACAGAACAAAAATAAAGAACAGAAAGAACAACAAAACACGCAAATCAACCAACATAGAAAAAAGCATTCCAGATTTAAGAAATGGGATGTGCTTCCAGAAACCACCCGCCAGCCACCTATCTTATATTATTCATAAGACAAGTGGCTTCACCCCAGCCAGTATTTATGCCCCCATCAAGTCTGTTGCTCACTCTACCCCACAGCCCCAAGGGAATTGAGGAGAGTATAGGAAGAGCAAAAATTAGAAAACTTGTGGGTTGAGGTAAAGGTAGCTAAATAGGTGAGGGAGGAGGAAGGTGGAAAGACATGCAATGCACAGACAATCACTCTCCACATCCCACAAGCAGACTGATGTGAGGCAGACACCTCGGATGCCAAGAATGCAACACTCTCCTTTTCTGTTACGAGGTATAAGATGTCCCTTTGGCCAATTCAGGTCAGCTGTCTCAACCGTTCCCTCCCAATCTTTTTCCCATTTAGTCTACATCCTGTAGCAAAAGAGAAGATGAAAAGAGAAAACAATAGCCAAACACTCATGTGCCATCAATGCAGTTGCAATGACAGATCCAAAACACAGCACCATATGGGCTACCATAAAGAAAGTAAACTTGATCACAGCCAAACTCAAGGAAACTATGCTTCCTCATCATGTACAGAAACTTCTCAACTACTGCACCCAGCCTCATCCAGTTGTGTCCTTATTTCTGGCTATCTTCTCCTCTTTCCATCCATCACTCATATTTAACATTCTTTAAACTTAGAATTAGCTTTGTGTCTTTGGGCACACAGGACAGCTCCTCTATAGCTTCTTCACTGTTGTCTAAAATCATAAAAAGCTTTAAAAGTAAGTAAAAGTCTTTGCTACCTAATCAAGGTGTCAAAAATACTACAACTTCTAAGGAAAAAATGAGTTAAATGAAATTAAGTATGACATGAAATGAAATAACAATGCAACCAAGCCTATTTATTACACATTGTTATAACTTTGTAACAGCTTTGTTCTAGATAATTCTAATTACTTTTCTAACTTATATTCTTCCTACCTAGTGTGCCTTGGATATTGTTATGGTCCATGGCCATGTATTATTTCTCAAACCACTCAAGGTAGTACATCCTGAAATGCAGACAAACTCTCTGGGGATTTTAGAATTATTTCTTTTAAAGTCTGACAGATTGTGACAGTGCTCCTTTTCTCACTGCTGGCCCTCACTGTCCCTCTGGAGAGGGAAAGCTTGGAGCAGGGTGTAAAAATCACAGTGTATTTCTACTCCTCATAAAATAAACTGGGTTGCAATGCACATCAACAGCCTGCCAAGCTGAAGGAATTTCTGGCCAGCTTGTTTTCAGATCAACTGAACTGCTCAAGGGAATACAGTTATCAGGAAAACTGGACTACATGCAGCACAGATTTGTTTATGAATGATACTTGACACAAGATGAGGGAAAGAAGAATTTGCACCACAATTTGTTACATAATTAGTGTTTGCTTGTTTGGCAAAACTGTCATATCAGCGGCATAAAATCTGGCTAGCACTCAAGACTTTTTTAACAAAGAACATATGCATATTTGCTAGTGTGGCATGCTAAAGGTAGAAGAAAGTGAATGAAGGAAAAGCACAAAAAGTTTATACAAAGAGGGATGAACTTAACGCGAGTTAAAGATTTAGTCATGGGAGAAGACAAAGGGAAGCACAACAGTATAGGTTTAGGAAGAAGGGCAAGTAAAGGTCACAAATTGGTTAAGATATAGGCCACTTTCTGATTTTACTGTAAGAGTGAGCACTGAGTTCTGACGAATGGTGGATTCGTCTCCTATAGAGAGATCAGAGAGGACTTACAGGTAGACGTGTCACCTGGGCAATATTTTAAAGAGGAGGAGGAGGAGGAACTTGTCCGTCCTCTGTCTCATGACCACTGATAGGACCTGAGGGAATGGCACTGCTACAGGTGAAGGACAAGTTGGGTATTAGGAAAAGAATTTTCACCAGAGTGTGTTTGGGAACTGGAACAGGTTCCCCAGGGCAGTGGTCATGGCCCCAAGCTGGTGGAGTACAAGTGTTTGGACAACATTCTTGGACATAAGGTTTGAATTTTGGGTGGTCCTGTGTGGAGCCAAGAGTTGGACAAAATGGTGTCTCTGCGTCCCACCCTACCTGGGATATTCTGTCATTCTATGAAATAAGTACCTTTTGCCAATACTGTGGTGAGGACATTAGCTTTAGAGAGCAGAAGAAAGACAGGATACAGCTCTGGAGGCTGTGAGCAACTCATGATTTACACCCCATGTGTAGAGTTAAATGATGCCATTGCTTCTCATGTGGAAGTGGAATAAATATGGGATGAGAACACTGCTGAAGCTGAGTGAAGCATTTCTCTCCCCGCAGAGCTATGTCCCAGGTTGCCTCTGGCTCTCAAGGGTATGTCTGATTAATCTGAGAAAATCTTAACTACAACAAAGGGCTAGTACCATCCCAAACCATCCCTGAGTGAACTTCAGTAGCGAATGTGGTTGGGCTACAAGAAACTTCGGGAACCTGATTTTAACTACAGGGTAACATTTTGCAGGCATGAATGTAGTGATACTGTTTCTTGTAGTCATTCTGATAGGCAAATACAGTAGTTCAGAAACAAATTTGGTGAAAAAAAAAACATCTGCTCCCCCTCTCACAATGAGTACTGCCATAGATTTGTTACCTTGCCTTGCGAAACCTCTTCAACCGTGTCTGAAATCACCTGGAAAACTAGTCTCGATAGTCAGCTTGCATGGTTTGTGGGACACATCTGAAAAACACGGTAGAACATTCAGTGAATCAGGCTTTTCTATAGATTTTCTCCTTTTTTTCTTTCTTTTTTTTTTTTTTTTTTTTTGTACAAATGGGTCTTGTACTGGGTCCACAGAAGACTCACAGTCTGTGAAATAGAAATAATGCAATTTCTTCTTTTTTATTTATTTGTTGATTTCTTTGTTCCTAGTACAGTCTTCCTGCTCTGTTGGAAGTGGTCAATGTTAGAAAAATGTTGCTGGATGTAACATCTGGGAAGACATCAATAAAGGCAAGTAAAAATTATTAGCAGCACTTAGTTTCAGCTGCAGTCACTGACGACAGAGTGAATGCAGTCACTAAATCTATTACGAAAACAAAAGAATGTGCATATGATGGGAAGCACTTTTATTAAAACATGGGTAGTACGTCAGAAGAGGAGATTAAATTATAAATGCCAAATACTGCAAGAGTACAGCTTGCCTTCTCTCTTTGACTTCATTTCTACTTGTGACATGAATTGTAGTTTGTTCTTATAATTTTTCCTTAATGTAATTTGTAAAGCGATTATTATTTTTAAATCATTCATGGGACAAAGAGCCAGAACTTCAAGCTCATTTAGAAACAGCACCTACAGAACTGAAAGGTAAACATTTTTTTACCACTTATATGAAAATGGTGAATCATTAGATATTTGGAATTAAGATACAGGCAGAGCTACAGAATACCAAAACTCTGCCTTAACTTGTCCTGAAGACGGCACAGAGTGGTGATCATATCTTAGATTAAGGGTCCTACACTGAATCCAGGGAGCAAGTGCTCAGCAGTTGCAGAGCATCAAGCATCAGCTGCAGAAAGTTTCCCGAGGGCCACAGCATCCTGTACCCCTGTACCTTGCTGAGTTCCCATCCTGAAATAAATGCACTTTCACTCACTATTTGATATCGTTTCCAAAAGTGATATAGTGGTATATCACAAAACACTCTACAGACATACACTCACCTAAAGATGCTGACTTACACAGATTGGACCTGTCTGATGAAGCTTTTTCCTTTCTATCATGAAGTGATGCACTGAACTCTGTCACATTAACCCAGAGAACTCTTGGGCTTACTGTGAAATTTAGTGTTTGAATTTAAACCAGAAAAAGTATTAAGGGAAAAGAAAGCTGCTTCTGTGTTGGCAATTCTGTATCCTGAGTGAATTGTATTCCATCAGATGGTGAGATATTTCTACTGCATACACATTTCTAATTCAGAGGTGCAGAGGACAAAAGCTTGAAAGATCAAAGTGTGGGGCAAGATAGAACACAAGGAATAACAAAAATAATAGCAATTCACACAATAAATTTCTATGAAGTGAGTGGTACATAAATGCTCCTTCTCATTGCTAGCCACTATTTATATTCAATAAGTTGGATATATCTAAATAGGAAATAATGAAAATAAGATTACAATAAGAGATTCTTACATGAATACTTCACTTGTTTTATAGTTGCAAGTGAAACAAAAACAAAAACAAAAAAAAACAAAAAACACACACAAAAAAAAAACAAGCCCAGGAAGCAAGCAGCATCTAAAATAAATGCCATCTATCCAACAAGGATGATTTGTGAGGCATGACAGTTCCTGTCTGTGATGGGCATATGTTGAGTTTATATCAATTTTAGAACACAACAATGCAGTTCCCTTGACAGCTCTACAGAAGAAAGAGGTCCTGTGGCAATGAAATGCAACTATCCTGTCCACAAAGAGCTTTTTCAAATTCTGGACAGTAACTATATGAAAGCAAATAAATAGTAACAGGAGATAGCTCCCAGAGCCTGCAGAAAATACAGTCAGCAATTTGGGATAATAGAGGCCTGTTCTACTCCAAAAAACTGTTCTGCAGGTGATACTTGCACACAGTGGATAGCAGTGAATTGAGCAGCAGCACAGCACAGGAAAGGGCACTCTTCTGCCCCATAGGCACTGGTAAGGTTGTTGTAGTAGAGTCTCTGGAGCATATCTCGTGCCATGGGAAGTTACAGTCCCACGAGCACTGTCAGTGTTGCCACACTCTCTGTGGGGGTCAGGGAATTTATACGGCATGGACATAGGCCATTTGGCAGCCCTTGGGTCCAAAGCTAGAAATCATCTTCTCATCTAGTTTGTGAGAGAGGCACACACCTCTCTTTTCACAGAAAGTAAATGAATTTACTACCTTTCTTTTATCAATAGAATCCTCTTTTTCAAAGGTATTAACTCTCCATTCCTCTCATAACAAAATTAAACTCTCTCTTTCCACTTGATGACAGCTGTAAAAAATCAGATTCTTCTGATTCTGGTTTTGGCCCAAAAAACTGGACCTCTGTCAATATTTCAGAAACCTATTACTCTAAGATTGTGCCAGGAGCAACCAGGCTACATGAATGTATTGGACACACAGTGGGAAATAAAGCATTGCATGGAAAAAAATTCAGATGGGAAATAAATTATTTTAATTCCTTCTATGGTAGTACTCAAAAGATAATTCTTCAAAGTGACATATTTAAATATGCCACAGGAACAGGCTAAGTATGTAAGAGAGCTACCATCAAGAGTGAAGCCAAATGCAAATTTATAATGTATATCTTATCAGGCTAACCACTAAAGCCTGTGTGTATTAACAGTGGTTTTATGGGAGGCCTTTTACTGGAGGCAGGCCTCAGCTGCACTGAATGCCAAATAAAATTTCTGATGCTATTTCTAGAGCTTTTAGAACTATGGTGATGTGTTGTCTACAATAAATTTAATCTAAACAGATGAATTTTCTACGTGAAAAACTATTGTAGTTTTCTTCATGGTAGAGTCAATATATTTAATTTTCTATGCTGTAGCACCAAATGTACCAGAGCACATCGGGTCTCCTGAGAAGAGGAAACAAACCTCCATCCGCAGTGTTTTCTAATCAAAGTTTTGCCTTAATTTTACTATAAATATTATCATTTTGTATTAGAACTAGAAAATCAACTGAATGAGTAACGAAAGCTGCAAAATGCTTATGCTTGGATGACTAATCAGACTTGCAGACTGTCTGGTTGCCTTTATGTTTACTTTACTGAATATTTAGAATTCAATGTTTTCCTGCGGAAAACAAGATACTCAGGGCCTAATTTGCAAAATATTTACATATCAGCAGCTTGAAGACTCTGACCAGATAGAAAGAAAGAGCCTCATAAGTATCTAGGCTTTGAATTAGGTTTGTTTTTCCCTATTAGAAGTTTAGTTTTTCAAATTAATCAAAGTTGGGGAAAGATGTCACTTAAACATTGACAGTGCTCCTTCGAGATTCCATCTGTTTCAGCCTGGAAAGATTAAAAATAAATCCATAAGAATGGGTGCACCTGCTTCAGAAAATTATAATACTTCCTCCCTGAAACACTTCCAATTGAAAACGGCAAAAACATTTCTAAACAGATTTGTGATAGTTCTCTGGAAGCTATTTACCTCTCAGAAGGTGGATTTTTCTGTCTGTTTACCTTACAGTTAAATCTGTGTTTGACAGTCGGGTATTGGCATGCTTCTCTATCTCTCAGCAATGAAAGGCATTAACTGTGCTTTCACTGTGCAGCAGTGCCTCTACTGATAAATCTCCTTATAAAACACTCAATTACCATCTAGCAATCTTGTATTTTCTGAGATGGGTAGCATCACATGTAAACTTTGGAAGAGAAAAACACAATTTTAACAATGTTGAGTTCAAAATAAATTCTGCTATCTGGTGCTATAATTTGGGAAAATTGCTTCCCTGTTGGCTTGCTTTCAATCTGGACTTTTTGTTATCAAATGTCTCTTCTCTTTTCTCTCCTCAAAGGAATTTCTCTTCCTTTCCTTCACATACACAACATCAGCCAGAAAAAAAATAAAATGAGTAAAAATTGCCTTTCTTCTCTTTATAAAAATGATGCACAACTGTTCATAAAACTTAAATCTCCTCATGCTGAACTGCCTCTCAGGTGCCCTACAAACATGTACGTTAAGTATAGCCTCTGAATCATTACATTTTGAGTGCCATCAGAAACTGCAGCCCTGGTGGCCATAACTGGGTGCCAGTCCCCTGGGTAGCTGGCTTGGGAGCAGAGGGGCAGAACACTCCTTTACAATGAGCAGCACACCACAAGAAGAGTGAGATCTGTCCCAGAGAACACTAACAAAGAATGTAAAGCACAATATCTATACTGATTTCATTGCTGCGTTCCTTCCAGAGACAGAATGAAAGCAGAATGAAATGGGAGAAGACACAATAAAAGTCACACTGCTTGGGACATGGTGGCTAACAATGCACTGGGCACGAGGGAGATACTCCTGAAACATTTCCTACCATCTCTACCATCCTGCCATCATCATCTGTTAAGACAGCTTTGTGATTTGCAGTTGGCCTGAGACTCTTGCACTGTTCAGACTCCAAACATTTGCCAGGCAGAGAGGAGATGCCCGGGGAAGGGATTCTCCAAGAAAGATCAGGGTTAAGTAGCAGGACACAAGCCTAACATCAAAGACCTGCAAGGCAGAACAGATAATATCCAGAACTGAATGATAGGAAACAGATATGAGCAGCAGAGAAGGAAAACAAAAAATTAACAGGAAACTGGATCAGGATCTGGAAAGGCTGAGGTTTAATTAATTTCAGACCTAGATAATTGGCTGGTTATTTTGTTTTGATAATGTGGAATGTAATTTGTGTTGTTTTCCTGTCATCACTGCTGCAAAAGAGCCTGAAAAAGCACTCTTGTCAGTCAGTAAATAAAGACTATCTCTCTAAACAAAGAGTGTTGGGTGCTTCATTACACTTCATTAGGTGTAGCCAAGCCATTAATCAGAGCAGAGGCACTCCTATTCTTTAGTCCACACCTAGTCTGAAAATCCTCTTGCACTTCATATGTGCCAGTATATACAGAATGGGGAGGCAGAGTTCATCTATGTAGTGGTGCTTCAGCTCACATCCCCTTCTCGCACTCAGTGTTAATGGAATGTGCGCACATCCCTCCTGGCTGGAACACAAGGACATGGAAGTTGCACATTTCATGCAGTGAGATCAGATTCCCAGGACAGGGAATTCCTCAGACTATTTTATGAAATGTTGAGTTTCTGAGATTTCCACAATAGCGGCTGATTTTCAAGGCCAGCTAAAGCTAATCTGCATCATCATCCTTTTTAAAAACTTGCCTCCAGTATAAATCGATATTGTTCAATCCTTACTGTCCTCATGTAAGTCAGTAATGCTAAACACTGGACTCAAATTACGCCTCTCTGCTTTCAATTATTTAACCAATGATATGCACACACTTGGAAACAAGTTGCTCCACAGGTATTTAGAACAAAGAAATCAGTTTTGTTTCCTACAGAACTATTTCAGAGACTTCCTAATACTGGCATGAAAGAAAAGCAGCTCTGATGGATATCTTTGTCTGAGCTGTGACATATTTAGGGTTTCTTTCCTCTTCCCAGGAGCTTATTTTAAGTCCTGTTTTGTGGCAGTCTTATTGTCGCTGCTGAACTGCGTAGAAATCAGTCACAACAGAAAACCAGGCAAAAAGGAAACTAAGAATGCATGTTTTAAAATTCTGCTGAGAGCATCCTCTGCTCTTCTTGAAAAATATTCATCTCCCCACAATTCAATGATCAACAATTGCAAATGGTACTCAAAAGCCATTTCATGTCACAGGATCAAAGATTTCTCTCATGGAAAATGAATAGGTACTATGCACTGTCCTAGGTATAGTCTTTTTTATCACTAAGCATACCACAGAAAATAAACCAATTTTATCCATGGAAAAAAAGATTTGAAAATAAAGGAGAGAGAGAGAATAAATCAGCTTTCTGAGATCCATCTTTCTTGATGCAACAAAAGAAAAACTGAACTTTCCACAAGTCACAAAAACAGGGCTACTGTGTTTAATCTCTACAGTTGTAATAATTCTAAGACATGAGAGATCTTCTCTTTTGTGTATCTTCTCAGGCTTGGATTGATCTTTTTTTTCTTTCTCCTCTCAGGTCTTTTTAGTAGCCCAGTGAGCTCCAGTGACTGGTTTGTGCCAATAAAGACACATGAAAATTATGTCCCAGTTTCCACTGCTTTTAATATTTTGTTTTGCTCTGACAGCAGAAAAGGGAAAGAGTCTCCCATCTGAGAATTTCCCTCTGAGTGAATCCACCTCTGGTCCCAAAGGTGAAGATGGATGGAGCAGGCAGGGACATCCATGGCTTCCCAGCAAACAGCAACAGGCACAGGCTAGATCTGTGTGGAGGCGTTGGTGGAGACCTGCTGAGAGGCCTTTCCAGAAAAGCTGTATTTTCAGCTCCAGGTCTTTAGAACACCACCATTTCTGCCATCGAAAACACCTAACTCTAAAAACAAAGAGGAGAGCCAGAGGAGACAGTGTCTCCAGTCCCCATTTATGGCCTAAATTTAGTACAACTTCTGCAATGCTGGAATTGGGTATTCTCCACAATAACTACCAATTCACTAAGGAATGTTTCACACTGTTGATCAAATGCTTTTTTAAATGTAATTTACTGCGAGTGCAAAGTACTAATTTACTTCTCATGGCATTTGTCAAACAGTCCTTCCTCTTTCTTTCATAGGTGCCTGCAGTGCTGAGCTCCAGAGCTCATCTGTTAACAATGCTGGCTTATAACCAGTTCCTCAGCACTCCTTTTGCTTCATCCTAGAAAGACTAAATCTGACTGTAAATAAGCAAGCCTGAATCCTTTCCAAAAGGGAGATATCTTAGCTACAAAGTGCCATAATCTGGCATAAAACCTGTGTTGCTTGAGGCAGCAGGGAAAAGGCAACTCCTACCTCTGTTTCACCAGCTGACATGCTAGCACCTTGGCACTGCTCACTTAAGTCAATATCACAGCAGCCTGAAAGAGAACAAGCTTTAACATTCCCTTTTTTTTAATCCCGTGTCAATAGTATTTGACCCCAAGGGAAAATCCAGCCCATGAGAGATATGGTCTAACAGGTACATGATTCCTTTTTGCCCTTCTCTCCACCCTAGTCAGCAGAGAAAATGTGTCACAGCTCCACAGACTTGTGTTTAAAACCCTGAAAAAAAAAAAAAAAGAAAAAAGAAAAATGAAAAAATACTTTGTCATGTAATACACCTATTTCTTATTTATCAGCAAGAACAATAGCAGATGTGCAGAAATAGGAATCAATAAATCTTATATTTTAAACACCCCATTGGCAAAAAACTCTCAATCCGTAGTGAACTTTCACAGGGCTAATCTGACAGATTTTTGATGGATTTTGAGCAGTTACAGTTTGCAAGAGAGATAACTGGGTTACGAAGACCCCAGGCTTCAAGGATAATGAAGCATTTCCAAAAGATGATGATGGACACACATGTCATGGGCAGAAAAACTAAACTCCTTTTTAACATCCTTATTCCTATTAAATTTTAATTTAATTTAGCCAGAGATCCTTAGATTCTAAAGGCATCACATTTTAATGGTGTCTGCATTACCTGCTTGATGATTTACAAGTGGCTTCCTTTGAGATGGATCCAGACACATCCCACTCTCACGAGTACAACAAAATTCAAAACTCTGTACAGCCCAATGCCGAGACAAAGACTGACTAGAAACTCCTCAACTGACAACACGCAGTACAAAGCAGCTGGAATAACAATATAACAGTAAAGCAAAATAGCAGTTCTCTGCTGGGCCAGAGGAGATTACATCTGTACAGAGTGACTATTGAATATATTGAATATGATTGTTGATGGACAACTAAGTCAATACAAAAGAGTGCAAGTAGAGTCATGATGGATATGCATAGCTATTTTATCTGCAGATAAATGCAATGCATATGCCCTCCCCAAGAGGAAACGGGAAAAATAAAATGACAGATGATTTGCATGTGTAAAAAAGCACCAGTGAACACAAGTTACTCTAATGTAAACCTAGCCCCAGTGTTGACTTAGTGAGCAAGCTTCAGCAATCACACATCTTGCTTGCTACACAAGGACTGAGGGAGTGGAGTGAGGATTATGAGGACCAGAATTGTGCTTCAAAGGTCACAGTGGTAGTAGGGAAGAACAAGAGTGCATCAGAAAGAAAAAAGCTGGTTTACAGTTACAAACAGGCAGCTGAGCTGAGCCAACTGTCCAGCTGACGGTGAAGGGTTGTGGGATGAGCAGCATGTACAGAATAACAGATTTCTTGGCAGTCAAAGGAGAAATGTGAGATGAGCAAGTGACAATCACATTGGTTATTTCTTGGAGTGCTGGGTTTGTACTAGCAGAAATACATTTCACTCTGCCCAAGGGTTCACATGGGTATCTTCGCATTTCTCAGGTTTGCGGGGTATCAGAGGGAACCTCAAACCAATACGATTTGTCTCAGTGAACACAGAACTATTATTGAAACAAGTGCTCATCTTGAATATCTAGAGAAACTTAGGGACAATTTCCACAATGAATGTGACTGAAAGGTGTTTCACAATTATAGGAAGCAGTAGACAATTAGGAAATTGAAGGACGATAGTACACAGATTTCATCCACTAAAGTAAGCTATTCTTTCCCAGCATGAAGTAGAGGGGGAGGAAAATAATATATATTAGTGGATACAGTCAGGGTCTAGGGAACCCTGGTTGGACAGTGATCTCCAGAGGTCCCTTCCAACTCAATGGTTCTGTGATACAGTGACTTCAGGAGTACAGTCACACCAGTAGCTCTGCTCACTGGGAGCAAGATTTTTGCCACAGTTTGTAAAGTGAAAATATTTCCTCCTAAAAGGTAAAAATGAAAGTCGTAGCAACGCATTCTCTCATGAAACCAGTGTAAAATTGTAAAAATGTCATGTTCTGTTACCCAGAAAACAGTTCAACAGTAGCAAAAGGCAAAGAACAATTCCAAAATTCAAACACAGAACTTCACAGAAAATGGAGAACAGAGGTTAAAAAAAAAAAGAAGAAAAAAAAAAAAAGAACGCATGAACAAAACATAACATAAATCCTGAATCACAGAATGCTGGTATTTATAAACAGAGATGAGATTCCCTCTCAGACTTTTCCAGGCTGAACAGCCCCAGGTCTCTCAGCATTTCCTCATAAAGAAGATACTGCAGGTCTCTCATCATCTCTCTGATCTTCCACTGGTCTCTCTCTAGAAGTTCCATGTCCTTCTTGAACTGGGGAGCCCAGAACTGGGCATAATGCTCCAGATACAGCCTCACCAGAGCAGAGTAGGAGTGGAGAACCTCCTTCAACCTGCTGGCAACATTCTTTTTAGTGCACTCCAGGAATATAACAGTAGCATCTTTCTTAAAATCCTCCTATAAAAGTTAAAAGAACTATGAATTACAAAATACAAGCTTATATAAAAATAAAGCAACTAAAACCATAAATCTCTTAGCATATTGCAGTGTTGAATAACAGAGTTTTATCTGAAATGTATTACCATGGATTTAGAGAAGCCAGGGTTATTTCTTTGCCAGAAGAGAAACACATGGACGAAAATATAGGACACTCAGTCTTCATTGGCCTTACTTCCATTTACCTTGTTGATGAAGGATGTTGAAAGGTGGAGACAAGAGTTTATAAATCATAGGCTTTTGCTTTCAGAGGTACAACAGAAGCTGGCTGGAGCACTTCCAGGTTGCCTTTCAGGCTGCAAGGGGCCAGCAAGGGCCTCCCATGTCAGTCCCTACCTTTGGCTAATGCTACATAGGGGAAGTAATTTTAATTTCTCTGATAACTCACTGATGCGCTCAATGAAACTGCTTGTTTGGGTTCCTGGAGACACTGAATGCCGCTGGTAGTAAGTTAATTTTGTTTATCTAGAATCTGACCGTATTTTCATATAAATCAAGTAATACTGCTCTGACATTAATACAATGGGATTTTTAATATTCTTTCAGAATAAATCTAAATAAACAATTTGACATATAGTTACTACTTACTATGTATGTTTTTTTTTTTCTTTTCCTAGTAAAAAACAATATTAAAAAATCCAACTCATGCAGGCTATGGCAAACAGCCCTTGGTTGAAGTGAAAACCAGCATACCGTCACACAGCTTTGCCAGGCCAGGCCATTTATGTGCTGTTGTAATATTCCCCATCCAGCTCCCACCTCAGGGCTGTAACAAGCAGTTCCAACGTTAACCATGGAGAGAACATAAGCTCCAATAGCAGAGTTGGCTGGACCCCTCAGCAGGTGCCTGCTGAGACTAATTTTACAGGGTTCCAGGGAAACCAGCCACCACAGAATCCTTACTGACAAAGAGAGAATAAGCTTTCAATCTACTTCTGCTCCAAAGTGAAAAAAATATTGCTTGCTTGCAGAAAATCCAGACCCAGTAATCTTTTGACCACCCCCCTGCTCCTGAAATAGGTGTCCTGAAGAGAAAGCTACACAAAACTTTGCTTCTAATATCCCTGCATGCAAGGCTTCCACTACATTTCTTTTCTGAAAGAAGAATGTGTTTCTGCCAAAGAAAAGACACATGGGAAGGAAGAGGAAGGAAGGCATTTTGTACTATAAATGTGCTTCTCCCTTTTATGAAGAGAGAAAGCAAGTATTTTGAAGTCAACAGTTAAGAGCGATGGCTCCTAAGAATCTTCAACTCTGCTTCAGTAATAACAGAAGCTATATTGATATTAATGGAATGTTTTTAGAGTGTGAAAAAATCTGTAAGCATCAGAAGACAGATGCTTTTGAAGCAGCTAAAGGCAACATATTTCAGACTCTTAGTAGAAGTTCAGACTTTTTTTTTTAAGTCATTTTTAAAGGTTTATTCTCTGATATATATATATATATATATATATATATATATATGTATTTTTTTTTTATCTGGATGCTGGTTAGTTTTTTGTCTTTCAAATGGTTATTTATTTCTCTGCCTGGCTTCTTGAAGCACCAGCATATGAACATCTGAATTCTGGTAGGCACATGTATATCAATGGTTGGAGTTACTAATTTCCCTAAGCAGTGCAGCCACTTGTAACCCACTGCCATATGGCTTGTTTCTCTCCTCAACTTCTGTGCACACTTTCATACATATAAACACATATGATACTCAATTTATTTAAAATATACCCTCTTTTTGTGAATGTTGTCAGCATTCATACATCCTGTTTTCTCTCAAGTATTTTAACGGGGAAAAAAAAAACACCACAAACAAAAAAAAAACAGTGGGGCCCTACAACAAGATGGTGGCCAGGAAGGAAAGCAGTGCTGCCTCCCATCAGTGTCATGGCTGCCCACAGGTAAGAGCATTAGACATGGGGGACACACATGCACTGCTGCCCATCTGTTCTTAACTACAGGAATTCTGCAATGCCACTTGAGAGAGACAGACAGAGCTTTGGAGGGGGCTGTCCCACTCTGTTCTGCACTGTGCAGCTTCACCTTGGGCACTGTGTGCACCACAATACGAGAAGGACATAAAAGTCAGTTAGCAAGTTCATTTATTTTCCTTACCATAGAAAATTGAGACGTATTAACATTAGACAACTGAGCTGGAGCACTCAAAGCTACGTAGGCATGAAATTTTGTGGTAAGTAGCTCCCGTAGCTTCAGCACTGGAGACCTTCCAGTGTTTTAAACATTGAGCTCAGAGGCTGCTGCTATAAAAACAGACATGGTGACCCCATTCAAATGTGCTGAATTCACTTTTTTTCTTTTCTTTTTTTTTTTTTTTTTTTTTTAACTTTCTGATTGATTGAATATCAAGGAGACACGAACAGAGCAAACAACCAATGCACTGACATCCCCATGGCATTAGGGTTCAAACTTCAAGGAATATAACCATAAGAGATTGTAATACAGTACTACTCTCTTCTCCCTCCTCCTGAGCAGCACAAGGGATCGGGGGTTGCAGTCAGGCTGTAACATTTCATCTCTGTCTCTTCTTCCACAGCCGCTTAGTCTGCCTAGTATGAGGTCCCTCCCGCAGAATGTCACAGAATCATAGAATCACCAAAGACCTTCAAGATCACCCAGTCCAACCATCCACCCATCACCAGTAGTACCCACTAAACCATGTCCCTCAACACAATGTCCAAATGTTACTTGAACATCCAGGGTCAGTGACTCCACCACCTCCCTGGACAGCCCATTCCAGCTCCTGACCACTCTTTCAGAGAAGTATTTCCTAATGTCCAGCCTGAATCTCCCCTGCTGCAGCTTGAAGCCATTCCCTCTGGTCCTATCACCAGTTACACAAGAGAAGAGGCTGACCCCCAGCTCACTACAACCTCCCTTCAGGTAGTTATAGAGAGCAATGAGGTCCGCCCTGAGCCTTCTCTTCTCCAGACCGAACAATCCCAGTTCTTTCAGCCGCTCCTCATAAGCCCTGTGCTCCAGACTCCTCACCAGCTTTGTTGCCCTTCTCTGAACCCGCTCCAGGGCCTCAATGTCTTTCTTGCAGTGAGGGGCCAAAACTAGACACAGTACTCAAGGTGCGGCCTCACCAGAGCTGAGTACAGGGGGACAATCACTGCCCTGCTCCTGCTGGCAACACCATTCCTGATGCAAGCCAGGATGCCATTGGCCTTCTTGGCCACCTGGGCACACTGTCGGCTCATGTTCAGTCGAGCATCAGTCAATACCCCCAGGTCCATTTCCTCTACGCAGTCTTCCAGCCACTCCGTCCCAAGCCTGTGTTGTTGCCTGGGGTTGATGTGGCCAAAGTGCAGGACCTGCATTTGGTCTTATTGAACCTCATCCCATTCTCTTCAGCCCAGCTCTCCAGCCTGTCCAGATCCCTGTGTGGGGCCTCGCTACCCCCAGGCAGATCCACACTTCCAGGCAACTTGGTGTCATCTGCAAACTTACTGAGGGTGCACTCAATGCCCTCATCCATGTCATCAATGAAGATATTGGAGAGGACAGGCCCCAGCACCGACCCCCGGGGAACACTACTGGTCGCCAGCTGGATTTGGCTCCATTCACCACCACTCTCTGGGCCCGGCCTTCCAGTCAGTTCCTTATCCAGCCATCCAAGCCATGGGCTGCCAGCTTCTGCAGGAGAATACTGTGAGAGACAGTGTCAAAGGCCTTGCTGAAAACTAAGTAGACTACATCAACAGCCTTTCCTTCATCTACTAGATGGTCACTAGATCATAGAAGGAGATCGTAGAAGGACTAGATCATAGGTGATCATAGAATGACTAGATTGTGTCATCTTTCCTGAACTGATCCTTCCTAGAGGCTGGCTGCAGTTCTTCAAGCACTGCTCCAATGCGAGACCATACCACAGGGCCCATCCTTTAGGAGCAGACTGCTCCAGTGCTGCTCCTCACAGGCAGCAGCTCCCCCAGTCCTCCTGTCTCACCATGGGCTCCTCCATGGGCTGCATCTCCCCCAGGCCACGTGCATTGCTGCATCACCAACTCCTGCATGGTTGCGCATAGAAATCAGCTGTGTGATGCCTGTGCAGTGCAGGGAGACAGCCTGCTCCACCACGGGCCTCTCCTGGGCTGCAGGAACATTCTACTTTGTGCCTGGAGCACCTCCTGCTCTCCTCCTGCACTGATACTGGGGGCTGGCAGGGCTGCTTCTCCCACATTTCTCAATCCTCTCTCCTAGCTGCTGTTGCAGAGCATATTTCTCATTCTTAAATCTGCTCTCATAAAGGCACAATCAGCATCACTCACAACTCAAGCTCTGGCCAGCATAACGATAGTGGAAAATGCAAACTGACAGAGAGGAAATTCAGAAGTTATAGTGGTAATAACGGCCATCATTGAAACAAAGCACAGCAAACTGAAAAAAAAATATATATAAGCTTCAATTTTATCTGCTACTCTCTCAGCATCTGTTGTTTTATTAATGAAGAGCCACTTTCTCACATAAGACATGTACATACCAAATCCTTCCTACTCTTCACTCTCCGCCCTTGGGTTGAGGTATGATGTGCAAATCAATTCAGTTTAGAAACATTTATCTAGATATTTGGTATACAGACATACACACCAAAGACAAAGGATGAGAGAATGCAATGTGCACTTTAAGACAAGAATACAAATCATCACCCTCCAGCAATTATCTCCATAAATTCGTACATTAGCAGATACGGGACATGCACGGAAGAAGAGAAACAACAACATAATAATTAAAAAAATATATATATTAAAAAACAGTACAGGAGTTTTCAAAGAAAAGAACGAAGATTGAAGCAGTGCATGTATTGGCAACATGCATGACCCTGCAGCGCTGACAATCCACGGAACTTTGTCTCAATAGAAAACTCCTTAACATAATCAGTATTATTTTAAGGGACTGCTTATTTCTATTTCTCTATTTTGTTTCAATAACATAGGAAGGATGAGCATTTGAAAGAAATAGAAATTCTTCAAAACAATTAAAAAACTTTTATTATTAAATTTGGTATTTTTTCGTTTAAACTTGTAGAAGTATACACGATACATTCCAAATACACAGCCAAGTGAAACACTGCAAAAGTACACTGAAATAAATAACGCAAGTTTTTAATAGTCCAATAGTTTCTCAGAAATTTTGTAAACAAATTGTGATTGGGACATCTCAGAAAGCACCATCTTAAAATATAGGATTTTACTTCTTGAAGTTTTACTTAAAAAAAAAAAAGAAGAATGGTTCTCAGAAAACTGTGTCTTAAATATCCCAATTCTCTACTTTGTATATGCCTACAATAATACGCTAAACAAATAAGCCTTAAAATTAACTGAACACAGAAATGGAAATGCTGATAGTAAGCGTCTCCCTGTGGCTTGCAGCCATTTAATTATAGCAGCTTGCTCTGCAATAGCATGCACAGTTCCTCAAGGCAGAAAATCTTTTACTATGTCCTTAACTCACAGAGAAAGCAAAATGAAAGAGACTGATAAATCCTTTCTGAGAACATCATAATCATGAACACACGAGCAACATGGAACATGGGATTAACCTTTCCCCATGTTCAGTTGTTCCATGAGAAATCCCCTGAAATGGACACATTGGGGAAGCATATTTTTAGTCATTACAGATTATAACAATCTGTGAAGAGCTGATTATTTTACTTGACTTTGCTTCAGGTGTTCCAGAAGACAACAGAAGTATGTTTCCAGAAATGTATGCCACATCAAGAAGGAATTTCATAAAGACCTGAAATTCTCATCTATACTAGGGTTACTAAGTAATGTTCATATAAATCTCAATGCACTTATTTTATGCTGGAAAATAATCAGCTGCATGGACTGCAACATGATTTCTACCATGTCTGTTTGGCATTATTACTCAACATGAAATTTAGTCACAAAAGTTATAAAAGTCATACATTCACTGAGGCTTTTTAACAAGTATTTCCAAGACAGTTTAAACAAAAATGCATGAGAAGTGAAGGTCTGCAGTTGGAATCCATTTTAACACACCCAGATAACAAAAAACTTTTCACAAATGAATATACAAAATAACAATGACATAAAATGGAGAAAAATCAAGCTCCCCAGAAAGCTGAATTTGGAGGGTTTTTCTTTTATTTTTCTTCTGCACGACAACTGCTCATCTCCCTCTCAACTTCCCACCATACCATTTAATCATTTCACTGATACAAATCTGCAGAGTTTATGGGCAAGTGAAAACAATTAAAATCAAGAACTTGGTAGTCTGTAATAAAAAAGAAGATATTTTCTTCTCAATATATTCTCGCAGAGGTCGGAAATAATATTAACAGATGCAAACTCCCAGACACTCACTGTGTTTCTCAGTACTCTGGTACCACACAACAAAGCAGCTTTTTTGACAGCACAAAATCTACTCATTAGACATCCTTTGCTATAGAGCTGTAAGTAAACTATGAGAATAAAAAATGGAAAGGAGGTGGAATTGTCAAAACTGACCCTTTTTGGTTTAATTCTATTGACACAATCACTTTAAAATAAGAAAAAAAAATTCAAGAACAGTTTTTCAACAAAATTATCCACTCCTGTTTGGTAAAAAGCAACTTTAAAGCATCCTCATGGTCTGTGCACAATAGCATTGGACACATACCATATCTGGACTTATGCACTGGCTACAGAATAATTAAGAAGTGACATTATTTGTGGTGGTATTTAAGGCAGCAGCTGAACCTTTGACTTTCCCATCTCAGGTTACAGTTCCGGTGCATTTTCTGTTAGCTGTTTTCTAATTGTAAATTAGCCATTTAAGTACATCTTGAAATGAAAACAACACATTGAATGGTATGAATCAAAGTCTTACTGTATTCTTAATTATATCAACACCAGCAGCTGAATGCATTCACTCCTATTCAGTTTCAAGAAAATTTTACTGGTAATTATTTCAGCATCTCTTAAAATGTGAATAGATTCTATTATGTGTAAGTCACAGAATTTTACACTATTGATTTGGATATACAATAAAATTATTCCACTTGAGTTAAGCTATTTTTAGGCCAGTATGTGAATTTGGATTATTTTTTTTTTTTAATCAAACACAATTCCTTACATTGCACACTATATGCTTGTAACACAAGTCTGTATTTTCTTTATCTGATGACTTTTTTCAGAGGTAAAACTATTAGTTAAAATCAAAGTGAGTTCTCAAATTTCAGAAGTCCAGCAAGTGGTCACTGGAAAAAGAAATGCATAAATCTATTCTCTTATGCAAGCAGCAGTCTCTAGAAAGCTGCTAGCAGGCAAGGCATTTTTATTCATCTCCAAAAAAGCTTAGTTTAGCAACAGTGAAGCTGAAAAACTCTCACTGACTTACCTGTAAGTTCTAATGAAAAAATTCTGTTTCCCCTGCAAAGTATCTCTATTCTAAACTTCAGCAAAATGTACTGAACTCCTCAGATTATTTACCTGGCCATTTCTTTAATGAATAAACATAAACTACAGCAAAATATACTAATTAATTTCCAGCATTCACTTTTATCAAAAACAAGGTTTTTGTTGTTAGAACAAATAATCTTTCATTTGTAGCCTGAAAGCCTAAGATTGGATCGTTGGCTTCCAGAGTTGTTACTAGCTGCTTAGCAACCTGTCCTACTTGTCTTCCTTCCTTCCTGTTGTAGAGAACTGTGGACAGAGGAGTTGGCTGGCGATAGATGAAAATTCGCCGCAAGCACTCGCAAAGAGCAGCATAGGAGTAGTCTGGGGCACAAGCCATGAACTTCTTGTCTTGTTTTGATGCTTGAACATAACCTGCACAGATCGGAAAGACAGAACAAGAAATGTGATACAGTGGCCTCATTAACACTTTAAATATCTGTCAAAATCAAGCTTAGCTTCAAAAATAACAGGCAATTATGAAGAAAATTTTGAATTTCTGACTAAAATAGATTTAGTAATACACAACTGGTTTGTCTACTGCCAAGCAGTGCTTGCACTGTAATCTTTTTTCAACTCTTTGCCCCACATATCTAGCCAGTTTAGGGCGCACAAGAACTTGAGATGGGTCAGCTGTCTCAAAATGATCCATACAGGCTCCTTCAATAAAATGCAGTAACAAGGGGCAAGATCAACCACTGCTCCTTCAAACTGTACTAGATGATTAGAATTTACTTGTAATCAGCCAAATGCCTATTCAAACCTTACTCCCTTTTCAAGAGAAAGTTGACAGAACAGATATCTGGAGCAAAAAAATACTTGATCCTTTAGGTTTCCCTTTGGTTCCTTCTTAAGTTTCTGTCTAAAACTTGGACTGAGAAAATAAATAAATAAATAAATAAAACAAATAATTCATCTTCTTTGCATTGCTAATTAAAAAATGAATTCTGAAAATTGAAAAACTAAAACAGAAAAGAGCATTACTATCGTTTTGGCCACTACAATTAATAATGTAAGTTTTGGAATTTTAACATAGAAAATATTCATTTTTAGTATTAGCTCTTGCAAAGCACTTCAAAACTTGGTTGCAGATAAACAAGCTGATAGTTTACATCATCTTTGGCATATAAGAGGCAAACTAGTTTAGTACAAAGTAATCTAGTTAGTAAACTTCAATATAATACAGAAAAATGACTGTAAATAGGGATAAAGATAAAAAAAAACCACCATGCGTACAAAAAGCTCAAATATATAATTATACTCAAAACAATAGAAACACATCGTGAGAACATTACTTAAAATTAGATAGAAACTTGAAACAAGCAATACTATGAAAAAGCCTTAGTCCTTATCATCTATTTTTTCCAGTATAATGAAATTCAAAACAAGTAAATAAAGAATAAACTGTGAAGTTAAACTCTTCTGTTACAAAAGTAAAATATTTAGAGCTTAATATGGCCTTAAGTGAAAATAACATGGTACTTTAAAAAATCATTCATATATATATTGCAAAAATACATTGCAAAAACCCAGAACAAATCCAATTATCCAATTAAACAGCTTATCTTCCCTTTAGTTTTAGATGCAATCTAACAGTGATGAGGTAAAAAAAAACACATTTAGGGGATGGAGGGAACTAATTGGCACACTCACAACATTATTAAAAGAACAGCTCAAGACCACTCCTAGAGAAGTGAAATATCAACAGCAGACAAATTCTGCACTGGATTAATTTTAACGAAATTTGATTATCTCCATTATTTAATAGGTACAGCACACGGCCAGGCAGATTATTTTGCTTTCTCTGATACAGCAATTATTACTTTTCTATCTATACATATTCAATATGTTCTGCTTTTAAGCTTATTATTTCTGCTTCCAACAATGGCTAAAACAAAATTCCTAAGTGTGAGTGCAAGGATACAGCAGTAACTGAGGGTTCTTCATAGTCACATTTTTCTGTGTTTCTGACACACTGTAACCTCAAAGTTCAGGTGCTTCTTGAACCAGAGCTGGCACTGTTATGCTCTCAATTGATCCTTCCTATCATGATTGATTTTATTTTTTTTTTAATTTATGATTTCCCCATCCACAAAGTTTTATGGCAGAAGGTTTCATAGCATAAAGATGCCTATGTGAAATAGTTCTTTCAGTTTCTTTTGAACCTGCTGAGCACCAACATAATTGGATGTTCATAACTCTTGTAAATGAATAAACACTAAACAATCATTTCAAATTGTTCAGGCTTATCACCCAAGACAACAACATGGGAAAATTCTAATGACCACTTACCATAAGCACATACAAAACTAGACGTGTCATCAATGAACTGATGCTGTTTCCCAGATTATTTCTGTGTCTAAGGTGCTGACCGTGCTTTCACAAATCCTTAAATCTACATCATTTATCCAAGGAGCTCTCCTTTATTACTGTGCAGTACAGTGCTTGCACGGTCTGAATACTCTTGTTTTCCCCAAACACCTCTGATGTTCTGCTCTTTCTAAAATTAAGCTAGCATTCTATTACATGACAGAATTGCAGTAACTTTTACTTCATATTTAATTAAGTGAAATATCAACACAAGCCATACTGAACATTCAAACAGAATGTCTCATGAGAGTATGACCCATATGACAACTTCCTACCTAAAGCATTAAAAGTTGCAATGTGTTCCCACATGTTTTGTGGCTGATCAGAGTGGGGCTGCCAGAGAAGAGCATCAACATCATGTCTCAGGCAGAAACAAGGCATTTCTTTGGGATCTGCAACAACTGAGAAAAGATACTGATTGCTTCCAAGATTAATCTGAAAACAAAGAAAAACAAAATATTGATTCAAAGCATGAATAGCAGATTCTGTCACATGCGTTGCCAGAGTTACTTATTCAACAGCTTAATGTTTGCTAGCTGATAAAATGTTTGAACACATGCTGATCAACAGTCCAATACACTACAGGTGGCAAACACACTTCAAACACATGTAGTTGTTGCTTGGCATAACAATTAAGGAAACATTATGTCCATTATGCAAGCAAACAGGAGTGTTTTGTGTAGAAATGCTTTTCTAGGAAGGAGGACCCTAACCTATAACTTTCAATTCTCTCTTTAATTACTGTTTTTCCGCATTGCCAAGAGAGAAGGAAATAGTGTCTCTATGCAAAAAAAATGGAAAGAAAAAAAGAAAAAAAGAAAAAGAAAAAGAAGTTGATTAGGACTGGAAAAAGGGAAAAAGAATTAGAATACTAAAATTAAGAAATGTCAATAGTTTTCTATTTGCTCACAATCAAACAGTTACTAAATTTCAGATCAGCACCTCATTCATCAAACATATCTAGATTGACAAAAACATTCAATAAGCACTTATATTCACAAGGAATGATTGTAAGAAAGGCAAGACAAGCACAGCTACCTATCAGCTACCTTCAAACTAAATACTACAATTAGTGGACAAATGAGGAAGCAAAAATTCCTTCTCTGTGACGCAAATAACCCTTAAGGACACCTGCTTATCAAAAAGCAGATTTGGAAAACAGATGTACAGGCTGAATACTACAATACTCTGACTTCCCAGCCTAAATTCCAAAATATTCTCTTACATGTACAGAAACAGATTATCAATAAAGACATACTTTGCATTCAACATTACTAATTTTATTAATTAACAAATGAAACATATAGAAGAGTATGAAAGAGTAATAATAGTTTTTAAGGATATTGAGCTTGCTGCAATAACTAATTTTGCATGTGAAAATAAAAAGTCTGCGTAGTACTGGTGTGTCAAACTTTCTACTATCTCATAAAGTAGCGAGCACACATCTTTTCAGATGTAGAAATTGAGGAAGGTTACTTAAAACCACAGTCTGTAAGATGTATCCTCAACAATTTTTCTAGAGTTTTATGAAGAAAAGTGAAGTTAGATTCAGAATCTTATTCTGTACCCACGACTTTTTCTGTACACCAGAGGATGTTGTTCTAAACATACTTTAAATGACACAAGGTAGTGATGAGCAACACCAGTGCTTAGAGACATCTTGGAAAAAGCTTAGTAGAGGCATCTTGAAAAAACAAATGGAAAAAAACTCAACTTAACTTGCAGTGTTCTCAGATAACTATTTTGTTTCTTCCTTTCAGCAACAGACCAGATCAAGTTCTAACTGAACTACAGTAAGGTAGTAACTTAGCAAAAAAATGCAACTTTCTAGTAGGCTATATGAAAAGTTACTGAGAAAAATACGAGGTATGGAACGAGCAAGAATTCTACGCTCCTGAAAAGGACTCTGTTTTATCATTATTTTGGCATAACTTTGCTTTTTCAATCAGCTTGTTTGTGAAAATATATATACATATCTAAAATCACAGTAATAGCAGCTTCCTTCATATATCAAAATTGAAAGTAATGCTTCCTACTTTACAGTGTCAGTGCACGATGTTATAAGCAAATGCTGGTGGTATGGCAGTAGAGCCTGAACCTTCCCACCAATATCCCCTTACATGTTGTTGCTGCGTGACAGATGGAAGCAGAGGGGCAGTCTGACAAAATGGTGTCTGACATGGAAATGGGTATTAAGCAAAGGTGTATCTCTGAATTCCTCCACACAGGAAAAATGGAACCCAGTGGCATTAATCAAAGCTAGCTGAGCATCCTGGACATTAGGAAGTATTACTTTTCAGAAAGGGTGGTCAGGCACTGGAATGGACTGCCCAGGGAGGTGGTGGAGTCACCAAGCCTGGGGGTGTTCAAGGAAAGACTGGATGTTGTGTTGAGGGACATGGTTTAGTGGGAGCTATTGGGAATAGGTGAACGGTTGGACTGGATGATCTTTTAGGTCTTTTCCAACCTTGGTGATTCTATGATTCTATGATTTATGGAGACCAAACAGTGGATGTGAGCACAGTGAGACAGTGGGTGGTGTGTTTCAGCCATCATATATGTGATTTCAAGGATTTGTTCTGATAAAAGAATTCACCTTTCATATCAGAAAATGAATATTTTAAAGTATTTCAGTAATAATTTGCAGCACTTACTACGTGAGTAACCTTCAAGGTATTGCCATCAAATCTGCACAAACTTGCGCCATCTTCAAGAAAAGCATCACATTCTTCTAATTCTTGTGCATTACAAGGTGGATTTTCCTTTTCAGGATCTGGATTCTGAAAGAAAAGTTCATGTAAGCGTACTTAGTATCTGAGTCTCTCTCTCTCTGTATATATATATTTAACAGAGGACACAAATAAACACTTTCTTATTAATTATGAATTAATGTTGCTTCTCGAACAAGAAAAATGACGCCATTTTGGCAGCTAGTATAGTCTGGAAGTTGAGGCCAAACAATGTACAAAGAAAGACTAGACAGGGCACTAATGCTCAGTGCATCTGACATAGAGCTCTTGAATTCATGTGGTCATTTCTGCATCCATTCAGTTGATTAGTAAGAACTTTCATTTTGAGTCAGTACACAAAGTAAAAGGAGCTCAGCACAGGGGTTATTTTTGTGTGTTTGTTTCCTTGCATTTGAATACTTTGACAACCTAAGTTTAAAGAAAACTGACAGGAAGAAATGACAAAGAAAATTCCTTAAATGACAGAAAACATGAAAGGTATCATATATGTGCAAGACTTAAAACAGAGCAGGATAAACGCTGGGGTTCAACTCTCCTCTGCCAAACATTATGATTTATTGTTCTTATCAGGAAGCTTTAGAAAAGAAGCTTTCAGGTAAACAGCATTGTCATAAACACTTCAGATGACTGAAAAGAATCCATGCTTTTAGTATATATATATATAAAAAAACCCACAAATTTCACTGAAACTAAATACTGAACATTTACTTTAAACAAAAACTTCCCAGGGTTTTTATTATTTTTGTTTTCTAATGTGATAATTACTGCACACAAGCTGAAAAGTTGCAACAAAAATCATCTTAAAACAGGTTGCAAAAGCAAAAATTTGAAGTTCAGAAGATACACTACAGTATTTTGCCCACAAATAGCATGTGAGAAAGGAGTGAAATCAATTTAAACACTAAACAGCATTTACTTTAATTTTCCAGCCTTCTTCAAAAAAGTAGTAATCCAAAAGTATTAAATCAAGATCCTGAGAGTCACAGATCACAAGTTTTAGATGAAATGCCAATTCTTAATTAAACCAAAATGTTAAGTATTAAACAAACAGCAGTTAAAAAATATATTTTAAGTAAAGATTTTCTCTATAACCACATGCCAGAAAGTTCATGAGTCATGCCTTTACAAAAAGCAAAAACTTAGCAAAGCATGTCATTTACACTCTGTCAACGTAAGGCAAGCACAGCATCTCTAGAAAGACAGCATAAAATTGCTGCTAATCTACTGACAAACAATAAACAGACATCCTTAAAAATTACTTCAATTAACTGCTTTTAAATTGGCCCATAACAAGTGGTGGGAACAAAATCTGTTTTTCAGTTTAATCAGACTTCTATATTTTGGTGCAGAGACACTATTATGTATGCTAAATTCAGTCCCCTGTGACCATATTACAGTTCAGAACACAGTCGTAACTCCAGTGCCATTAGTTTGTTAACAATCTCAGACAAAATTGAATGTAGTCTAGGATTCTGAACAGTAAATGAACTGAAGAGCTACATCACTTGGATATCAAGAAAAAAATAATACACAAATATGCAAGTATGTTAAATGTTTTATTTTTAACTTCTTACCATTACTTCAGAAGTCAGATGCATCAGAGACTCACTTATTTCAGCGCACTGGGAAGAATCCATAATGAATTCCCCTTTTGTGTCACCAACTATTAGCTCTGGCCATCGTGGTCCCTCATTTTTCTTAATTAGAAAAATTTCCAAGCTAAAATGCAAACAGAAGCAACAAGTAATACATGAATCTCTTTCATATGGCAGTCAAAAAAAAAACTCTGAATGTAGATTTGAGAACTGAATTGTTACAGAAAGCTGTACAACAGAAACAATTAGAATTCACCTTATAAAAAATAAACTATATTAACTGAAAATATTCATTAAAAACAAAAATGCAGACAAACCCAGAAGAAGGACAAGTGATTTCTCAAAGCCAAATAAAACAAATAAAACACACTCGTGCTTGTGGAAAGCCTTGAATTTCCTGCTTTGATACCAAGACAATATGGAAGACAGTTATACATACAACTTTTTTTTAATAGATTTTTTTAGTTTGAAAAGGCTGTTCTATGTCACTGTATAAAACAGCTTGTCATGTAACTTCGTAAATAAGTAACTATAAGAAGGAATTACTTTCATAACGAGCTAAAGGAACAGAACTGAGACAGAACTGCAGAAGCCAGTGAGCAATTTTCAGCAGAGGAGGTAAATGCCTGAAAGGACAAGCTCAGTGTCTAGCAATAAATAACTCAATTCCCAGGAGGCCCAGAAGCCAGATATGATATACACTTTGAAATCAATTCCTAGCAATAGTAAACCTTAAAATCATATACAACACCTTTTGTTCTCTTTAATTATCCAAGTGCAGCTTTCATGGTCCACAGATGAATATAATTTTCCTTCCATCAAAGCAGGCTGGTCTTTCAATGTAACACATATGTTGTCAGGGGAAAAGTGTACTTTTATGTCATCCTTAGTGATGTCCTGAGGAATATGGACTGTTATTGTCAGATCATCTTCAGTCTGTTGCCAGTAATAGAGAGGATCTACAATTGAAAACACACAGCAAAATACCATCTACATTAAAACTGTCCTAGATTCTACAGCATGTAACGCTGGATGAGACAGAACTGAGACTTGGGAAAGAATGGAGATTAACTCCTATTGCAAACAATTTTCTTAAAATACATCCTGATTATTAGACAGAAACTTCTTTTTAAACAATCAAGTTAATTTGTGTCACTTATCTAGAAAACAACTGCTGTTAATGTCTGTACTCAAATATGTTGATGGAGTTATCAAATGGACATTAGATATTACTCTACAGTTATTGCGGCCTTATGAAATTGATATCTAAAGTGTATTTCAGTACACTGAAGCATTAGTGATCAATAACTCAAAGAGACACCAGTACTGTGATAGTTATGACAAGCTACTCCATTCTCAGGGATATAAGCTATTCAGAAACATGAACATTTTTCCCTCATCTATTTTGCCAGAAGTCACACTGACTATTAAACAGAAATGGTTTTAAAAGACCAAACAGTCTTCATTTGCCTCACTTGACAAAGATGAAATAGAATTGCCTGCCAAGAGGTAATAACTGAATTTTGCTTCTGGGTCTACAATCTGCCTGATGCCTATCTTAATTATTAAACTTCTAGAAAAACTGCCTTTCTATGAGAAATACTTAAACAGGAGAGCAAAAAAGGTGGTTAAAGGCTAGAGGACGTGTTCAATCAGGAGTGGATGAGGACGCTGAGTTTGTTAAGCCTGGAGAAAAAAAGAAGGTTGAGGGGTCACCTCACTGCTCTCTACAACTTCCTGAGAATGGCAAGTGAGAGGTGCTCATCTCGTGTCGGGACAGATGGGAGTGCCTCAAAGCTGCACTAAGAATTAGGAAAAAGTTTTTACTGAGAGGGTAGTGAGACATGGGAACAGGCTTCCTAGAGAGGTGGCTGCTGCCCCGTGGCTGCCCATATTTAGGAAGCATTTCAGTAATGCTCTTAATACTTTTTAACTTTGGACTGGCCCCAAAGTACTCCTGACAGTTGGACTTGGAGATTTTTGTAGGTGCTTTCCAACTGAAATTATTCTGTTCCATAAAGAAGGCTGTGACAGCATGATTGAGTAGTGAAAATATACCCACAGAAAACATAACTACAAGTGTATTCATTTTCTTTTAAAATTTCCCTGAGATTTAGAGGAGAAATAAAGCTTGGATGGACTCATTTTCTGAAATGCTTTAGAAGTTCTCCACATTGTCACAGTTCAATATTTGGTTGATCATGTCAGCAGCTGAAGCTCTGGCAGTGCTCTTACACCTGTCACCATGAGTTTCCTGTCTGAAGTAGAATAGTCACAAATGATACAAATACGATTCACAGAAACTGTTAAGATGAGATGTGACAGTCCTTAAAATTCTTACATTTGATGCAGACTGTATCTGGTCTTAATTAATAAGAAAAAAGAATGAGACCAAACCAAATGTCCTCGACTTTTTTTTTTTTTCCTTTGCACTACCTTCTAGATTACCTGATCAGCAATAAAGCACGTACAAGGCAGAACACAAAAGAACAAAGGGAAAAGCCAAAATGACAATGAGTAACATAACCACCTTAACAGTTCGTATACTGTTGTAAGCTCTTCTAAAAATCAGAGTTCTACTGCCAGTGCATTTCGTTTCATTATTTGGTATCTGTTTTGCTTGCAGTTCTATAGAACCGTGCAACTGAAACGATAGCCTACACTAGGTTTCTGAAAAGACAAACTCTTTCTTAAAGAGGAATTAGACTTCCTCCTGAAATCGAAGTTCAGGTTTCACTACTTTCTCTGACATTACATTTCTGTGCCATCATAAGATCTCTTAAGATATCGCAGCTCCACGCATCACAGATGGCCTTCCTGAGTTGGGAAACAACATATGTGCACCCATACGCATTAAGTGAACTCTGTTTGGAGCTGGTATTGTGCTAGTATTATCCAGTTAAAATAGGTTCAGTAATCAACCTCTCATAATCAGAAACAAAAATCAAATTGGAAATAGTGCAGCAACACAGATATCCATATTACAGAGCTGAGTGACATTTAGGATTAAAATTTAAGTTTGTTCATTTTGCTCTGGTTTAACAGAAGAAAAGTAGTCTTTTGTTGATGTCAGTTATTTTTTTCTAAACTGCTGAACAACTCCTTGCGGGAGCTTCACTCTCAACTGTTTGGGTGTCATCCCCTTGTTTTATCTACGAAAACTGATTTCTTCATTTGAGTACTTCAGCTAGATGCTTGAATTTAGGCAGCCTAACTTTTGTCTAAGCAACTCAACTATTAGCAAATAATCAGTACAGTCTCTTGGCAAAATGCCTTTATCCTTGGGTCAAAGAAATTCTTTATGTGCCTCCTTTGTCAACTGTTTCCCACCTAGGCTTATGCACAATATAACTTTCCAGGAAGAAGACAAACGCATTAAAGTCCATCTGTCCATAAAATAAATAAATAAATAAATAAATGGATCAAGAAAAAAAAAAACATTTCAGGCAGATATTAAGACTAACATTTACTAGGATTTCCAAACAAGCTCTTTTCTTAGCCAGAACAGAGAGCAATCTATCATAAACTGTCAAATAAGGTTTACCTTTCTTTTCATTTGTTGTTTTCTTATCGTCATTTTCTTCTAAAATTTCTTCCTTTTCTTGTACAAACTTGAATGGTTTGTAGGATATAATCATTAGACCGTCTCCACTTGGCTCTATTGATGCATAATGGGGGACCGATTTCCCCTGTAAAATTCTCCTTTTGTAGATTTCATACCTATGTTCATCTATAACGTGAAGAAAAAAAAATTGAGCAGTATATTTTTCTAGGGGATGAAATTCTTGTACAAGAACCTCATTACACTTAAAAACGCTAAGCAATCCTACAAGTTAGATAACAGTACTTTAAAAGGAAATCTCTTTTTCAGTGACTTTAGGATATATGTAGTTCCTAAAATTAATTTAACATTGTCCTTTTTTCTTATGATGTCTTCTTTAATTACAGGTAGCTCATCAATTAACAAATGTACTCGCAGCCTCTGTAGAAAAAGGCCTTCCAAATATTTTTAGAGCTGATATAAGAGCTCGAGAACCAACAACACAGCTTCTGGATAACACTTCACCCTTAACAGAAAATGCCTGCCTTCACTTTTGAAGGCCTGTGTTTTATAAAAGCTGAGGAGATTCTAGTTGTCAGCTATTGGCATCAAGGAGTGTGCTCCCAAACATGAATACCGATGATTTAAAACATAGGTAAAGTCATAGGTTCTAGAGCTTGTTGTTCTTTAATTAAAACCTAACTGGACTCAGAGCCCTCAGTATTTGATCAACTGTCTGTAACAACAGATTGTACAAATGGATTTTTAGCAATTAACTAACAATATGACCAAATTCTGACACGTAATAATATTATCTCTAATATTAAAGGTTTGATTTTTCACATATATCCTTCACCTCTTCCTTGAAAGAATTTGCTGTTCTTGTGACTACAGCTTTACTTGAAAAAGAGAAAGAAAAAAAACAATACTGGGAATTTATTAGTAGAGACTTTAGACAAGACCAGATCATAATGGAAAAAATTCTTCTGCACCACTCTAGTATTCCAGTGTCTGGGTTCACCTCAGTGATAAGTTTACAGAAATATCAATGTCACAGTACAATACAGACAATAATGGATAAACCAGGTATAATTTGGGTGCCCTTAAAAAGTTATCTTACATGCTAAAAGTTAGTTTAGAAAAAGAGTAAGGAACAAGAACCAGTCTACAGTGTAATTCTGGTCCTTGTTCAGTTCTGGTTCAGTTAAAGTCCCCTCCTCTGCTCTAAAAAGTGTAAGCAAGGAGCTATTAGTAGAATAGATATAGCCATTCTAATCCAAGGCAGAGCAAGATTTCATCTATATGGTTACTGGACTCCAGGCAGCTGGGGAACCTGCATCAACAGATGACCTCAGATTAGACAGATGACCAAATCAAGTAAGTCTACACTGTACTATTAACCACTCATACAACATTTTGAAAAGTACACAAGATATTAATTAGAAATAGTTTTGAACTTAGATTTTACTAGACAGAGCTAAATGGGAATTTCATCTCATAATGTCACAAAGTAGTGTTCTTAGCTTGTTTTCTAATTACCTTAACTACACACATGCAGAAGTTTATCCCTTCCTGTCTTCCAAATGTTTGTCACACTGTAGCTCTACAAGTGAGAACTTGAACTCAAAATGAATTTAAAATCTGATGACAGTTTTGTTGGGATGCAAACATCAGAAATTGAGGAACAATCAACATTTAAAACAATGAATGAAAACATAATAGTTGTTTTTCTTTTGCAGTGTTTTTTTGGTTTTGTTAGGTTTAAGTTTTTTTTTCCTTTACCCACCAATAACACAAATTTAGAACACTCACCCGCTTTGTTCATCTCCACAAATGTAACCCATTCCAAAGTAATATGAAATCCACTTCCTTTTGTGTCCAACTCATCTTTTTCTACCCTAAGCAGCAGCACAGCTACTGAATGTTTATCAGATTTTACATATGAAACACTGTGTACTATAATAAATGGACTGCCTAGTTCTTCATTAAACACAATCTGGAAGACAAAATGGTGGTAAAAGGTTAGTCAGTTAAAGTTAAAAGACTCAAAAATTAGTGAAAGGCTTCAATGAACATTAAACAACCAAAATTTGCTCACCACAAATCACATCAACTTTTGGTTAGCTCTGAAGTGCTAATGGAGTTAGACTAGATGTTCCCTGAAGCTCTCTTCTAACAGAACTATTCTATGTATTTCTGGTACTTCCTCCCCTGGCTATCAAGAAAGTGTTCTGCAGTATTTTTATTATTGTCTATATTATAGAATGATTGAAATGCTCCATTAGATAAAGCACAAAACTCTACAAAAATGTCTGCATTGAAGCACAGGATAACCAGCTTCTTTTTGACTGAACTCTCAAACTGTACAGGGGAAGGAGCTACTCCACCATGCTGAAATCCTCCACTTCAGGTATACACTTGACTTCCTGCCAATATTAAAAACTCCTTGACTGCGTAGAAAACTGTCCTCTAATTAAAAAGTTGCATGAAAAACGTGGTAATTTAATATCAAATTCATCTTTCAGAAATGAAGAGAAATAATAGACCAAAACTTATAGTAGCTGAAGCTCAAGATGGTTTAAAATAAATGATTTTGTAAACTATTTAATAATGAGAAATGTTACAACCACCAAGTTAAATAAAAAATACCAAACACCAATAATTTTCCAGAGCTAAGTGTACAGCATGAAAATTTTCTCTCCCAGAGATGTGGAAATATTACAATTTAGATTATACCTACTCTGCATAAAGCCTTCGGGGTTAATTATAAAAGCTTTTTAATCATCAGTTTTCTTTAAATTTTATTCTAGTCACTGTGAACACACTTTTAAGACAGGATAAATTAAATGTTGAACATTTCAAGTGCAATTACATCAGCACAAGCAATCTAGAAGCTCCCTAACTTAAAACGAAAATTAGCTTTAGCTTGATTGACAATAATTTCAGGCATTTTAAAAAATATTTATTACTCCACAGGTCAGAGAAAATAATTAACAATAAGTGATAGTGGAAGGAAAACCTAGGCTGACCCATAAAAATAGAGAAGGGAAAGAGAAAATGGTTCTCATAAGAAGTTCAGCTTGACAGGTGTGGAGTCACCTATTTAGAAACACTCGCTCTGCTTAGCGAATCTGTTTAGACAGATTCTTTTTCAGTCAAAAGGCTGTTTCCATTCAACCATTTGAATTTTACAGATTTTTTTTTCACATAAATAATTCACATGATCTTTATGCCTGGACACAATACTTTATCAATGCCACAGAGTTAAGATTGAAAGCTTAATTTTTTTAATAACATTATATGGGTGCGATTCTCATATTAAATGCAGGAGAAATAATTATTTGGTAAATGTACAATTCTTTAGCGTGTTATTTTAAGACTTACCTCCCACTTTTCCGATGCACTGTTTCCACGTTTGCCTGACTTAATTAAATATAGTCTTCCTGTTCCATCAGAAATGGTAACCCATGTGGAAGACGAGAAGTATATTGAGGCACAAAGGCGATCATCGTAAGCTGTCAAATCTGTAGGTAGCCTGAAAACTTCTCTTGGCTTTTGCAGAGCAGTGTCCTATAAGCAGAGTCACTTTATGAATCACAGAATCACAAGGTTGGAAGGGACCTACAAGATCATCTAGTCCAACCGTGCTCCCACTACCATTACCATAAAGTTCTAATCAAATTCACCATTGCAGAAAAATGAACAACAAAGCTCAACAGCAATTCACCAGTTCACGTAATTGAGCCTATTGGGAAAAACATAGGTAGGCAAGCATCACTTCCACATATGAGGAAAAGGTGGTAGAATTTTAATATTCAATCTGTTTACTGAAAACATAAGTATTTTATAATTGGTATTTCAACACCTTTTTTTTTTTTTTTCCTTTAAATTCACAGTACTAATTTACATTTTGCATTTAAAAAACTTTTACTTCTTTTCTGCTAACATTCCTGTATAATTTATCATTCACCTCACACAATTTTACTCCCAATAAGAACCAATGGAGACCTGAAGTGAAATAAAAGCCATAGAATTGTACTCAAAAAGTGCATTTACAAGGGCTTCTAAACTAAAACAAACTTCAGCCCTCTTTCTTATTCAACTTGTTCACATATATGTAACACAGAAAGAGCACATTTGTGCATGCAAGCATGACATATCCTTTTTTTTTTTTTTGAGACTATCATATTAGAGACAATTTCAAATCTATCATATTTTCCAAATGTTATTAAAATCAGATATGCAGCTAGAACATGTTCAAAGTTAGGCAAGATAAATTGGATTTGGGTAAGTACCATGTTAATAAGCATCAGTAAAAAAGATCAGATGACAAACAGCCTGATTGTCTTTTGGGCCTACTTGAATTTGTATTAGAGATTACTGTTCCCTACGAAAAGGCACAAGGGCAATTCAGAAATCTGCAATAGAAAAGATGAAAATTAGATTTATAATTACTAGTAGCATTCAGGATCACTCTGTAGATTCAGTTGCATTGCTGCAACCCTTCAATTATTCACCTAATTTAGAACACATTCAGGAAGGGAGAACGAAAGAATTATAAACAAAGAAAGAAAAAACACTCCACACTCAAGCACTTTCGACATTCTCATCTTCTACTAGAATTTCTTAAGGTTTTACTGAAAGGCAGTACCTTCTGAAATAAAAGCATTCCACTGTAACAAGTTGTATGACTACTGTGAACAGGAATGAAGAATGCAAATTGTGGAAAGAAAAAGCTTCAGGCCCAGAACTATGAATTACAGGGATATGCTATGCAACACTACAGAAGACCACACTTCTGACAGCCTTCAAGTGAATCATAACAGTAAGCTTCAATTAGTTATGGAATTAATTTTGTTTTAAAAAACTATCAACTGTCAATCACTTAATCTTCTAAAGCCCACATTAGATTTATCAACACTAAAGAGGAGTGACAGGAGTCAACAATTCTGGAAACTTTAATTAAAAAAAATCTTCATATCACAAAGCCTCCCACCTAAAAGGAAAGAAAGAAAATGCCCTTACAATAACCTTCCTTTTGATGCTCACTAGTATTGAGTCTGCAGATAAAATGGGAGGAACTGTTGACACTTGAGAGTAAACAGGCCTTGCAGAGAGCTGCTGACAAATTAGAAAGCTGGGCAATCATCAACTGAATGAAGCTGAACAAGGGCAAGTGCCAGATTCTGCGCCTGGAAGAGGGCAAACCTGACTTTGTACAGGCTGGGGAATGAGAAGCAGGAGAGCAGCCCAATGGCAAGGGATTGGGGAGTTCTGGTTGACTGAAGTTGAATACAAGTCAGCAGTGTGCCCTGGCAGCCAAAAGGACCAACCATGCCCTGGGGTGCATTGTGCCCAGCACTGCCAGCCAGGCAAGAGAAGGGATTGTTCCATTCTGCTCTGTGATGGTGTGACCTCACCTCAACCACTGAGTGTAGTTTTGGGCATCACAACATAACATTAACAGATGATATCTTCTTAAACACCAAAGTTGCAAGGTGAATTTGTCATTTAAGTATAACTGCAACATACCTCCAAACAAAAATCAAACTTGCAGGAAAAATAGGTATCAGAACTATTTGAAGTTACTTGTTAAAAAAAACAAACATCTTTCAGTTTGGATTTGGGATAAGCATATTAACCTGCTTCATCATCAGCTAAAGAGAGTTCAGTACAATAGTGCCTTCTGTTAACTTGTAAACTGTACTTAATTAAAACAACATTATTTATAACATAGATTTCACTAATATATGCACAGGCACTTTTGAGAAGAGAAGCTTTGTTAATGTTTCTGAACAGAAATTCCTTTTTATATGTGTGCAAAGACATTTATTCTGCAAAACAGCACTGTACTGCAGATTAGGACACAACATGGCAGCCATTTACTTGACATTCTGGTAGCATGATAATGCATCAACAAAATTTAACTTTCTTGAAAATTTTTCTCTTGAAAATAAAAATCTAACAGCTGCCTTGAATCAGTTAGTGATAGAACTATCTTGGGAAGCATCTACATGTCATTACCTTTCTCAACATAGAATTCTAATAGAATCATAGAATCATGGAATCCTTAGAGCTAGAAGGGACCTTCGAGGGCCATCTAAATTGATTCCCCTGCAATGATCAGGGACAACACAGCTACATCAGGTTGCCCAGGGCTTGATCCAGCCTTGCCTTGAAAGACTTCAGGGAGACTAGTAACTGGTTATAAATGAAGTACTGTTATTCAAATTAGCTAATATACAATTCTGGATTACTTTTCATTCTTGATAGATGAAGATGTATTTGATTCAGAAGGATTGAGTCAAATCATCATGAAAACAACAACAAAAAAAAACATACTTATTGGTAAAAAACTGTGAGTACACCTTTATTACTCAATAGGGTACAAGTCAAAATCATCAGTGAATTAATCTTATTCTAAATTACAAATTCAGCTAAGAAGACATTGTGATAGCTGTAAAATTGCCACGGATAAGTCTTCTGTTCCTTAACAAGCAAGGACTACAACTGCATATATCAGAAAGACAGTATCCATGCAACCATGTTTTCTCAGCTCGAAAAGAAAGAATGGCTCTGCAGTGGAATCAGGGCACTTAGGCATTCAAGTGCCTCAAAAAAACTGACTGTGTAAGACAGTCAATGTTATCAGTATAAAAGCAGAGAACTGCCATGTTTTTCTGACTTGGTCTAGCTTATTCTCTATTTCAAATTTGCCCAGGGACACAAGTGCTTTTTGCCTCCATCCAGCCATACACAGATTACACTATTGGTCTACATGTGCTTTCATTTATAATTCTAAATCACATAGCTTTTCTCTCCTTCTATCTACAATTATTGGATTTTCAAATTAGCAAACATCAAACAAAATAGCTGAGAAAACTCTGGCAATTGCATAAGAAGTACCTGCTCTTTTCTTCAGCTTGAGACCATATGTTTACCCTCCCCATGAAGGAATAACACGTAGTATTAATACAGTGCAATACTAGTAAACTACTATTAATGAAAAATTTCAGAAATTTTCATTTAAAATCTTTTCATCCCCACTAGCAAACCCCATTTTTGTCAGTCTACCTCTCCTCCTGGCAGTAGCTTCCCTTCCAGTTTTGCATCTGGAATCTCCTTGATCTGTTTTCTACTTTATCAATCCGCACCTATTCAAATTCAGTTATTCTAAAAATAAGTTTCTGCTTACCAGCGTCACTGACAAGTTCATAACCCTTCCAAATTGGTCAATGTAGTAAACATTATCCTGGTACCAGGAGTCAAGGTGAAGATAATTGTACATGCCAAAAGCACGCATGTGGTCAAGGGTATATTGATCATCACGAAGTTTCACTTCTGCTACAGCTGGAAGATGAAAAGAGAGAGAAATTATTTGAACAATATTTCTGAATATATAATTTAATAAGTTAACGCTTAAATTAATAATTTTAAAATAATTCATCCATCTATAGCCCGTAGGCCTAGTTTATTTGAAGGAAAACATATTATGCATATGTAGTCAAACAACAAACAGTATCACTATGAACTTGGAAAGCAGGCCCTGCACACTGAAGGGCACCACAATCACTCACCGCAGTAACGTAATCACCATTACCATTTACAGTCACCTACACTGACTCTTCCCAACATCTGTTGAGGTCTCTCTACTTTATTAAATGCCCTCACAAAAATGAAAACACAAAGCAAGAACCTTGTAAAATCTACTTTTAAGCTTACTTGTAAAGACTACAAAACATTCCTGATACATACACTGTACTAAAGAAAACAAAATAATTCTGCTCAACCATAAGTCTAAGCAAACAATGGACAAAAGAAATACCTTCTAACTATGTGAATTTCATAATCTTGAACTCTGAATCATGCTATCAGCAACTGCAAAGCAAACAATTAAGACACTATTAAACATAATTAGTGCATGGTCATTACTGAAAAAGTATGTTCCTAGCACCTACAATGATGCTGAAGAAATCTACAGCAATCTCCAAGATACCATCAAATTTCAATGCAAGTTTTCTCTATCTGAAGGAGTCTGCAAAGAACGGCTGTTCACTAATAATAGTACCTTCTTCAGGATAGGCAGCGTGCTACTTACAGCCACCCACTAGAGCAAACTGAAAACTTCTCCACAGCTAGCAGTAATCTTAGCTGGAATTATCTGCATAAAACTAAGCAAGTTATTTAAATTAGCTGCAATTCCTTCTTCCTTCTCCACATCTATTCAGAGACTGAGTAGTTTCAACATCTCAAAATACAGAAAATCTCCAAGTTCAAGTGAAGACAGTGGCAAAGATCTAGCGTATCCCTTCTAAAATGGTCTCCAACAGACTGCCACTACTCAGTCTCCACTACAGACATCCCAGGACCCATAGTTTCTCTGAAAGAAGTTTATTTCAAACTTGACATAACAAGAAAAATCCTTCAGAAACTTACAAGTAAACTGTCTGCCCATGATGAGTAAGCTTCAGACCCACAGTAAAGGGAGATTAACAAAGCAATGAGAAGGATATAAGGAAGAAGGTTTTTGGATATAAGAGAGAAATCTTTTACAGTAAGGCTGGTGAGCACTGAAAGAGGTTGCCCAGAGAGACGGTGGATGCCCTGACCTAGAAGACATTGGCTGGATGTGGCTCTGAGCTATAGGTGCCCCTGTTCATTGCACGGGAGTTGAACTAGATGACTTTAAGCCTCCCTTCCAACTGAAACAATTCTGTGATTTTAAGGCCATATTAGTTATTTTAATTACCACTTTTACAACTTCCAGATTTTTCTTTTTCTGCTCAGAAACACAGCAAAGTAATCTTCACACCGTGTTCACTGGAACCATTCAGAACTCTATCCAGAAGTCCTCACCTTGGACTCCTTACACCTTTCTTTAGCATATATTTAAAACCTACTCAAGAAGCAGTATTTCATTCTACTTATTGCAATGATTACTTCAAACTGTAGTTCATTTTCCAAAACAATGAGTGCCACTGAATAGCTATCACAACACATATCACCAATCGCATAATCACTATGGGCTCAAAACTGATCCCATTAGAGACACTGGCTACTAACAGGGGTCATAGAAAACTATGCAAGACAACTGTCTGATTAATTAAGAATAAATATTCCAGTCATACTGTATAAAATGTTTGTAAAATGATGGCATAATTAGCAATTAGTCTCCTAATCATTGTTGATGTTTGCAAACCAAGAGCATTAATTCCACTCAACTCAACTCATTATTCATATTCATCACAGTGGAGAGATTTCAGCATCTCTGCAATTAATAATTACTCTTTCCTAAGACAAGTCTAGAAGAAAAAAGCTACAATGTTAAAAAAAAAAAAAGAGTTAAGAAAATATACCTGCCATAATGTGAAAGATGCTACCCACTCCAGTTTCTACTTTAACTAATTAGAATATTTTACAGTAAATTACATTGTAAAAGAAATTAAAAAGTTGTGTTATGAAAATGTGTTTTAAAACTGTTTGGACAACCAGTCTTTACCACAGATATTTTCCTAACAAGATGAAAGGCAATGTGAATGTTCTGCAAACAATTAAAGACAAAAACAAATATAATCCAAGATTTCCAGTGAAATCAAGTACATCTCATTTCCTTTCTGCATAGGCAGGTATACTTATAGTCAGGAACTACAATTCACATGCTGAAACATGGAAGTGTTTTCAACACAGAAAAGCTAAGTTTGTCTTATTTTGTCTTCTACCCTTCCCTCCCCCCAGGCACATTGCTGCTAGTAGAATTTTAACTAAAATATATATAAATATTGAAAACAGTTAAAACTGGCTGCTTCCTAAAGCAATTCAGAACTTTCCAAGAAATTTTTTTGGAACAATACACCATGGCTTAGCTGTAGGATTATAAACTCTATAAAGAATGAAAAAGCATGAACAAAGTCCCTGTCCTTGAGTTTTCCAGCTGGTTATTCTGACAAGCCCTGCATAATAGGAGTTGGTAAAAAGAGATCCAAATCTCTTAAGATGAATTATGCAATTAACTCTTCATAAGTAGAAGTCAGAAACTATACCATATGTGATTTTAAATCTGGAAAGCAAACAAATGTGTACTGGATTTCCACGTAACACTTCAAATATGGTTATCAACAGCTTACAGAATGTATCCTGTGTATACATATTTCTGCCAATAAATCATTAGATTAATTGAGGCTCATTCTGTGATCAAGTAAAATCTGTGCACAAATGCCATCTGCTTCACATATCTTGCGCTCAGACAGTTATAGAAGATTTTACACTATGATGGAGTTACATTCCTTCCTTTCTGCAGCCTTCCCAGTTCAAGCTTTCTTGATGGTCCTTGGAAAAAATGTGAAAAATTAATTAAGGGTTCTATTTGGCAAAACAGAAGCTAATAAAATGAGAAGAAAAAAAGAGAAATACTTAATGAGAAAATCATCTTATTCACATAAAAGTTTTTTTGCTTGTTTTTAAAAAAGGAACTGAATCTAGAACAGACTAATTCAATAGCTCCAACTTTTTGAGTTCAACTAACAAGCAGCAATTTATGACAGCTTCTCCTACAGAATAATACACAGTCTTATTCCAGTTTCTCATAAACAAATTTGCACTACAGAAACCAAAGAACATTAATTCATACTCTGCCATACCAGCAAAGAGAAGGAATGTATATATAAATTAAATCACAGAATCACAGAATCACAGAATCACAGAATCACAGAATCACAGAATCACAGAATCACAGAATCACAGAATCACAGAATTGTAGGGGTTGGAAGGGACCTCCAGAGATCATTGAGTCCAAACCCCCTGCCAAAGCAGGTTCCCTACAGCAGGTCGCACAGGTAGGCATCCAGGCAGGTCTTGAACATCTCCAGAGAAGGAGACTCCACCACCTCCCTGGGCAGCCTGTGCCAGTGCTCCGTCACCTCACTGTAAAGAAGTTCTTGCGCACATTTGTGCGGAACTTCCTATGCTGCAGTTTCCAGCCGTTTCCCCTTGTCCTGTCTCCACTCACCACTGAAAACAGTCTGGCCTCGCCATTCTGCCCCCCACACCTCAGATATTTATAGACCTGGTTCCCTCTCAGTCTTCTCTTCTCAAGGCTGAACAGACCCAGTTCACTCAGCCTTTCCTCATAGGAGAGATGCTCCAGGCCCTTCACCATCTTTGTGGCCCTCTGCTGGACTCTTTCCAAGAGATCCTTGTCTTTTTTGTACTGGGGAGCCCAGAACTGGACGCAGTACTCCAGATGAGGCCTCACCAGGGCAGAGTAGAGGGGGAGGATCACCTCCCTCCATCTGCTGGTCGCACTCTTTTTAATGCACCCCAGTAAGCCATTGGCCTTTTTGGCTACAAGGGCACACTGCTGGCTCATGGCCAACCTGTCATCCACCAGGACACCCAGGTCCCTTTCCGCAGAGCTCCCCTCCAGCAGGTCATCCCCCAACCTGTACTGGTGCATGCAATTATTCCTCCCCACTACACTTGCTTTTGTTAAACCTCATCCGGTTTTTTTCTGCCCAGCTCTCCAGCCTGTCCAGGTCTTGCTGAATGGCAGCACAGCCTTCAGGCGTGTCAGCCAATCCTCCCAACTTCGTATCATCAGCAAACTTGCTGAGGGTGGCCATTATCCCCTCATCAAGGTCATTGATGAAGATGTTGAACAAGACCGGACCCAGCACAGACCACTGAGGAACACCGCTAGTTACAGGCCTAAATCCCAGCTTTCAGTATTATTACCCAACAACTGCAGTGAGGTGTGGTATTTCAGACTAGCAAAATTATGTCACTTGTCTAGAATTGTAGGTCACCAGCTCCATGACTGAAAAAATAATTAATTTGACTCTAAATATTTCCCAGCTAATTAAGCCAAGATTTTCACTAATACCAAATCTACTTAAAAACAAAAGGAAAAGTACAAAGCAATTCATAAGAATCAATGAAGGGAACAAAATATCCCTAGCGTAATCAGATCTTATTATTATCCTGCCCTGAAAAAAAAATCTCTGCATAAAAAGCTCTAAAAAGTTAGACTCATACTTTAAACGAATAGTGAAGCCCTGGCTTGTATCAGGAATGGAGTGGTGAGCAGGACTAGGGAAGTCATCCTGCCCCTGTACTCAGCATTCAAGGCCTCACCTTGAGTTCTATGTTCAGTTTTGGGCATCTCAGTACAGAAAGGACATTGAGGTGCTGGAGCAATCCAAAGAAGAGCAACAAGGCTTGTGAAGGGCTTGGACAATATGCCCTATGAGGAGAGACTGAAGGAACTGGGCTGCTTAGTCTGGGGAAAAGAAGGCCGAGAGGAGACCGCATTGCTCTCTTCTAATATCTGAAGGGTGCTTACAGCGAGAGCGGGGTTGGTCTCTTCTCACTGGTGACAGGTGACAGGATGAGGGGAAATGGCCTCAAGTTGCACCAGGGTAAGTTTAGGTTGGATAGCAGGAAAAACTTCTTTACTGAAAGGGTTGCTAAGCACTGGAATAGGCTCCCCAAGGAGGTAGTTGAGTCACCATCCCTGGATGTGTTTAAAAACATTTGGATGCGGTGCTCAGGGACATGATTTAGCAGAGGGTTGTTAGAGTTTGGGTAGCATGGTTAGGCTGTGGTTGGACTTGTTGATCTTTAAGGTCTTCTCTAACCTGAGCAGTTCTATGATTCTATAATCAGTAGAACTTGAAAAAAAAGAGTAGAAAATGCATGAAATAATAACTCTGCATTTTCATATGTTCTACTGAACACATCACAATGACTTCAAAACACTGTAAAATATGTAAACTAATTTTATCAACACATTATTTTGGGACCTTTACATCATATTTTGTTTTGCAATGCCACCCAGTGGAAGGAATTTAGTATTTCATGTACACTCTTTACTAGCGAAACACAGTCCATGAATTCATTCTCTAGTACCAGTGGTCAGCACACACAGATCCTTTTATCTCGGAATCAGTTTTCTCCAAGCAAGCATGTTTTCACTGTTAATGGCAGCATCATTTTGTTGCTAACCAAAAGTACAAGACTTTCTTAGCATACTGTAGCAGGTGTTAATAGACTGAATGCAGAAGTTTACTTCTAATAAGCACACAGCTTGCTGAAAACAAGCATGCTTTCCTTTCAGATACCATTTCATGAAGTATTTTCGCTGGATCAAATTACTAATACAGATATGAACATACATGGCATCTACTGCACACTCAAATGAACCTAAAAATCAAACAATACCCAAAAACTGGTGAGGCATTTGTGAGAACATCACTGTTAAAACAGCTTGTAAGCTGACTTGTGCCTGCTGTAGGAACCATCTTCATTAATGTAGTTATATACCTATACATCATTTTTTTCCTTCTCGAGAAATTAAAGTACAACACAAGAACAGTTATATAAGGCCTAAGACCTAAACCTAAATATCAGGAACTAAGGAAAATAAGGAGAAAAACTAAAGAAAAGAAGGAGAAATACATACAACGTTTAGGGTGAAGAGCTGGGTACTAAAGCAGTAATACCGTGGGACTCATCACAAGTTGAAGTACCAGGATGAGAGATCAGAAAAATGTTTGTGGAAGTTCAGGAGAATTGGGACAGAATGGGGAGCAACCAAGCAACAAATGGGCAAAGAACAAGCTAATTACAGCATCTAAAAGGGAGTGTATAATAACAGAATTTCACCATTCTTTTCCACCATTATAATTTAAGATATTCACTATGAACTTGTTCTCCACTATCAGATCCAATAAATAAATAGAAAGCTATTAGAAATTTCTTTCTGCTTCAGTTGCACATTTGACTAGCAAATTCATGGCAACCACAGTTTGACAGTTGCAGACAAATTAGCACTGAATACTAAGCTTTGTATAGCAGTCAGAAAATGAAGGCTGCTGTAGTCCACATGAGTGTGACAGCCAGCATAAGGTGTCCAGCAGCTGCACATTCTCCTTTTCCAATAATGTAGATCTGCATCATTTTCATGCGTCAATTTTTATCTCATTTGGTTTTACAGGTAGCTCAACCCATAACTTCTGCCCAAGATGCAAGTCAAAGTATGGAAGCAAGCCATCAATCTAACGTAAATGCAGACCATTGATAGCAGAAAACACAAAGTTCAGGTACAGACCATCTCTGCACTAAAAGGAAAGTGCCCTGAAGTAAGCAGAAAAACAGCAGAGAGTGAGCCATCAGTATGGTCCAAAGACAGGTTGAAACACAGCAAAAAAAGTCATCTAGAAGACTGACTGAGGGCTTAGTTTGGTTTATATTTCACATTAGTAATCAAAAGAAAAACAAAACAGAAAAATAAGTGCATATATACAAAAGCAGAGAACAGAATAAGCAATTTGGTATTTATATTTAGTCGGACTGGCAAGTAAGGACTGAAGACAAGTCTGGATCTCCAGGTTATAGTAAGACGACCAAGAAAAGAGCACAGATATACACCAAATTTATACCACAAGGGTTACTGTAACTGTTATGCCAAATACATGAATGGACTAGAGGCATTAGAAGCTCCATAATTCAAACTCTTCAACAAAAATATTGAGTCCTCATCAATTTAAAATAGGTATGTAGTACACATATCTGAGAACCACAAAGCATCCTTGATCACCTTACACACAAAACATCACAGTAAGAACAACATCGTGACAAAGGGCAATGTTACACTACATAATAAAATGTTACACTCATTACACTCCCCAGTATACAATGGTATCACCTCATCTTCACTCACTCATCCTTTAAGACACAACTCACACACAGTGTACCTTTCTGCCCTGCTATTAAAACAATGTACTGAACACAAATCTGCAGCAACACATAGCAGGTAGCCCAGAAGTCGGGTGTATCGTTCAGTGAATACAGAGACCAGCCTGCCCGAGCTGCATACTACACTGTGCTCTTATAAAAAAGGCTACTTCATGCACCTTACATCTGACCTGCGCATCACACACCAACAAAGCCACAACGCTGAGAGAGCTTACGGGGCACGGAGTTAGGCGTGCACCCCATGTGATTCTGTCAGTGTTCTTCTGGGTGAAATGAGAACTGAGTGAATCATCGCACTAACAGCTCAGCAACTCACATGCTGATACTGCACAGCAGAGAAAGCAAGGCCATGAACAGTCTGAGCATCCACGTCTGAACTACGAGCAAAGGAAGACAAAGGGCTTTTATGCAGGGGATCGTGTGAGGCATTAATTTCATGCGTATGCCTCTAATTCTAACACACGTCTAATTCCAGACAGCACGCACCGAACCGCCCCGGCCGCCGCCGCGGTCCAACCGCGCATGCCCGACCCGAAGGCCGGCTGCACACACGCACTGATCCCGGCTCGGCGGGCAGTCCCCTGCAGCGTGGCGCCGTGCCGCCGCTCGGCTCTTCGTGCGGCAGGAAGGCGCCGCTGCTCAACCGCAACGAGAAATCGGGTCTAGCCACGGAAGCGCCCCAAATCACCGGCCCCGCTCCTCACCCGCGTCCAGCTCCAGCTGGTAGCAGGCCAGCGGCTCCAGGGACAGCTTGTAGCCCTCGAACTTGGGGTCCAGGAGCAGGCGCTTGGTCTCCAGCGAGCAGTGCGCGGCGCCCTCCATGCCGGACGCGGGCAGCGCGCGACACCGCCGCGCAGCACCGCGGGAAGAGCCGCGCGCACGCCGGGAGCGGTAGTTCGGAGCTGAGCGCCGCCGCGAGCCGGGAGCCGCGGGCCGAGCCGGGAGGAGACTGCATTTCCCGGCGGCGCCCGCGTTCGAGAGGACGGAACGGGCTGTGCGCCGTGGGTCGGCGCCGCCTCCTGCTGCCGGGACTGGCGGCGCTGTGCGGGCTGAGCGCGGCGCTCCTTTCCGACGGCGCTGCCCGCGTGCGTAGGTCTGCGCCTTGCGCTTTATTTTAGTGCTCTTGGCGCTGCTCGTCTCGGTCAGCCTGACTTCCGTGCAGGGTGGTGGAAAACTGAGATTTGCAAAATGAACAAAGATGCCCAGATGAGAGCCACCATTAACCAGAAGCTGATAGAAACAGGAGAGCGAGAGCGGTAAGTCCGTGCCGAAACAGGCCCTCAGCGTTGGAAACGTGTAGGGTGCGTGGGTCAGTTCAGCTCCAAAGTCCTCAAATGTCTGAATGCCAAGATACTCTGTGTTATATAAAACTTTATGACAGCGTTACCTTCTGAAGAGTTTTAGTCTAATGTTACCATTTAAGGGAGAAGGTCTGATTAAAATGATGGACAGGGAGAGGTTGGCCTGAAACTCTAAAGCTTTTTCCATGCAGTATGTTGTGTTGGAGACACATGGAGTATGTTGCCTTGTACACAAATTGCTCTCCCTCCCTTCCCTCCTTTTCCTCCCTTTTTTTTTTTTCCTTCAGTTACATTGTGCTGTGTTCTGATAAAGGGTGAGACAACCCATTCATTTCTTTTAAAGTTTTTTTGTGTGCCTTCTTTTGTTAAGGAATGAAATATGCAGGGAATTGCATAAAAAGGCAGTTGTGCAAATCACTGTGTGTCCCCAGCAAAGACAAAGGAGCGAATGGCGCGGTGTGGTACAGCAGCTAGTTTTCAGCCTTTTGTTGTCTCCTCAGTCTACCTGCACTGCATTCAGATATCATTAGCCTGCTTTTGACTTTCCAGTTCTCTTCTTTAAGTGTAGTTGTAACACTGTGTCCCAAAAGCTGCATTTCCTTCACTGTTCTATACCTGTGTAAGTTGGAGACTTTGTCCTAGGCAGCGACGCAGCCCTGTACCTACTGGAACCTTTTGGAGACTGGCTTGTTTCCGTGTTACTTGCTCACTGCAACCGCTGCTTTGGTGACTTCACAGAGCTTCAACAAAGCACGCCATTGCTTGAGATGGTGCTGGGGCCTGTTTAACTGTAGAGTTTTGACAGGATGTTAAAAGCTGTACTACAAACCAGCTTGATCAGAAACTAAGCACTCTGATTTCTTTAGTTGAGAAATACCTGAAAGCAGTGAAATTTACCTGTGTAATTACTCTGCTTTCTCGCAGCAGTCTGTCTTCCTTCTATGCATTTCATGGACTGTGTATTTATATAAGTACCTGGTGCAGCATCTTCCTACACTTCATCTCTTCTGAAAAGCAGAATTTTGCTACGGTAATTCAGGATGGTACAAGATAAGCTGGCATACTAGCTCATAGGAAAAAGGGTGGATATGTTACTTTCATCTTGTTTCTTCTGTTCTTCAGTACTACTTCTTTTCTAGTTTGCTTTCAGTACTCCCTTTCAATGTATGGTGTGCACGTATCGCTGCAGTAGGTGGTTGTACGTCTTGTCCATTTATAGTTTAAATTCTAATGCTTAAAAATTTTAGGAAGCACTACAGCTTTTTTTTTTTTTTTAGTTCAATTGATACAATTTAGTAGAAACAATTCCTTCTGTTGTTTTAACATCTAGATTTCTGTTGTGAAACCAGTCAGATTTCTCATTTCCAATTTGAGATTGAAATATCAAAACACTTTTTTTCAAATAAAAAGAAGTGCTACTGTTTTTCTTTGCTGCCCCAAGATGCAAGATCCCTATCCCTTCTTACCCAACACAAATTAAAACGCTATTGGAGAGACAGTGGACAACATAAATGGCACCAAATTCTTCTTTCAGAGAGGAGAGGAGGGAAGATTTATTTATTTTGAAGCTCTGGTTTCAAATAAAATATTTTGACTTTGAAAGTTGGTGTTTGCAACTAAATTGACTTAGTTCATACAATCATTAAGGTTGGAAAAGGCCACTAAGATCATCTAGCCTAACCACCAACTCACCATCCTGCCCACTGAATAGTGTCACCAATTGCCATGTGTTCCTTGAAAACCTCCAGTGATTCACAGGCTTAGCTTATCAACTCCTTTTCACAGTTTACCATACATGGTAAACTGAAATTCATAGTAATTCAGGATGAACTTTGAATGCAGTTCAGCCATTTCTGCTGCTGTCTTGGAAATTCTGCTATGAGTAGCAATGGAAACATATTTGAGCTTGTTAGGGGTGTTTGCTGTTCCTAACGAGTTTGTTTATTGCCTTAACAGCCTTAAAGATTTGCTGAGAGCCAAGTTAATTGAATGCGGCTGGAAGGATCAGTTGAAGGCACATTGCAAAGGTAATGATGCTCAAATAACTAGCATCCTTTGTGGGCAACTGTGGCTGTGACCAAGTAAAGGTTCTACATTTAGGCTTTACTGCCTAACAGTAAATTTAAATGATGTTCAGGGAAGAGGAAACTATCCCTGTTAGTTGGTTTCACATGCAAGAAAGCATCTTGCCATATTTAGGGAAAAAAAATCTTGAAACTTTCTTCTAGTTTGAAACTTATTAAGCTCCTTATAAAAGTATTGGAATTGGTACACTAAATATTCATGACCATACAGCTTTTTATTTAGAGGGAGATGAGTTCTGTGCTACAGGTGGATAAAAAAAGGAGAAAGGAAAAGGGAGAACAGAGAGTAGTACACAGCTTAGAAAAGTATGAGAACTGTGTCATCTGTATACAGGTAAGAAAAGAGTATATTTGTAATAGTTTTTAACAATTATGAAAATAAAATAATCTACCTAAATGAGGAAAAACAAGCTGATGAACCATTAGGTACCTAAATTTTCAGTTTTCAGAAAACTGTTTTTCATTACTGCAATTTACTGACTTGTAAACTGTTGTTTTAAGAATAGTATTTAAACCTCCAAGAGTATTACCAAAATAACTTATGCAAATAATGTGTCCATTTAGCTTTTGCTTTAATTCTGATTTGGTCTATCAATCAAACATCTATAGGACTGTGTTTGCTAGATTGCTTTCATAGACGGATTTGCAAAGAAGGCTGAAATGATGAACGCTTGCAGTTTTCTGCCTGATGACCACTGCCAGAGATTAGCCATTTATATAGTACAGATAATGAAAGGAATGTTTGTCTGCCTTCTCAACTGTACACTTTATAATCTGCTGTTGTAAAGTTAGTTGAAGTAGTTGGGCTTACATTAGTACTTAGAACTGTAACAGCATCTGCTGAGAAGGCAAATAAAATTCAGTTATCCCTACAAAGAGCATAATAACCTCCAGTAGAAAGGTCAGAGTGTTGGTTGGTTTTTTGTTTTGTTTTTTTTTTCCTTTTGTTGGTTTTACTGCTGATCAGTCTAGAAAGTCCTGCATGTTGGTCGCAGCAGCCCCAGGCAACATACAGGTGTGGGGAGGAGTGTCTGGAAAGCTGCCTGATGGAAAGCAACCTTGGTTTACTGATGGACAGTCGGCTGAATATGAGCCAGCAGTGTGCCCAGGTGACCAAGAAGGCCAATGGCATCCTGGCTTGTATCAGGAATGGAGTGGTGAGCAGGACCAGGGAAGTCATCCTGCCCCTGTACTCAGCACTCAAAGCCTCACATTGAGTACTATGTTCAGTTTTGGGCATCACAGTACAGAAAGGACATTGAGGTGCTGGAGCAGTCCAAACTCCACATCAAACTCCAGTTCTGCATACTAATATGCAGTTAAAACTTGCTTTAAACAATATTTATTTTAGGTTTATGCTTTTGAATTGAGACATATTTTCAGCATGAACTTTTGCATTTTTTTCAGTAGCATTCTATATAGTATAAGTAAACAGTTTATTTAAATACCAGTATGTGTTAAAGATACAGGATATCATAAGCATAGCTTTTATTTTATTTTATTTCTATCTTTCTTTCAGAATTGCTTTTTAACTTTGCTGGAATATGTAGAAATATATTGATTAAAATGCTTAAAGTAATTGTAAATAATTACTGCCTCTGTGAAGGAAAAATCTTTTTCAAATTCCATTTCTTTCTCTTTAGAAACATTGTTTACATAGCAATGAGATGAACAGACCAGCTTGTAAACTACTAAACTTTCTAGTAATATGCACAGTTAATAATGTTCAGATTAAGCTTAAGCTTTCTAAAATTTATTTTAAGCTATGAGGTGACAGATATATCAGTAGTGGTAGGTTTCCATCCTTATACCTGTGTTATGAATTGGAGATCTAATCCATGGTTCAATGCAGTAGAAAAAGTGAATTAATATCCTAATCTAGGTCAAGAGCTAAAGGCTTCCCTAATGACCTGTGAGTGCATGCTTTTTGTCTTAATCACACAAGGTTTGTCTTCTAATTAATGAGTTAAGGTTTCACAAATGTATTTTGTCTTCCCCAGATGTCATTAAAGAAAAAGGATTAGAGCATGTTACTGTTGATGATTTGGTGGCAGAAATCACTCCCAAAGGTAGAGGTGAGAAAGCACAAAAACAGATCATAACACATTAATAAACATAACTACCTGTATTGCAAGAACATTTTGAAAGCAGTACTATGAAACTGCCTATGTTGGATACAAGGAAAAATGTTAATATCTGAATGTTAGGTCTGAATAAAACATGTAAGTGTAAATTAAGTAACAGCTATTCAGCATTTGTAATGAACTGTGTGTGTAAACTACTAGAGATTGTTATTTAGTCATGAGTCTGTATCTGTCTTTATGATTGATTTAATGCTCCCAAGAAAACATTGGGTATGAGGCAGAGTTGTTTCAAAATTCCGGTTCTCTCTTAAATGGAATTTCTGTATTAATGGTACTGGAATGAAAGAACAAAGGACACTGCATATAAATACAGGACATATGGAATCTTAAGATACTGTGGTCTTCTTTATGTAGTTCATGAACTCTCTAATAAGCTTTGGTGTTAGTGGGAGAAACTTTGTTCAGTCTTAAAAAATAGGCCTTCAAAATGACTTACTGAAGATCCTTACTCTTATGTCATGGCTGAGATTGTTGCTTTTAATTTTGTGAAAGGAAGAAGTACCCAGGATTAGCAAACCAGTTTGTGGTCACTATATCCTGTTTACTGTTGAATAATTGTTTCCCTAAGACTTTTTGAATTGTCTTGACTGTGGCCAGAAGAAACCTGGTTAATATTAGTGTGTTTTTCCTTTTTTTGTTTGTTTGTTTGTTTTTTACTTCTTGCTTTCTTGTATTTTTCAGCCTTAGTACCAGACAGTGTGAAGAAAGAACTCTTACAAAGAATAAGAACGTTCCTCGCCCAACATGCCAATCTTTAACTTCGTTGTCTTGGATACAGCATTTCTGTTTCTGCATTATGTCAGTCGTGTCAGGATTGGAATGCAGTTTCCATGCTTAAGGATTAAAGTTGTTTTTTGTTTGTTTGTTTGTTTGTTTTTGTTGTTTTTTTTTTTAAGATGAATTGAAATTTTGTTGCACTGCATCAATTTCTTGGTGTTATTTTAATAAAAAATTCTGTGGACTTGTGTTTCTATGGCTCTTCATCAGTGCACTGTAATAGGGTGACACCTGTTTCAGTTTTCAGCTTTTAGTAGTCCAGTTTTGTACAGTTGTGTAAAGTTAGATATTTTTCTAACAAGTATGTTATTAGGTAATGCAGAAGAGAAAAGAAATCCGAAAAATCAGCTATGACATGCTGTTGAGCATTTTCTTGCTTATTTTTCCTAAGTATTGTGATAGCATGAAGAAATTCAAGACTGTCTTCTGTAGTACTTCATTGTTGGAGGGTGGTTCAAAGTCTCTGACTTGTGTTGTAAACACTCAGTAACTCATAAGAGGTTTAATGATTCAGACAAAGGCAATTGTGTCTCTTGTAAGTAATTCTCTACTCCTTTTTCTTTTCGATCAAAAAAAGTCATTATCCTGATACTGTTTTCTAGCTTAGCCAGTATTATTGGTAACTTTTAATTATGTGTGTGTTTTGAAATCTATATGATACAGTAATAATGCAACATAAGCCTCAAGATTATAATTTTTTAATTATTATATTTGGAACTGCAACATCAGCCAAGACTATGAATGATGGAAAAAATAATAAGAGTTGATGAAAAGGAAGTCGGGAAAGTGGCTTTGTAGGAAGAATGTTCAGTTTTAGGGAACTTCCATTTGAGATAAATTTCAATTGATAAGGAAGTGTAAATGAGCATAAGGAGAATCTCAACAAGCTACTAACCTGGCTACGAGGAAAAATTAATGACTGAATGTAAATCTAATTACTCTAAACTGGAAGAACTCCAAAAGGTATCACAGAGTTGTTCAGGCAATTTTCCTTACTCGGCAGGATGGCTGGCTGGAGTGGTTACCCAAGGAGTCCAGGAGGTGGCAGCCGCAGCCTGGGGATTGCCGTGGGCTCTGCTGCATCCTTGTTCAGCCACTTCTTCAGAGAAAATAATATGCTCTGTGACAGAGCTGGGTTTTTGTTTCACATGCTGAGTGTTTGAAGCCAGACAGCTGGGGCAGCAGCTGAACCAGTCCAGTTGGTGGTAAATAGCTGTGATGGAATGGCAGAGGTGTGATGATCGATGCTGGAGTGCAAGTGTATGAAATTACCTGCTCCGGCTGGAATTAGTGAGCAGCAGGGTGTGATGGATCCGCCTGTAATAGTACACCATACAAGGCCGAGTTCTTGCTGAGACTGGAACTCGGCACAAGCCAAGGCTGGGGTCTGCCATGTAACACAGCTGCAGCTTTTTAGGCTCTGGCTGGTACTGCTATGAACCATGCCAGTTAGAGCATGCTTAAATTTTTGCCTCTAAGCTGCTGAATAATGGTGGACACTAGAAAGAAGAAAATTCTTTCTTCCACTTAAAGGCCCATACACTTATTTTGTAAAATGATTATTTGCAATGAGTATGTTCTGTTTGATTTCAAAATCTGAGTGTTTATTCTAAGCTCTTCATTGTAGGTTTAATTTACTCAGTGGTAACTGATAGAAGACAGAATGTTTCTTCACGTAATCCAGCATAATATGTGCTGTTTAAGTATCTATTTAAATGCAGGACAAGGCTGTAAAATATCTTCCACATCCTTCCTCTGTTGTTCTTAGAGGTTTTTCCTGACATGCTTCAATATTTTCCACAGGCCTTTAGAAGTCTCTTCTTGATGAATGGCCGCAGTGTACCTAGAACTTGCTCCAAAGCAACCACTAATTTCCTTTATTTTACATCTCCAGCAGTATGAGAGAGCCAGACTTCATGTGTTGATATATCATACTGTGTAAGGCTTGTTGTCCAATTAATAAACATTGGAGATTTCATCTAGAACATGACAGTTCTCTAAATACATCATTAACTTCCTGTAAGTGCTTTGTTGTTCTCTTTTATAGGCGCTCATTCTTGGTACACAATAAAGACTGAACACATGAATTTTCACAAATTCACAAAACCAATCTGAACTCGAAGGTTGGACAAATAATTATTTCACATACTTCCAAAAATAAGTTGTAATGTTTTGCCCAAGCTGACCTGGAATGTAAGAGCATTCAGAGAAAGAGAATTCCAGCTGACCAGTCACACGTCAGCAGCTTGTCTGCATGGCATGGGCTGTTTCTGACATCAAAACAGAGCAGCACATTCTACAGTGAGGTCTGTTCATCAGATCAGTGCAGCCTCTGTACTCTGAGTAAAAAGCATAATTAACTACCTATACAGATCCAAAGAATACTGCTCAGATATCTTGATAAGTATCTAAGAATGAGGTTAGGTTTGCATTGCTTTTGGCCAGAGGTTTCTTGAGAAATAAAATGCTCCCTTTAGGGACGTAATATTTTTAACTGTTGGTTTCATTAGCAGATGCACAGGGATGGCTTTGTTTTGCAAACTGTTGTCTGCAGAATCTGTTTCTACTCATTTGGTTGAGGATTGAAAACAGTTGGTAATATTCAAGATGTGGCCAGAAAAACATTGTCCTTTTATTTTTCTTGCTGTTTTGGGGGTAGTTTTTTTGCACACCGAAAAATGACCTGTGCTGCTAAAAGTCCCATACCTACAACGTTTACAGATAGATGTGTTAACTTTTGGTCTGATTTTTGGGTGGCCCTGTGTGAGGGCAGGATCTGGACTCAATGATCCTTACAGGTCCCTTCCAACTCAGGATATTCTGTGATTCTAGAAACTTTTTTCCCCAAAAATTTCAGTATGCCTAATGTCATGAAGTGTATCTGTTCCTTAGGAATGTTTGTGTAGACAGCACCCAGAAATAGACAGCTAAGAATGTGTCAGTTTAAGATTGATGGAAATTATCTCAGCTGTGGGTTTACACTACTTTTAGCTGACAGCCATATAGATAACTAGCAGCAGAATCAGCTTAGTCTTCTTGCAGACAAGCCTGTAAGAAATAAAATCAGTTTGTATATTGGCATTGAAATAATGGGTCAGATAACAACCAGAGTAAATGAGTATATCTCTGGCTGCTCACTGAACACCATATTCTATGTGACTATTTGAATAGTCCTCCCGATGTCAATGGAAGACCAATAGAGAAAAGTTAGTTCATCCTCTCCTTTAGTCAGTCCCTGAGGGGACTGAAACACAGTCTGAAAAAAAAGTGAAGCGAACGGTGAACTGAAACGTTCTTTCATTTTAATTTGTTTGGTAATTAGTTTTCCAAGAAAACTTCTCTGTGTTGACATGGTCTGTTCAAAAGAAGCTATTAATCAGCAATATCACCTGAAAATTATGCTGAGATATCAAACTTACACTCACATGCCTTAAAGCCTTATCATTTTGTAACCATGAGTTTTTTCAATTTTTTTCCCAGTATCTATTAAATTTTTTCCTCTTCTTCCTTCTTGTTTATTGCCATAAAATTAACATACAAAACTTTATTGCTTCGAAAACAAGCATGTGAAAATGCTTAAGTGCTATTATTTTTGCTTCTCAGTTGCCCAACCTAGATGGCCCTGTGGACTGATAGCTCTGCACTACTAAGCCTGTGTCCTCATCTTTTCTTTCACATAATTGAGTATGTTTAATTTTGGTGATAAAATATGTTCAATTGTAGTGATTGCGATATCTTGCAGCTTGGGCTCTGCCTTATTTAGTGATTGAGTTTTCACTAGAGCGATGAGGAATATCCAATGCTCTTACCTGCTGGCTTTCTTTGCAATTGAAATCAGAATTGTGTTCTACTTGGCCTCTTTTTCTCAGCTGTTCGGTTTCTGAAAAAACAGCTGTGGCTGCAGAGCCAAATTTGTAATGATGAGCTCAGAATGAGGGAAACTTCATTCGTTTCCTTATAAATAATTTATGCTTCACTACTTTAGTGTAACGAATAGGTTAATCAGCAGTCTGCTTGGAATGAGAGAGGATCTGGTCTCACTTGAGGGTATTTCTCGTTTCCTGTGATGCTTTCCATTTGAACAGTATTATTCTCAAAGTGTTCTTTACATTTACCTGAAAACTAAACAAATGATTTACTAACAGGTCATAAAAAAAAAAAAAACAAAAACCCAACAAACAAACAAACAACACCCTTTAAGAAATTCCTGATGATTTCTGTTTGTTAGAGTTCTAGCAGAGAGGTTATCCATTCTTTCAATCATTGATCTAGTCAAGTATCAAGCTGCTGCTGATAAAATCTGCTGTTATCATGCCAGCCGGTGAGCACTGACGAGGGCAGAGCACCCTGTCCTGTTCTGTGTTCTGTCAGCTGGCTCTGTTCAAGCCTCTGCGTACAAATTCAGCTCTCTCTTTCTGGAAGAGCTGGCTTTGTTCAGAGTTACTCAAACTTTCTGGAAGTTCAGTACTGGAAGTTCAGGAGTGATCCCTGGAGCAGCCAACAGCAGCTCAGTTTCTTCCAGCTGAAGAACAAAAACCAGATTATATGTACACTCTGTCTTTGTGCTTATTCACCATTGCAAAATATACTGAGGTATCCCCAAAAATTTTAAGTTCAGAGCAGTTCACTGACCTGTGTAAACGTATTCCACTTTTTACTCCTTTGGTCTGGAAAAGCTGAGCAGCACTTTAAATGTGATTTTCTACCACTTTTGAGGATCAGCCTTTTAATGAATCCTAATGATGCAGTTTCCACAAAGAGGAATGCTGCTTTGGTTAAATACAAGCAGAATTTATTAGTCCCATTACAGGTATGATTTGGTAGAATATCAAACCCTAGGAATCTACAGTAGGAATGTCAGTAGCAGTTACCAACTGCAGTATCTCTTTGTTAATTTAGTTCAAAATATCCTCACATCTCGTTAACTGGTTTCGTAATTTCTTCACATGCATTTTATTCTGAGATAAGTTTCTGCCCAAATCCTGGATCAGACTTCTAATATTTGAGTATTTCAGATTAGATTTCAAAATACCTGTTGACATTTTTTCGCAAGAGGGTATTTCAGCAAATAGCCAGTGGGTGGAAAGTGGCCTGTTCTCCCTCTGAGAAAAAGATCAGAAAGAATATTATCTTTGTCTAGTTTTTACCTATTGACATGATGTGGCTTAAATGCTTCCTCACTGCCATGAAATAAAGAAGAAAACTTGATGAAAACTGTATTTACTTCATTTCCTAATTTCCTTTCTTTAATTGCTGCCTCCTCTAGCCTATACCTGTTAGTTAACCAGCTGCTGTTTCACTACCACCATCAAAACTTAGATTTAGATGTCCCTACACAAATTTAATCAAGACAGTAAAGGTTTTCTTAAGCTAATATTTAATTTAGTCAGATTTTGGGAGCTCAACGCTGTCAACATCCATACAGTCTTAACGCACAGTTGCTCAGTTAAGAACCTGAGTTTTGAAGTTTCTGATCTATGAGCATAGGTATTTTATGCTGCACTGATTTATTTTTAAATGAGAAAAGGGAGGATTCGTGATTAAGCCTTTTTAGTTAGTTAGTTAGCTAGTTAGTTAGTTTGTTTGTTTGTTCTTTTTCCTGCTAAACTCTTTCCTCAGGTCTAGAATAATTATTCTTGAAAAGAGTCAATTTAATCTGGCAGAAGACACAAACAGCATTTTCATTAAGAAAAATCCCCATCATCACAGGCTGTAGTTATCCTGCATTACAGTGGATCGATTCCAGTGTATACAAAGTTTAAATTTCTCTCTTCCATACTATCAAAGTAAAGTACATTTTGTTTCATTTTTTGTAAGCAGAAGAGAGCAACCTGCAGCAGGCTTTCCAGAGGGGCTGAGTGTGCTGCATCCCTGGAGGCATTCCAGACCAGATAAATGGAACCCTGGGCATCCTGATCTAATGAGAAGCAAGCCCACGGTGAGGGAGGCAATTAGAACTAGATGATCTTTAATGTCTCTTCCAACCCAGGCCATTCTGTGATCCTATAATTCAATGATCTTACCAATAGGTGAAAATTCTAATACCAAATATTGATGCATGAACAGCATCATGATCCACGCCCACCAAAAAAATCCACAAAACATTAGAATTAAAATCTTCTGTCTTTAAAATCTTGTCTCCCTAACAAGGCTTTGTACCTAATTTTTCCATGCTGTGAACTATTCATTTCCCTAAATTCAAATCTGTGAAACATACATCTATTTGCAGGCTTGCACGTGTGTATCCACACACATATTTTTATAAAGCAACGTGCTATGTACTTAAGTATTTAAAGGATTTGAAGTCAACGCTATTCCTAGGATCCACCTTCAAAGAACTTGAATATAGTGTATAGAATTTTTACCTTAACGAGAAGCATAAAAAAGGCTGTGAATGTAAGTCAGGCAAGGTTACTTAATAACTAAATCATACAGGATGGAAAGAGAGCTTTTCATTTTAGTAGTGAAGTGATAAATCGGTTGTATAAAGGTTCTATTAACCTATCTCTATTTTGCAGTTGTGGAACTGTTGTAGTTTATTTTATGCATACGTTTTCTCTATTAAAATCAGTATTAAAGACTAGAGCCAACATGGAACATCATCATCTACAATACATTTTAAATTGAATTTAAAAGGCAATATTCACATCTGCTATTAAAAACTACTCAACTTCAACGAAGTGGCAGCTACAGAAGCTCTTAAGTGTTATAACTGTAGATACAATTATGGATGCTGCAGTTATATCTATTCACAGTTCTCTGTACATGCTGGAGTTACCCCACTGCAGCTAAAAGCATGCTGAGGCACTCAACTGGTAGCTAGAGGAAGCCAGTATTTAGACAACAGAACAGAATGCTTAAATCCCCATGAGATCTGAATCCCAGTTACACCTAGCATTTATTGATGGGATTTGCTTCCTTTAGGATGTGGCTGAATAAAGGCTAAACTTTTCTCTGGGATAACCTAGAGCCTAATAGTTATATCACATAGTCAAGATCTAAATATCATATAGATTCTTTATTTGTGAAAGAGATGGGTTGTTTACCTCCTTCCCAATCCTACAAAACACAAGTATTCTCTCACTTTTAATCTGCCTCATGGGAGAACGATCTTACTGACAGGCCATAGTCTTTTCTGTTGAGTCTCATGGGAAAAGTAAAATTGCAGTACTTACATACATTCGTGCTACTAAAAAAAAAAAAAAAAAATTGAGAGAGCAAGAGGAAGTCTGCCTGTCTGTGCAGCCCAGTGATTAGCTCACTTACCTGGCAGGGACAGAGAAAACTGAGTTCTGGTATACCGTCAGCACTGATTTTGTATGCTGAACCATCATCAGTAAAGGAAGGAAGGAAGGAAGGAAGGAAGGAAGGAAGGAAGGAAGGAAGGAAGGAAGGAAGGAAGGAAGGAAGGAAGGAAGGAAGGAAGGAAGGAAGGAAGGAAGGAAGGAAGGAAGGAAGGAAGGAAGGAAGGAAGGAAGGAAGGAAGGAAGGAAGGAAGGAAGGAAGGAAGGAAGGAAGGAAGGAAGGAAGGAAGGAAGGAAGAGAGGGAGGGAGGGAGGGAGGGAGGGAGGGAGGGAGGGAGGGAGGGAGGAAGGGGAGGAAAATTTTTAAGCATCAGGATAAAGGTGCACATTCTTTATTCTTTGCATTCTTTACAGTGCTGAATAAATCAACCAACCTTTTTCAGCCTGAGGAACATATTCCTTAGAGACTGGGTTTCTGCCTGCAGAAAGGTCCTGTTGGCTGGCCAGGCTCCAGTTTGAAGATTGGTGCCTAGAAGAGAGATACCAAAAGGAATCAAAACCTGAGATCATTCTCAGGGGAGCAACTAAAAGTGTCCAGTTCAGCAGAAAACCAAACTTCTGCCTGCTCTGAGCACTCTGAGCTCAGGAAGATTTGGGCAGCCATTGCAACTCCTTGTCCTCTCTTGGACACTGTTTCCAAACAAAATTTTGCCTTTTCATAGTTTCGACTATGATTTTATATATAACACATGCTTGTTAAAAGTTTGTTGAATTTTCCCAACACAGACTCTTGCCAAAATAGTAATTCCTTCTATCCAGCATTAATAGACATGAGGGAAAGAATTTAAGGTATGCTGGCACAAGCAGTGAAGAGCACGGCCTGAAAGACCTCTGAAAGAAAAGAGGCTTTCAATTACTTGCCTATGTACTTTGGAAAAGGGACACATTTTTATACACACTAGAATACACGTTTGCACTAACCTAGGCAAACTCTTTGAACTCCATAGATTTATGAAAAATATGTGCTCAAGAATAGCACAAAAGAGTGGAAAATATATGTAATGATGGAACTGCCTCCTGTCATTTAGAGTTTCAAGACAGTTAATGAATTTTCAAAGAGTAACATGAGAATTTATAACAGCAATATAGAAATTTGTTCCCAAATTTGGTAGTAAAAAATCTTCAATTTTCTGTTTGAAATTGTAAAAACTGTACTTCACTAGAATCAAGACTTGTTGAGGGTAAAATCTCTTCCAAGAGTGTAAAACTTGAGCTACTGCACAATTCAGCAGGTGTGTAACTGAGGAAAGGTACACACAGATAAAAAAACTAGTGATTCATTACTTTAATAAATGAAAGAAGAGTGAGAGAGGGCACACAAGTAAATTAAGCATATATATCATATGAAAGAGAATTAATATTGAAAAAGAAACTATCCCTTTTATAGACAGAATGAAACTACAAAATGTAAATACGTATGTGAGTGTCAGGAAGGCTTATCTCTAATATCTATAAAATTAAAGAAAAACATTAATTTCAATAAATTTATTTTCAAACTTTATGTTTACTGCAGAAGTACTACATTTGCTGTGGCAATGAAATACATGACAGTCAAGATCTCTTTGGGAAAACTAAAGGAACCAAAGGAATTCTCTTAGTTAAAAACGTAGAGCTAAGGTTAATGACATCTTTAAAAGAGAAGTATTAATTTCTGAAAATATTTATTCTAGAAATGAAGTTATGTTTATATTTTTCTTGAATTTGAAGTTGCATAATTATATTTTTACAAAGACAATTATTCTTCATTAATGGACCAGTCAACAAAAATTAATGGCAATTTATGGAATTTTTCCCATTAGAGCAATGGGTTCGTTGTGCATTCAGGAAGATTGTGTGGGTGAGACATTCTGGCAGTCTGATATTAAGTGTGGGTGTTAATCTGCATATTTTAAAATGCTTCATTCTCAAGTGTAGCTTATTCCCTACTGAGTATGTAGACTGTAATGCTCAAAAACTGAATATGTTCTCTAAACAAAGGCTGGCTGTCCTCCTAATCTGACCTCTCACAGCATGCCATGCTTGTGATTTTGCTTTTATGTGTAAATGCAAGTCATGATTGCTTTCCAATTTCTACTTCTTCATACTGAAAGCTATTCTGAAAGATGCAAGTCTTTGCTGAATAGATTGTTTTGAAAAAGTGCTTAGTATAAAGACAGTATTGCATGTATTGAGTATCTTTTACTGAATGCAGGTACTGCAGGCATAAGGGTGACAGGCCCTGGAGGGCACTAATGGGCCTGCCCATCCTCACTAGGGCCTCCCCCAGCTTCCTACCTATTGTCAAGTTCTTCTTTTGGAGCTGTTCCTCGCTGAGTATGAAAACTTAACATTTATTGGTGAAGGATGTGTTTGAAAATAACTTCATCATTTTACTGAGTGGTTTAAAATAGATTGCAGCACGCACCTTCCCAGTCCCCTGTGATATTTCTTCTTTGGCCTAGTCTTGATTTACTCCATGCAAAGTAAAACCTGCAGAGGAGTCTGAACAAAGCTGGTGAAGGGTCTGGAGTACAAGTCTTAAGAGTGTCTGAAGGAACTGGGATTGTTTGCTTTGGAGAAGAGGAGGCTCAGGGAAGACCTTATCAATCTCTCTAATGACCAGAATGGAGACTGCAGTGAGGTGGAGGTCAGCTTCTCTTCCCGGGTAACAGCGATAGGATGAGAGGGAATGGCCTTAAATTGTACCAGGGGAGGTTCAGATTGAGTGTTTGGAAACATTTTGTCTCAGAAAAAGTGGTGAGGAGCAGGCTGCCCGGGGAGGTGGTGGAGACACTGTCTCTGGGGATGTTTAAGAAACAAGGAGACACTGAGGGACATGGGTTAGTGGGCATGGTAGTGATGGGTTGACGCTTAGACAAGATGACCTTAGAGGTCTTTTTCAACTTTAATGATTCTATGATTCTGTTTTGAAACCTTACAGGTATTAGCAAGCAGGAAAGTAGGAAAGACACTCAACAGAATGAGGAACTGAGATTTTTAACAAATGACCTGAAGACTGGAAGAGGTGCTTCATCTAACAAGCGTGCTTTGCTTCATCGTTTCCTGGTAGATCCCCTTGCTCTGCTGGCTTTTAAAGATGCTGTTATTTATTATCTGAGTTTTCACTAGAGTGGTACAGTAGCTGTGATCCGATTAGATGGCAACTAAATATCACCACATTCGACATCAAAGCCCCTATTTTTTTCTTTTTGATTGAATGGTGTTTCTGCGCTGCCATGCAAACCTTGCCTCAGTGATTCATAACATTACTTCTTAACTTTGAATCTCTCCCATCCCAAAGAACGCTTTTGCAGTTCGCCGAATTAAAAAATCGCAAGAATGGAGGGGGGACAGTTTTGATGTGTTCTCCTCTCATTCCACCTCTAAATGAACTAAATAAAGGAAACGCCGCATTTATTTATCGCAGTTCCCCGAAGCGATAAAAGCTCAAACTCCCCAGGGGTAGCGCAGCCGCCGCGGCACTAGGATCAAGGCAGACGGGCCGCCGGCGAGACTGCGGCACGGGGCAGCTCAACACTTTTCCCCCCGGGCCGCCGCCGAGCGGCCACGTCAACCCGGCCCCCCTTAGCAGAGCGAGCCCGACGGCGCTGGTTGGCGGGGCGAGGGGAAGCGGCGCGGCCGGAAGGGGCGGCCTCGTCGCCCGGGTGACAGGAGGCCGACATGGCGGCGCGGGAGGCGGCGGCGCAGCGCAGCGTGCCGAGCTTTGAATGAAGGGCGGCCGGAGGCTGCGGGAGCGGCCGCCTCGGCCCCTGGCGCTCCGCGCCACCCGGAGAGCCCTCCCCGCCGGGGCAGGTGAGCGGGGAGCTTCCTTCACCGCCGGGTGCCCGCTTCCGCCTCGGTGCCGGAGGGCCCGGCCTGGGGGCCTTCCCGCCGCGGGGCCGGCCCTCTCGGTCCTTCCTAAATAACGCCTTTCAGCGCCCCGACGTCCTGGCTCCGGGCCTTATCCGGCGACGGTCTGTCCGGCTGGGCCTGGGGAACGCGGGCCCCGCGGCCGCCCGTGCGCCTTCCTGCTGGAGCCGGGACGGCGCTGCGCGGGGTGTGCCGCGGGCTGGGAGCGACGTGAGGGCTGTGGGAATTGGCAGACGTTGGCAGGAAGGGAAGGTCCTGGCACATCTGTGCGGTTCACATCTTTTTTCATTGCAACTCCAGTGCGTGGAGATGCCTAGGCTGGTTTTCTTTTATTTCTGCTGGCTGATAACTCATGTAAAAATGAATGTGAAAGTTGTACTGTAGTATGGCTTCAAAGGGCAGCACATCTTTGAAAGACACACAGAAGTTAATTGCTCCCATCTGGTTTCTGTGCTGGGAAAAGCTCGGCCCTGGTTTGATCTGTGGGATAGGTGGTCACTTCTGGACGTGAGTTTGTGATGCCTCAGTTGGGTTCTGATGAGAAACAACATGGCTGGTGCTTTATACTTGTGGATATGCTGGAAATAGCAGTGAGCTGTGTGAAGGTTTCTTCAAGCCTGATCTTGTCCTGTAGTGTATCTTGATTGTAAATATTTGGTGCTTGCTGAGGCAACAGGTGTTACAAGATGGCATTGTGGCACTAACAAGAAGAGTGTGTTAATTAATGATTTTTGGCGTTCAGTGTAGATGTGGGTAACTGACGTCCAGGGTGACCGATGAAAACTGGAGTAGAACTGGGGTCTCTTGAACTGTGGTCTGAGAACTGTAGTGCTGTGAAGGGGTTTACGTGAAGTAGTGCATTGTGTCTAAGACTTCAAGTCTGAGCAATTATGGTGTAGTATCATGGGATTGTACAGCTTCCATCTTTGTGTTCTGTGTGCTGTTTTTTCAGAGGACAGTAGCATATACAGATAATGAATTTGACTGACTAGTCAGCAGATGCATATTTCTAGTTTAGTTAATCTTGCCTTAAAAACGAGCTGAAATCTTCAGGAGTAGATATTAACATGATAGAAACTATACTCGGTTTCTTGGAGAGGAAGGGTTGAAATGAGGTGGTATTACTATAGAAGCTTTATTGCTCTAGGAGTTGTAGGTCTAAAAAGAGAAAAGTATAAGCTCTGCTCTTTTAACATTGTCTAGGAATAGTTTAGGAATGGCTAACACATTCTGGTTTTCTGTCTTAAATTAGAGAAATAAAATTTAGCTTTAGTATCCTCTGCAGCTCCTGGTAGTCTTGAAATATCTTCTTGGGCTTGAATACCTTGGATGATTGTCTCACTTCTATTAATCATAGGCATATTAATCTCTCCTAGCTTCCCTGTAATTTCATGTTTGGTGTGCTTGCACTGGAAGATAGAATATCAGTGTTAAAACAGCAGTTTCTTAGGGACAGCCCTCTAACTGTATGTAAGCAGATAGAGGAGATACTTCCTGTTTGTTTTTTTCCTTTGGTTTCTGCTTCTCTCTCTATTTCCATAGTAGCATGGCTATAAGATTGAGTCATGTTGCCATATAATCAATCAATTTATCTGAAAAGGTAAAGTCATTGTTTTCCCTTCTGCGTTGGTGTTCCTAATATTATGTTTCTGTATAAAGCAATTAAAAAAAAAAAATTGGCCTGGAAGAGAGGAGTGGAACCTCTTCAATAGGTTACAGGGTCATGGTTACGCTCTGAAATGCAGATCCTGGTAGTGACTTTCAGTACCTGACTGAATGCCTTTTTTTTAAAAATACACTGTGCATCTCGTACTTTTCACAGTTTGGAAGAGGCCTTTGTGATTGAAAATAAACTTTGTTTTTTTAAGCTCTGTCTACAAATCTTGAGATTCCTTCTCCCTGTAAACCTACTTGGTCATCTTTGGACTGGTGTGGTGATACTGTTTAAGATTTTATACAACATGGGCTTTGAGAGGTACTATCCTTGCCACTGAAGCTGCACAAATCATGTGGTGCTTATTTGATTTTTACTGGTTGGTTGTTATAGTGAAAGCATTCTGGTTCTGTGATGCCCTTGTTTTGGTACTGACACCTGTGAGCACTCAAGGGCATGTTAGTCTTTTGTATGAGGAAATGGTCGTGTTTTGCTTAAGGAGGGTGAAGCTTTTTTTGTGGTTATTCATGAGGTTATGCAGTTGGTGGAGGAAACGTTCGGTTTCAGTGAAGTTATTTTTAATTTAGTTTAGACTCTTTCCCTTGGCTAATTATCTGTATTTAGTGCAAGTAAATGCTGCTGTTTCCAAGCTGTCTTCATTCCAGAGTCACAGATGAGCTGATATGAAAGAAAGTGCAGTCTACTCACAAAGCAATGGTAACTCCCATTCTGGCCATCTTGAAACCTGTTCTCAAAAACAGAAGGCACAGCTGCATGTTTTTTGCTGTTCACTGTACTGTACTTAGCCAGTGTGTCAAAAGCCATAAATTTATTTGCCATCACTTGAGTTAGTGCTGTGCCCTGTGTCCCAGTTCCAGCCCAGGTGTGTTCCTGGCTCACCAGTGTTCCATTGGTGCTGAGGGCCTGGCTCTGGTGGGAAGAGCTGCCGCCATGACAATGTGAGCAGGGGGCTGCTGCAGTGTGAGTGGTGCTGGGCTGCAGGCAGCCCACAGCTTGGATGTGCCTGGTTTAAGTAGTATTTGTGTGTGTAAGTAGGTATAAAAGAGGAAATGCTACTGCAAGCAACAAGGTGCTTGTTTTATAGTGATGGCCAATGAGAAACTTGTTTATTGTGCTTTGGTTGCCTAATGGCTGGGCTGTGTGTGCCATGCTGCAGGCAGCCTCCTGGCTGCTGTCAGTGAGGGCTGGGTTGCAGCCCTCTAGTGCTGCCTGTGCTGAAAGCAGTAAGTGATGTAGAAATGTTTCAGTTGAGTAAATTTCCAGGCTTTCTCTCCCTTCACTGTATTAGTTTTATGGATCCATAAACTGTTTTCAGGGATTAGTTGCCCTGTGCTTCTGACTTGCCTCTAATGTGTTTAACATCTTGCTACCATGGTTAAATCTTTTCAGCGCACGCCTTCCATGTGAACAGTTGCTGTAACTTTTTACCAGTAGGAGGCAGCATGAGCTGTATGAGTCAAACTCCTGCTAAATTGGGGAACTTCACAAAACTGTTGCACTGACTGCTAATATTAATTACGATTCATGGTTTAATTAATATCTTTTTTTATTGGAGCTCAGAAGTTCAGTTACCAGTAAGCCTTCTAAATGTTATACATCAGAAGCAATCTTGATAATGGGAGGAGGAAAGCTCTATCCCATTTTACCAATGGGAAGCTGAGGCGTGAGGTGTGAAATGCACGAAGCTGTGTCAGGCTGACAACTCAACCAGATTTTCTGAATTTTACTTCAGTGTTTTACCTCTGCCTCCATCTATTAAGTAATGTTCCAGGATTCTTGCTGGAGTGCTGCCAGTCTCTGTTCTTTCTTTGTGCTGTACATGGCTTTCTATCTTTCCAGTACTGGAATAAGACTGACAACAGAAAGAATGAACACTTTTGTTTTACTTAACGAGTCTAATGTAATGTATCAGATGTATTCATTTTGCATCAAGCTCAGATAATACAAAGATTCTTTGTACCTTTGTGTTTGTTCGGTTGTGTCTGAATATGAAATGATTGCTCTTTTAATTTTAGGCAGTGCTTAGAACAATAATGCAGATGCCTTAAGTGCTGTTTTAGATGCCTGGGTGTAATGCTCTACTTGTCCTAATCTGTAACCAAGTGGTTGGTTTAAGATTCATTTTACATAGCTTTTAACATATAGCTGTAATTAATTCATATATACCACTTCATATCTTAATTAGCCATATAAAGTCTACACACATTGATAAAGTACTTTTTAAAGTTGAATGAAATCACTGTGTCTAGTTATTCCTTCTTGTTGCCAAAACTGGGAGTCTGACAACTTCCAGTGTTGCAGGATTTAACTGGGACAGCTACAATTAAAGTTTAGAGAAGAGGAAGGCAAATGATACTTTCTGTCTTGAACGGCTCGGTGCTGCCATAGTTGAAGTGAAATGCAGCTCAGACATGAAGGCAGCACATGGTTGTGTCTCCCTCCTGCTCATTCAGCACAGCTGATGATCGCTGTGGTATCCTGCTGAACAGACATGTGGGAGATATTGGAAACCTGTTCATTCATTAGTAGAAATGCTCTGGGAAAAATACATTGATTTATGATGACTAATTCTTGTCAGCAGACAACTTTTTTTCTGAGCTACAGCTTGGTAGTATGGCCTGTAATTTAGTGGTTACTCAGATGCTTCAGCCTTCTGTTCTACAGTAAAAGGGCCCATTTATTTGGTAGCAACCCTGTATAATTTTTCAGGAGCAATAATTCCTTCTCTGTGCTGTATGTACCATATTACTACAGTGTTTAGTTCTAGTTAAGACACCTAGAAAATGAGCACCAATAAAGTAAATCTAAGCTCTGTGTAGCTCACAAAACCATTATGTACTTTTTAATAAAATCCTTAGGGCAATATTGGAGCAGCCTACCTAATGATCCACCTTCCTGACTCTTCCTAACATAAAGCCTGGAATAATAAAAGTGATTTAAATGCCATAGCATATTTGAAATCAAGCTGTTCTTCCATGGAATACTCATGGCCTGAGGAAAATGTCACAGGCTGCCTTCTCTACTCACCAGGAGGTATGTTAAATTTGCAAGAGAAAATGTTGTTACAACTGTAGCTGTATATAATTAAAAACTATTTGTGAAGCCTAATCTCTTCTTTCTTACTCTGAAATGTTCACTTTTAAAAGAGAGAAAGAGAATCCTTGAATATTATTTAAGGGATCCTTGCATATTATTCTAACTTGTTTGCATTGTGCTTGTGCTTGAGGGGATCTGTTGAAATAAATGCAGTATGATGAGTTTAAATTATCTAGATTGTCAATTTGACACTTAAAAATAGCAGCCAGAATAAGTGGTTCCAGCCAAAGGTCAGTTTTTGCTTGTCTGAGTTTCCTAGCATGATCTGGTTCGGCATAGGGTCACTGATGTATCTGGGAGATTAACTTGTGCTGTAGTGCACGTGGGATGAACAGAATCTGTCACTTCTGATGAGTTTTTCAATGACACTGGTAGCTAAAATAGAGTGTTTGGTCTCGTCACACATCTCCAATTAAAATAACTGTAAAATTTAAGCCATCAGCTCTGGGTTCTCACTCAATGTTGATTTCCTATTCATCTTTTATTTATGTAGGCGAGACTTGGTCAAGGAAGTGTGAGCTTTTTACTGGTCGTAATTCTTTTCTCCGTGCACTGTTAGTGTAAAGTGTATCAGCTGTACAATCACTGCCATCAACAGCAAGTGCTTCTCCTTCAAAAATATCTTTGTATCTTTACCTATAATTGCCTGCAATTTGTTTAAAGACTGTGTTCATTATGTGCTTGTGTTATCTATATAATTGACATGTCCAGATAGGAGACAGAATCTGTTCCAGAAACCTTTTCCCTTATTTGGCAGTAATGTAACTTCACAGAATGCTCCCTGTTTATGAGCAACTAAGGAAATGGCTTTAAGGACTGTGTAAGGGTGTATGATGTGCTACATCTAACTTTTTTTTTTTTTTCTTTTGCAGGAAGGGTTTCTCACCATGGCCGTAACACAGTTTCGGCTCTTTAAAATCTGTACTTGCCTGGCAGCTCTGCTTTCTTTTATTAAAAAGTTAATATGCAGGTAAACGTGGCTTAATTTAGTTACCTTTTCTGTTTTAATTACAGATTCTTTCTCTTCTTTCCTTCTCCCCAGAGCACACACACCTCTTTTCCTAATTCTGATTTTGCTACTAATTCAGACATAGAAAATAAGTCAAATTCATTCTTTAATCTGCATATTCCTTTGGAACTCAAGAGTCTGTGTAGTGCAGTTATGAGTCAGTGTGTTTTGTGTTATGTTAGCTCTAATGATTAACGTTTTCTGAATAGGTGTGACAGGGTTTAAAAATTGCCTATTAATGCTGTCCTGTGTCAAATGAATGAAAATTGTCATCCAACTTTTAAAAAGTATTCAGTGAGTGGTATTTTGTTTTATAATAGTTCAGTTAATGGCAGCATCCACCTGGTCATCAGTCAGTGGGCTTTCATTATAATGAAATGTAGCTGATTCTTTTCTTGCTTTGACAAGAAACAGTTTATTGAGATTTCTGGGTTCTTCTGCCTGTTAAAGATTCATTCAGATGTTCAGAGGGCAGTGTTTAAAGTTCAAAAGAATTTTTTTATTCCCTCCGTTTTCTTTGTGAAAATGCTTTATGCCTTACAACAGTAAGCAAAACCACGTAGTGTTCTTCTGAGTTGTAAACTCATGAATGCAGAAGTGTAGTGTCTAGAAGCATTAAAAAAATAATCAAGATTTATAGTTATAAAGGGTTCAATAGGAAGCTTTCATTCTTTCCAACCCTGTTGAAGTTTTAGGAAGATAGATTTTAATGCTGCTTATGACTTCAGAGAAGTTAGCTTTAGCTTTGTAATTTGAACTCTAAAGTGGATCAAGAACACTGGCCCTTCAAGTTTTCAAACACTTAAAAATAGCAACCAACTGAGCTGCTACAGTATATGGACCTTTACTGAACGCAGTAGCAGCAAATAATTGTTTAGCAGATGTAATGACAGTACTTTTTTCTTTTCCAACTTCTGGATGATTGTAATAATTGAAATGAGCAGGTGAGGAAGTGATTGGGAATGAAAAACAGCAGAACTCTTCGTAACAATTAGTTGAAAGAATGAAAAATTAGAAATGTTCACATATGCATGTAAGTGGATCAAGTTGTTTCAGTCCATTAACCACAGATAATTTTCCATTTTAATGTCAGCTCTGGAGCATAGTTTGATAAATCCTGTTTTCTTATAATGCATCCCTGTTTATGGGTATACCTGATAACCAGTAAATGTGATTGAATGAAATGTGCATTTTAATTAGATGGATATGAGCTTGTACCTATTTGGATTGCATAGTTTTAAATTAGTTCTTAATTTTAGCTTTCAGAGATTCTTCATCTTTCTAGTCATCAAACCTACGCATTGTGCTTGGCAACTTTTTAGATTTTTCTTTTTAATGAAATGCTTTAAACCTTCGTTCCTAGCAAATAATAGGTATAAATAAAATCAATAGGTATAAATAAAATCAAAATAAAATATAAGATGAAATTTTATTCTGTTTAAGATCTCAAGTTATTTCATGCTGTGGACAAACATCGATGCTGCTGGGTAGTAAGGGTAAACAAAACCAAGAAATGTTGAGACATTTGACCTTCAGAGCACTAATCAGTATCTGTCTAATGTTGCTTGGGAGGCAATGACAGTTACTTTTTTCTTTTCCAACTTCTGAATGATTGTAATAATTGAAACGAGCAGGTGAGGAAGTGATTGGGAATGAAAAATTATGTTCCTATAAGCATGGTGTGCCCTTCCGAGAAGGACTGGGGATATGTAGCCTCCTTTGGTGCTGCTGTGTGTAGCATACTGTTTCCTATGTTGTACAACAGAAGTTGCTTCTTCCCTCTTCATCTTTGTCAGCGTTATAACTTTTGCTAGATTGGTGTTACGAACCACTAGTTGGAGTCATTAGCTTGACTTCTGGATCATTTCAGTAAGGAGTTGCATCAGCTGAAGTGCTGGCTTAGAAGACTATTAAAGAAAAGCATGTTGTACAAGTTTAAAGGAGGACGTTTCCAGACTTGTGTTTCCTATAGACACAACAGAATCAACTCAGCCTAAGAATCAGATGTTCCTGGTGTGTTTGAGGGGGTTTTGTTTTTCCTTTGGTCATGTATCTATTGGAGAAGATTAAAACAGATCTTATGTATTTGCATATATAAAGGCAAATAGGCCAAAGGAAAAATTAAACAGAAAAATGCATTGCTGTTTACACTGCAGTAGTATATTACCATTTGTATGAAGACATCATTTTTTCCAAGGGCGTCATCTGGAAATGATGTGTTGAAATTTAGTTGCCAAAGTAATATTTTTGTTAGGAACCTGCTCAGGGATTGAATCTGTGTGCAAACTACATAGCACAAATTTAGATTGTACTCTGTCTTGGTTGTTGTACAGTTGGTCACTGCTTTTCTGTTCTGTATTTGTTTTGATTTCTTAACATAGGGGAGACTTTAAGTCTGCTAGATGTCTGTAAGCTTCCGTCTCAAAGACTGAAGACTTAAAGTGGTTATGGGGGCTGCTCTGAAAGTAATGCCTCTTACTTTATTATCTTGACCCACGATGTGGGGTCAGGGGTGGGTGTTGGTAGTACAGCAGTAGAGTCTGAACCTTCCCACCAATATGCCACTACATGTTGTTGCTCTGTGACAGGTGGCAGCAGAGGGGCACTGACAAAGTGGTGTCTGACGTGGAAGTGCATTTAGAGCAAAGGTGTGACATTGAATTCTCCCAAGCATAAAAGTGGCACGCATTGACATTCTTTAGCACATCCTGAACGCTTACGGGGACCAAAGAGAGGCTGTGAGCACAGTGAGGTGGTGGATGATGCATTTCAGCAGTGAGAGTGGGTCACCTCCACTGGTACAGGTTTTTATAAGTGTGGCATGCAGGGTGTTCATTGTTGATGAAAAAGCACAGCTAATGATGGTGACTGTGCTGAAAATTAGTATTTTGTAGCTGAGAACTTGCTCTATTGGATACTGTTATTGTGCTCTTTGTTTCTGTTGTATTACTGTAAAGATTTTCAGGAACTTTGGTAGATGAAATTATGCTGGTTTCCTCTTGAGGAAACCTTTATGTTTCAGCCTGTCTTTACTCCTAACCTATGTCAGCTTAAAATAACAGTTTCTAAATGGGCTAGAGTTAATTATATCAAGTGAAGATTTGATAATAGCATCTGATCTTTCCCATGGAAGATTCCGTTGGGCCCAAAGTAGGAAAAATGATAATCTTATAACTCACCGGTATACAGTAGAGCAATTACATGCAATTCAGCTCTTCTGACATGATGGTGGAATGTTCTATAATAGTAAAAACTGTGGTTTTGATCTCCAAATGTTAGCTTTGCTGCAATAGTAGCAGTAATCACATCTTCACTCTTCCATGACCATCTTGTTATAGGAGTTTGCACTTTCAGGGTCTGAATTTCATTCTCTTGTGTTATAATGTTTTAAAATGTAGCAAATGTCAGCTAAGAATATTTCAGGTGTTACTGTGATCTTTGAGTGTTGCCATTAAGTAAATACCTACATTTATTAGCAACGCGTTAGTGTTAATTTTCAATTAAAATTACCTAATACAATTGCTAAAAAACTATTGCTGAAAGAACGTTCTTGAAATAAATGTATTGAACAGAAGCTGTTGACTTGTATAATATTTTGCTATCTCTATTTGGATTCTGAAGGAAAAAGTGCTTGAGAGGGGCTTTAAATAAAGCAACTCGGCAAGCAGTTTGCTAAACACAGATCAGTAGAAATATTTCTCAGCTTCCAGTGGAAATGGCAATCTGGAGCTGTAGTATTTGCTTCTTAAGCACTGACAATCTAAAAATTATAACCAACTATATGCAAATAACTGATTAAATTTGTCTCTTTTCAAACAGTCATGGAAACAAAGGAGAAGCAATTCTTAAAGAAATATGAACAGTATATTGCACTTTGATGTTCGTGTGAACACAACTTTAGGAATGAAATTCCTTTGTTTAGCAGTCTCTGACTAGCAGTTAATACTAGGATAGTTTAAGCACTTAATGTTTTAGCCATGACTGCAGTAGTACTGTTCTCAGACTCCCTTTTTTTTTTTTTTTTTTTTTTTTTTTTTAAACTTAGTGCTCATGTTTTCAGAGCTTGGAGGAATCCTACATTTTTCTTTCAGGTCTGGAAGAGGGCGAAAGTTAAGTGGAGACCAAATAACTTTGCCAACAACGGTGGATTATTCATCTGTTCCCAAACAGGTAATTGCTTCAGTGGTAGGTGACTTATCACTTTAAGTGATTGTCTGTTATGCCAGTTCTACTGTCTTAGCAAGATACAACAAGACAAGTTTTTACTTGCAAATAACATTAACTTTTACTGTTCACTTCTCCAGCCGGAAGTAGAAGACTGGTCTTCATGGGATGAAGATGCACCTACCAGTGTGAAGATTGAAGGTGGCAATGGTAACGTGGCAGCTCAGCAAAATGCTGTGGAACAAATGGAACCTGATTATTTTAAAGATATGACACCAACTATAAGAAAAACTCAAAAAGTAGGTATAGAGCTTTCAACTGTACTTACTGAGGGCTTTAAGATAGGCTATCAGTAAATTGGCAGCCTACATACAGTGCTTCAGGCAAAATTGTGTTGCCTTGTTGAAATGAGGATAGTAATCTAACCCATCCACTTAAAATGCTGATTCTGACTCAGATGAGATTCTAGTTTGTGTTTACATCTTCTGTTATAATGTTCTTGGAAATTTATTATGAACTTCATAGTGTGAGTGTTACAGGAAGTATAAAGGTGAAAGCCCTCAAATCACTTCTAGTTCTGAAGCCAGAACCGCTGCACTAAGCTACCTTCCATACCTTTCAGTTATTTCAAAAGAGACATTCTGTGTCCTGCTCTTACTGATGTTTGGCATGGTAACTGCTGTTTCAGAAACCAGTGGTTGTTTTGTCAGTTATTGAAGCAAATGTTATTAGGGAGCTGATATTTCAAAATAGTTTGCTCTTCAAAGATCAGATTTTGTTAGGGAAGCAAGACTGAAGAGTGTCTCCACAATAGCATCCACACTATGAACTTTTCTGTTTTGTTTCTGTATTGAAATCTAGTTAGGTACATACAGGTCTTTGAGTTGACTGAAAAACTTTTGCACCAGAACAAGCTGCCCAGAGAGGATGTACAGCCTCTTTCTGTGGAGGTTTTCATAACTCAACTGCATAAACCAGAGCTAATGACGCTTTGAGCATGATATTGGACTAGAGACCTCCTAGGTCCCTTCTGACTTTGATTCTCCTGAGCTTCTATGAACTGGAGATGACACTTACCCACTTGTTTCATTTGGCCTACTTTACCTCTCCACTGCTTCCAGAAGACATAGATCTCAATTTCTTTTACTGTGCATACACTCATACCTGTGGGAAAGTGCATGTCTTGAGGTCAAAACAGATAAGGGAAATGTGAACTTAGCAGCCATGTTAAACTTGTTAGCATACCTTTCAAGAGGAGCATTAGTGCTCATTTTTCTGCCAAATTAGTACAGAGCTTTACCAGTTGATAGGATAGCAAGTTGCATTTTGACTGTTGAAGCTTAGGTTGTCTGCACAGCAGTGCTGTTGATGAACCTGAGTTAGCTTGTGTTCTAAAACAGTTTAGTTGTTCAGTGCTACCCCCAAGTGTACTATCTTACTTTGACCAATCATGAAAATGGGATTTTTCCAAGGAGTGTCTAATGTAATTACTAGCTCATGAATACTGATGAGATGTGCTAATTGGATCTTGTTTTGTGCCCCCTCTGTGTTTTAATACAATCTGTTTTCATGTGACTTAAGTAACAGCTAGTGGGGTGGAGGAGGGAATTCTTGTGTCTTGTGCATTTTGCTTCTCCTGCTTGCAAGTTGATTCAGCTGTACAGCTTCCAGAACCTGAGCAGATTTGAGGCAGTGCAGTGTTGTATGGCACTGCCTTCGTAGGCACAGACCTGTATGGTCTCCAGGGAATCTTTGACCTATCTCTTTTTTTTCTTTTCTTTTTTTTTTGTTGTTCTCCAGATAGTTATTAAAAAACGAGAGCCTTTAACTTTTGGAGTTCCAGAAGGAAACGCAGGATTCTCTAGCAGATTAGCAGCTACACAAGATATTCCTTTTATTCACCAGTCTGTAAGTGCACTCAAAATATTTATCTGTTATTTGACAGGTAAATGACTGTCTAAGAATATTCTGCGTTGTGGGGAGCAAAAGGAATAGTTGTGGAATAAAATAAATGCTTTTTACATTGAGTATTTGGTTCAAACTAATGAAGTGGTTGATCTAATTTTAACTAACTTTCTCTATTGTGAAGCTTAACAGACCAATGGTTAAAAAGTAGGAAGTTTTAAAGTGCCTGTTTACTAGCAAATCCTCTAAACCAATGGACTATGCATTTTATGGACTTCACACAGTAAGTTCCTAGTGAAAGAGTAGGAGTTTTTTTTTCTAGAAAGCCTCTGGGTTATCTTAGCTTTATAATCTTGTACCCATTTTTAACCTTCTCCTTCTCCTTCTGTAGAGTTTGTCTTTGGAAAGTCTTCTAATTTTACTCCTTAACAAACAACATCTAGAGGGAAATGCTTGCTTTCTTCTGCCTTCTTTAACAGTGTTTTGTTTAACACACTGGATGAAAGATCCAGGCAGAAAGCAGTACAGAATGGTCATACTGCTTTCTTGGATTGTCATAATGAAAATAATTCAGGACAGGACTTTATTGAAGAAAAACATCATTCCGAGGATAACGGACAAATGTGGATATACGTGTTGGTTTGTCTATGCAACTCCCAGAAGTCCTTAATGCCATCTGCTTAACTTGTCTTCTCCTTCCTAAAAATGCACTGTAGTGCTTCCTTCTTTCCTTTGTTCACCAGCAATAGAATCTAAAGATTTATGCTAACAATATAAAGGCAAAAAAATCAGTTTTAGAACAGGGAATAACAAATTGGTGATAACTGATGGTATCTCATATTTCTGGAAGTCTGAAGCATCAAGGTTAAAAATAGGTGCTTTTTCTACCTTTTTGTCCATGTTGTTAGAGCTTTTCTTGTTTTGTTTCAGCCTGAATTGGGAGACTTGGATACTTGGCAAGAAAATACTAATGCCTGGGAAGAAGAGGAAGATGCTGCCTGGCAGGCAGAAGAAGTTCTTAGGTAACTGAAAATAGTGTAGCACCACATAAACTTTTTTAATGTTGAAGAATGAAGTGCAGGTTTGTTTGTGATAGTACTTTTCTAGTTCTCTGTGTCTCACAAAACTAGTGTGAATTCCTTATCTGTTTTCTTCTGTTTGCTTTTCCCTTTTAAGAAGTTGAAAGAGTACGAATGGTAACAAGATACAGATTGAATTTAAGCTAATTGCACGCAGTGATTTGAATTGGCAGTGACTTCTGTTACTTTGTTTTATTTCAAGCTTTAATATATAGTGATGTAATAGTGAAAGTTATGTGATGATGGATTTTGTTGGGTTGTTTGTCTTCCAAGGACTGCCTTTCTTGTCAGGAAAAGCGGCAGGCTCAGTAAGATCTTCAATATCAAAAGTGCAGTCCACTGAGGCTGTGGTGCACCAGACATAGTCAATGAAAGGCAGTGGGACTGGGAAATGAAATAACTTCTGCTGTCTGCAGAGGCTGCATTGTATTTTAGTGAAATCTTGCTGCGTTCCATTAAGATCTGTTTTTAAGACTATTAAAAACAAGTGATTAAGCTTTCCCAGGCACAGTCTTGTCTTAGAGAATTTACCTGCTGCTAATAATCTAGTATGTGCATGTGTCTGTATTTCTGGAGTGATAATGGTCTGCGTAGTCGATTTTCATGGAACGGCCAAAGGCGTATTGTTTGCTAGTGGTCATGTTCATGCTCTAGAATACAGAGTGAGAGGGACTACTTATGTGGGAATAGCAGTGGCATTTTCCCCCGACTCTGTTTTTCAAATTTCTCATCTTACTTGATAGAAACTGTTGTAAAGATTTGAGCCTGACATATTTTTACAACTGAAAGGCTTCGGCTCAAGTAGTGAACTTTCAGACTTCCTACTCTGCCCCACTGAACAGTATTGAGCTTTACTTGCTTTAGCAGGGAAGTATAGCTGTCAAATATTTCAGGTAAATAGAGTATGCTTAGAACTGTGTGTTTTGCATATCTCTTGGCCTGCGATGAATGGCTGCCTCAATACAGCTGATGACTGTGTGAGTTCATCCCAGCTGTGTGAAGAACACCGTTGTTCTATTCACAACACACTGAGTTAGTGTTTTTCTTTAATTGAGGAAAATGCTGGCTGATTTTTAGCAAGATTGGTAGGAAATACCTTCTGGATTTACAGTCTGTCTTGCAGTAGACATCTGTGGTGTAATTAACATCCAGAGTTTAACACACAACTTTAGAACATGACAGCCCTGGCTCTGTTTTTCAACAGACCGCAGTAAAGAAGCGATCTGGAGTCTATTCTTAATGCTAAGAGACTGAGTTTTGATCTACAAAATGATCTGAAGATTTCAGATCATTTTGCTGGTTGGTGAACGGTGTTCCTGATCCACCACAGTGGTAATGCTGACTCCAGCAGTGCTTCCTGAGAATGGAACGAGTGTGGGTCTGTGTGTGTGGAGGGAGGACATGAGGGTGGCCATTAGCTGGCTCTGTCTGGGTACCTGTTGGTGCTCAGGGTGCAGAAGTATCTTAGAGTGGAATCATTTTTGTGTAGCAGTGGAGTGCTGCACAACCATGCAAAAATGAGCTGTGGTGTGTTAAATGTGTTAATAGCAGGGAAGACTGTTCCTCTGTCATCTGCTGTGGTGATTTTAATACACACGTGTAAGGGTTGGAGCAAGTATATGCAGTAAGCCACGTGCTTCCAGAAATCAGCGTGCTGAGGAGTAAGCCATGTAACCTGAGAAGCTCCTGTTGTTTGTTCCCCACTGCCCAGCAGGTTTTGGGCTGTTGCACCAAAACTTTCCAGTCAGTGGTTAGTCAGCATGGTGAATGCAAAGCTGAATTTTCACTTTTATTTACAATTTATTGAAGTTAGTTAGAACTTGGTAACTTCTGCAAATTGTAGATACCCATACGTACCTTTAGAATTTATAGTACCATATTTTCTTTTTTCCAGTGGCAACAGTTAACCTCCTTTGGATCCAAGTGACTCAGTTATGGCTGTAGTTTGTCATAGGCTTTCTATTGAGATGATCCTGAGAGGTGGTAACTTCATGTTGAAAACAAGTAGGAAGTTTGGAATAAAGTTCAGAGAATAATGGCCAAGTGGCAGAGCAGTGGAAAGGTGATCACTGTGTGGTATGCACATACATAAATACATATATAAATACACTGCGTGTATTTATTCTTGGTGACTTTGTATCACCTCCAGCAGAAGGTCTCTACTCATCTGGACTTCAATAAAGTCTAGTAAAATTACTCAGCCAGTAGAGGGCATGGAAACCTCATACAGGAATCTGTGTAGTGTTCTGCCTTGTGCAGTTCATGGTGGTGGGGAAAAAGACACGGCCTGCTTGACTCTCTTTACTTTGCAACAGCAGTTGCATAGAAGAATTGCTTAGCATTTCATGTGGCTCTATGGAACTTCACTATGTGACTCTTCCCTTCTGACTGGGAGGTGTAGATCTTGCTGTAAATTACAAGCTTCTTCCATGGCAGTAGAGCAGTTTATTAGAGAATAGCAGAACTTCTGGCAGTTAATTTAATAGCAGTCCCTCTCCTTCTACCACTGTCAAACACAAAACTAATATGTAGTCTTTGTTTGAAGTTGTGTGCTCAGTTTGTCTGTAATTGAAAATCTACTGAAGCAGGTTGTCTCAGTGCAGCCAGCTTTAACTTTTCTGTTTTTACACGGTTGAATGCATGTGTGCAGCTAGCAGATTTGAAAGTAAACTCCTTGCTGCTGTATCTAAGGAACTGGGGCTGTTCAGTCTGGGGAAGAGGGGGCTGAAGGGAAACCTTATTGCTTTCTTCCAATACCTGAAAGGTGCTTACTGTGATACGGGGTTGGTCTCTTCTCACTGGTGACAGGTGACAGGATAAGGGGAAATGGCCTCAAGTTGCACCAGGGTAAGTTTAGGTTGGATATCAGGAAAAACTTCTTTACTGAAAGGTTGGAATAGGTGGTTCAGTCACCATCCCTGAATGTGTTTAAAGACTGCTTGGATGTGGTGCTCAGGGACATGATTTAGCAGAGGTTGTTAGAATTAGGGTAGTATGGTTGGACTCAATGATCTTTAAGGTGTTTTCCAACCTGAGCAATTCTATTGTATGATTCTATTAGATTTCTTCATTCTCTTTTAATGAATTGTTCTTTATTCTTATCAAATCTTTATGAAGTTTACCCTTTCCCAATGAATGATGCTTTCATTCTTCATTGTTTTTTTTAATTGTAAAGTCACTCCACAAGCAGCTTGGCTATTTTTTCTTCTCTAATAAGGAGAATGTTGACTCCATGCCACTCAGTAATGTGTTCTCTCTTGAAAGGGAAGTAGAAACTGGAAACTTGTTTCTTTAGATTCTCTGATCTGGCAGCTAGTAACATTTGCTGTTTAGCATTATTTCTTATCACTGCTTGAAAAAGACACACAACTGAAGACTTTCTTATTATTTTCTACTTCCTTAAAGGCTGTATTTGTATTGAACAATAGAGCACAACACAAATCCTGAGCATGTGAAAGGGAATATTAAGTAACCTCATCTGATCACAAGGAAGACGTCTATAGCAGTTGTGTATAAAAAGGATGGCTGCAGGTGCTTCTGCTGGTGAAAAGGCGGGGCACAAACTTCATGTACTGAGTTGAATCATGTTGATCTGAATTTGAAAAAAATGGGTAATTTCATTATTAGACAGATCTTCCTAATTAGTTCTAGTCTGATACTTGCACTAATTTGCTTAATCTTTGAGAATTTAGTTGCTTTTAGATTGTAAAATATTTTGAAGAAATATTACTGTCTAAGAGTAGATTATCCTGAGAAAAGGACTTCAGTGTGATGAAATACTAACTCTTCTGAGACTAACTACAGTTGACTAAGGCTCTGTTCTTTATTAGTTATAATAATGTATTTGTTAACTATGCTGAAAGTAGGACTCCTTCAGCAGTTCATTTTTTCTCTAATTACAGACAACAGAAGTTAGCAGAAAGGGAAAAAAGAGCAGCAGAACAACAACGAAAGAAAATGGAGAAAGAGGCCCAGAGGTTAATGAAAAAGGAACAGAACAAAATTGGTGTAAAACTCTCCTAACAGTAACCAGGCATCGGTGGAAGGATTCACTTCTACAACATGCATACTGGTATTAATTTAAGTATTTCCAGGACTTCAACTCGCTGCTTCGTTTCAGTGCATTCTTCAAGTCATCTTGGAAGCCAGAATTCTCCCCAAATATCTTGAACTACTAATAGGTAGTTCTTCAAGGGAAAAAAAAACAAACCCAAAACCATACAAAATCATGCCTTGATGGAATGAAATTTCCTACAATAATTCTATTCCAGTACCCTTCTTTGCAGCAAACATGATTGAGCAAAAGTGATTGAGAGACACTCTTAATGAACAGCTCCAGCCGAGGGAAAAGAATGTAAATATTCTGTGGTGGGGAATCTACTGTATTGTCTGTGCTTACCTGAAACATGTAATTAAACAGTTTTAAAGAATCTTTTGCTTCCTACCTGATATGAGTGTCTGCTTTTTCTTTTTTTTTTTTTTTTTTTTTTTTTTTTTTTAATAAAAGTATTTATACATTTAGAATTATCCATTAGAGATCATACTGACCTGGACAGATGAGAAGACCTTGTTGTGGATGACCTTAAGTGTACTCCTAGCAGTATGTGCTTTGGTGGAGGGTTATAGATGAGCACTTAATTGGATTTCCCATCTTTTTGTCTCTTGCAGCTTCCTGTGCTGCCATGCTTACTGACAACACTGCAGTGGCTGCAGGCAGTGGCATTGCTGTATGACAGTGGTGCATTCTGTTCATCTGTTACAAAGGCTGATGTGAGCATAGGGGAGTAATTCATTTCATTTGTGTTGGTAATTTTGCATTTCTAGCACACTGCTTTACTTCCTACAGCTAGTAAAGATATAGACTTCATACTCATGGCATAGGTAGTGTAATTGGGGAAAAAAGTCTTCATATTAATAAAGCTAGTGTGGAAGTTAGTAGTTCTGTTAACAGTGTTTCTCAGATTCCTTCTGCCATGGCAGAGAACTGAATGTTGGGTAAAGATCAGAGCAGGGTTTTTACCTGTTGTGTGTTGGGAGCTGTGCAGCCTCTCCCTGAATACAACTGAATGCTTTCTCAGAACTGCACAAGGTGTTTTTAAAAGCTGGAAGCAACTGTGATGTTATTATAGTGTTAGCTCTGTTTTTTAAACAGCACATTTAAAAAACACTGCTGCTAAATGGAGCCTGCCATAGTGTGGTTTAAAATCAGTTCAAGCTGTTGGGATATTAAACATCAGAGAGGTTTGTGCTGCTCTGTTACCTTCTTGCTACAAAAGGAACCTGGGCAGTCACAGTGAATGTTTCTCCTGCACTTGAAGATCACTTTCTCTAATATATGATGCTCCATTTCCTCACATTTTGAAATAGGACCAAAGCATTTTCCATATTGCTTTTTTTCAGTCACAACAGGAGACATTTAGGAATAATGGAAAGCCGTGTTTGTATGAAATTCATGGAAAAAGGAAGCCTATTAATATTAATTTTGGCCCTTTTGTCATACCTAATTAAAGAAAAAAGCGATCGTTGCCATTGAGTACTTGCTATGTGCTGCCCCATCGTTCTTTCTCTTTGTGGCTTACTGGTAACAGCCTGCCTCTCAAAAGCTGCAAAGCAATGCACAGTACCATCAGGCCTCATGAGACCTCTTCTGGTCCAGACTGCAGAGGAAACTTGCTTGGCTGTAGGTGAGAACGAGGGGGCAGCGAGGTTTCGGTGGCTAGAGATATTGCTGGAAGTTTGCATGGAGCCAATTCCACCGTGTCCACCTGATGTCGCCTCTTCTCAGGAACAGATCTCAAGTTTTGGGCACAGAGAGTTTATGGCTTGAGGGCCACAGTGCATCTCAGTGTGTACTTGGGACTTTGCAGCTCTGCACAAAGCCTTCTAGATTTCTGTGAAATGCCAGGAAGCCTGATACACTTCTTGAAGCGCTGAGATGAGAAGTTACAAGTTGGGATTGCACTGAGTTAATAATTAGGTCCCTTGCTTCTGTCAGTGTGGTGTGGGTGCGGCTGAGGGGGCAGCAGCTGCATTGCTGACCTAGCACAGCCCTCTGTGCAGTGCTTCCTCTTGGAGCTGGAAGCAGGTTTTTTTCAATCAAGCTCTTTTCAGGATTCTTTTCAGGATGCTACGGCTTCCTTACGCCCTGATGCAGTGCCTCTCCTGCTCTGAATGTGCGATGTCTCAGCTGAAATGGAGTATTTTTTAGCAGCTTCGCTACAATAAAGCACTCATAGATTCTTAACATTTCTAACATGCTTTACTGAATTTGTGATTATAAAGGTAATTTACAATAAAGCAATTAAATAAACAATAAGTTAAAACACAATACATTTATAGATGGTATTTCACAGGGTTCAAATGACTATCAGGTTCCAATACATTAAGACTCTAAAACGACATTAAAATTCAAAGTGTATCCACGCCTATATTTATCGTCCTAACAGTTTCAAGACTCCCAACAACTGAACATTGTGGTTACAGTCCTTATACGCACGAGACTGGTGGAATGCTCAAGCAATTGCAGGATTTAGAAGAGCACTACACAAGACAGGCATGAAGGATGTGCTGGAAGCTGTCGGGAAATACAGTTTTTTTCTTTAAATTGGATTGATGCTTCAGACAACAAATGGCAAGCGCTAGCATGCTTTTTAGAGTACATGTGTGATACACTTAGTGGAAACGAGTCTCCATGTTACTTAACACTGTAGTTTCACAAATGTTTTGTTACTGTTGCCTACAGAAGTATCCCGCCTTTCCCTGGCCTTTTGTTCCCATATGCACCTCGTGCTGCCTATGAGGCAGAACACAGAGTTTATGCATTTGCTCAGTGAACTGGACAGGGAAAGGGAGATGAAGGCTAACTCAGCAAACAGCCACAAAGCTGTGCTAGCTCTCTGCTGTCCCCGATCCTCGTTACTGTGTGGATGTGCTGGTCTGAGAAAAGCACCAGCAGAGGGAGGGACCTGGTGACTGGGAGCAGGAGGACTACTATAGGCAGCAGTACTGGGCTGTGTCAGTTAAAAACATTCTGTGGAACTACAGGGTTCAATTTTCTTCATTTGGAAACAAGAACATGTTTTTGAACCAATTTATAGTGCAAATCAAGTATTCAAGAGCAAAACAATGGACTCTGCCAGAATATACAATATCTTTTTGTATCTCTCATCCCCCACTCTCTACCTCAGCCCATTGCTGCCCAGTGACAGCGGAATTTAGGTTCTAATATTGAAGGGTGTACGACGCAATGAGTGCAGGGCCACCAGGCAGCACCCACGGAGCAACGCTCCAATATTGTAAATGGGATCTACTCCTCCTCTCTGAGTACTAAATACCCACATGACAGTGGGTACAATGGGGGCTGCTACAGCCAGGAGATCTACAAGGAGACTGCCACTCCAGTGCCTCTGCATTATTCCTCTCTCAGAGGAAGTATTTACATACCCGAACACTTCATCACGCATTTCTGTAAAATCAAGTTCTTTCATGCCATGATTTTCATCAACTCCATAATCCACCTTTCTGCATGGAGACTCCATAGGAGACAAAAGGATAGCAGAGTTTGGATCACTTGGAGTTAAGTCCACTACTATAGCAGAATCACTAAAGCTTCCAGAAGAAAAATCACCCAATTCCTTCAGTGAGGAAGGCGGGCTCAGAGGAGAGACGTCTTGAGATCCGAAGATGTTCTGAATGAGCCGCTCCACATTTAGGCTGTATGGCACCACGTCGGTCTGGACGGACTGTTCCACCATCACGATGTTGCTCCTCTCCTTCCTAGAAGACCTCAGTTCTTCATCAGGAACACTTTCTAGCATCTCTTGATCCACAGCAGAGATGAAGAAAGCTGGATCAGCCAACTCAGCACCTGCAGTGGTGAAAGTCTCTTGAAACAAATCGTTCCCATTAGCTACGTCCTCATTTAGAAGCACCCCACTATCAACCTCCAAAGCTTGCTCCTCCGCAATGAGGGTGTCTGGCAGTTTGGCATACAGTGCCAGTGGCTTCCCTGGTGCGTCAGACACATCCTCATCCCGCAGAGAGCCGTTCTGAGCCATCTCCATGCTGTGCAGCAGAGATTCCAGTTTCTTGTTTTGAATGTTTATGTCTATGAAATATTTCTGAATGCCTTTGTCTTTCTCCGCCAAGTTGTTTTTCATGGTTTCAATAACCTGCTTGAGTTGTTTAATTTCCTTTTTCGCTTCCTTGAGGGCCAGCTGTGCCTCCACACGATGACACTCTTCTTCAATCCAGTCTTCCCTCATGCGTCCTAGCTGAGTTTTGAGCTCTTCTATTTCAGTCTCCCTGGAGAAAGAGAAAAATGTAACACTTCTCTGACTGGTCAGTTAGTGCCAGCTAGTGGAGAGGCTTCACAGCACTGGGATGGCTGCAGAGATGCTCTAAGGAGGAGGCACATTCCTCCAGACACCACCTGCTGCCACTCCCTAGAGCTGTAGGTGGCCTGCCAAGACTCACTGGTTGCTGACTGAGGACACTGACCTCCGCACACAGTCAGCAGACCTGTGGCACGCTTGGGGGTCGTGCTACAACCCCTGACATCTTGAGGCGCAAGCGATGGTCTGTAGGTTAGATTCCATCAGCACAGAACCTGCACCTCTCCTACTGCCTTGCCCCACAGGAACTGAGAAATGGTCTCCTGGGAAGCACGTGCCATGCAGTGCCTGCGCCTGCGAGCAGCTGTGTGTACAGCCAGAGCTGACGCTGATGTGACGCTGCAGGAAAGCTGCACTCCTCAAAGATGCAGAGGCTGGGCTGTACCCCTCAGGACTGTGGGTTCCACAGGACTCAGCCTGCGAGGCCATTCAAATGCCCCTTTGTGCCCGCTTGGGTTGCGTGTGCTGGATATCTAGCTCCCAAAGCCCAGCTTTAATCAAATGCCATCTGTTACTGTATAATGCATTGTCACTTCTCAGCATCAATACAAAGAGCTCTTCAGAAAAATTCAATATAAGCAAGAAAAACACAAGTGGGCACCCTGGTTTGTACAAGAACTTTTCTTTCATTACAGAAGAAGGAGGACATTTTGAAGTCGTACTTCACTGACAGAGGTAGTATAGAAGACTAAAGTAATATGAATTTGCAGGGACAAAACTTTTATATATAAAAGGTCTTGATTCTAAATCAGGCTGATAAAAAAATCCCTTGAAAACATTTCATTAGGCAATTTCAAAGAAGGGAGAAGAGCCATGTTTATATATACGCTGCATGGTGCATGTTTACTGAGCAAACTACAAAACATGAAATACCTTAAAACAACCAAACTGATCACATTCTAAATTTATTAGTTGAAACTTTACAAGGTCAAGAAATCAGTAAACCATTCAGGATTCCCATCCCCAAATGCTCCTGAATAAATGTTTGTAACTCCTCTTTCTGAAATGAAATGTACCTTTCCTTGAGCTTGCTCTGAGATTCCTTCAGCTTTGTTTTCAAATGCCGTACTGTGACTTCCTTCTGCTGCAGAGGAGTCAAATACTGCTCTGGATTTTGTGACTTAACACTGTGGTGATCAACACAAGTCAAATATCTCCCCGATCGCCTGGAAAGAAAAAAAGAAAAGCCATCACATAACATCACCCCTATGGTTCTTCACTCTTACCAAAAAAAAAAAACCCACAACACTGACCGACACAAAGCTGAGTTTACACTTGATTCATCTGGGGCTTCTCAGTGTCAGCACAAGTGACTCATTCTGCCAAGTCAAGTACTTGAAGAAACTGCTGATATGTGGGTATCACAAAGCATTTACTATGTATTGTGACTGGTTGCAGCGCAGTGATATCGAGAGTTATTTAACTTTGAAATGTCCAGGCATCACCTCATCTAAAATGGGTGTAGCATTGAAGAGCAGACAGCCACACCACTGGCAATGGCACTCAGCTAAGTAATAGCCAAGTAAGCTAGTGGAAAAACTGAGTTTAGATCCAAATGTGAGCTACAAAATTGAACAAACTGAAACCTCGATTCACTGTATCTAGGTTTAAGTGTGTATTTACTGTGCCAGAACTGTTCAGTAGTCTGACAGAGAAAGGGAGAGCAGTAGAATGGCAGCAATTCAGTCTCTGCACTACTGCTGCATCTTCTGGCAGGTATCTGTTTTCTTTCCTGCTCAGGAAACTGCACTCCTTGGGCAGGTGCCTAAAGTTAAACAGGATGAATTTCTGCCTGAGTGTATAACATTTTCTATTCTACCACACCCAACTCTCACCAAATTAAAAGGACCCTTCAGTGAAAGAACCAGTAAATCCATGTTAGAACTGGTGGCATGAAACCACATTAAAGAGATTGTCTTGGAGTGAAAACCAACCACAAGAGGCCTCTGACTGAGAGTAACCTCTAGTTCCACTGTGCTGAAATAATAAAGCTTTTACAGTGGTAGGAGAATACAGGCTGGAGCATCCTGCTGACTGTCAAACCACCCAGATGAAGAGTCACACCTACACTGAGAAGCAAGATGACTTGCTCAGCAATCTGGACAGCGTGTTCCAGTGCAGAGAAGGTAAGTCAGAGCACTGAATGCTGGGGCGATTAGATAAACACTTGCCTCATTATTGGGCTGGTGTCACTTCCTTTGTATGAGCCTGAGTTACTGCTACTGGGAGAAGAAACCCCATAATTCTGATGGATGTTACCAGGATTCTGCTGACTTCTGCAGAGTGCTGACAAATGGTCCTTTTCACGGGAAGCAGGTGGGCTGGCTCCAGACTTGTAGGATGAGGATCCACTATTCCGACCATAAGGGCCGCGACTGGAAAGGAACCAAAATGGTTACATCATATTGGATTGTCCTTGTCACACAACGCATTGCGTGTCTTACTTTACAAAGCTGTCTATGAAATACCACTAAAACATACAAATGACTATAAGTGGCTCGGAAAAAAGGAAGAGTTCATCTCATCAGCCACTGCAGGTTCTTTGGATGACTGTGAGAATCTTGCTTGAACTATGTGATGTAGGGAAATCTCTGGCATTTTCACATTTCTCAGTTTGCAGCAGTTTCCAGTGACTCCATCACATCAGCGTTCCCTGAACCTTTGACTCCATTAAGTAATTAGACATCAAACTCGACTAGTTCAAAAAGGACCACTTTTCAGCTTTCCTCTACCAGGCCTGAGGAGATGCCCGGTCTTGGAGGCTGGTGGAGAGTTGTAAGACTTCTCTCATGATTCTCAGCAAGCAGCCTAAGGGATCACAGTGTGAAGGCAGATTTTTTTTGAGCCACTGTTCTTCTGTGCCTTTGGCAAACTGGATGTTTCAGCTGCCACTATCAGCTATTCATTTGCTTAGATATAGTTTGGACCCTACTGAGAGCAGGCTGAAATAGTATTAAAACTAGACAAAGAAAGCACAGTTTCTTCTTTCTTTCAGTTTCTGTCATACGTATTTACCTTTCTTTTCCCCATCTTTACTAAAAAAACTGCTACTCATGTGTGCTTTAATAAAATTTATATCTGCACTTTCCGGTAACTGCCAAAGAACTGAGGCACTGGAGCCAGCTTTTAGAGGTGCATTTCTTATTTGTTCAGTTGATTTAGTTTCCTACACTGCTACCTTCACCTTCACCCTCTACTGGAAGTTGTTCTTCTAAACTGCAGTGAAAGGCAGGTTTCAAAAATATGGAAAAAGGCAAACCAAGCCAGCAAAAAAGAAAGTTTGAACATAAAAATTAAAATACCACAGAATTATGAAGCAAAATCTCTTAAAATTATCTGAATTGGTTTCCTCCTTTCTCTGAAAATGGAACAGTTTATAAGGAACAGATGGCTGACTGGCTGTGCTGCAGGCCTTCATCACAGTGCTGTGGTTTGGGTGAATTTATAATTATTTTACAATAACGTGAAGGACTGAGGTTTGTGACAACACTGAAATGTTTCACAGTGAGTTTATTCAAACAGTTAAAAAAGAACATGTTAGAGAGCAAACATCTCTTTCCACTTTGTACAGCACAGCCATCAACTTCTGTGTAATAACACAGCAGTGCATTTGAAGGAGCACTATTACAGAGGACTTCTATCTGTTTAAATATGCCAGTATGGTCTAATTTAAAGTTATATTTAAATACACAATGATACATGAAATTCTGCATGTTCTTACTGAAACTAAGGTCACTTCAGAGCTTCGTATTACACTCAGCAGGGTTCTTTTCCTCAGCCAGTAACTTGTAGACTTAACCTACGGAGAACTTAACTACTGTTTCTTTTTCTAACCACCTCATGGTACAGACATGAAACTATTCTTTAAGCATCACTCTGTTGATCCCTGTATGCTGGGGCACACTGCAACCTCAGAGAAGTCCGCATGACTTCAGCATATGGGTATCCTGCTGCTGGCCCCGGCCTGCCTGCCAGCTCCACTCCTGCGACTCCACAAAGGGCAGGAAACAAGTCCTGTCAATTTGAACTCTTTCCACCTACTCAAAAAAGTGCAGCAGCAGGGACGGCGTGGGCAGAGCACAATGCGCACTGACTGCTCCATCCAGCACCCCAGTACTCACAAGCTGTCTCATCTGCCGTTCACAGAGGATACAGAGAAAACTTACAGCAATCTTTCAACAAAAGGTTCATTTAGATGGATGACTACATATATTTTTTCAATTTGCATATTGCTTTGTTTTCATAAAGGCTGGATGAGAGTGCTTTGGAAAAGAGCATTAAAGACAATATTGTTGATTTCTTCCTCCAAAACGAGGTCAAGACCTAGAAAGTTACACGCTGAGATGACAATTTATAGCAAACCATAGCAAAAAACCAAAGAGCTTGACCAGAAAGGTTGAGGTTAAGAGCTAAAAATACTACGGTTAACTGATGTGCACCCAGTTACTTCTTCTTCTACTCCAGCCACTGTTTCTTCTGACTTTCCTACATGTATCTCCAGTGCTTGTTACGGATAAAAATTAGTATCAGTCGGCTGATCTGACATTTTGACAATTTTTGTTCTAACCAATACAATAATTTGTCTTTCTTCTATCTGAACTTTCTTCAGCTCTTATCAGTGTTAGTGCTGCCCAAGAGCACAGTACTACCCAGACTGTTTTAAAACTCACAGTAGCGATACTGGATGCATGAACTGTGAGACCCTACATAGTAGTCCATCTCTGTACTAGCTACATTTGAAACATACAGGAAAATTTGCTTACTTGCGAGAAAAAGAAGATCTTTTACTTCCAGCAGCAGACATATGGACTTCAGGAGCTGAAATACTGCCTGTGCTGCTTGAAGAGCTAAAATCAGCTTCACTCCCTGGAAAGGAAAAGGGAAGAGTACAGACACGGTGGAAATTGTAACTCAAAGACTGTTTTCAACTAACAATGAATCACAAGCATCCTTCCTTTGTCTATTTGTGTGAATTTTAGAAGTTGCATAAATTTTCAAATATCCCCAAGGACAAGCACTGGATACGCTCCAGGCTTTCAGTATTTCTTCAGAACTGGCACGTCAACAAAAAACTTTGGACACTGCTTCACTCTACAGAAGCCACTGTAGAATTAGGCTGTTATGGCAACTTGTTTCCTCACAGCTATCAGGATATGATGAGGCTGCCTACATGGCTTCTTCAAGAACACAGTGATTAAAAGCATACAACTGTAACCGGATTTCTATTACTTTAAACCATATGAAAATACCATTTGCTGTGAGGAAAGCAGCTTCTATTTTGGATTCTGAGCTGACTGATATACATGTATATGTATATAGGTATGAATATGCCTTACAGAGTATGTATGTATGTATATGTATAAACATATGCAGGTTTTCATGTGGTACAGAAGCACAGTAGGGCAGTTCTAATGGCTTTAAAATAATCCAATAATATTGCATGGCTCTCAGCTGCTTCTTGGGTGTTAATCTATCTGATTACTGACTTTCTATGGATTACAGCTTGTATTTCCCAAGCCCTTTTATATACCAGAAAAGTGCCCTCATTTTTCTAAGGTCAGCAGTACTTAAAAGTATCAACAAAGTATTCTTATCGGGAAGAAAGCCCTAAAGTTAGGATTTATTTCAGTTTGTTACTCAGATGGCCATTGAAGTATGTTTCCACGAGGGGGAGATGCAGCTACAGTTGCTACAATCCCCATGTTGGTAAATAAAGTCCTCAGATCCTTAACAAAGCTGATAGGCACACCTTATGCTCCTGAGTACACTTAGAAGGGCACTGGCAGAGCATCTTCTCACAGAAACAGGATGAAACATTCTACAACCATTCCTAATGGCCTTAGGACCCCGTTTTCAATTTAATTTAAATTGATTTCCCAGTTACACAGTCTGACTGGCAGGATTCACATGACTTGTGGCTCCAACCCGCACACCCAATCTCAAACATCAGCTGGCCAGCTAGGAAAGCGCTGCCCTTCCTGTGACGTCTCTCTGCCACACACTTGGATGCAGCAGGATTGAGCTGGTTTTATTGTTCTTCATCCAAGCTATAGATTGAGTTTATGTACCCAGTACCCACACAGAAGCAAAGGAGTGCCAGAAACTTGGGTACAACCCTCTGTCCAGTCTTCAGTATTTACTGGGGACTCATGTGAGGACCCTGAGTGCTGTGTTCAGTTTTAGGCCCTTTGCTACAAGAAAGACACTGGGGCTCTGGAGCGTGTGCTGAGAAGGGCAGTGAAGCTGTGAGGGGTCTGGAACACAAGTCTTACGGGGAGAGGAGGAAACGAGGATTGTTCAGCTGGGAGAAGAGGACATCAGGAAGGACCTCACTGCTCTCTACAACTGCCTGAAAGGAGGTTGTGGTGAGGTAGGACTCGGCCTTTTCTCCAATGGGATGAGAGGTAATGGCCTTAAGTTGTACCAGGGAGGTTCAGGTTGGATACGTGGAATAATTTCTCTGAAAGAATATTGGCACAGGTGGTGGAGTCACCATCCCTGGAGACGTTCAAGAAATGTGTAGATGTGGTATGCAGGGATGTGCTTTTGTGGGCATGGTGTGACGGGCTGATGACTGGACTTGTTCATCTTAGAGGTCTTTTTCAATCGTGATGATTCTGTGATTCCATGACAGGGCAGAAAACCGCTTCAGAGCAATCACCAGAGGGACAAACATTTCAGTGTCCTGGCTGCTTTCATATGGAAGACCTCTAATTACAGAGGTATTCAAGGCACATGTACTGGTTTTGCTGTTTAATGCTCTGCAGCATCACACCATAAAGGTGACGTGCAGGGACAGCACTCAGCAGAGAGCAGCCTGCACTGTGGCCCAGCAAGCACCATGCCTGGGAGCAGGCAGGCTGGAAGCAGCAGGCAGGGAGGCTCAGGGGGCCTGGACAGAGGAGGTGACTGTCCCTCTGTACTCCTAAAACTGGTGGACCTGTAAATCTTACAGATGGCTGCAAACTTCCCTTTGTTTCTCTGTGCTGCTTGATCAGCCCAGCCCATTCCAGAGAAACTTCAAAGCACAGAAAAGCACAGCCCAGAATGCCATCACAGGGACCCAGCTTTATAGCCTCTAACAAACCCATGCCCAGCTCAGCATCCCTGATAAGCAGACCTGGGCTGCCCCAAGTTGCTATGGCCAGGAGCAAATTGAAACCACATGCAAAGACAGGGAAGGGCGGGGAGGCAGAGCACAACCCTGCTTTGTTCCACAGAGTATTTATATCGTGTCTACAAACACAGGTGGCAGTAACCCTCTCCTTAGGGATGTAAAATGAGTACTGGACATAATGGCCAAAGCTGCAGCAGCTTTCCTGATAGACAAAGCACTCCCATCTAAGAGATTACAGCACATACAGCACTGTCTTGCTACCACACAAATCTGCTTTTGCCAACCAGACCCAAACAGGTAAACCCCTTGCATGGATTCCATACCTCTGCTGTCTGGCCTCCCAGACATTGGTGCCCCCGCCGATTCCAGCAGCTCCCAAAGCCCAGCACAGACAGTGTGAGCCCTGCAGGGCTCATCTATGATTAAGCAACGTGCACCATAATCAGATCTTGCTATTGAAAGCATCTCAAGGAAGCAAGGTTTAATAATAGCCTCTCCCTGACCCGCTTGGCTGGCAGCGCAGTGCTGGGGAGAGCTGCCAAGCCAGGTACTGCAGATAGGATTTAGCAGAGCCTGGAAATGCAGCCGCTGAGGTTTCTGAAAGATTGAAATGAATTTGAAACCAGGAACTGTTCTGCAAAGCAAGAATTAACCTCTGTGGCCCTGGTTCTGATAACAGCTCTTAGGGCTGAGACTAATTATGCTCAAAATTGGGCATATGTATATTCATGAGATTTTCCAGAACGTTTTTATAAACTAAAGTGGTCACTGTCAGTAATGCTTCCAAGTGTGTTAGTTATGTTCAAGCCAGCTTTGCATGTAACAGAGATTGACAGCAATGTTACTAGGAGACCTAAAAATATTTTCTTCTACGTGGTAGACACCGCTATGTAAAATAACAAGCATTTGCCCATAAATTGCAATATATTATTCTGGGTTAAGTAAAGTATTACTTCCATTTTACAAATGTTCATAACAAAGAGAAGCTCCCCCTCTACCAGCAACGCGGGCAGGGCCAGAGCACAGCCTTTCGTTCCTCCTACAGCCATCTACCATCTACCACAGCAACAGGACCTCGGGAAGCCTGCTGGCTGCTCTGTGACTGTGACGATGTCACTGCAAAAGCTCACAAATGTAAGCAGAGAACAACCAACTCCCAGAAACAGCATTAACCATGAAAGCAGCTGACATTTCTCAAAACCAGTCTTTTGTCCTAACTGGCTACCTAGGATAGGTATGCGAGGAGCAGGAATGAAATGGTGCAGCACCCAGCACAGCACCGCTCCACGGGCAGTGGCTCTGACCCAACTGTGTGCTGCCTCCAGTTTTTCCTATATGTGCACTGCAGCCATCACATCTACATTTTGGCATGTAGAAATTCACACCATTAACCCTGCTCTATTTACTGCCTCAGCCAGGACAACCATACAGCAAAGTGATCATTCAGAGTACTTACAGGCTCTGATTATATATATTATATGTATATAATGGATTATATATTATACTGTACAGATACATTATATTGGGCAGGTTATATTGTATATAGGCTCCAGCAGGACAGTATGCTGTACTGAAATATCACATCATGCATGTGTACGTGTATATCATAGAACCACAGAATCATAGAACCACAGAATCATAGAATGGCCTGGGTCAAAAAGGACCACAGTGATCATCGAGTTTCAACCTCCTTCCATGTGCAGGGCCACCAACCACCAGACCAGGCTGCCCACAGCCACATCCAGCCTGGCCTTGAATGCCTCCAGGGATGGGGCATCCACAACCTCCTTGGGCAACCTGTTCCAGTGCGTCACCACCCTCTGTGTACAAAATTTCCTCCTAATATCTAACTGAAATCTCCCCTGTTTCGGTTTAAAATCATTCCCCCTTGTCCTGTCACTATCAAGATTGAGAGGTACCACTTTCTTTCATTACCAGAGGATCTGAATTTTGACAAAGAAACATGGACATGTTGAGCTGGACTGTCTGGCTGTGATAAGAAAACCCAAATTGAAATGCAAAAGTTGAATATTAAAGGAATCATTGGATAGGCAATTCCACTTAAATACAAGCATGTGCATGTTCAGTTCATCAGGTTCACCATGTACATTTCTTACACAGAAGCACAGCAGGCCCACATGCATGCCTGGATTATGGCATTCTAGCCTGCTACTTCACATCACTGCAGATGGCCAAAGACCTTGCTGTACAGTCCTCTGGCCTCTGTATTAACATTTTACTTGTGCTTTAGGATTAATCTTTATCTTCCCTTAGAAGTACAGCTGAAACTTTACTGTGTGCTGTATTTTAAAGTTCAGCGAGATTAAAAAGCAGAAGAAAGGAAAACGCTGAAATAATATTTGTGACAGGAACATTGATAGCTGATGAGTAGAAATAGCTTCTCAAAACTCAGGATAATTATGTTTTTTGTGTGTGTGTCTTTGATTTAGAAATTCACTATTGTTTCACATTCAATATACAGAAAACACAGAATTTATCTATTTGTGACTCCATTAACATGGTCTCTTAATATGGACCAGTCCCTGTGCTTGCACATCGTCACACAGTGAAGTGGAACTGTAAACAGTCCTGAAAGACAGTGTGTCCCCAAACATAAAGAACTTAAATTTGCTGAGCCTCCTTGTCCTTAAGAATATCCTGTTAAATGGCAATAGGACCAAAATATGTGTACAAATTCACCAGCAGCAAATAAAGAAATAGATGGAATGCTGTCTCTGCAAACAACTTGGTTTGCAGACTCCAGAGGAGAGATAGAGCCTGAGTGCAAGAACTCCTGCAGAGCCATTGGTAGCAGCTGGAAAAGCAGATGGCCTTCTGTCATAATGCTTCTTTTAAAAGTTCTAGGACATTTGGTTTCCTTTATCTTGAAACCTTTAGCAAAGCTACATCTCTATTTCTAACCTCTAACTACATAAACAGTATCTCCCCAGGAAATGGTGATGCTGTGTCCTTTCTGTTTAACATGGGGGAGTTCCTGTAAGGCTGTCCTCACACACCACAGGTAATCTGGGGAAGAACTGTCCAGTATTCACTGAGAAGAGGAAGCAAAAAAAGCTTGAAAGAAGTTATGAAGTCTCACTTTAGTGTTTCAGGCTTTTCTTCACTAGCACCCTTAAACAAGACTTGTCTCAGGGACAATGCAGTGGGCATCAGGCTTGATATGCAGCATTAGGCCAATAACTGACTGTGGGTTTTGTTTCCAGTCCCTGATCTTTGTCTCACTACCTATCTGACATTTACTTCAGAAGAGACTTTTATCTCAGGCATACGATTCTATTTTACACCACAGTGTGATGAGGTAAGAGCAGATATAATGCTGTGAGCTAGGAACAGACAAGGGACTCCGTCCATGCTGACTGCTTCTGGGCAGACACAAGCTGTCCAGCTTCCTCTCCTTCTGCCCATGTCTTATACCCTTCCCTAGCACTTAGGCTGAAGTAAATGAAGACTGCCAGAAGTCTGCAGTGTCAGAATCTCTGAGGAGAAGTGAGACTCTGAACTCCTTTAACCTATGGAAGGCGCTGTATTCCAACCTTTCCCTTGAGCTCCAGCTGCTCAAGGAAAATGCTTTTGGGTAACTTCTGAATTATGGCACGAAATATGGCTGTAACACCAGGGCTGGTCATGTTTTAAAGGAATGAAATGTCTGAACAGATATGAGGTAGTCCAGCAAGCAGCACATGAGTGAAATCAGGACCAGAGGGCTCTATACGGAGGACAGGCCCTCCTCTGGCATTTCCTATGGCCTGCAGGAGATGTTCCTTGCCTGCTCACTGCTGTGAGCCCTGGATTTTAGTGCCTCACTAACCCCTCTGTGTGCACTCCAGTCATCAAGCTCAGAGCTGTGAGCTGCATGCTCAGAACCAGACGGGCAGAGCAATGCGTGGCATCATCAATCCTAAGGAAAAAGCAGGTCTCCTCTCCCCTGTCCTCCTGCAGCCTGAAGAGATGTGCAGCAGAATGCTCACTGTGAGCCGTAAATCATTCAGATCTCCTGGGTGAGGAGATTCCAGCTCAGCTCCAGCTAGAAGACTTCAGGGAAAATCTGCAACACAGATCCTGCTTCCCTCTGTTTGGATCTAAACTTGATTTTATAAATGACCCCTTCCACTCAGACTGCTGCTTGCGTGATCTGAACTAATTATTCATCTTGATTTTTGCTCATCCTGCTGGCTTAATCTTTTGACTTCAGAGGAAGATTTGTTATCAAATAATATAATCAAAATTTATCTCATTATGTAGTTTTCTGATCTCATCTAAATACAGTAGTTTTGATAATAATCTGAACTACATTAATGCAAATTATAAGCACTGCAGATCTCAAAATGAATACAGAATGTGACTTGCAGATGCTGTGAAACCATAATCAGTCAAGCTCTTCTCCAAGAACACAGTCACTACAAACTAATTACTGATACTGGCAGAGAGCCATCATGTGTATTTTGTGTATCACTGCAATCAAAGCTTGTGTATTCCTTAATGGTTGGTTTTAACTCACAGATTTGTAGAGCAGCTACAAAAGAATGCTGGAACTGATAAAAAGCACTTCAAGCAGTTTTTTTTCTGCTTTACATAACTTAAGCAGATCTTCTGTACAGAAATCTGCCTGACCTAATTACTTTCTGTGCTGCTATATGCACTTTGAGCTGTTCTGACAGTACCTTAAAAATGGCTCCCATACATTTTTTCTCAGCCTGAAATGTCCCCTGTCAGGGGAACATGTTCACGGAGCAGAAGGGAATGGTTTGTGGAGCCTACCTTCCTCTCACACAAACAGGCCCTTGAGATCAGAGCCTCAGGGATGCCACTTTGCTACACTGCTTTCACTAGCTACACTGAGACTGGGTGTTTGAAAAAATATACTGATAGCAATGTAATGTGGTACTCAGCTTGCATTTGACAGTTTTATAGATGTGTGTGTGAAGGCACCTATATACAAGTATCTTTTACAAGCCTGTACTGTCATCTCAGGAAATCTTTTGTTTTATACCTGGCAGTGCTATTTGCTCTGTTTCAAAGGAAGTAGACAGACCGGTCAGATGTATTTTTAGGAGCTGGAAAATGTCATCTTTGGCAGCGATGACTTAGCAGTACACAGAAAGGGAGTGAACTCCATCACAGACTGGGAAAACATCCCAGCCCTCCTGTCACGCTGTGGCAGTATAACAAAGGGTTTTCAGAGGGCCTTTCCACACATCTTCTAAATCTGGTTCCAACAGGCAAGGAAGAGAGAAGCTGCTGGGTCTACAGCAATTAACTGTACAGGCACGTGTCCACAGGAAACATGCAAATACATGGGCTCATGTGCTACACCCAATTCAGCTGAAAGCTTTTGCACAGTCACCCTCAGTGTCAGGCATATGGTTTTCATTCTAATGTAAACAAAACATTTTAAACCAGTTTGACATGTTTTCAGCAGGGAAGAGACAAACGCTGGAATGAGAAACATATCTTGGGAGGTAACAAACCTAAACAACTCTGCAGTCCCAAAGATACAAAGCAAAATTCATCAAACAATAATCAAATGTTTACCAAAACATGCACATTGAAATGATTGCAAAAATAAATTGAGTTCAAATGTCATTCACTGCAAGGAGCAGTAAAACCCTACCCCATGTATTGATTGGTTGCCTAAACAATCATTTTTATACTAATAAAGCTGAGTTAGTTCTGCAGGCAATACATCTCCAATCATGACTGCTGTTGTGGCGTTTTTTTCCCCAGCAGCACTCACCACTGAGAAGTACTAATTACAGACATGAAGCAGGTGCTTTTGAGCTTATTAATTCTTCAGTGTTTGTGGCCACACTGTACTCTTCTAGTTCCACCAAAGAGTTACAGCCTGATGAGTTCCCAGATTCAGAAAGCTAACAGCTTAGAATTACTTGAAGAATATCAGAAGTGAGAACAGGAAACTTAAAATGAAATGCTTCGATGTGTAAGAAAGATAAGGTTCATAAAAGTAAAAAAAAAAAAAAAAAAAAAAAAGCAGCAATATCTGCAAGAATTTTCACTTCCATTAAATACTTGTTACACAATGGAACCATAAAGTAAGTTTGTTTTTTTTTTAGGTTCCATTAAGGTTGACACATTTCAAAGTCCTCGGGAAAGCAATCTTGCAGCAAGTGGAGACCAGACTGATGAAAGGGCACCAGATTCCCAGCTCCAGCAGGGGATTTTTCAGAACGGCCTTGTTTCTATCTGCCACCTACCCTGGAAATATCTCCTGCCAGTGAATCTGTTCCAGCCATCAAAGCCTCTTAGATCTGCTTTCCAGGTATGCCTAGAAGTGGGTCAGCTGCAAAAGCACTCAACAGCTCAATACCTGGCTCAGGAATACCATGGTTCCCTGTGTCTGGGTTGAGTGTTTCACAGTACACCAAACACACCAGGGTCCCTGTGAAAGTGATCCTAGGAAAGCTCACTTCTGCTGTTCACTTCAGTGGGCAAAGGACTCAACTGGGATCTGTAGGGCCACACTCAGCTTTGAACTTGGTTGTACCTTTCCCCACTCCATCACTAGATGCACACACAGCATCCAGCAGACCTAGATGGAGATGTAATGTCCAGCCCTATTTATGACACCTGTCTTCAATACCCCTTGCTACATCAGCAAATTCAAATGGGTCTTCACCTCCCTGGTTCAATCTCCAGAAGGAGAACCAACTCAATTCATGCATGAATGTGCACCATTTCCATCAAAGCCTTCCGCATGATATCACAGATATGTTACACACCTGGAACAGATGTGAGAAAATTTAATTCTACAACCTAAAGTTTTGGGGAAGGATGGGTAGCCTCTATTCACTCTCCCAGCTATGTTAGTTTTTATTTTTCTTTTAGTTCTGGTAAATTCTTTTTGAATAGGGACCGGATACACATTTCTTCTTTCTCCTAGGCTCTTCTTCAGCTCAGTATAATAACTTGAACGAGAACAAAAACACAATGAAGATATCTGAAACACGACTTCACCAGGATTTGCTTAAACAGGCCAAGTTTAAGCAAACACCACTGCTATCTGCAAAGACTTGTTTACCTGCTTCTGGATGAGTTTCCACCTCTGAGCCCTGTAACCACCAGCTAATCTGATGTCTTTATACCAAAGTGAAACCATGCAAGTGAGATTTGCAGGACTAAAATAAAGACGTTCCCTTAACCCTCCATGCCTACATATAAATACAGATATACAAACATAAGGAATATATAGACATGTTCACTCAACACCACTCAGAAAGTATTAAAAGCAGTCACCAGGATGCAAACAGAAATGTTTAAGGGAGTAATGCAATTACCAAAACACAAAGTTCAGAGAACACTGAAACTACTTACAATTTGATTTCAAACATGGCCAAATGAGGCAAATCAGAATTTCCCATTTTTTGTTTGAAATGATGCTTTAATTTTGAAAATGGTCACATTTCTTTCTTCTTTTAAAGCAAGTTAAAATCATTAAAATATTTCCCAAACATTCTAGACATTTGGATTGAATATCATCTTTGTTCACTCAGAAGCAAAAGTTTTGTTTAATGTTCTGACAGGGCAGCAAACCCCAGAAAGAAACCTCAGAGTTGGAAGGGATTCTTAAAGATCACCTAGTTGAACTCCCTGCAATGAACATTCGGAGAGAAGGACATTATGAGGTATAATGTCAAAACCCTTACTGAAGTCAGGACAGATTACATCAGCGGCTCATCCCTTGTCCACTGATACAGCTACATTATCATAAAAAGCAACAAGGTTGGTCAGGCAGTGTCCTTGCTGAAACCATGCTGATTATCCCATACAGCATCCCTCTCTTCCACAGATCTTAGCACAGTTTCCATGATGATCTGCTCCATGATCTCCCTGGCACAGAGGTGAGGCAGACAGGTCAGTAGTTCCTTCCTTTCTACCCTTCTTAAAAATTGGAGCTATATTGCCTTTTTCCAGTAATTAGGAACTTCACCTGACTGCCATGACTTTTCAAATATCAAGAGTGGCTTGGCAACTACGTCAGCCAATTCCCTCAGGTCTCTGGGATGCATCTCTTTGGGATCCATAGTCTTATGTTCAGGTTCCTCAGGTGGTTGTAAACCTGATCTTCGCTTACAGTAGGAGGAGCATCACTCCTTCCATTCCCACCTTCTGAACCGTCCGCTTGAGGGCTGTGTGTAGAGCAGTTGCTAGTGAAGATTGAGGCAAAAAAGTTACTGAGTACCTTAGCCTTGTCCTTGTTACTAGCCTACAGGGGTACACCCTCCTGGACTTTGCACTTCTGACTTATGTACCTGTAGAAGCCCTTCTTATCCTCCTATGCACCTCTTGTCAAGTCCAGTTCTGACTGGGCCTTGGCCTTACCGACCCCATCCCTCCACAACTGCGCAGCGTCTCAGCACTCCTCCCAGGCTACCCGTCCCTGCTTCTACTGCCTGTGCATTTTCTTCTTGTTCTTTGGTTTGACCAGCAGGTCCTGGTTCAGCCGTGCCAATCTCTTGCTTTCATTTCCTGACTTCCTACACGTGCGGATGGAGAGCTCTTGTGCCCTAAGGAAAGCTTCCTTAATTACTGGCCATCTCTGCTCAGCTCCCTTGTCCTCGGAGACAGATTCCCAAGGAATTTCGTTGATTAACTCCCTGAAGAGTTAGAAGTTCTCTTTCCTAAAATTAAGCTTACTGATTTTACTCTCTGCCTGTCTGATACTCCTCAAGAGCATGAACTCCACTGCCACTACAGCCCAGGCAGCCTCTAGTCCTGATGTCACCAACCAATTTCCTCTGAATTGTGAGCAATAGGTCCAGCACTGCATCTCTCCTGGTGGGACTGTCTATTACATGGCTCTGGAATTTATTTATTTATTTATCTATACATTCCAGGACTCTCCTGGATTGCCTACAGCTTGCCATGGTACTTCTCCAGCAGATGTCAAGGTGGTGGAAGTTCCCCAAAAGGATAAGAGCCAGCAGACATGACATTTCCTATAGTTGAAGGAAGAAAGCTTTATCCACAGGCTCTGCTTGATCAAATGGCCTGTAGTAGAGACAAATCACAAGGCTCCCTTTGTTGCCTCAGTCTCTAACTCTCACCCATAGGCTTTTGATCTGCTCATGGCCATTCTTCAGGGACAGCTCTTCACAATCCATTCCTCCCTTGATGTAAAGGGCAATGCCTCCTCCCTTTCCCCCTCGCCTGTCCCCTCTGAACAGCTTGCAGCCATCAATAGCCACATTCTGGTTGTGGGAATCATCCCACAAGGTTTCAATGATGAAAGTTATTTGCATAGCTCCACTTTGAACATAATAAGATGTCAGACTGAAAAGAAATAGTGGAGGTACAGGAAAATAAAAAGGGAAATAATCCATCAATTTTTGAATAAACATTGCTCAGAAAACAGTTTAAATCCCAGGATTCTCATTATAAAGGCATTAATAACCTGGAGGAATTCCAAAGAAGGTCAACAATAGTGATAATAGGATTATAGGGCACTGTTTATGAAGGCAGATTAAGGAAATGCAATTTGTATATTCAAAGATAAAATGAAATACTGGCAACAGTGTTTATAAAGGGAGGACAAATACAGCTGGAAAACTGTAAAGAAAACAAGGTAGCAGCAACATAGGATTCAGTCTGCGATGTATGTTACTTCACAAATAGTGACTTCAAATAAATATTGTGGGAGCTGTGCGTATCAAAGTTTAGCTGGAATATAGTCAGAATACTTATATTCTAGAATACTTAGAATACCTAACAGGGGAACTAGAAAGCTATTCTAAACATTGACATCAATACTATTGATTGAAATTTAAAAGCAGAGCATGAAAAAAAAAAATCTCCTAAGGGAAGAATTTATAATCACTTCTTTCTTATGCATGGTATTACATTCTGTGGAGGTGAAGCAGGCTGAAAGCCACAATAAACAGCCAGAAGGAGTAGAAAATTTGCTGCAGTAAATATGCTAATTGCAAATTGTGTTCAAGCTTGACCTCAAATATATTTTAAAAGAAATACTTTAGAGTGTGTAGTGTATGTAGCATCAGTATATCTTTTTTTCAGTTCTGGATTAGCAAAAGAGTGAAAAAACCTGCCTGATTAAAGGCTATAGCCATCTTCCACGAATTTCTTATTCTAAGAACTGTTTCCAGTCACAGAAGCATGTCCCAAGACCTGTAACTCTATCAAAAGGCATCTGGAGCTAAAAGATGGATTGGCTGGCACAGGTCTTCATATATCCAGCAGCTCAGACCTTCCACAGACAGACAGAAAATTCAAGAGCCAGCTGTAGGGTACGCTATAGTGAGAATCTCCCTTTGAAGGAGGATGCCCCACTTTACCTAAATCTAGAGTGATACTGGGATAATTAATGGGCCAGAGAAAGAGAAAGGAGTTACGGCTTGCCTGCTGGGAACTCAGCTTCAAATTCCCAATAAAATAGTTACTAAATTATCCAAAGTAGAACAGCTTTCCTGGGAAAAGCCTGTACATCTCTTCACCTTTCCTTGCAGTCTGGTGTTACAGCCCTCTTCTTTTATGTACTCAAGTCCATTCTTCCAAAGACACACAAACAGATCTGAAGTTTCTTCTCCCTTCACTCAACCAAGTAAAGGGTTCTCCAGTCTTTTTTTTCCTTTTGGTAGAGAGAACTTAGCAGGTCAGTCCAGTTGGAGGCCTGTAGCTAGTGGCATTCCCTAGGGACTGGTATGGGGTCCAGTCTTGTTTAACATCTTCATCAATGTCCTGGATGAAGGGATAGAGTGCACCCTCAGCAAGTTTGATGATGATACAGATCTGGGAGAGCTGACACACCAGTACAGATTAGGAGCAGACTTGCTGAAGAGGAGTTCTGCAGAGAAGGATCCAGGTTTCCTGGTGGACAACAGGTTGGCTATCAGTGTGCCTGTGGGGCCAAGAAGGCCAATGGTGTCCTGGGGTCCATAAAAATAGCACAGCCAACAAGTCAAAGGGAGGTGATCCTCCTCCTCTCTTCTGTCCTTTTGGCTACTTTTGGAGTTGTGCCCACTTCTGAACTCCTCAGTTCAAAAAAGACAAGGGAACTTTTAGAGTCTGTTTAGCCTGGAGAAGAACTAGAGGGGATCTCAGCAATATTTAAAGGGGGATGTCAAGAGGATGGGGATCTTTTAAGTTGTGCCCAGAGCCAGGATAAGGGGCAATGGGCACAAAAGGAACACAAGAAGTTCCTTATGTACATGAAGAAAAACTTCTTTACTTTGAAGGCGGCAGGGCACTGGAACTGGCTGCCCAGAAGGTTCTGGAGTCTCTTTCACTGGAGATACTCAAAACCTGCCTGCATGCTTTCCTGTGTGACTTGTTGCAGGGAACTTGCTTTAGCAGGAGGGCTGGACTACATGGATTTCCAGAGGTCCCTTCCAAACTGAGCAATTCTGTAAACTATCTAACTGTAAAAGATTTGTGCCCAGTACCCTTAGTTGCTGCTGGTCTGTGACATCAGCCCACAGTTAGTCTTTCTTGCTATTTCTTCTTCTGATGGGATATTTCTTCTTCTTTAGATACTCCATTTTCACCATTGCATTGGGGCTCTTGGTAGAACCTGAGTATCTTCTGAACAACGAGAAATACACATCTTGAGAGTTCATGACACAACTACTCATCTCTCCTAAGTAACATCTAAATGATGTTTTTAGAAGAGGAAGATCGTAAAATTTGTAATGCAGAACTAAAAAATTGTTTCTTTAGGTCACTTAAATTGGAACATGTAGATTTAGATTGAAAAATATGAAATATTTTGAAGTCAAAACACTTTATCCATCTACTACTTTGCTTATTCTCATTTGAAAGAAATACTATTTGAACATGTTTATCATGCCAACACAAGTACATTTGTTTAAATCAAAACTATAAATCTAATCTACATACAGTTGCAAACTAAAAATGACAGTGATATGATAACAGTTGTCCTTTTTGCTCAAAAGAGTATACTTTGATTATATTCCAGTATTATCTATCAGATGTTATAGGGCACTTTTTTCACTTCAGTGTAATTTAGTTAGCCCACATCCTAAAAATGCTTCATTTCTGCTGACAAATGAAATTCACAGTGCAAAATGAGATACAGAATCTTCCTGAATAACGCTAGAGACCCGAGGCAGTGGTCGTCAGAAATAGGACAGAGAGTGCCTAAGCTCTGCAGAGATGATCAGAAGAGCGGATGCATCTAATTGGTCTTAGCGACCTACACTGAATAGCCATGAGCTTCCAAGTGTGATCTCGGTCACTAAATTCTTCTGCAGCCAAATGCCTATGACTGTCTTTCCCTACTGTTAGAAAAAAGAAAAAAAAAAAGAAAAAAGAAAAAAAAAAAAAAGAGAGAGAGAGGAAAGATTGTACTTGGTTCCAATAAGAGCTAATGGCAGAGTTGTCAGAGATCTCAATTAGAACAGAGGAGACGTGGGTGGGATTAATCTGACGAAAATACCTCTAACGTATTCACCTTTGTCTGAGCCAACCTAGGTCCCATTTTTAGTCAGTGAAGAGTTAGTACAATCATTGATTTTAAAGCACTATTTATCTTATCCTAAAATAAGTACTTATGTTTGGTCACAAAGACAGCATACTAGATTCACTGATCTTATAGATTATTTCTTTTTTATCATTAAAGAGGACCTTAATCAACCTGGGCATACAAAGATGATGACAACTATGTTACAGATACAGAACTGAGGTGAGACAAATTACAGTCCATCATTCTAACCACTGTGGCTCAAGATCATGAATTCATCCCCCTCACCTCACCCAACCACTTCTATAACCACCAGAAAAAGAGCAAATGACAGATTCAGCTCTTAAAGCTGTTCCATTTCCTATATTCAACTGGCCCAGGCACTAGATCAGAGATTCAGTCCTCATCTACAGCCCAGAGCTTCTAAAAGTAACCAAAGGAGATGCATGAACTGAAATCTCCCCTTTTCTGAATCACAGATGTTCAGAGATTTATGCAAGACAGAGGAGCTCCAACAGGATCTGTCACCCCCATGGGATGACCTGCTGGTTCAACTGAAAGACCATTCCAAAAATGTAGTGGTGAGAGTTTTGAAACAAGCAAGGACAGGCGATGAAGACCCTACTGCACCCACAGCTACCACACACAAAATCTTGGCAGGCAGTCACCTCTCCTTGCTTCGCTCTAGGATATGAGACATCAGGGTAGTGCAGGCTTGAACCAGAACATGGCATTTGGCTTTTGAAAGCAGAGATGTGTATTTTAATCTTCCTGTGAAGTCTGCTTAGGTCCTGTTGTATCCATGGAGACGGAGTCTTTAATAACTCCCTGTGCTAGCAGGTCAAGTAAGCAAATCTACACAGCTCCATAGCAACAGACGAGAAATTAAAGTGGATCCCATCAGTAAAATATGCAGAAGGGCTCTGTGCATACAGAATGATTATCTGGAAATGCTTTTATTTTAAAAATCAGCAGTAGCTACCTTGTGTAAGCTCAACATGAGATGCTAGAAGTCTAAAGGAAAGCAGAAGTAAATGAGAAAAAGGAATATGGCCAGAGTCTACCACAACTGCTTCTGTTAGATTCTGTTACAAAAGATTTTAAAAACTTTATTGTCCCAAATAACACTATGAAATATATATAGAAAAAACTGAGAAGGGTGAAATTAAAGTTCTATAGCAAATAAATGTTGTGCACCATCAGATCTGAATGTGAGGATGGTTACACTGTCTACTCTCACACACGAACAAAAGCAATGCAATCAAAGCACACACACAGTTCTGAGAAAGATGACGTAAGCTTCCTCCACTTTATTGCCAAGGTGATGTTTTACAAAGTAGATAAAAAGCCCTCCAGAAGCACAAGTAATTGACCACTGTGTATCATTTCTTTGCTAAATACTGAGCCACTTAAAAATCTAATGCTCAAGTTAAAGTCATCCTCATCAGGTTTAATTTACTCAGGGAAACCAAGCTTTTGCTCTTCTTCTCGCTTCTGCACACTTTAGAGAATTTATGTTTTATACTTATAAGCACAGCCAAATCAAGTGATTGTTATTAAATCAAACACTTTATGAAGGAAGAAGAAGAAACTAGTATATGGACAACTTATGGCCGTAGGCAAGATGCTCCATCAATTTATTATCAGAGACAGAGAAATTATAGTGAGGCCACTCTCAACATGGAAGTGAAAGCACAGCTCAGAACAACGAATCTCTTTGCATGACACAGGATCTATTCCAGTTAGTACTATCAATCTGTTTTTGTACTCTGTACCTTTGTTCCTGAACAACAGGGACAACAGTTCTATTATTTTCCCACTGCTCACAGAAGTTCAGTACTGAAAATGAACAAAACCCATGCATATACAAAAATAAGATGTTGTTGGACAAATGCATCAGTAAAACATGCTTTTCTAGTATTTTTTTATTCTTCCCAAGATGAAACATAGGAAAAGTCCTATCATTATACCCTTCTGCAATCAGAAAGGTGGAGTTCTTTAGGATGAAGCTTATTTCCAGAACTGCCTCTAAGAAAAACCTCTCGGTGAACTCATACACCAACTAATCTGTTTTAAAGATGAAGCACATACAATGTATTGGATTATTACTATTATTCCTATCTTATTACACTGAAATGAGCAAGAGGGCTGACAAAAGATCTGTAAAATTGTTCAGCCAGATCTCAGCAATATAATCTAAATCAGACCTTTTCTGTTCTGTTTTTAAAACAACAGAAGTGACTCTGCTTTTAGAATACATACAGATATGGAAGTAGAGTACCAATATGGATAAACTTAATGTTAGTATACAACCTCTCACTAGCCTATGCTTGCACAGAATGACCTCAAGAGTAAGTTCCTGGACACTTAGTGTGCTGTGAATCTAATGCTCACACACCAAAGATCACAAAAAGATCAGCAGGAAGAGCATGATGCTTTAGCAGTTAGACCTGCACTTCCTGTTTCATCTGTTTAAGTTATTTAGATCTAACCGTTATGCTTCCCAATGCTACAAGTCCTATTATCCCTACTCTCCTTTATGTTAACTGTGATCAGCTCTAATGTCAAAAAGAAGCATCTGCACCTACTCAGCACTCACGACAAACTTAGGGCCAATAGAGCCTTCTCCACCTGCCCTTCTAAAAATCCTAACAGTTCTATCACCCTCTGAGATTGATCCATTCAGATTGAGACATCCTGCTCAAAGGCTCATTTCTTTATGACCTGACAAATCTATTAGGAAGAAGCAGAAAAGATCATAATGGAAATACATGCTGAATGCAATGTTACTTCTAATGGCTCAAAGTTAAATAACATTTTGAATTGAATAATGATCACTAGAATTACTTTATGTATCTTTTATGTCTATGACCTCACTGTAAGCAAAATGGCAGTACACAGAAATTAAATATAGGACAGAAAAAGCACAAGCTGTGCCTTGCAACTACTTAGCAACAGATCTGTGTGATGAACTGTTTAAAGGAGAGAAAAAAAAAAGAAAAAAAAAAAGAAAAAAAAAAAAAAAGTCCCTGGATAACGCAGACTCACAGAATCACTGGGATTTGAAGAGACCTCTGGAGATCCAGCTCTCAAGATCTGCCTCGTGAGCCCCACTCATGTTTAGCTGGAACAGGCTGCCCAGAACTGTGTCCTGCTGAGTTTTGAACATCTTCATGGATAGTCACTACGCAGTATCTTGGGGCAACCTGTACTGCATTTGAGCAGCGTCACAGGAAAAAAAGTGTTTCCTTGTGTTCAGATTGAATTCCACATTTTTTAATTTGTGCTCAATGTCCACTGTTCTACAAAGGTAGGTGTTCTGAGTGGTAGCAGCCTCTGCGTCTCTCCCATTAATTTAAACAGAACAAAGTTTCAATACTTACCTAATTCTAACCCAAAGTGCTACCAGTTTAGCCAGAGCCAGCAATAGATGGACAAATATTTTACCAACAGTGAAAGAGAATAATTTTTTGTAGCTTTTTGCTACCTGGTGTGGTTTTACTGAAACGAGCTGTGAGTGATGAACAGCCAGCCTTTACAAAGCTTGGGCACTGACCCTAACTGCTGCTCACCCAGGACCTGTTTCATGCAGTTATGCATACATCACAGAACGGCTTGGGTTGGAAGGGACCTATAAAGGTGAAAAAGGGACAAGGGTGGGAACATCTCCATGTTTTATAAGTCCTAATAATTTAAACTTCAGTAACTCAATCGGTTCTCAGAGACAACTCCAACCACAGCTCATTCAGTAAGCTGGACCAAAGCTGCCCATGGCATCAGAGGTAAGAAGGCAATGATCAGACTTTTGTCAAAAAAGCTGAACACATTCTTAAGTTATGATGCTCATGGACATTGAAATTCAAGTACAGCTTTGTGTTATTATAAACATACAAGACTTGAAAAAGTTATTGACAATCCTTGCTCAAGATTCCTTTCCTTACCCATACATTTCTGTTAGTTTATCATGACTTTCCAACTTACAGGACCAGATTTTGAATCCTTGCACTAAGTATTTTTACAGAAGGCAAAAAAATGAGATGAGAAAGACTGTCATCTTGATCTAGACATGAGGTGCAGGAATTCAGGATGGAACCTCCAAAGAAGCAGCAGCACAGGAGGGTGAATACTTAGAAATGTCCATGCTCCTGTTTATTTACTTATAGAAGCTGCAGGATACAGCACAATATCATGACACAGAATTAGGACTAGTGTTAATTAGACTTACTGAGTCTTACTGCAGAGCTGTTTCCTGTAGTGCATTTTCTGTTGCTTTTATTATTGCAAAAACAAATCACACCCCCAAAGAGGGAATAAGTTCTGAAATTTTGAAATTAAAAGGCTTCTAACACAATCCTGGAAAGGACTGTAAGTATCTTCCCTAATGTAACTTTCTTCTCCATTCCTTCCTGGGAAACAGCTACAGATTTTAAGCTAAATTTACCTATAATACTGCTGCGGTTTACATTTAATGCACAGTAAAAACATTATCAACTATTATCAACAGATGCATAACATTTGTATGCTTATAAATCTTCCAAAGGTTAGCAAGATGTAGCGATAATGTATTCCAGGATTAAGTATGGTTCATTATGCAAACAACATAAATTATGAAGGACATCCAAATCCTGTTTGATAATACTTCAAGAACAGAGTATGACTGAGATTCTTAGGCTGTTAGAGAAAAGAAACTGATGTCATATTTCATAATTTGAAGTGTAGAAAAGAGAGATTAAGTGATACTGCTAGCATAAAAGAAAAGCACTGGAGTTTGGGAACAGCCTAAAAAAGTCCCAAGGGTTCATTCGCAGTGCTATCCCACTCTGACATTTCCTGAATTATCTAAATATTTGTGTGAGTGTTACTTCTGAAATTCAGCATGTTCCAAGAAGACAACCCTGGAAAACAATAAATTTTCTGCAAAACAATATGCATTTTGAAGGTGTACACTGAAGTGCTCACACAAAAAATGTAGCACAGGACACAGTCCATAAAAGTTATAGGTAGACTGGATTTTTGAATCTTACATCTGGCTCCTGCTGTGTAGTCATTACTGCTACGCAGTCATTATCACAAGGCATTCCAGATAAATAACTGCACAGAGATTATTTTCATAAATCAGAAAGGACTCATGGTAGAGATAAAGATATTATGCACAACTCTTTTTGCACTGAAATCCAAGGGATCCAGCTGTATATAGAACTGTATGTACAACAAGGATACACTGCTGCTACTCTCCTCCCACATCCATTTCCTTTCTACTATTCCCCTGTTGCTCCCTGCAAGTTTTGCTATAAGACAATGCCTTCTCTTTGTACAAGGGCCATATCTTCCCAAGTCACCAGAAATTCATGCACAAAAATGCCACAGGGAATGGACTGGATCCATTTGAAATCAAGAGACAGCAATGGGAACCATTTCCTGCCTGAAGAGTTTTGATGGATCCCAGGAGCAACAATCTGGAGCTCTAGAGACCAGTTTCCAAACTTACAGGTTAATGAGCACAGAAGCACTGATGCCTACTCTACCTGTATGAACAAACCACATTAAGAGAAAGCTACAAAGACAACAAGTTAAAGCCACAAATGAATGGATGAGGATCATTGTACGTCTGTCTTACCCCAAAATAACATTAAAAGCAGTCAAATAAGCAGTACACTAATGAAACAAGTTGATTTTGAATCCTTTTTATTTTTTCACCCTAAGTGAATTAAAACTCTATTCAGGTTGCTTTTGCCCTTTTAGCCTTTCAACTGACATTTGCACAACCTTACTGATGTTTCTACTATTACAAAAATTTAACTGAAACTGCTCAGGTAACTCAAAAAATGTAGTGAGAGTAGAGGTACAGACAAATATGAATGTGTGTGCAGAGAAAAGCAATAAAGCAGGAGAAAGCAGAAGAAAATGTGACTTATAAGGAGTGACTGAGGGAATTGTCGTTGGTCTGTAAAAAAGAAGGCTGAGGGGAGAGATCTCCTTGATCTCTACAGGTGCCTGAAAGAAGTCTAGCAAGGAGAGTGCTGGTCTCTTTTCTCAGGTGACAAGTAATAAGATGCAAGCAAATGGTCTCAAGCTGCCCAGGGTGGGTTTAGATTGGACATTTGGCAGAATTTATTTGTGGAGAGAGTGGTCAAGCATTGAAACACGCTGCCTAGGCAAGTGATGTACTCCCCATCCCAGGAGGTATCTAAGTGACATGTGAAGCAGCACTAAGGGATACAGTTTAGTGATAGTGCTTAGCAGGTCACACCGATTGTTGGACTTCACGATCTTGGTCTTCTCCAACCTAGATGATTCTATGTTTCTATGATAAGCCTAATATTGGAAAGGAACTGTCTGAAAAGTAAATATTGTTAAATACCTAGACTAAATCAGTTGAAAGATCTGAAATCACAGAACCACAAAATCATTAACGTTGGAAAGACCTCTAAGATCATCTAGTTCAACCACCAACCCATGCCTGTGATCACTGTAGTTCATATCACTCATATTCACAAACACCTATTGTTTTCTTGAAAACCTCCAGAACGTTGACTCCACCACCACCCAGGGCAGCCTGTTCCAATGCCTCACCACTCACTACATAGAAGAGACATTTCCTAAAATCCAACCAGAGCCTCCACTGATGCAACTTAAGGCCATCATCTCTTGTCCTATTGCTAGCCACCTAGGAGAAGAGGCTGATCCCCACCTCACTACAACTTCCCTTCTGGGAGTTGTAGAGAGCAATACAGTCTCCCCTGAGCTTCCTCACCTCCAGACTAAACAATCCCAGTTCCTTCAGCCACTCTTCACAAGACTCGTGCTCCAGTCCCCTCATCAGCACTGTTGCCCTTCTCTGGAAATGCTCCAATGCCTCGATGTCTTTCTTGTAGTAAGGAGCCTAAAACTGAGCACAGCACTTGAGGTGCAGCCCCACAAATGCCAAGTATAGAGGGATGCTCACTTCCCTGCTCCTGTTGGCTACACTATTTCTGATATAAGCCAGCATTCTCAGACACCTGGGCACACTGCAGGCTCATGTTCAGCTGACTGTCCACTAACTCCCCCAGATCCTTTTCCTCTGTCCATCAAGCAAAATGAAGGCTACTACTGACAACTAATGGAAAAGTGTATTAAATTACCATTGCCAATTAACAATTGAAAACAGTGAAGTCATTTACTGAAACACATGCATAATTTGTCCATGTGCAGAGGACTCTTCATAGAATAAACTTCAAAACTTCTTTATATGCATTTTCTTAAGCTATGTCTTCAAGCATATACAAAATGGTTTTGAGAGCCATGTTTGCAGATTTGACTGATGTTTACAATATTCTCCACATTCTACCTGCATCAAATTCCTTGATTTTAACGAAATAAGAAACAAATCTTTAATATATATAATAATAAATAAATACATTTATTACAAATAAATAATAAATAATAAACACACATATATATATATATATATATGCAAACTAATGAGAGACTGAGAACACACAAGTAATACAGGAGCTATGAAATGATTTGAAGAACTCTGCAAGGAAAGCGGTAAGTCAGACTTAATCAGACCTTTCAAGCCAGTGAAGAGTTTTTGTAACTGATTCTCTGCTATTTCTGACCTCAGAAATATAGCTCTGGAAAATCTGAGATGACTCCTCATGAAAATGTCTAAAATGCTTCTAGAAGTAAAGTAACTCTGGGAACAATACAGCCATGAAGTATCTGAGCTCATAAACCATGTCAGTTCTGCAGCTGGCTCTGCACAGAGTCAAAACACCCTGTCTCCCAGATTAATTAAATAACTGTGAAAATATCCTGGCCATTTGTAATCAAGAGCTAAAGGCAGAAATATCCTGACAATCTGCAATCAAGAGCTGTCTGTATGTGATTCACAGATACATTTTATATCTACTCATTAAAATTACAGCAGCCCATGACACACCAGGACATTTAGTCTTGGATGCGTGACAAGCAGGTGCTGATTTAATTGGTGGTCCAAGGTGGCCCATTAGCTTGAGGCAATGGGAGACAAGCTCTTCATTCAGACAATGCACCATGGAGCCACATCTGCATAACTCGTGTACGCACTCTACCCATTATCCTGTCTTGATTTGACATGCTGTATCCCAAGAGCTACTGCAGCCTGATGGCATAAACTTTGGGCAGGGTCTAACCATCAATCTAACATTAGAGGACTACAATTTGTTGTTTTGATAGCAAGATTAATTTATCTTTGGCCAGTGAACTATGTGTACAATTACCATGAAATAGGATAAAATACATTTCAGTTGTTATTTGACATCACCACCCAACCTCATAAAAGAAAGTGAAGACATCAATTAATTACATTTCCAAGCTAATATTTGCAGTGTTTTCAAACCTTGCAGGTGGTTCCATAGAAAGAACCTAATTATCTTTTTTATTTACTATCAACATTAGCTGTATCACAGGCAGCACAATACAAAGCATCTGGACACCTGTAGATGTAATTGTCAATTAGAGAGTGTAATTACTTAAACGAAAGGAACTATGTTATACTCACCAGGCTTTACAAGGCTTGTCTTTGTATCCTTCTTATATCGAGCCAGCTGTGAGTTTCCTTCATTCATTGTTCCTGCACTGAATTTCTTCCTGGAGAAGTCTCCATCACTACCGGTGCAAAAACTGATTGGGCTGTGTCCAGCATCAGGAGTCTTAACTGGAGATACTGACTGGCTACTAGGACAGCCAGTGTCATCTGAAGAGAAAAGGGAAAACATCAAACTTTCTAACATATATATATATGTGATATATATATATATATATATGTCTTACAGGACACATCTCAATTTGGCTCTGAAACCTGGCAAGTACCTACTATTTTCTCCCATTTGTGATTAAGTTTCCAGCACCTTATGGTGGACTGAAATGAGTGCTTGTTTCGTATGTCTAACAAAGGTAAAATTGGGGGCTACACAATAACAATTCGTACTGAAGAAAAGCTCTTTTGAATTAGCGATGTTAGAGGATGCTATGGCATTAACAAATGTGCACAAGGCACGAGATTGGATCATGTCACTTTATCTGTAGTGGATAGAAATGAGCAAGGCATACATGTCTCATGTGCCCATGTGAACAAGAGAACTATCTACCGACAGAACTATCTAGATTTAAACATAGCCTACAAACACAAAGTCAAGATTTTCATTTATCTGCAATTTATAAAGGTTTCCCAGGATTATTTTTTCTTTTAAAGTGACTGATTGCAGAGCTTTTCCATTTTTAACAAGTGGATGTGTGTTACCTCTTTCTGAAAAAGGGCACATTACATACACATTACATATGGACTGCTTTTGTTAAAGCAGAATTCTACTGAGGGAACACTTGTACTGCAAACACCGGTAACCACTGCTTGGAATAGAGCAGCATTTCTGATCTCCAAGAATATAAACACTCCAGCTCTTAACAATTACATGCAAAGTAGAAAGTCAGAGTTGAGACAAAACCCACATACCACTCCTCTCACCTCCTTCATTTAAACCCCTCTTGAATAATCATTTCTCTTGTAAAAGTCACAGTGGCTTTATAGAAAGGCAACAAAACCAAACACACTACCCTGACTCTGGGAACCCTTCAATATTCTCTCCAGGAGAAATGTAATTGTTCGTTCTTTCCCCGGACAGAATGAAAGCTGCCATCTTACTTATGCAATTGCACTCTGTTCCCAGTGCATTACCTTTACCTAATATGAAACTCAAGTACCTGCAGCTGAACCAAGTAACCTGCATGACCATATTGTACCCACCACTTCCATCCTGTTCATAACAGAGGCCAAGCCCGATTCTGCATGGGCAGACTGTTCAGTCAGTACACAACTGTATGTTTATGAGAAGGACACCCTAAACTGGCTAATCTTCCCATGGCTCCATCCCTAGCAAAGAGAAGCCTTGCAATTGTTAACCATTACTCCCTCAGTACAGCGTAATACCTGCATCCTTCCATGTGCAAAAGCTTTCCCTGTGTATGGTTACTCTACCATTCTTTTCCTTTTATCCTTTCCAATCATATCAACATCACAATATAACGACACAGAGAAGAGAGGAGGCAGCTTTCTGCCAGATCAGTGCCTATTTCCTTTTCTCAAGGGTTCAGAGTCTCTTCTTCAGGCTGAACGAATCTTACTGACAGCGGTGTGAATCAGCATGGCTGAGAAAGCTCTGGAAGTGTATATAAGCAATCTTCTCTTTAGAAGCTCACCAACATTTATAATCAAATACCCTTATGTAGAAGTGTATATTCCTGCAGTTTAATTTTTTTCACAACCTTTGCACTTTCTTTATGTAGCATCATTTTCAGAACTCTGTGTTTAAAAAAAAAAAAAAAAAAAAAAAAAGATTAAAGAAGACAACTGAAAAATAAACTAGTTACTCCATATCTCCATCAACAAAATCCAACGTAATTCTGCAAACCTTACTGAAGTGTTTTACATGGGAGACTTCATGAGCTATGGGGATTCCATCTGGAGAACCTCAAGAACCGATGGAACCTTGTAATAATGAAATAGCTAAGCTGCAGCATTAAGAATTAGGGCATTAAAAAACAAACAAGTAAACACATTTCTGAGATAGGAAAACAGTAGCTAAAGAAAGCATGCGAGAATAAGCATTTTAATTTCAAGCCCTCCTACCACTGCCTCTTGTAACACATCACATTGTACGATCAGATTACCCCACATAATCTACATAACCTTAACCTTAATTTATGCTTAAGGACTACAGTGCTTGCTCCAACAGGGCATTTATTAAATGAACAAATGAGCCTGGCATAAGGAACAATAGATCTCTGTGCACACCACTCATGACCTTTAAACCCACTGATAACCAGGTGAGCACTCCAACGCCAGCTGATGTAAATGAATTATTTTATTGAACTTCCATTCTTCTGGCAGTTTGTTTTTACCGCATGAATAACTTTTATCCTTCTATAAGATACCAGCTAGAAGAATGAATACAAAATCATAAATTTTCCAAAATTTTCAATACTGTGACAGACTTCTGTGTCAGCTTTTTATGATGCCTTTTAAGGAATCAAAATGTTTGCTATCACAAAAAGAACAGCTGCAAGTGAGACATAGGAGCTCATCATCGTGGGCAAGTGAGGTTGTGCTGTGCACCAATCTGCACCTCGCTGCTCTGCTACAAGGAGAATCCTGGAGAACCCCAAGGTGCCATCCACATGCCCAGTGCAAGGCAGATTCCCTGCACTTACCTTCATTTCTTCTTGCTAGAGAAGCCTTCAGCAATACAAATGAGGCAGTGTGGGACTGAGATCTTCCCCATATCTGTCCAAAACTCTGCTGCAGCTCTGACAGAGAAGGTGAAAAATGCCAGACTGTCCAGTATTTGGCCAAGGTAAGGAATCTGTTTTCAAAGCTGGCTATGGGGAAGTAGGAGCGAGTGAGCCAGAATGGAATTTACCTTCTGCTGAAGACACAGTGAGAATACAGTTTTCAGCAAGGTCTATGGAGCATCTTATAACTTCTTAAGTTTTACCCAAAAAGGATTTCAGGTATAACTTTAAGGAAAACACTTGATTTATCTTTGCAGGCAAGAGTACCAGGATAGCAGAGAGAAAGCTGGCAAAAACTGCTGTGAAAGTCTATTTATCTTGCCTGTATTATTTACAAGCAAACAGAGGGAAAGCACTTAAGTAACACGTGACTTTTCATTGCTTTCCTTGCTATACCCATGGTGTCTTTTTTTCAGAGTGGTCTCTCAAGAGCGTTCTGGAAGCAGCTCTTCCCTTCAAGCTTCAGCTGGATTTCATCATCAAAATGCTGTGCCTAACCCCTCTCCCAGCTCAGATACACTGGCCAAGTTCCAAAGCCAAGCATGGGTTGACGTCTTCTCAAACATTCTCGGAAATTGCTTGGTGTACTCTGATGTTTGCATGCACTGACAAACTTTCAAATACTAAAGACAAATGTGTTAAGGTGATAATACTCTTAGCAACTGACAAAAAAAAGTGCTCTCACAGACTTTAAGACCACACATGATATTATTCTCTGATCCTCTGAGCTCAGAAGCTTTACAGTTTCCACTGCAATTTGTTTTAGAACCTTCTTTAGAAAAATATTGTCATTCCCTCAAGTCTTAAAGAAATACTACATATCCAACCCCCTTATTTAATCCATCTAGATAATTAATTATGCTCTTCCTGTAGAAACACTCATTTCTACTTTCATTCCTAGCTGTCAGATTTAGTTCTGTGTTTTTACAAGTCTACACTGCCTGTCCCCTATCTGACCTCTTTTCTACTGTCACATTTTCATCTTCTCTCAAGATTCCTCTGATCAGTGCTCAGAAACTTTGCACTCTGTTCTTCTCCAAAGAGACGTGGATTCCAGAATTAAACACAGGATTCTGATGAACTTTAACTCACTTAGCATACTGAGACTGCATCCTGACTTCTCCCTTTCCGTACATCCCTGTAAGGATGATGCACCATGAATTGGTTATTGGCAGTGAACCATCAAGACCATCTCACAATTTTTCAGTATAGTCTCTCATTCTGCTGGTCGGCCCACAGTTTTAAATCCCTAAGAGTTGCTTTGGTGTTCTTCTGATCTTGGAATGTGTGAGTCTTTATGAATTAATAAAAGTTGCTGGCAGACACCAAAGAATGCATCACCTAAGATCCATTTGCCAATGCTCTTTCTATAGTAAACAGAGAGAAATAGGCTTCTCTAGAGGCTAAGTCAGCTGTATTTAGACTTCTCCAGAGAATACAAGCCATATCATTGCCTAGAGGACCTGCCTTCTCCATTGACTACATCAACCACCATGCTGACATGGGCAGCTACACCAGTGGGTGTAAGGGTTCACTCCTCCACTAGGAAACACTATTAACAGGAAACTGACAATATCATTCTGGAAAAACTGGATAACACTGAGAACCAAAGGAAAGGGATGAAATGTAACAGTATAAATGAAAGTGTACCTATAAAGACAGAGGTGGAGTATACTCACACCCACAATACGAGGCTTTGAAAGGAAGGAAACCAGCTCCCACTTCTGCATAATTCAAGGAGCACAGCTTAAAGCAAACGTATTCTCCGAGGTTCCTGTCTGTGCTATAGCTTTTTGTTCCTACCACAGCCATTCCAACAGGCTCCTTCACACACTCCAGATGATTAGACGTTTGCTACTAACAATTTGTCACCTGCAAACCAGAACAATTTTACAAAATTACAGACTGCAGACAAAAACATTCAATTACTTTACTAAAATAATTAAATGCTAAATGCTAAAATTCATGCTACTAGTTTTAGTCCATCTGGTCAATGCCAAATTCATTCTAGATTTTTACAACCTACTGGGGTGGTGTTTAATTTCTACCCTGCTCTAAAGGACAGTAGAAGAGCAACCAAAACTACAGCCCTGTCCAAAAAAGAGAAGAGGTTTATCTGACAAGGCCTACTTATATGAAATCCTGCTAAGCAAATTAATTCTACATTTAATCCCCATGTCTCTGCAGGCAGAACTTGAATTAACTCTGCTCCATTTTGGCTGCAGTGAGGCAGGCTAACAGCTCACCACTCCCTTAGGGCACGCAGGAAGGTTACACAGATCTTGTCCTTGAAATGTCTCAAGGTTCAGGCAGACAAAGCCACGGCTGATGTGATGCAGTGCTGGCAATGGTCCTTCCTCAAAAAAGAAGTTGGACAAACTACATACTCAGGAGTTTACTTCTTGATTCCACAGCTGGGGACCATCTTTTTTTTTTTTTTCCCCCCCCCCCAATCCATCTTCCAAGCTATTTTAATGTTATACCTGCAAAAACTAATCCCATAGGTAATATCAAAGATTACACATCTCCAATTCCTTTTCTCTGCTCCTACCATGAGTGTACAAACTCCCCCAAACCCGTTCTTTACCAGCTTGCATTTAGTCTGACCAGGCACTGCTTAAAGTTCAGCATGCAAACTGCTCACTGCATTCAGCAAGAGGTGCCTCTGCTCACTCACAACATGGTGAAAGTGTGACAGGCTTACTCTCTGCAGAAGAGGGGAGAGGACGGTCAAAGAAGACAGATTTATCCCTTCCTAAAGCCTAGGAATTTTTCACCAGGCAGTATTTCCCATAAACATGTCTCTACAGATATCAGCTAATGACATCTGACTGACAATAGCTGTTACTCTAAGGCAACAAATTTTAATCGACTTTGGCAGCGAACGATGCCTTTGCTAGTCTTCATTATTTTTGAACACTTCATTAATAAGTGGGACTGATGTGAATTCTGGGAAACCATCTGAAAAAGGGCTATATAATTGCAGTTTACTAGCTTTGTAATTAAATTTATAGCACAGCTAATGGTACTGCTATTAGACAACAAAAGCATGAAGGCCTGCTAGCAAAATATCAATAAAAAGACTGCTGTTACTAGGAGAATGCTGTGATCGGGAATAGCACAGCCTCTGAGTTTTGATATCATACCACAGAAAACATTTGGGCAATGTGTTTAATGCTCTGAAGGACTGAAAATCTACCTGAAATTTTTAAAGAACAATTTTAACTGAAGTAGAGGAAAGCACAGAGTCTTAAGAGAGAGGGAAAAAAAATAATTCATTAGTTTTTAAGGAACTTTTCCAGAACTCTCTGACCTGTTCTGATGCCAACTGTTGGCAGTGGAACCACTGCTGCTATTTGATTACATCAAATGCAACTAATGCTATGGATGTCATATCCACATCATGTGAAATGTACGTGCATACAGATAATTTTCTGAGTGTGTTTAATTCCATTGTGCAGCAAGGAAGAAGCGATAAATATCCTACCCAGTTTTGAAAGTACCACTTTTGTATAGAAAACATATAAAACAGACCACAAATAAAATTCTAACTGTTCATCAAATGGTGTAAGTGTTATATTCCTTGTTTCCCATACTGCTCTATCTCCATGGCTGACAGCTGTGAGCCTTGTAGCTTGAATATCACCTCCTAAGGTTTACCTTCTAATGCTGCTTGGAAACCACAAGAGTCACACAACACAGAGTCTATCTGTTGCTGTAGTATGTGTATTTTTTTTTTTTTTTTCCTTTTAATTGTTCTATCTCAGACTGCCATTTAGCATCACCATAGAACCTACTGATTGCATTTGCTGATCTATACATCAAAACACTGATCCAAGGTGTTACGGACAAATATTAACCTTTTAAATGTACAATTATCATGTGAGAATTTCCTTTAAAGCATCGTGATTCCATTATTTATTACTATCAATTATCATTATTATTTGTTATAATCAAAAACTTATCATTAGATAAACATTTCATTTCCTCTACAACCTGTGATGTTCTTCAATAGGCATGACACTTTTCAACTCAACACAAAATTGCAGGAAAAAATACTTTAAAGCAAGAGTACTAGACTTCATATTGGTAGTGAAAAAAACATACCGTACAGCCTAGATTTTAGCCTTGACAGTCAACACAGGACACAGCAGACTGTAACAAATGCTAGTAGAAAGGGACCAGCACTAAGTGTTCTCAGGACACAGTCCAAAAAGTCCCAGAGACAATGGGAACGCTTCTGCTGACTTCAGTAGGATCTGGGTCAGGTTGCAAAGTGCTGACAGATACATAAAAAGGTAACAACAAACATTCAAAAGGTCAAATATTTTGGCTTCCAGATGTTGTTGTGTGGTATAGACACAAAAGAATAGTTACGTAGTAAGAAGCAGTAGAGACTGAAGTTGAAAGGGATGCAAAAAGGCCAAGCACAGAGGAAAATGCAGGCTGTGCTTCTTAGTACCTAGGCACTTTCCTCACTTCCATGTTTGGAACACATTTCTGCTGCACAGAAACAGAAATGGTGGATAACAGCATGAAGCAATAATAAATTATTGCATGCACGTTGGCCCAGCAGGAAATTCTCCAGGGAAACAGCAGGGAAAAAAGGAAGCATGTCACCAGCATCGCCTTTATGCAAAGGCCACGAGTGTGCTTTTAGAAGTAGACTTTGTTTCAATGTTTTTGGAAAATTAATATCAGACTGATTGCTAAACTGCCTTACTGAGTGCTGCAATCACATTCTCAGGGGAACAGCTCTACTTCAGAAATTTGAAAAAATGGCAAAAGCACTGCGCAAAAGTGCAGCTTCCAGCAGGAGGGCTGGAAAGAGGGGTGAGCTTTCAGAATCAGGCATTTGAGAACTTTTAAGTGTACAATTCAGTAACTGTGAGAAAAAAAAAAAAAGAGCCAAGAAGGAACTACTGAAACTGAATATTTCTTCTTAAAACAACACAGAAGAACGGAACAGCTCACTGTTTCCACAATAATATCTGTATACATAAACTTACATACACAAAGAGTAATTGTATATATATATACACACATCAATAGTAGGGTAATTATTTTAGTAGTTTATACTACTGCCCTAGGCTTAATCTTGTTGACTTGTTAAAACACTGCAAACTCATTTTCATCTAATCTTTTCCTATTCAGAAATAGGAATTTAAGTACATACACTTCAGTGTTGGAGCCTCCAGGGCTGGCTGATTTGTGGCACAGCCCACTCCAACGCTGTGTAGCAAAGATATGATTTATGAAGGTGACAGAAGGTGCAGCATTTTGTCCAGTAACACAAATTAACAGATCTTTACAAACTCCCCTCTCCTGCAAACTGTGGTGAGGGGTAGTGCATCCACACTATTTTAATATGGCTGTCGGGAGCTTGCACCCTTTTTTTGGTATATGCACTATGAACTCAGCCCTTCCATCCCTCAGCAGCTTGTCCAATTGGCACACAGTCTCAAAGCTTCAGTGGACCATGCATGGCAGACACTGAGCAGGCAACCGTGGGACTGAACTTCCTGCTGCTGCTATGTTACACCCCAGAAACTACAGTGCAGCCATATCACCACATTTATTGCGCTACGGACTTAAGGAACATGTTTTTAAAAGAAGATCTACATACCATGAAAAAAAAAAGTTAAGAAATAAAGACTGAATTCAGGTCTGGAAACTTGAAAGGAAAAAACAAACAAACCCGTATTTTTTGAACGCTCTGAGGGAGAGAATCACAATCACTCATGTACAGAGATACTGCTGTCTTTCAACAGACTGTAGTACTGCATACTCTAGTTAAAAAGGAGATCTGTAGACAAGACTACAAAAAGTGGAACATTTTGCTACTGGAATAAAACAGCTTGTCTGTCTCATTAAGTCTGCTGCTGAACTGATGGTTAAATGCACAAGTGCTTCTTGCAAAGCTCCCCTACCTGCAGAAACTCGGCCAGCTGGCTTCTGGACACAGGCTGAGGAGAAGGCTGAGTGCCTATAAAAAGGTAGCATTCCTCCTCGCAGTAAGAAATTCAAAATCTAAGCTATTCATAGGCGGAAAATACAGAAAGGAAAAAAAAAAAAAAAAAAAGCAATGTTCTAATGAACTTTCTTTTACAATTCAAAGCTAAGCAGACCACTATTCATCTGGGCAATTCCAGGCAGCCTTCAATCCAACACGCAATTAGCTGGTATCAAAAAGATGTGTACACACAATAAAAGCGTAACACCCCACCCCCCGTATCCTATTTCTCATAAGGCAAACATTGCATCTGCAATAGCTGGAGGGAGCCTCCTTCCTCCTCAGTGCAGCTCCTTAGCCAAAGACAAATGAATCACGTTTGTGGTGCTAAAATGCACTCCTCTGTGACAAAATGAGGGTGCATGGCAGGTTCAATACCAGGAGATACTTATGAGGGAAACACTCATGAGATTGTGAACACTCAGCAGCAGGCCAGCCAGACGATGCTGCTGGGAGAGTGTTTTTTCATCACTTGACATATGAGTTCTGTGGCTGACATCCAAGCCAAAGGAGAGCAGAGGTTGAGGGTAGAGCAGTGCTCTCATATCAGATGACAAAGAGGACCCCAGATGTGCTAAGATGTTACAGAGGGATTGTATGTGGTGAGTACTGACACAAAGACTCAGCTTCCCAGACCATGTTCAGAGCATCCACTTCAGTTTTCATACATACAAGGTATGCTAAAAAGACATTTTATCAGGAATACTGCAGGAAAAACGGGTTGACAGCCCCACTGTGGTTCATGCAGTCTAACAAAGCGAAACGGACACAAAGTCAACTGTAGAAACTCGACCAATACAAACAACTGAGCCTCTGATGCAGTCCTACAGGACAAGGAGGAGCTGATCATGCAGATTTAAAGCTTACCTCAGCCAGAACTAACAACTTCTTCATAAGTAACTACATGGAAGAAAATGAAGCATCTTTTGCTAATCGCTGAGTAGTACTTTTTGCTGTTGCCACCATACTCACACCATGACAGTACCCAAAGAAACTTATCTTCCTGTCCTTTGCCTTCCTAAAGCATCTTTAATGATATCCAGAAGATACTGCTGCTCTGAGTGAGAGACAGAAATCCAAGCTTTCACTTGTGCATCGAGACCGATATAAGCACACAAGGAAATGGACAATGCCAGAAAGGAATCAAACCCTCTAGGGGATTCTCTCTAGGGAATCAGACAGGAAACACATATTTACTTGGGCTGAGGAAAAAAAAAAAAATCAGATCTTCTGGTGGGAAAAAGAAATCTACCCATCATAATCGGTTGGGTATCAATAATAAGAAAGGTAGATACCAACTTTTCAGGAGGTTCAAAAGGAAAGAAACTGTACAATCCCCACTGCTTACCAAGAAACTTTTGAGTTTAATGATCACTACAGAACTTACAGAAAATACATTTATCCAAATGCTCAGGAGCTTTACATACTGCCATCACACTGTCATTCATCATACTTTCCATCTGCTCTCCTTTTCTGCTCCAAGTGGATTGCCACTAATTTTAAATCCACTTTCTGCACGCCACCCTCCAGTGAAGATAGATAGGGCTGGCTGGAGAGCCCGCTGCTGCTGGGGATGTTCAGCCTACAATGGGTGTGTGGCAATACAGAAGGTCTCTCACTGAAAGGTAGCAAAGGGGCTTCAGAGAATGAGGAAATCAGGTAAGCCAGGCTAAATCAAGGCAGCATTTAAAGAAGGAAAGATGAATAGAAGAAATAAAAGTATTTTCAGTTGAGCTTGAGAGGAAGATTAAGGCAGCAGCATCACACTACTCAATGCCTATGTGAACACCGTCTGACTTCCACAGCAAGCACAGAGCTGCTATGGGGAGTCAAGAAATACAGCATGGTGGGACAGCTTTGGCAGCACCATGCTGAGTAGGACTGAAGAGCAGGACGCAAAACCAAATGATTGGGGAGGGGGGGAGGTGGGGGAAGAAAAAAAGAAAAAACCCAACCATTTATGAGAGATCATAAAAAATTAATGCATCTGTAAACAGCTTCAAATGATTTTACTTCTTGGATCCTTATGAGGAAGCAGGCAAACCCCAACAGGTAAGAGGGAGGGATGCACATGGTGTGGGAAAAATGCTTCATGCTCCTCAGATGAAGCAGTTGTTTGTTTAACGACCTGCATTGTTTCGCAAACAATAACCAACAGATCACTGCTGAGCTTGGATTGCAAAATCTATCCAGGCTGAGAGGGAAAGACTGGAATCGGGCACAGATGCTGTGTTCCTCATCTAGGGAAATTCACTGTTTGTATACATTGCTAAAGTACTGATTCTTGAGAGAAACAGCAAATTAGTGAAGAAAATTATAAACATGACTATTTCTGACTGGGCTCAGTAACTTAAATACTTAATGAAGAAAGAAAAGGAAAGTTGAGGAACTTGCTCTGAAATGGAATATTACAAAACACTCATTGCAAGTCGGAGTTTTAGTGAGATAGAGAATGTTTCCAAAATACCAGCTAATAAAAACAAACTTTGAGTCACCAAATTATCTTTAAAACCACCACATGCATACAGTGCCAAGGGCTCTGTGATCTGACCCTCACAGCCCATGTGCATAATTTCCTATGGGATGAAGCATTCTGCTGAGCTGGGGGATTACTCACAGCTACTGAGCATCCGAGTGACTCACTGCTGGATGGGGACTTAGTGCTGAACTCCACAAACGCCAGAAGTTCAACACTGAGCAGTCCCTGACACAGACTGGGTCTGGAAAGTAGACACTGTGGTCTGCAGTGATTCTCCCCACTCCATGACCCAATGTCCAGCTCAGGGCAGACCGCATGCTGTCTGGGGACAGGGTGAGCCTTCAAACACCCAAAGGTAACTTCCACGGAACAGGAACACACCACCTGCACGCTGTGCTCCGACTCAAGCGTGGAGGTCAATGTCACAAAGACAAACGAGTTGAGATATCTAACCCACAGCTTCGACAGCCACCGCCCCACCTTGCAGGCTGTGGCTCATGGGCTTTCCACAGTTCCTCACACAGATGCTGTGGGTTTTAAGGAAAATCTTTCTATTTAAGAAACCGTTCCACAGCAATCAAACCGCCAGCTTCTTAGCAGCGGAGAGCTAAGCCCTTAGAACTCGAAATGGAAACATCTGGTGTCACTTACGGACACGAAGAAGAGCAGATCTAACTGCAAGAGGAATCGGGGGCTGCGCTGCCGTAGGGCCGGCAGGTACCTGAGCAGAAGCTGTTGCTGCTGATGGTCCTGGCGGAGCCCCCGGAGGAGCTGAGCGGGTTGAACTCCCGGCTCTCCTCCTCCGAAAAGGGCGACTCGGAGGCGGGCGACACCTTGCGCTGCTGCGGCGGCTGCGGCCGGAGGACGAGGCGGGGGATGCGGCTGCGGGACACCTCCTTCTCCGGGTGCGCCTTCTGCTCCTCCTCGGGAAAGAAGGAAAGAAGGAAGGAAGCCCCCCGGCCGTCAGCGCCCGCTCCCGCCCGCCGCCCCTCGGACGCGCCCTCCGCCGCCCGCGGAGGCGGGCAGGAGGCGGCCTCCGCCCCCCGGGGGGGCGCGGGCTCGGCCCGGCTCGGCTCTGCCGCCCGCGGCCGCCGCGCAGCGGGAGAAGGGAGAGGAAGCGGCGGCTGCGGCGTGGGGCGCCCCAAGGCGGCGGCGGCGGCGGCGGCGGATCCCGCGGGCCCAGCCCGAGCCCCCGCCCGCCCCCTGCGGCACTCCGGATCCCGCCTCACCCCTGGGGCCACCACCTCGCAGGCCCGCTCTTACCTCGGTTCTGCAGCCTCGCTCCAAACCCGGTCTCGCAGTCCCGCTCCTCCCTCAGCCCGAATTTCCCCGACCTCGCAGCCCCCAGTCCCGCAGCCCGCCTTTCCCCGGCAGCCCACCGGTCTCGCCGCCTCCCGCCGCCCGTGCTCCGCCGCAGCCTTCTCCCGCCCGGCTCTCACCTTGCCGCTTTCCCGCATGGGCCCCATGGTGCTCAGTCACGGCGCAGTCCGGCACGGGGCACCTGGCATGGGCGAGAGGGACGCGCTCGGCGGCTACTGCTGCGGCGGCCGCTGCGCTGCGGGTGGCAGAGCCCGGCCCGGCCCCGCCGCTCCCCGCCCCGACACGTGGTGCCGCCGCCCGCCCGCCCGCCCTGGGGCGCTGAGCGCGGGGGTCGGCAACGGTTCTGGCCGGCTCCGGCGCTGCCCCGTGCTTCAGGTGCGCGACACGGCCGCCTCGAGCAGCCGCCGCCGCCCGCTGAAGCCTGCGGGGATTGTAGCGCGTTGAACGCGAGCAGCCCCAGCGCTGACTTTATTTGCAGTTTTATGGATTTCACGCTGAGGCGCCGGAGCTGAGACGTAACGGAGGCAGATGTTGTAAGGGCGGGCGTGCTGAATGCTCGGCTGTATAAATAGCGCAGCGTGGCAGAGGTTTTCTGCCGCTTGTTATTCAGTGACAGCTTTTTTACGGAACGTGTAGCGATGCGAAAACTCACTTTGTCCTCAGACAGTACGTTGCATAGTATATTTAACGACTGTATTGTCTCACCGGGACAACTGGGTCTGACCCTACACCAGCCAACACACGTGTGCTAACCCCGTCTGGCGGAAGCACTGGCTAAAAGCCATGGGCGTGTTAGCAGGACTGCTGGCGTAGAGGACGCCTTGTCCACAAAAACAGAGGTAAACTCAACACGGAGTTCTTGTGGGGCTCCACCCTGATGTCTCCTTACAGCGCCTGGTGAACTGCAGGAGATCTGCTGTCAGCAGAGGTATTTTGGGGCAGAGATGTCCTTCACATGTCTGTCTGCTGTGTGCAAAGGACTCCAGTATCTTTTGTGATCTTGTGGTTGCTGTTCGAACAAATGTTAAATGCTGCCTCAAAAAGAATTAGGAGCAAAAGCGTGCTTTCTGTGCAGCACCAAGCACGCATACTGTTGGCAATAGGAAAGGTGATGTGTGTTCCTCAAAGAGGAAGGTCGACACCAGCGAGGGTTGTCACACCAATTGTTTGATGTACAGAGTTATAATTGCTAATTGATTAACCTGGTGCTAGGATTAGATCCATTACTTACGGAGAGTTTGAAGCTGTGCTCTGCCAAAAAATGATACCATCCTCTCTGGGCAGTGTCAGGGCATCTGTAATTCAAAGTGAGATGGTTCTATTTTCAGAAGTGCTTAAATCCCTGTAGCAGCAATGTTGTGTGCCTATAAAATGTCTTCTAAGCAGTGGGGTATACTTTCCAGAGGCGCAGAACAGGAGCTGTACTCCAGACGTTCCCCTAATACTCCAAGACTGTTTCCATGGAGAATGGAAAATTGCAAATCACATCTTTTAATCCCCCACATTTGCTGTTCTGTTCAGCAAAAAGCAGGGCACCTGGGCACGTGGCTCCTGCCACTGCACGTGGCACATGGAAGAGCGCTGCTGGGCCTGCGGTAGAGGAGCTGAGAGGCTGTGCAGCATTGCCATAGTAACTCCTCTACAGTTGACGGTTCGATTGCTTAAGCCTGCTTTATTTTCTTCTATTTGCAGCTCAAATTTTTTCCTCGCTGAGAGGGATGTGAGAAGTGAAGTCCCCGAGCTGCCTCAGGAGGCAAAATGGGATGCGATTCCCTTTGATCTCCTCTCCTTTTTGCATACAGATTTTTGTCCCTATCATAAATCACAGAACGATCATTAACGTTCAAGCACTTTTTTTTTTTCCTTAACAGTCTGTGTACATATAATAAATACTGAGGAATTCGTTCAGTGTTCAGCTTATTAAAATACTATTTCTGTGCAGTAGTTAATTATTAGAACTGGGAGGAACACATACCAGAAAAGACTGTAGGGCATCACTCTTAGTCTCCTCTTTGATGTACTTCCAGTCCTGCAATATTACCTGAGCTGATTCGCTCAGGTTATTAGCTGATTTTTCTGATTTATTTGCGACTCTGACTCAAACTGTGTTTGCTGTTGAAAGGGAAAATGTTATAAATTCCTACAGGCCTCAGAAAACCCACAGAACACAGTGTCAGTGTACTCCTCCTGAGCAGCACCATCCCCAGAGGAGGCTGTGTCTGGCTGCAAGCTCAGCAAAGTACCCACGCTGTAGGAGCTGCCAGGGAAGGCTGGGCACCGAGCCAGAGCTCTTGGTTAGGCCTTTTGCTTTCCTACTAGGGGATCTAGACCTGGGCAGTCCTTTTCCAGGCCTTGCTGCTCACATCTGCGCTCACATGGGTGCTCTGCAGGAAGACATCTCAAGGGAAAACACAGTGTGCCACCCCCTGAGGCCTCTTTGTGATCCAGCTGCGTGCCAGGAGTTGTCCCGGTGGAGAACAATGTCCTTCCAGCTGTTATCAGGCAGCAGTTATTCTTTCCCATAGCACACATAAAGGAACTTTGGGGCATTGATGCTTCCACACATATGAAGATAAAAACTTCAACTGAAGTTTTTACAAATCTTTCAGTGACATTTGGCTAGGTATGGGAACAGGCTGCCCGAGATCACTATCCATGGAGCTGTTCAATGAAAGAGTAGTAGTTGTGGCACTGAGGGATGTGTTTAGTTGGCATGGTGTGATGGATTGGTGGTTAGTGGTCTTTCCAACATTCACGATTCTATGATTCTATGATTTGTTTTTGTGAGATTATTTGTCCCACCTGGTGATGCCTGGACTCTGGACATCTGCAGATGCTGGCTTCCAGTCTGATTTCTTGTAGCGTGATGTTTTTGCTTTTGGCATTTCAGAATAACAGCAGCAGAGGAAGTCAGTACATGAAAGGTCTCCTCTGCTCAGAATTAGGCACTGCAGAAGATCAAGCCCAAGACATTCTGGGAATTATGTGGAGCTCAGCAGTGTGTACTTCCCATCCACCAACACAAGGAGTTTATCTGTGCTGCCTGCAGAGATCAGGACTCATCAGAGACCATCCCTGTGGCACAGCCTTACACTTCGCCGCTCCAAACCCATGAATTTCCCTTCTTCTCTGTGCAGAAGCTCAGCTTCAGCAAGAAGGTTTCCACTCTTCATTTATTTTAATTTTGGAGAGGGAGAAGGCAGGCTCTGTAGGGAAACAGAGGCTGCTTTCTCCTCAGGTGGCTGAAGGAATGGGCCATTTTGGTTATGGGCTGTGGTTATTTGGCAGTGTTCTGAGTTCTTGTACAATTTGGCTTTATGGGAAATGTTATGCTCCTGCCATCAAATTATTGTCTATTGGAAGCTGGTTCCAGACCAGGCCTGCTTGTTGCTCAGATCAGGGCAGCTTCATGTTTTTATACAACTGACAGCACTGACATTCAGGATGCAGAAACAAATTAGTTGCAATCTTAGGTGTTTTTCATAGAATCCTAGAATCATTAAGGCTGAAAAAGACCGCTGAAATCTTCTAGTCCATCTTGTTTTGTTGCCAAGTTACTTTGCATCACAGAATCTCAAAGTTTTCATGCCTAGTGGCCTGTGGGCCTGCTGTCCCCCTGTCACGGACACAGATAGATCTAGGGGTAACTCCATGACACCTAGATTTATTTAAACACATTCCATTGGGCTGCATTTTTCCTCTGAGTTTGCTCTGGCCTTTTGGTCAAAAGTATGAAGGCAGTAGCTCATACTGCTTCAGGACCAAGTCCAGATTTTGTTCTTGAATCACATCTCCCTCTGAGGTCAAGGGAAACAGTGAGCAGGGCAGAGGGCAGATCCTGAACTATTCCATTAATGCAGTCAGAGAGCTGACAGTGCTCTGTCTGTGACATACAGAGCATCTTTAGTTTACTAGCTGAGGCCTGTGGTGCTTTGACCTTTTTTCCCCACCTGAAAGATGAGAATGATGCTGAAATTAGGTTTTCCAAGTTTGGAAATGGGCAAATGTGGGGAAGATTGTGAAAGCACACAGAGCCAGGGAAGAAAGAATTAAACACAGCACATTGTGTATAGTAAATGTAATTGACTTGGTGATCTTATTTAAATGTTTGCTTTCTAACCAAGTGTTTAGTTTATCGGTGAGAAACACAATGAAAGTGTTGCTAAGCATACAAGATTGTTCATTTGATGTCATGTGTATCAGTATGTCAGTAGGGGTTAGGATAGACAGAAACAGTGAGGAAATCAGAAGTGGAAGTATTAGAAGATTACAAATAAATTACATTTAAAACATTAGAATCAAAATGCTTTTGCATAGCTTGTAGATGGAAAATCATTGTAAAACAACAAGGTAAGTATAAAAAGAGAAGATTTAAAAACAAACTATAAGCAAATGAATGCTCATTTAATCTATTTGTATTTAATATTTATGAATCTGTTTTTTACAATTTTTTAGTTTTGTTGGGTGGTGCAAAATGGATGCTTTTTCTGTTTCAGAAATAAATATGTCTATATTCTGACTAACCTTATTTGAATAAGACCAAATTCCCCAATCTTAGTAACAGCCTCTGGCTTTGCTTATTAGGTACGTTGATCCTGATTTTCCATTCATGTGGACCTCAAACATTTCCCAGATGCTAAAAAGAACACCAAATGGAGCTAAACAGTGTCTTAATTTACACTTCAGGGTCTTCTGAGAATTACCTGAAAAATTCTTTCATTATCTGTAAGAAATACTGGAGATGAGAGAAAGATGAGAGGACGGAGTAGCATTATAATACATAGAAAAGAGCAAAAGGGAGCTGTAAGTTCACGTCAGTCAGGCAAAATAGGAGAATAATTCATTTGAGACTGTGGCAACACAGGTCAGAGGTTAGGAATATGACTAGAAGCTATCAGAATATCTTTGTGGGAAGTACATCTTGTCAAAAGCATCATTACATAGAGTGAATAGTAATGATTTAAAAAAATCATCTGTGACGAAGTTAAAAGCTCTGCCAGCAGGATAGGAAAATGTTTTGGAAAGCAATTACAAAAAAAAAAAAAAGCAACCAACTTTGGAGCCAAATACTTAAATGTCTCAATGTGAATTCTTCAACCCTTGCTGTGGTTAAAGGCAGGAATGCCTGAGAATGGAATGCTGAGCTGAAGGAGGGGAGTGATCTTGCCTGTGCACATGGTGCCAGTGAAGATCTCTGCTGGAACAGGGTGTTTGTTTCCAGTAGGGAAAAGTTCAAGGGAGATGTGATTTTCTGCAAGACATTTATTTAATCTGACTTCTGATAAGAACTGGATGATCTGTTTGCACCATGCAGATCAGTGTCAGTATTACTCTGTGTTACACAAGCCAGGAAGCAACTGCACACCCTCAGATGTTTGTGTAGCAGCCCATGTACCTGGCAGTGACTTGAGTTGACTTGTATGACTTCAGGCATCTGAAGTTACTGTGTGAAATTGTGTGCATTATTCAGGGGCAGAGTCATGGCCAGCAGCAGGTCTGTGTGTTGCACTGAGGAGCAAGGTGAGAGGAGGGCCATGTGTGAGAAGGAGCCAAGCTCAGGGGCTGGCTGGGCTGAACTGCTTTCCCCAGGGGCTCTCAGAGCTCTGCCAAATTCACTACTCAGCTCTGCATCCAAACAGCTTGGGAAATATGGGCTAAGATGCAATTTGGATCTGCTCTTGAAATATAGTATAAACATCGTAAAAACAAAACAAAACAAAACAAAACAAAAAACCTTGAAACCAGTGTTTCAGGATATTATCTAATTTGTGTAGCAGAACATGCCTTTTGACAACCTCTGTTAAGATGTGGCTTGATCTAGTGTCATCGTCTAGGAGCAGCCATGTTATAACATCTGAGTCTCTGTACTTCCTATATCATATGGCTTTTTCATATGATTTAAACTCTCTACGGAATTGCAGTGGAGCTTGTGATGAGGCAGTGGCGAGGTCCTGAAAAAGGTGATGGGGTGAGGCTATTTCAGTTGGATGAGCCCTGGTATAAGCAACAGCCCCAACTGTTTGTGAGCTTGGTGCAATGCTGCTAAAATACAAGTTCTCAAGAAAGATTGATTGTTCTGAGATGGCCATGTACATTGTGATTCCTTTGTGTTTAATTTCAACAGCTATTTTGCTTCACAACAAGTGTTCTGCACTGCGCTGTCTTGGCTCAGTGGATATCAGCCAGCCATCACTTTAACTGAAGGATACAAGTATGGTGGATCAGACAGAGATATTTTTAATATGAACTCAGAATAAGTGAGAAAATAAGCAGTATTAACTATTTCTGAATGCTGCATCTCCTAGAGTTATTGAGAAAATCAATAGAGAAATCAATGGAGAAATTCCATTTTCAAGGATAGTAGAATTATGGAATGGTTGAGGTTGAAAGGGACCACTTGGGATCATCTAGTCCTCCCACCTCCCCTGCTTCAGGCACAATCACCTAGAGCACATTGCCCAGGATCACATCCAGACAGGTTTTGAATATCTCCAGAGAGACTCCACAACCTCTCAGGGCAACCTCAATACCTGATACATCTTTACAGACTGTACTGCATTTGTAGGGTGGAGTGGACAGAAAAAAAACATTTGTTTGGAAATTTGTACTGAATCATCACTTGGAGAGGAGCAGTTGATGTATTTAGTTTTATTTTTAGACTAGTATCTCTTGATGAATACAGCACTTGTTTTTTTACCCCAAAATAGGGGTCTGAAAAGTGTCTGCTTATTCACCTTCCACACCTATTTGTGTCTCTCTATTCTTATGAGGAGATTTATTTCTGAGCTACTTTATTCTGTTCTTATCCTGTGAATAGAGAGGATTCTGATTTCAGATGCTCTTCAGTGTGGGAAAGACAAAGGATGCAGCAATACTTGCGTATCAGAAATGTTCCCAGGAAGTGAAGTACACTTTTGCAGAGAAAAGTCTGTAAATGAGCATGAAATTGGTTGATGGCATTCAATACATTTAAGAGGATAAACTCTCACTGACCTGGAATCTAACGTGGTTATTATGAGCTCTCTGCTTTGAATCAAACCAATTGGTACATGCTTCTGGCAAAATGTAATGATTGGAGCTAGGACAAATTTAATCAATTCATCAGAATGCTTACATAGTATCAAAAGGCAAAATGAGAGAGTGTCATGACACAGAAAGAGATGATGTCTGGAAGTTCCCCATAGGCTCCTGTGTGTGAGCCTAAAAGCGCTGCATGTGCTGTAGCCAAGAGACATGGTGTAGGAGGAATTATCAGTGCTAGTCCCTGCAGGGCAGCCAGTAAGGTAATGGGGAAAAGGCTGTCAGGGGCACAGATGTGATCCAAGGCGCTGCTGGCCAAAATAATGTCATTTCTCATGCCCTCTGTGTGAAGCACAAATCCATCTGAAGTGCCTCTTAAATAGGGAAATACAACAAAAATGGTGTTGTGTTATCAATGTCGGTGTCTGTTCAACTTAAGGGAATAGCTGAAACTGTGTTAGCAGAGCATTATAATTTGAGCTTGGAGTAGCTGAATTGGATTTTAATCACATTTCACAGGTAACAATGCTGAAGAGTGGTCAAAACTGAGGCTTTCTGTCTTGATAGTGTACTTCTATATGGCAAAAACATACACAATACTCTAAATGAAATTTAAAAAGTAAGAACCTTATGAAAACTTATATCTTAATTATCACATTATGTAGTAGATTAGCCCTTCTGGGGATTGCTTTAAGAATAAAATTAGAGATATGCAAGAGTTTGTTCAGTACTGAGGTCCTGTTAAAACAAGTACAAATGTATGTATGGATATTCACATATATATTAATTCATGAAAGCATCGCTAGCACCAGAGAGGAAACAGAAATGTGATGAGCGCTTTTTTATTTATTTATCTGATGAATATATATTTTATATCTTTTTGTATCTTGATGTTCTGTCAAGCCCATTATATGATGTGTAAATCCAAAGATCATACTATAATTAATCTGTCTTTTTCCTTTCTGTTGTTACTGATGCTCTTACCCAACAGTGGCCTCCTCAAAGGCATTCCCAAGGCAGATTTAGAGTTTGAGCTGCTGCCTGTGAGCAGGGACAAGGCCTTTGGATCTTTTTTTTTTTCCCCTCTATCTATTGCAATGTGGTCTTGAACCAGGGACATGAAATGCTTGTCCAGTATAAACAACCGTGGTATTAATAATAGTAAATGATAAAGCTTAATGCCCACTACGTCATAAAGATTGTTGTGATACCAGTTTATGTGTAAATTCTTTACACAATCAAACAGATTGCTGTAGCCCTTGGCAGCTTTTACATTAGTGGAATAGAGATATTGGAGAAGTGTGTTTGTGGCTCAGGTGCGTGGCTCCTGAGGGATTCATTTCTGCTCAACAATATCCCCAATGTGTATGCATTGGATTGTTACCATTCTCACATTTCCCTTCAGTGAGATTATTGTTCTATCTGTGACACTTCAAAGTCAAATGCTACTTTTTAATTGAGGCATCTGCTTTCGTACAGTGGTAATATACTTTCCACAACTGTCAGTAAACAGCAATGACACTGCTTTGATACAAGGCTTAGAAAGTTTCTGAGAATCTAAGTAAATATCTGAAGGGCAGAAATACAGTGCTCCACTTCCAAGGAAAGATGTGTGTTTGTAGAGCTGCGATTCTTACTGTAGCTTGAAAACATCAAGAGATTTTGCATTTTATCTGCTCACTTTATGATATACACTTGCGATTGTATTTGCATTTTCTCTAAAAACAGACAAGATAAACCAGAAGAAACCAAGTCCTAGTCCTCTTTGCTTCCACTATCTGGAAAAATGAGCTGAACTGTAAAGCTCTAATAAGCTGGCACAGAAAGGGTCTGTAGAAGGGATGGGAGTGGAAGCCTGTTTGAGCTGATTTAATGTCCTGTTCCCTGCAGGAGCAGGGGAACAGGGGTGAGTCCCTGCCAGGGTGCAGTGCCCCTGGGCACATCTGGCACAGCTGGCTTCCAGCATCTCCAGCAGCAGGGCAGGCACATGGCCAACTTCATTTTGGGGAAGACTAACGGAGCAGGCTATGTGATTGTCAAATATGATTCAGTCCTGTGGTCCTCCTGTATCCATAAAGACCAGAAGAGCTGCAAAGTTAGATTCTGCCCTTCACTTCCTACCAGGCTTAACTTTGAACATCATTTAAGGAGGAATTCTTCTAGATAATGACAGTAACTCACATAAGTACAACCCTTGTGCACCCACTGGTGATATCAATATCAGAAATTCAAAATTCTCCTTAGTAAAAACATTATTAAAAATTGCCTATTTAGTTTCCTGATTTTCTTGTACTTTGCAGTGTCCCTCTGGGCCTCGAGTGACCATTGAGTCTTCTTAGTGCTTTGAGGCAGACTCAATGCAGAATCAACTTGTTAGTTTCAAAACTGTTCATTTTTCCTTTGCAAATATAGTAATGTATGGATTCTTTTTTTCTTACTCCTCATGCCTCTCAATCTTTGTCATTCTCTTGGACGTATTTAATATAGCTATTTTATAAATAAATGAGAGAGTGTCCTTACTGCTTAATGCTTGAATTGAGAGCTTATAGCAGCAAAAAACACCTACTCAGCTCACTGGATGCATTAGTCTTGTCTCTTCAAGGAATACAGTTTTAATCCATGTCAGCACAACAGCCTATAAATATGTGAGCCTGTTGCAAGAAGGATTGCCATCAACTGTACCAACAGTTATGCACTGGTGGTTTGAAGGATCTGGCCTCAGTCCTGTATTGAAATTATATCACTATTGGTAGATGACTTTAAAAAAAAATCTGCATAAACAATACTCAAGTAACACCCAGTGTTATTTTTTATGGTATCAGTAGAGTTAAAAGAAACAGACTTTGAGCCTTGACTCAAAAGGGAACTTGCGACAGAATGAAATATAGCCTGCTCAAGCCTACTGTAAGCAAATACCACAAGCTGTGCCAAACCATTATACTAGTTTCACTGTAAAAGTAACACCAAGAAGAGAGGACTTACATCTTCCTATCATCCTTGTTTTTAAATGGTACGCACATGAAGAAGGCTCACAGTCGTCTAGCTACAATAATCATTATCCAATACTCAGTTTGTACAAATACTCGACAACTAGAGAAGTTTTAGGAACTTATTTTATAAGGAAAATGGATCTGAATATCAGATCTGCTTCCTAATCCTATTTTATAATGTTTAGAAACCCTGGTCTTATTTCAGAATGTAGTTTTCAAGGTGATTTAAATTCCATTTGGCTCCTCTGAACTGGTATAAGATGCTGACTCATTTTTTTACATTTTATTTAGAAAAGCTATGGTGTAATATGTCTGCTATTTGCAGCAAAGCAGCAAACATGGGATTAGTGTTTACTGCACACCTAGTACCTTATAACTTTTATAACTCTGTAAATGGATTTCTGTGGACACCTCTGAACTGATGAGGTTGTATGTATTGGAAACATCAGCGGTGGGGTACATGTGTCAAATACAGCAGCTTCTGATGTTCTCTTGCCAAAAGGAACTAAGTTTTGGATGCTTGTCTAAGAAAAACAAGGCTGACATCTGATCTGGGATCACATATTCTTGGCTTAGGGCCCCTGGTGCAATTTCTCATCAGATATTCCAGGGCTTTTTCAAACATTCATTTTCCGTAACCTGACCTCCACCTCCTGCGAGAAACTCCTTTCTCCACTGCAGCAGATGAAACTGGCTGTAGCTGGAGCCTGATAACATGGGGGGATTTATCTTTACAAGCTGTCAGAACACTCTACCAACAGTTTTGGTTTCAGAGATGAGTTAAACTTCTTTTTTTTAAACAACCCTTCATTTTTGCCAACTGGGAATCTCCGTGAATAATCAATTTTAGCAGTGCTTCAACAACAGTGCAAAATCTCAAGAGTTTTATATTGATATTCTCCAAAAGTTTGTATATTGATTTATTTTTAGCCCCAAATATTGTATATTGGAATGCGTCTTTTCATTGTATCGCATTAAAATTGTTTCATAGTTTGTCATCAGTCAAAATTATCCACACAGCACTAGCTACACAGTCTAATCCCACCAAAAGTTACAGGATTTGGGTCACTTTTTGCATCACATAGCAAAATAATTCCATTCATTTTCAGGCCTCCCTTCTTTATCTTCTCCCACGTACTGCAGAATTTCTCAGTGTTGTGGCACAGAGTAAATCAGGAACATATATCAATATGAATTATGAAATATGATACAAGAATGAAGTTCCAGTTCTGAAAGCGGATCAAGTGTTGTCATTACTAGTAAAAATTCCAGTTCAAACTTCAAGCTTATGGTCCTACCTTTTCAGTAGTGTTTTATTATTTTCCGATTGATCCTACTATCAAGCTGTAAGAAAAAACTGGAAAGCACTTTACATGCTCTGACTGTTATTATTTTAGTTCGTTTGCTTTCTAAAGGTAGCCTAAATCATAGTTTCTCCCATGGCCTAAGCTGGCCTTGAAAACCACAGTATTTTTTACAGGTGCTTTTGCATGATCCATAAAATGATGTAAGTTTTTTAATGACTTCACTGAAATGTACAGTTTTAATAGTGCTTCTATTTGCCAGCTTCCTGTAACTTAGGAGGCACTGTGCAGTGATGACATAGTTCTTGAAGTGGGCAGGGATTTCTTTGCTGTTTTCAAGGTTAAAACTGATGCAATCTCCCATAAATAAATTTTATTAAAGGGTTCAACAAATTACAAGAAGTCACTGACAGGTGTGTTTAATGACTCAACTTCATTCAGATTGAAGAATGTTAAAATGTGCACCAATTATAAGAACCAGAACTATGGAAACTTTTGTATGGAAATGACCATTTCTAGTTCTGTAGCTTAACTCTTAATATTTTTTAACTCCTCATTTTTTCATCTGGATATATGTGGTGATCCAAATTCCTGTGAGGTATTCACGTTTTTTCTAATGTGAACAATATCCTGCAGTTTTGGTAGAATTTCATCTTCTGTCTATTTCCAAGTCTAAGAAACATTAGTTCAGGAATGAAGTTGGTTTTAACCTGAGATAAGAACACTGGGGGGTTGAGAAGCAATTAGCACTTTGTAGGGTAGAGACATCCATTGGCATGGTCCACTTTCAGTGACAGGCAATGAATAGCATCAGGAAGGATGCTGGCAATTCCTTACTTCTATAATTAGAGACTCACGTTCTGTAGACATAGAAAAAGTGATTTCATCTCTCTGTATTCATGCTGCAGTGCTTCACTGATGCTGCTCTCAGTCTCTGTATGTTTCACATTTCTCAGACTCTTTTTTATGATCACTTATTTCTACTTTTATTAAAGCTCTTATAAGCTTTCCCCGCTCTTTGTCAGAAGCCACTATTCAGTTCTTAATAGGACTTTACAAAAAAAAAAAAAATTGTCTATATTTTCAGTATGAAGTCATACTTGGAATTTTTCCCATTCACAAAATGCTTTTAGATTAAAGAGTCTGACATCATTTGATATCTACATTCATTAACTAAGCCTGAATTTATTTTCTTCTGTACAGCAAAGAAACTAAATGAAGGAAGTTTGCATAGGAGGCAATTAAATCTTTCTTTACATCTACCTTAAGGTTGTGGTTCTTGGTGAAAATCATTGTGCTTGTGATAATGGTAAAGGCATGAACTAGTGGTGCAGATGGCATCTTATTCTGCTGCTTTTGGTATGGCTGTTAGATAAGAATGGAAGCAGTGACCTCATGGGCAGCAGTGTACGCCGTGTCCCACGGGGCTGTGCAAAGCACATCTGGAGGTGTGGGGTTTTGTCAATGTAATGAACATGTTAGCTACCTTCCTAACGCCATGCACATGTGTTCTGATTATCTCCTTTTCCAAATATATCATATAATAATGCCATATCATAGACAGCAGTGTGTTTCAGCAGTGGCGACAGTGGGTCACCTGCACTGGTGCAGATTTTTACAAGTTGGTGTGCAGGCTTTTGTTCATCGCTGGCAAAAATGCATAGCTAGAGGTGATAACTATGTTAAAAATAGTTTTTTGTAGCTGAGAATTTGATCAATCAAACAGTGTCATTGTGCTCTTTGTATCTGTTGTAGTTTCCATGGATATAAATAGGAGGCATTACTTTCAGAGAAGCCTACATCTTGATCATCATCTTCAGGCTTAACACTGGTATTTTGTATTTTGTGCAAACTTTTTCTTGAAGGCCATGTTTTGCAGTCACCCTTCCACGCTTTCTGTACTGCTTTAATTGAATCAGCCCTTAAGTGACATCCAAACCTGGACGTGATCCTCCAGCCCAGCCCCTGTGAGCTCAGCAATTACTTCGCACTTTAGTGTCTACAGAAACCACTGGGCATTTTTTCCTCTCCATATGAGAGTGGCGTTAGCTTGTGTTTCACAGTAATCCAAATCTTTTACTGCAGAACTGCTTCTTAATGATTTCTTCCTCATACTGTAAGCATCCTTATTCCTTCAGTAATTTTCATCTATTCTTTTCAGAAAAGCATCCTATTGTACTGAGATGATAAAACTCATTAGAATTCTTTTGAATTCTAAGCATTATCTCAGGTGTTAAGAGCTCCATTCAGCTCAGCTGTCTGCACGTTAATAAGGTATTCCTTATTTCTTCATTCAGGCTGCTCATGAATCTGCTTGCCAAACTTGGGGCAGATCCCTGAGGAAAATGTATGCTGCCGTGCTTTGTAATGAACCATTGATAACTGTCCTCCTGATATGATTTTGTAACTGGTTTTGCAGCCAGTCAGGGTACTTCTGTCTCAGTCATGTCCCTGGTTTGCTTTGAGGATGAGCTGTCAGTACAGTGTCAAAAGAAGTACTAAAATCAAAATATATGACTTCAGCTGTTTCTGTGTTGCCCACCAGGCCTGTCACTCTGTCACAAAGGATTTTATATTGTCTTGACGTAATTTATTCTTAACTAATTCACTTTGGCTGTTACTCATCTGTTGTTTCTTCAGATGCTTGCAGATAGTTTGAACAAAAAAAAAAAAAAAAAAGATTGTTTAGGTATGGGCTGTGGGGCAGCTGAGATTCTGCCAGAGCATGCCTGGCTCCCAGCTGAATGCCAGTGGATGTTAGCAGAATAACATACCCCTCTTCAGGCTCTTGCCACTCATTGCTCTCAGACTGTGCAGGTATTGTTGCTGCCCAGGATACTGATGAGAGGGATGTGCTTCTTCCTCCTGTGCCCATCAGCCTTGGCTCCAGAGATGGCCTCCTGGCACATCTCACCTTCTCTTTCAGTGCAGCTTTGGTCCTCTTCATCTCCTGTGTCCTTCTTCAAAGCTGAGATCTTCCATACTTGTCCCCTGTGTCAACCATTCCACTGGCAAGCTGTCTTTTTAGTGGAACGAAACTTAACAGCATCTTCTGTTCATTGCCATTGAGTGGTACAAGGTCACTTGGTTTTCTTTTTCTCTTCTGATGTCCCCTGTCACTTGCATTTCATTTTTTCCACTTTTTTTTATGAAGCAGTTAAGTTTGTCTTGTAATTATGACCTATCATCAGATAGTTCTGTTAAACTTGGCAGAGGTGTTCATATTCATGAAAACACGTAACAACTTATAACGTATGTTCATTTCACTCCATTTTGAAACAACCTCTGATATGTTTATTTCAAAAAGGTGTTACTCTCAGATATGAGTACAAATACCAAGAATCAACATATACACAGGCTGCTCCTAAATTAACGCCTTGCATTTTATTATATTGGTCCATGATGTCAGGTGGATGTAGATAGTGCTGCAATAGAGGAATTCCCACCACGACTCCATTACGTGATGTTGCCATGTGACAGATGGCAGCAGAGGGGCAGTCTGAAAAAATAAAGTCTGATGTGAAAGCGCATATGAAGCAAAGTTGGAGTTGAATTTCTCCATTTGGGAAAAGTGGCATCCATTGACATTCATTGGTGCTTGCTGATCATTTATGGAGACCAAACACTGGATATGAGCACAGTGAGGTTCTGAGTGGTGTATTTCAGCAGTGGCAACTATGACATGAAAGACAAACCACATTCCAGATGGCCATCGCACCATGAGATAGTGTGTGGTAGCTGTTGAGTCATAGCCTGAACCATTGATTGATCACCTGAGGTAAGGACTGAATCAGCTGTGGGAGCACAGGTGAAGGCAATTCACCTGTGTGACCAGAAGGGGTGAAGCCTGGCTGCACCTCTCCTAGACCCTATTTAAGGGCTGACTTGGACTGGGGAAGGATCTCTTTCTGGAGATCCCTCTTTTTTGGAGTTTTCTACTGCAAGCCTAGATCCTTGGATACAGGTTAGCATTTCTTCCTTCATTATCTCTTTCCTACCATGATATTTTTTTCTGCCTGTAACACCTGCAAAGTACACACCTGTAAAGTACCATTCTAGCTGTGCTGAGCATATATTGACTGTACAAATGAAGGGTGTCTTGATCAACTCATCTGCTTGAATTGGGTAACTAATGATTATGCTGAACAATAGCACTTTGTAGCTAAGAGTTTGCTCTACTGAGTAGCAGTTATTGCTCTTTGTGTCTTCTATAGTTTCCGTGAGAATAAATAGCAAGTGTTACCTTCAGAGCAACTTACTTTTTTTTTTTTTTTTTTTTTTAAACATATAGGAAAAGGGTGCAAATGAAGATGCCGTGCCGCAGAAAGCCTCCAATATGAAACGAGTGTAAAAATGATACTGTGCTGTCAAACACCCTTTTGAAATGTTGGGTCTAAATAATCTTATTTCTTTTTTATTTTCAAACTTATATTTATTATCATTATCATGTAGACACTTGAGCCAATAAAAGGCTGTATAAGCCAGGGCTAAAAGCCTGTGTGATGCAGCATCCATCTGCTACTTGCCAACAGCGGGTGTACAAAAAAAATATAAGGACAGGGTCAAGTATGCAGTGACATGCTTGCAGACTATTTTCTCAGCCTCTGGTGATTCATAGGTCAAGGACTTTCTGTAGCAGGACTAATGTTGCATTTTATGTATTACTTTAAAGCATATGGGTATATCATGAAAAATCTCAAGTGGACTTTTGCTGTATGGATTTGCTCAGTTGTGTACTGCAACCATCTCTGTACTCTCAGAATGCACCACCTTCTGCACAATCAAGTTAGTTTTGGGATTTGACAGTATTTTCCTAGATTCTTTTCCATGCTCTTCTGGTCAAATCAGTCAGCGTTCCAGTGCACTTTTGCAGCAGTTCTCAGGTGATGCACTTCTCAAACTGATCAACTCTATCAGCAGCAGCACTGTACCTACTCTGCTTTTTCACTCTGTGTTTTTCAATTGCACAGACCTACTGGGTTACAAAGGCTGGCCTTGCTGACTCTTGCACTGTCCTCAATTGCTTGGACTGGTGGATTATGCACTATGCCTTCTGTTAGGAGTTCATCCTGACAACATGATGGCCGGGTGAGCTGTGTTCCTCCAGATGTGATGGAGTAAATGAATTGTGCCAGGAAAAAAAGTAAATTTTTACAATGTGGCAAAGAACTCCCTTGTGAGCTTTGGTGGGTGACATGGGGCGCTTCTCTTAGTAAGAGCGGGGCTGGAGGTGACTGTACATGTGGAAGTTGCCAGTGATATACAACCAGGGGAGCAGGGATCTCATAAACCTGGCTTGTGTACTCCATAAAATCTTCTGCATTTGTTGTCATACGTGGTTTTCCACTTGGATGTTTTATATATGCAAGAATGCAATGCTGTCTTTCCTATGTCTATTGTTTTAATTCTGTTTGTCATTTTCTGAAGTCTCTATTTCCTGTGAGGAACTGTAAACTGCCATGAGGCTTCCCTTCAGCATCTTCCCTGGGCTGAACATAGCAAGTGACCTGAGCCACTCCTCATAGTCTTCCATTCTATACTCTTCACCATCTTCATAGCTCTCCTTTGGACACTCTCTAATAGCTTTATGTCTTTTTTTTCTACTGTGGTGCCCAAAACTGCTCACAGTACTCAAGGTGAGGCTGCACCAGTGCAGTAGAGAACAGGACAATCTTTTTCCCTTGACTTCTTGCAATTCAGTACTTGATGTGCGCTAGGATACAATTGGCCTTCCTCTGTGCCTGGGTGCATTGAAGACTCACGATCAACTTGCTATTGACCAAGACTTTTGAATCTCTTTAAGTGAAGCTGCTCTACATTGTCTCATCCCCCTAGCCTATATGTGTAGTTGGGGTTTGTCCCTTTCCAGCTGCAGAATCCAGCATTTGCTCTTGTCTTCATGTGGTTAGTGATTGTCCAGTTCTCTAATTTGTCTCTACAAGGCCTCTTCACCCTTGATGAAGTCAGCAACTCCTCCTAATTTAATATCATCGGTGAACTTGCTCAAAACACTTAGTCCTACATCCAAATCACTTGGAAAACATCAAAGAGTACTGGCCCTAGGATGGAGCCCTGAGGAACCCAACTAGTGACTGGCTGTCAGTCTGATGTAATTTTATTTACTACAATGCTTTTGGGCATGACTTGTAAGCCAATTGCTCACCCATCACATTATGTTTTTGTTTACCTGTGTGCTGGATGTTATGTCCAGAAGTATACTGTGAGAAACATACTATGAGTATTGAAAGCTTTACTGAAATCTGAAAAGAGAATATCAACTGTATTTCCTTAAAACTGTTCCTTGGAGTTTGGTTGGTGAACAATAACAGGAAGACAAGGGGGGGAGGGCTGTAGTTTCGCCATTCTCTGCTCAGACCTCTGCACAATTCCTGGTCCCTTTAAGTTTGCTCTCAGCACATCCTGGAGTCAGGACCCACCAGAGGTGAGATGCCCCAATTAGAGACCCCCAAACACACTGTAGTCTGTCAGAGGCCTCTTGCAAGCCCTATGCACAGCGCAGTAGAACAGTGGGAAAACTGAATTGGTATCTTTATTCTGATCCTCAAAGCTGTTTGCAGTCTTTTGTATGCAACCTTCAAACGAGAATATTGATGAGACAGCTGCATAACTTGATTTTTTTTTTAAGATTAGAGGATGTTAAATCCATGTCAAATAACAGATGAATCCTTTTTGATGAAATCCCAGACTTGAAGAGATGTGTGTGCATTATTAGCCCATGCTTCTGAGGTGTCATTTGAACGGAATAGAGTGGGCAGTACCGAGCTTGAAACCGTAAGGGAATGAAGTGAAGAAATGGGACAGCAGAAGGGCTGAATGGCTTTAGTGGAGTTTGGGCTGCATTTCCAGGAACAGAACTCCCCAAGAAGCTGGTGCAGCTTTGATCTCTAGTACCCTCTCCTGGCTGGCCCCAGAGAGGCAGCACAGCCTTAGCAAATGACAGCTGCTTTGGAGGGTGGCAGATATTCCTACATCATGAATGAAAGGTCGAAATGGAAAAGAGAGGGAAGGAGAGAATCAAAAGAATCCCCTTATTTCACAGAGAACCTGAGCCTATTTATAGGATCAGAGAGGGGATAAATTTATCATGAATTCATGGCCTGTTGATAGAAGCAGATATGGAAAGCCAAGCTGTTGTCTAATGCTATGAAGCTGATGTCAACCAACCCATGTCCCCTGCACACCCCAGAACTGAGCACAGTGATTCCCTAGCACAGCATGGGGCTTTCAGCTGCAGATCTGGAAGGAGAGGAGTGATAGGAGAAAACACAAGTGCTGCTGAAATCAGGCTCATGCCTAGCATGAATAATTTCTGCAGAGTATGCACAATGGAGGGAGAAAGAACGCTTTCTTATCAAGCAACCACTGACTTGAGCTGCACATATATTCCTAAAACACCATGATTGTGTCTCTGCTTCACTTCATTTGGTGCGTGCAGATGTTAGGATGTCAGGAAAGGCAAGGCTCAAGATCAGGCTATTTTAAGAGGTCACTGACAAATTATGCATTGTAATAATGCATCAGAGAAATAAAATTTAAATATTTTTCATGACTTCAAGGTGTTTTATGGGGATGTTTATGCTGAAGGATGGGCACAAAAAATAAGATTAAATATATATGAAGTATTAATTCACTTGTAGACATTTTGAATATTGCCTAATTATAAAAAGTTTTAAATCCCTTGATAATCATTTTTTTCATAGCTACAAGAATAAGCCGGATGAAAGGCATTTGTTTATTGAAAGTTATCTATGATTAAAGGGCATTTGATATCCTTAAAATATTGATCTGAAGAATAACATATAAAAAAGGAAAGTATGTTGTTTACTGAAATGACATCTGAGTGTCACTCCATGATTTTAGCCAATAAATGAGGAAGTCAGCTGTCATTGTAAGGTGTAACCCTATGTATGCAGACACATAGCTTTAAAAGCCTTTTAAGAAAGGCGTAGCAGTGTATTTAAAAAGCTTATTTTCGTGAAGAAACAATATACTGTAGGCACTTAGTTTAGCGAGACGCTTGATTACAGTGCTCCGTTTTCAGAGGTACTGCTCCTTTTTCACAGACTAAATGCATAGAACCTCTCTGTAATACATAGAGTCTCATTCACCAGAGGTGTTGGAGAGATGCTTGACTTAGAGCGAACACTGAAGCCTGATCTTACCTTGTGCCCTACGTATGGCCTCCAGTCCCTCATCTGATCAGGTGTAGGGGTTTTTCTTTAGCTTGTGTGGATGTGCCTCAGAGAGTGCAAATCTGGATGCTTGTCTGAAATGAACCCCCTCTCCCACAGTTTTACCAGCTATAGGTGTCAACACTGTCCTCTCCATACACATAATTCAGTTTGAGATGGATGATCCATTTTCCTTGAAGGGATGTGAACTAGATGGACAGTAAAACAGAGTGCAAATGTCTTGGTATGATGTTATGTCACCCATCCATTCAGCTGGGACAAAATGTTTCAGTCATTCCTCCAAGACTGCTTGAAGGTCACCTCTTTCCCAGCTGACTCCATATGATGATGCTCATGTGTACCCCGTGGCTTGGTAACCATAATTAGGCTGTGAGCAGAGGGATGGCTGCCATGGGAAGATCCACACTCCAGCTACTTGGAGATATATGTGGAAAAACAATCTTGATAAAAAGAAAAGGTAAATACCCACAGATATTTTAACTTCAGGAATTGTGTGATGGCAACATCGGAGACAAAGAACTGCATCAGAAATCTTTGCAGTGGGTGGGGAATCCTGTGGTTGTACCTCTAGCTTCTCCTGTGTAGGTCTTCTCTACTGAAGTCTCCTAACTGTCTAACACTGAAAATTATATCTGTTTTTGACTTCTGTAAATAGAAATCTTTCAGTCCCTTACATGTATCATGATGTACAGAATTTGCTTTGGAAAACAGGCTGCTAAGCACTGTGGGAGAAGAAGGGCAGATCGATTGACCTGTAGATGATGTTTCAGAGAAACAGTTTTTGAAATGAACAGAGCACAAATTATTACAATTTTGTTTTTCTGTTTGGTAGTACTGGAGACATTTTGTCTTGATACAGGTATAGTAAATTTGGTCAACATTTCTGTATTTATGTAATGAAGTAAACCAATCTGTTTTCCCATATTCTTCAATGATTTGTGCAACTTGTCACTTCTTGATAAAAAGTCATGTAATATATACTATTACATTAAAAAATGCTTTTTATTACACATATCTCTGTCTGTCTATCTATCTATCCATCTGCCTGCTTGTCTGTCTGCCTATCTACCTATCAATATACAAAGATAATTCAAACTAGAGTAAGAAAATGAACTTTTTTAAACCCATCCTCCATTCAGAGTAATTATAGTCGCACACCAATGTCTCCAGACACAATAATTTGACATTAAATCACAACCCTTGTGCTGTATGAGCAAAAAAAAGAGATTTTTCATTATAAACATCTATTTCCATCTATTTCCACATAGAGAGCTGTGCCTATATGAAGAAGATTAAAAATTCCTTGTAAATCATTTATCAATTTGCCTTCAGTTTGTCAGCTAGTTTTAGGTTCTTTGGAGAAATGATGTTTTTTGTAATTGTACAGGAAAAGAGAAAGTCCTTAAAGATTCGCTTATTTATGCTTTGGGGAGACAAATGCAATCATCCTTTGCAAATTCTTTCACTGCTGAGTATTGACGTATGTCTCCATTTCAGCTGCCATGGAGTTTTCTTCAGTGTCTGGTAGAATGCTGTTTTGTTTCTAGGGGAGAAACAATGTTGATAACACCTTGACGTTTTTAGTTGCTGCTAAACAGTGTTGTACAGAGCCAATGCCATTTGCAGCGAAGGGCCCAAGGAGCTGGGAGGGAACAGAATTAGAACAGCTGACTTTAACTGACAAAAGGGATTTTCCATACCATATGACATCAAGCGGAAGGAGTGTTGAAGGGGGTGGGAGTATATGTCTCCTACTGCTTAAGTGGCTAGCTGGATATTTATTGGTGAGTGCTATGCATCACTTGTTGTATATGTTCATATACATACATATATACATGTAGTCATAACAATTATCCTTTTCCTTTTCTCTTATAGTTCTACCTCAACCCATGAGTTCTACTTTTTCTTTTCCTAATTCTCTCCCCCATCTCACTGGGAAGGAGGGGAATGAGCAAACAACTGTGCAGTGCTGAGCCACCTGCTGGGTTAAACCACAGCAACGTACAGGGTAATTAATTTCATACCATCCAACCTTAAATGGAAATCGTAGTAATATCATTGAGTTAATAGAAAGTATTACATATCAGGTTCTATTTTAAGTGGTTTTGTTTGTTTGCTTGTGGATTATTATCATTTTTTTTAATAATTCAACCTATTACACCTTGCTTCCAATCTCTGTCTGCATTCAAAGCAATTACATTAGTGCCCTTCAGAAGTACTATAGAAATATAGGTCAGAAAAAAATAGGTCCTTACTACTCTATCTTAAAGAATGTAATAGTGTTATAGCAGTTTTCAGCCTATCAATTTTGAAGTAAATTAACTGAAGTAGCATTATTTGAGTGACCTAGTCATCACAGCACCACTGTAGCTCACATGACTTGAATTAACTGTTATTATTACTTAGGATCAATCATAGAATCAGAGAATCATAGGATCATAGAATGGCTGGGGCTAGAATGGACCTCAAAGATCATTTAATTCCAACTTCCTACTACAGTCAGGATTGTCAATCCCTAAATCATGCTCTAGATTAAGTTGTCTGGGATTCCATCCAGCCTATCCTTGGATCTTGTGAGCAATATTATCAATTTTATTCATATTGAGATTTAATGATACCTTCAAAATCTTAATATTCTACACAACTGTAAAAACTCTTTGGTGTATTACACTGACAAGGTACTGACTGGACTGTGATAGCTGTGCTTATAAAAGGGCAGCAGTGATATGGAAAATAACCCATTTATATAAAAATAAGGTGTCTGTTGTTTCTCTGACATATGCAGCTGGGAATCTCTCATACACCTGTATTCCCTGCATGTTCATGGAGATGGCCTTAGGGAATTAATCTGGGAGAGACTGTCAAAAGTCTAATTCCTCAGAACCTCTGTTACCTGCTCTCCCAGATGTTCTGATATTTTCAGCAAGAAAACATCTATGGATCCTTCACATCTCCTGACTGGCAGATGCACAGCCTCCTAATGTCTAATGGCTAATGTGTACAGCTAATCTGTGTCTGGTACTGTTTTGTTTAGATCACTCTAAGGCTCTGAGGACAGACTGTCCTCTCTGTCTCCTCATAAATAGTCAATTGATGAGAAGATTGATTCCTTTACCTCAGTTGAGGAGTTTTTCCACAGCCAAGGAAAGGAAAACACTTGAGAGCGCTGATAATTTTCACCTGGAGTTCATCCAAGCTCATATGCCATAACCATTCAATCAGTATCAAAATATTAATTAGAAACAGAAAAAAACAAACAACATATTTTTAAACAAATAGAGGTTCATTTCCAAAATAATATTCCAAATTATTTTTTTTCTTGAAAAAAATGTATATTTTTTTTCATTTGTCCCGTTGTCTAGAGGCATGTTTTTAACAGAGACACTTAAGGTCTGCTGATGGATAGTTAGTGCAGTCTGGGGCAATTTTCCTCTTTCATGCTAATTTTTTATTGGTGCAATTTTGCCGTATTCATTGAGAATACTAAAAATCTTTGCAGATGCAAATGAAAGGAAAATCATCTCTTTTGCCATTTTTTGAATCTGTGGCATACACAAGTTACAGAACATGATATTTATTAATTGCTCAGATTTATATGTTAACAGAAGATCTTGGAGCAAACCAACTACCATTAATTCTTCCATAAAAGTAATAAATTTAGTATCATAATTCCACATGAAACAGCTGAAGCAAGTAAACAACATTTAGAATCTCAAAGTCTTGTGTATCATCTTGTGATTATCTCTTCAAGCACTTTTGTTCCAAGAGGATTTATTACATTGCCAGTCATCTTCCTTGATAACATGCATAGCAACTTGATCAAGTTCAAAGCAATTTTTTTCTACTTCCTTACACTGTCTATGTGCCAAATGCAATCCATTTATTTTTGCTAATACAAACTTTAATAAAGTCCTTGCAAATACTTCTCTCATTATGAAAGACTTTCCAGTTGTTTTGTGTCACTCATCATTTGTTATTATTACAGGTTTATGTCTTTCTTTGTGGGCAGATCTGAAACAAGTGAATTTCTGAAAAACTCAGTTAATCTCTAACTCCAGTATTATATTTACTTGTAAAATTGTAAAATTCAGAATACAACACAAACTTCAAGGTTCCATTCTAGGCATGTTTTTTAAGGCTGCATCAAGTGCAAAGAAGAGTTATAATTTTATAGCCTGACATCTTGTTCTTTCTCATAGTCAAAATAGACTGAGAAATGGGGAACAACACCTTCTTCCTGTTGAGTCTGTGTATACAGCTAGTAACTGTATGAACTGGTTATCATGTTCCTTCTTCACAAGTGATGAAGGAAATCATCTGTACAACTAAAATTGCTCCTTTGATGATTCTGAACAAAAGAGTGGAATCAGGCACAAAGTTTCTATAATGTAGCAAGTTATATTTCAGTAATTGAGTAATACTAAAGAATTACATGCTTATTATTATGACAGATTCAAAGTCACTTGAGTTAATTTAGCCTTTCGTCAGTGCAGCCTAAAATATCTTAAATGACATCAACTTTATACCAGACTTACAACTTTTGCAATTCAGTTGATAAACTTGATAATTTGTTTGAGACAATGGTTGCTTTATTTTGTATGGAGTATTTTGTTTGTATTTGATTTGAATAAATCTAGATACTTTTAAAATTCTGCATTAAATTTGACCTTTTCATTCTGAAGAGGGAGGATAATTTACACTAATGTATGGATACATTACTCAGATAATATTTATGGAGATTTAAAATCAAATCATGATGTTGAATACAATTGCTAGCAAATTGAAAGTCTTGAGCTTTACAAATTTTTCTAAAACATGAGCGGTAGTTCACTGTACCCTGGTTTAGACCGTGGAAGGTGGTTCTAAAGTGAACTAACATGTCAGCAGGCTACTATACATAACCAGCTTGCAGCAACTGGCTTTGGAAATGCTTATTTCTCTCAAATGAATCAGCAATTGCCTTGTAAGCTACCTACATTACTTAACACTTGTTAGATAGTAGAAGGACAATTATAGTGAAACAGAAGACATGTGGTAACTTATTCTGTTCGTTCGAACTCCAACTGCAAAATTTATGGGAATGCTGAGCAATGTCAGAGCCTTTCCTGTGTTTTCCTAGTTGAAAAAGAGGGAACTACTGGGAATTATCAGAGACACTTAAAGAAAATAAGCATGGCAGGTCACAGGGATCTTTCCTTTTGATTCTTAGTCCTTAGTTATTAATAAAACTGGTTTTTCCTAACTGACTGGAAGACTCGCATGACATTCAAATGTGTTTGTTGTACAAAAGAGTGTAGCAAACTTATTTCATATATTCTTGGTGTAGACAAAAGAATATACAGAGAACTTGTTATTAGGTCTTCTGTACAGCAAGGATACTACAAGCTGTTTTGCAAAAAAAAATGAAAACAAGAAAAAATTGAGAGAATATTTGGGGCAGATTAGAGATACCCTAGATTCAACAAGGTATCCATTGTTTATGGTATACAAATCCAGAAAAATCATTCATACAAAAACTCCATATAAACTCTTGACATGAGTCAGGTAATTCCAGTAAATTTCAAATGACACCGTGCTTATCTATGTAAGACTGAAAGCTGACATTCAAGGTCATATTTTTATTTTATCTATGCTGACTCTACCAGGAATAACTGTGCAGTGAAGCAGAATTTGAATGCAGCTCTGTGAAGCACATGTCTGTGAGCATCCTTGGCGTGGAGGACTTAAAATATAAATGAGAATTTCAGCTTTTATCTTCCTATGAAGATAGCTCAGAAAAGGAAATGCAGAAATTTCTCAGTACAAACTCATGACAGCAAAAACTAGGGCACTTGTCTGCAGTGCTGTTGCCCATACGTTATTCAAGCTCATAGGCTCTTCCCATAAAAATTCACTGTGCATTCTTTTCTTCCTGTAGTGTGTTTTCAACATCAAGGAAGAAAGTTACAGCAGTGAACTTTAATATAGGCCCACAATTAATCTGCATGATGTTCTTCTGAACTGCACACTAAGTACCGGGAAGACATTGCAATCAAAAGCAAAATGATTTGTCTCTGTGTGTGAGCCCATATCTCCAAATCAAAACATGCAGTCTTACCAGTCTGGAAGCGTTATGGACTAAGCACATTTCATGTACTCATTTACAAGTTTTGACCTATTGTGAAATTATGACTTCAACACTTTCATATTTAATGTTGAGATTCCCTTGAAGAAAGAGGCAAAAATGTTTTACATCAAACCGAATAATTATTTATTTGCCTCAAAGCTTAGCAACATTTAAAAAGACAACTTTTTATGTCACACTTTTCCAATAAAGACAAAACTTACTCTGGATTTACAAAGTTAGCTAATAAAAGGTTAAGTAATAATCTTGAAAGATACATAAGGCACCTGCAATCAGATTAATAACCGCTCTTTTTCTGTTAGGCACTTTTCTAGTTGTGCTGGATTGTACAGCCAATTTGGGATGCTTATTGACTCACATCAAATGCTGCTAACATTGATAAAAACTATTAAAATCAGTTACTGTGAAATCCTCTCTAAAAGGCTAAAAGGCATCCAAAATAATAATTTTAGAATTATTGTAACAGTTGAAGATTAAGATTTCTATGCTACTTGCTGAGATGAAACATGCTGATTTCTTGATTGCTCTATTATTCTGAAGATTTGAACATGAAGGATTTTCAAAATTAAGTTCCTCCCACAAATGCTATTTTCTTAATATTTTTAGCGCTGATGTCTAGAATGAATCTGTTGATTTGATTCAAAAAATCAAGCAAAGCTTGGTTTAGCACTGTCAGTAGAAGAAATGGTAAGTCTTCTTACTTTAACCAAGAAAAGACTAGTCTTTTGATAAGAAGAAATGAGGTAGCACAGCAAGAGCTGTGTTCCTTTAGCACCATGAGTTGGACACTCTGGTAACATATATCAGAATGAAGTAGTTTAAATGCACTTAGTATACAGCTGTTGTGTCATTTAGGAAACAGAAAGAAGAAAGATGTACTAAATTCTGCACCTTTTTTTTCTAGGTAGAATACTCACAGAAAAACAGCCAGTTGGCGCTGCTTCTTTTACTTTACTGAGCAATGATTTGATCTGACAAAGAGCTTCCAACCAGATATTTTATTCATAAAATAAGGCCCGCTTTATTGCATCTTTTTGGAGTGAATGTAAATAAACAAAAGAAAACAAACCCTACAACAAATCCACCAAAAAAGCAACAACTAACAGTTAAAGGCTTGAGTAAATTAGGTACATGGAATTGCTTCTTGCCCTTCCCAGAAATACTTCTACAAAGCATATACAAGAAATGAAAACACAATTTTAATGTTGATTAATTCCTTCCTTTTTTTAGTGAGCCAGTCTGAGTCAGACATGTCAGTATTGCTCCTGAATAGTATGCACCTTCTGCAAGGGAGATACAGTGTTTGCAATGAAAAAAAAAGAAAAAAAAGATGTAAACACAGGAGTAAGTAGATGAAGGCAAGCAGAATATGATGTAAACACTTCCCATCCTGAAGTCCATCATAAGTCCTAAGCAGTTTAATTCTAGGTGGCACAAAAGAGCAGAATCTGTTTTGGATGATGCCATTTATCCCATGGCTAGTGTCACATCTGGGACTGTGGAAAATCCATCTCGTTAATGGATCTACTTGTGCTTTCAGCACCATAAGTTGGAAAAAAGTTGGTTACACATTCAAATTCATGGATTTTGATCTTTTTTTCTAACTTGTGTAAATATCTGTAAGCTTTTACTTAGGAAGGAAAAAAAAATAGAAAAGAAAAAAAAAAAAAGAAAAAAGAGCTACAGCTGATGAAATCATAGGACAGCAATGGAATCAATTTTTATCTTAACCACTAGTAAATAACAATCCTAAAAGATCCTCCAAAGACTTCCAGACCTACAGGCTTGGTTATGCTTCTCTGGTATCCCCCTTTTGGATTTTCAACTTGTTTACTTTGTCTCAAGGAGAGTTTTTCTGCACTATTTTTGACTATAATTGCTTTTATTCTTTTTGTTTATATGCTCCTCACTCGTTTATTTTCCTGATCAAAGAACAGCTTTCAATGCCCCATTCTTCTTAATAAGCCTCCTTCTCAAGACTCTTGGTGTCCCCATATGAAGGACCCACGATTCCCCTGTGGAAGCAGCTGTTATTATGTGTGCTTTCTTGACTCGGATATTTGACCTTGTCTTCCTCTAACATCTTTAAACTAGTTCTAGAATGAGAATATCAACAAAATTCAGTTTTTTTGTTGTTGTTGTTGTTTCGTTTTTCTGTTTTTTTAGGTTCAACCTAAGAGTTCTTCTCTTTCAATAAAGAATGTGGGATCTCTTAGATTGCATTGTTAAACAATTAATTTCTAACAATCTCCAGAACTCATATACAACTTAAATAGTATTATTTGCTTTAGACATATGTCAGATTCTGAAATTATTAGTGTAAGATATAATGGCAGAAGAGTGACTGTCTTCTCACTGGAGAAAGCTGGTTTGTTCTACAGACGTCAGTATCAAGATGTGGCTGTTTTGCAACGGAATGAGTGTTGCTTTAATCCACTTAAGATGTATGTTTGTACAAAAGTGAGTGTTCTCACAGAGTCACTAGTAAGGATTACTTTTTGATCAGCGCCGGTAGAATTGTCTTGCAGTTTTCCTGGCTGCCTGCATTCACGGGTTAGTACAATTAATAGCTTCTGTTGTGCCCCAAACCCTTTCTTCCCTGTCGCCGTGCAGTAAGGGCAGCAGCAGCATCATTCCTGCTGCAGCACCGCGGACAGCGCCCGAGCGCGGCAGGAGGCCCGGCGGGCGGGAGCTCCGCTCCGCGGCCTCGTTAGAGCCGTCCTCTGAAGTGCGCGTGATGTATGCGTGCGACTGCCATTAGTCCTCATGGGACGGAGCCTAGGCTCCAGGCTTAGGGGAGCTGTACTTATGGAAGGAGCATGACCAATGATAATAAAAAATGGGCTTGCCCTTGTACATACCAAGCAGGAGAGCTGAGAGTGCTTCACGCCTCTCTGAATGTAGCGTCAAAATGGCTTTAAAACAACTAGCATAATAGGCCAAGGCATTTGACCATTCGCATTACGTGATGTATATCTGATCCACTACACAGCCTGAGCATACTTCATTTACATACTTCAATGAGTAGAAGTATGTAAATCTCCATAAAGCCTACCCTCAAAGATAGACAGTGTGAACTGCAAAAATGAAAAAGTACAAGAATTGTTTACATTTTACATCTATCAAAGGACGGAATATATGTAACAAATAATAACAGGTGTGATTATATATAACAAAATTCAATAAAGTTAATAAAATAATGTAGAATCATAGAATCATTTGAGTTGAAACAGACATTTGAAAGTCATCTGGTCCAACTCTTCTGCAGTGAACAGGGACATCTACAGCTTCATCAGGTAGCTCAGAGCTGGTCCAACCTAACCTTGAATATCTCCAGGAACGGGGAGACGTGCAAGCAGATAGTCCTTCTGAAACTTCTTGGATGATTCTGGTGCTGCTCAGTTGCTTAATGAGTGTTTAGACAGACTGATGTTTTCTCAAAAGATTTGCTTTTATTTTATCTTTGATTATGGAACATACCCATTATTTCACTTTTTTTACTATATTTTGGCCCCCAATAAAATATCTGAAGTCACAGATTTATTGCTGTAATATAGCACTTGCAGGCTTGTTTAAGTTCTTTCATCTATAATGAAATACTTTTCAGACGAAAGTTCAAACAAGAAGGCATTTTTTTTGTCTGAATTAGATGAAGATTGTTCAGTGGAAAAAAGTGTGTGTCTTTTTCATTGTAAAAAAAATAAATATGTGGTAGTTGTGGTTATGAAAGAATGACTTTTGCCCAGTGGGATTAAAGCGGTCGTAATTGGGGTAATGTGACAGATTTGCTAAAGGACTGAATGGTCATCCACACTTGAGATTATTGGAATTGTTCACACACACCTTAACTTGACTTTTATACATATGAATATAGCTGCTTCTCCAATCTTGAAAGACGAAATGTGTTTGAAAAAATGAGATGTAATTCTGCAGCAGTGTAGCCTTTCAAGTGTTGTTCATAAAGAGAAATCAGCATATGACCTACTTCTTTGTTCAGTGTGTTAACTAAAATATTTTTGGCACAACAGTGAGAGAGAGATGGCTCCCTGCCATATGTATCTCATACCTGGAGCATCTGCAGCTTACCTCTTCTCCATTTATTCCTTTCGATAGCCCTACAATACAAAATATTTGAAAAACCTATGTTATTCTTGTACATTTATTAAAATGGTTTCACATTTTCACATTAAGTTGAATGTTTATAATAGACTTCTCAAAGATGGGTTGTTAAGGTGTTCTCTACTTAGCCTTTTAGATAGTAAAGAGATAATTCACAGCAGAAATTTTAAAGGTGTATGTACTTAAAGAGTCAGTCTGAGTGTCACACAGTTCCAGGGCGCACTGACACTTAAACACTGGTGACATAGTACTTCAACAAACCTATGCACAGCTGAAAAAAAAGATCAGTTTATTCATTTGTGCTTGGGAAGGACATGGAAGGTATTAGCAGAGAGTATCGCATGCATCCCATCAGAGCTCCTGTTGCAGTTACGGAGATGGCAGAGCAAGCTGCCCGGCAGCTTTACCATCACCATAGTAACAGAAAGGAAAGGATGATGATTCAGTATTGAACACGTACTCTTCCCATTGCTATGCAACCTCCTGCCTTGGGATTTTTTAAGTGCACAGTCTCCAAATAGAACATTCGTTTTACTCTAAAACATCTAAAAATGCAGAGATTGCAGAGCAATCTTGTACTGCTCGGCAAGCCTGAATAAACAGTGGATAATTTTATGTCAGAATGCTAAGCCATCACAAATATACAAACCATAAACATATTTGCTGAAGTGGTTGTGAAATAAATCCTACACTCACTGAATAAAGAGTTAAGTGATATTACTGCACTTTTAGATACCTCTGTGTATTACAGATCCCTCCCCACTCTGGAAGCTGAGCTGTAAATCACTTGCTCAGGGAAAGGAGATGAAGAAGTCTGGAAGTTACCCACACCATTTCTGTGCATCACAAGTCTGTTGTTTTTCTTCTTGAAAGAGACAAGCAAAAATGTCTTAAAACTAAAATACCTGACAGTTTCTAAAGGAAAAAGGTATTTTCTAGGCACTATCTGAGAAGCCTTCAGTAGTTAGGAATCTGTTTACTTGTGGATCATTACCAGCAGACTGGAGCCTGCTACATCCAGTTCCTACCCACGTAACAGCTTTCCCCACTTTCCTTCAAGTTAACTGGTAACCAGATTATTATATTAGTATAAATATTTACTATTGTGCATCTTGTGTCAGTGCTTATTGGCACAGACTGGCTGTCGTGCACACCACAGCTTTTGAGGTGCAGGCAAAGTGAGCAAAATGTTACTCCTGATGGCCATAATTTCACATATTTAGTTCCTTGGTTCCTGCAGTAAATTTAAGTCCAGACACACATTTCATGCAACACATACTCAATACACATGCTCAAGATTCAACTATCCTTACACCAAAGGCAGAATATTATACATCATACTAAGATCTACAAATGAAATCATAATTGCCTTTTATTTTGTTTCTACATTAGGAAAATAGATAAGTGTGACTATTTCTTCTCTTCATTATTTTTTTCCTTCAGATTTTGTCCTTTTATCAAGACCCTTCTCATTTCTTTTCCCAGCAAACTAATATGTTTTCCCTCTCCCTATATGGCAAGGTTTTCATTATTTTGTTATTTTTATTTCTTCTTTCTCAAGGAGTGTCAGTATGGAAAATGTTGATATGGTCAATGGGCATAAGGATGGCAATCACTAAGGCAGTAAAATGTAATCTGATTTGCATAGTATTTTCTGTAATGTGAATCTTCCACTGAAGCATTCAAAAGAGGATTTATACGTGGTCAAGGATTTGAACCATGGCTCCCAGTTACAAGAGCATTAAATATGTAAGAAATTCACCACAGAAACATTATTGCAAGTATGCAGAAAAAAATAAGAATGTATAGCTGCCTGTGCTCATTTCTTCTCGTGACTAAATTCTGAATCTTTTTCCTAGCTATAGAAGAAATATTTTAATTACATTTATTTTTAATCTGTGCATATATTTTTACAGAAAGCAGCATGTGTTGAGAGATGAATCTGCATGACTTAAACAAATAAGAATAAAGCAGATGATTTTGAGATGCTGTTTTTGATAGTAACATTTACTGACAAGTTTGTTGCACTACACAGCAGCGCTGACCTTATTATGCCAGTCTCATTTTCAAGCATCCTCCATTCTGCAATGGAAAAAGAGGGCAGGCTATTTTTATAAAATACAAAATGTACACTGATCACAGTACTCACTGAAGCAAACGCATCTTATGATGACTCTAAAGGAGCAATAAAAAATAATAATAGGACTTTTTTTCCTTTAGATTGTAAGAGGAGGACTACTACTGAAAGCACTGCACTGGAGTCGAACTGGGGCAGATATGCAGCAGTTAGGACTAAAAATTTAATCAGTAAGAATTTCAGAATTAATCTCCAAGCCAGACGTTTCTGACATCATACTGTGCTTCAGTTTGAACAAATGTACTTCAGACTTGCAAGTTACTTTCACATCCTTTTTTTTTTTTTCTGTTCTTTTTCTTTTTTATGTTATTTTTTTCATTATTAGTCTTTTTTAGTTTTTCCTGCCTGAGCTTTAGAAAGATAACAGACATAGGCACTTTTTTCCTATGGAAAAATAGTTCATATTTTTAAGTTGAGTCTTACAAGATCTTACTAGCATGTAAGAAAATCACCATGGATACATTGGACTTGTTGCCCAAGGTCCCTCCTTCCTGAACAGAATAGCCTAGCAAATACAAATCTATGCATTTGAAGCTAGTGCTCTGGATTATGCATGGCATTCCAACTGTACCAGTGGTGCAAAGAGACAACGGGTTTTACTTCTAAAGATGGAGGGGACACATTCATTCCTTATGTTCTCAACCCTTGTTTGTCTTGTAATAGCTCAGTCCTGTTTAAAAGAGCCATCAGAAATCCAGATTAATTTGGTAAACTGGTTTGAGTACTTCCTGGAGGGAACAATAAAACAGCTAATGAAGGAAAATTCAATCTGTAGGATTAGTTTTACTTACAGAAAGATTAGCTCTTTCTCTCTAATCCAATTTAACATATACTTGCAGATAGATTAAGATGATATGAAGTGACAGGTGATACAGAGCTACTGATCTTTGCCACATATAGCAATAGGACTGTTAGAAAAATTACAGCTGTTAGCATAAGTTATGCTAGAGGATAAAAAGCTGGTGAAAACTGAACAATTACAGACTGTTTTGGTGCAGTCTTTTTTATTTTATAGGCAATATACTTGAGATAGCTTAATTCAGTCTCCTAATGAAGACTGCTGCTAGAGTTTAGGAAGCTCCGGCTGGTAGTCACCACCACAGCTTTAGCAGCAGTGGCTGCCACAGACACATCAAGCGAGGCTCCACTTAGTGCTGGCTTCCCACAGAGTGTCAGATCAAATTCAAAATCTTTGTCTCTTATTTTCACAGTATTAAAAGTCTTGAGATCAAAGAGTGTGAAAAGTCGTTTAACCTTCTAGGCTCAACACAATAACTGAAGATAAAAGAACAAGCAAATTGCACCAGTTAATCACCTATGCTTGATACAGTACCAGAAAAACTTGTATTATGGCAGAAGGTGAGAGGAAAAAACATAGATGCCCTTGGTGATAGTAAAAATGGAGGTGATATAAACAACCACGATTGGTTGTGTGTGAGAATAATATAACCGTGCTTGTGAAAGATCTGATTTGTCATAGCTTACCTGATATCTAAGTTGTAGATGAAGGATTTGTGTTCCCAGAGCTGTCAGTTTGATGAACCACAATGTTTCATATCTACTAAGCTGCATCTGATGCCTGCTTGATGGTATTAGCTTTGCAATGTTTCCTGAAGGCAGAAGCATGTTCTACTTTGACTCAGATGTCAGCTCAGCTGTTTACCATGGAGTAAGATCTTTAGTATATTCTCTTCTACTCTGTGAGCAAATTCCATTGGATACAGTACTGTCTGGAAAGGAATTTTACTTCCTATTTCCTATGAAAGCTGGAAAAAACACAAAGCGGAAGAAATGTGCCAGTCAGCTGTATGGATTCACCCAACCATAATGTTACTTACATGGAATTTATCAGGAGTACTGCAGATTCCTGAGCATTTTAAGAGAAGTGATGGTGATGCCATGCAATGAATATTTTAAATTTTACTGAACTTCAAAGAAATAGGACAAAGAGAGGAAGAAGGAGTAGGGAAGCTGAACACCAATCAGAATTTCTACCTGACAGAAATTGCATTTTCATAGAATCATACAGTCATAGACTGGTTTGGGTTGGAAGGGACCTTTAAGATCATTTAGCTCCAACCCCCTGCTATAGGCAGGGACACCTCCCACTAGACCAGGTTCGTCAAAGCCCTGTCCAGCCTGGCCTTGAATACCTCCAGAAAGGCTGCAATCACAACCTTTCTGGGCAACCTGTTGCAGTGTCTCATCACCATCACGGTATTTATTACTAATATCTAATCTAAATCTACTTTCTTCTAGTTAAAAACCATTTCCCCTTGTTCTGTCCCTACATACTCCTACAAAAAGTCCCTCCCCAGCTTTCCTCTAGGCCCCTTTCAGGTACTGGAAGGCTGTTATCTAATCCCCTGGAGTCTTCTCTTCTCCATGCTGAAGAGCCCAAACTCTCTCAGCCTGTCCCCATTGGGGAGGTGCTCCAGACCTCTGATCATCTTTGTGGCTCTTCTCTGGACCCACTCCAACAGCTCCATGTCCTTGTACTGAGGGCTCCAGAACTGGATGCAATATTCCAGGTGGAGTCTCATGAGAGCAGAGAAGAGGGATAGAATCACCTCCCTTGACCTGCTGGTCACACTTCTCTTAATACAACCCAAGATATGGTTGGCTTTATTAGAACAAAGGTATTATTCATGAACAGAAACTACAGCCCATTTCATTAATCAAAACTATTTCCAACACTGCAGTGAAAATAGTAGAACTTCAATAATTTTTTCCTTATTTTTTTCCCATTATCCTAAAACATGTCTGTTCTCTGTGCTGAGAAACTCTGGATCCACCCTCACACAAGCTCCATTTTAACTGTTATTGAAGATTCACAAAATGTTAGGCAGGTGGATAACATCTCCCACATCAATCCTCTTTGTCGATGTTCTGAGGACACTTCCGGGGTTGATGTTTCCTGGTGTGGTCTCTGGTATGTGAGTCGATCTGAAGAGATCCTAACTTGACCCAGATAATCCTCTTACTGATTCTTCTGAGCTGGTTTTGTAGACAGCCAATTTGTTTCAACAGTTCTTCAATTCCTAATCTTAAGCATTGTGTCAGTTCTGTGTATAACTGTAAATTTATTGCAGAATTTAATCTCCTAGATCCTTTACATTCTATCTTAAACAATTAAATTTTATCTTAAAAATTTTATCTTAAAAAGTTGTGAGAATTTCTTTCACATTATAATGTAGTCATCCTTGATACAGGGTTTCTCTAAACTTTGTGTTCAGTACTTCTGATCTTACATTCAAAATTAATAAAATACAAGTAGGTAGCAGTTATCAGGCCACAAATACATCTATAAGTGCTCTGTAATCTGTACAGTCTTAATGGAAGACAGAAGAAGTGACAGGCAGTGAAGTAAACAAAGATCACAGTCACTTTTTCTTTTTTAGATTGTCCAGCTTTCCTTGAGCTTGTAATGTGGGCTGTTTTTCAGCAAAGACTCTTTTCCTGCACTGTACACTGCACTGTGTTCCTGCACACACCAAGGGATGTCAGAACTGATCAGGTAATAATTGTAATTCACAATGATTTGCTTGTTAAAGACAAGTACTTAGGCTCCTTTGCTGCTGAAATAAAAAGAGGACAAAGTCATGGACAAAGGCAGATTCTGAAAGCTGCTTAAAGCAGCCTCGACTATCCACTCTGTCTCTTCATTTTGACAGTAAGGATATGATGGGCTTCTATGCTGAAGGCTTGCTAAATCCATACCCACCGGTCTCCAATGGGAGCTGAGCCAGTCATCTCATCATATAAAGCTGTCAGGCTCATCGGACCTGATGTACCTTGGTAAATTGGTGCTGATCGTTCCCAATCAGCTTCTTGTATTTCATATACCTGGAAATGGCCTCCGGGAAGACTGGACTCTTAATTTTCCTGTGGTCAGATGTTAAGTGAACTGGCTAGCCAGGTTTTCCTTCTTGCCCTTTGAAGAAGGGTAAGACATTTCCCTTTTGCTGTCATGGGGATTTCACCTAATGTTCATGATCTCACAGTGATGACTCAGATTGGCCTTAGAGTGGATTACAGCATCTCTCACAGTACCTACAAATACATCCCACCCTGTCATATGGGCTTATTTACTACCACTTTCTTTAAGTGGTCCCTAATTTGATACAAAAGGCCAGAGTTGACTGTGTTGCAGGAAAGTATCTTCATATTTGTACATTACTATGAGATCATTTACACCATTTCCATTACACATGGGTACTGTAAAAGCATCTGTGAATCAAAACCAGTTTAATGGGTTGTTAAAAGGGCTATGACAATATTGCACAACCATCTTTAAGTTAATTGAGACTACATTTATAGCAGAGGTTTTCTTTCATGAGTTTCAGAATGTATTTTTTTGTTATTTGAACCTTTATTCAGACAGCTGTAATTAAATGAACAATTATATCTGACTTTGAATTATTCGGCAACTGCCCATCAGTAAAGTTGATTAGAAAACAAGTGTTTTTAAAGACAGAAGATGACAGACTCTTGAATGCTACCTAACTCTAAGATTTCTTTTAGCTCATAACACAGTGCAGTGAATAAAAATAAAAGAAAATTCCATTAATTTCATCATGAAACTGTAGGTCATGCTTCAGGGGTCAGAGTTCTAACAACATGCTGTGTTTGTCAGATTGAACTTGTTAATGTACAACAGTAAGAATATAAATCCATGGGACATAACACTTTGATTTTCATGCATGAATTATCACTTATTTTTCTTTTCTTAAGAAATACAGTCTTAGCTATATAATTTTCTTTCACTGATTTAATGTGTTTTTTTGTTTGTTTGTTGTGTTGGTTTTTTTTAACATTGGAGACTATTCCCAATAGAGTAATAATTGAAATTGTATATAATTCTATTTGAATATGATTATCCCTTTATTTGAAATAAGCACAATAGAACTATTGTTACATTTGTTTCTCTATTTCATTATCCAAATATTCATGAAAAATATTGTACTTTGATTATAAAATTAAACTGTTATAGCTCTAGCAGGAGCTGTTTTCTGATTGCTGGCACCTTCAGACTTCGTAGTGTTCATATGTTTAAGCTTATTTTCTTTCATAAAGAAAAAGATTCAGCAAAAACTGCAGTTTTGAATGGGTATGTTCCCAGTGAGGAATCCTCCAAATGCAATTTCTTTGTTATAATATGGAGTACTAAAGACCTAAAAAAAATAAACGCAAGATTCCAGAAATATCTCACATGCCTGAGATAGCCAAAGAGGTTAGAGCCAGGTCTTGATGTGGTATGATCATTACAGTCTAGGACTGCGTTCACAAATCTTTATGTCTAAAAAATCTCACCCAGTGCACTAAGTTGTTAAGTAAATATTTTCAAAGAGGGCTTTTCTTTGTTAATTTCCAGAGGCTCCTGGTTTTAGTCTCTGTCCAAACCTTTGGGGATACAGAAAGGCTTTCTGCTAATCACTGCTTTCAGCTCCCATCTCTCTTCTGATCATCATTCTCTTTCCAGTCCAAACTGTTGAGATTACTTGAGAAAGAGAGCTAGAATCTTTTAAAATCCATCTAGCTTCATGGTTGCTTAGAAACAAGTGATGCTGAGGACGTTCTGTCTCCAAATAATGGGAAAGGCTGACACCTAGAGGCGCAGTCAGGCAATACTTTACAGCGACTCCAACAAATGGCAACCCTAAGAAGATATTGAGGAAGGGATTTTGAGCAAACTAGTTACATATTTATGCTTGTAATCCAGGTAATTAGTTGCATAAAAGAAAAACAAACAAACAAAAGAATATAAACGGTATATTTTAAAATGAGGTGATATGGACCCCTTAAAACTCCATTTCTTGTAGATGGCAAATGTTACAGGCAAACAGCTGCATCTTCAGTTCTCCTTTTCTCATACGAATCATTTCCATTTCAAATCAAGGCCACCAAAGCCACCATTTACCTCAAAGCCCTTCTTCAGATTTATTCTCTTAGCATATCTGAATTAAACAAATAAAAACAACAAAAAACAACCAACATACTATATTACAAAGTTGTATTAAAGAGAAATTGTGTGGGTGGCTTCCTTTTAGTCTGCTATACAAAGAAACACCACTGGAATTACATTAACTAAGAATGAAAGAAAGAAGTAGTAAATAAATATAAGTAAAATTGCTTTAGTTCACCACCCTTGTTTACCCATGACAGATAACCACTCCTCCCACCCCCCACACAGGACTGCATTTCTTTATTAGTTAGACTTTGTTATTACTCAATATTCAAATTCTAGTTCATAAACCGATCAGTATATTCCTCATCCATTTGATTCAAAATAATAACTTATATGTTAATTAATTTAATTTCCCAGTAACATGAAAGGAATGTCTAATATTAATCCTATTTTGCAGAGAATGGACAAAAGCAGATTGAGAGCAATGCTGAATATCTCTTAATTCTGATGCTCAGCATTAGCCAAATATGAGTTGATTTTTAAAAATTCTGTGAAATCAATTTGACACTTTATATATTCAGAGCACTAGCAGATTCTAAAGTCAATCTTTCTGACCATTAGGCCAGTAAGGAAATGAGCCAAGTTTCCTACACAGTCCATGCAGTCTCCATCTTTGGATATACTTAAAACAGAGCTGGATATGGGCCTGATCAATTTCATTGGACTAGGGACTACCTGAGGTCCATCGGAACCCTGGATTTCTCTGTGATTCTATGACCGAGCAATCAGGAAGATGCAATACATGGGACTAGTGACTACTTGAAGAAGGCCTGGATTAACTGATTAGCTCACTGTGTGGTGACAGAAATAAAGAACAACACTCAGCCACTCTGATCATACTACCATTTAATGTCTTTCTGGAACAAGGCATGAATAATCCAGACAACTACCTTTTAACCTGAAATGCAATCAGCCTGGGAAGCTGCAAAATATGAGAAAATATTGGCCCATTGTCCATAAAAAGATTTCAGTTTTAAGAACAGATTTGTCCACGGAAACAAGGCTGAAAATATAATGCTTAATGAGCATTCATTACTTTGCCTGGGGTTTAGCTGTTTTCAAATTAAATGTTCTGGGGGCTTGTTCATCTTCAGAGATTATTGTAAAATATTCAGCAGTCCTTGAATTATAGAAAATGCAAGGGAAAACTGATCTAAGCAACTGATTTTTCTTCCTTTTATTATAAAGTGCCTGAATGATTCCACGTGCATCACCCAAAAGTATGTATGTCATCGTTTAATTAATAACTATGTAATTATGCCTCAGTGCTGGCATTTCCTCACTTCCAAGTGCCTCAATCTATATTATTAGTAATTATTTGTTCCAACAGAAATGCTATCATGTAGGATGTGTGTAAATGTTGGCACTATTAAATTCAATGCAAAGGGATTTCCACTTCCTTGCCTTTTCTTACTAGATTGTTCATCTTAACAGCATTTGACTTCTATGTCCTCAGTCTTAGCACTCTGCCCTCATGAATCTAGCCCACAGCTATGAGCTGTGCTCAGTCTCTGTCTGCTTTTCTAAGTGCCCAGCCTTTTCTGACACTGCGCTGTGCCAGTGGTGCAAGCACTCACAGCTGACAAGCAAGCAAGCAAGCAAGACCGGTGGATTTGACGCAAAAGGATCTTCGTGTGTCTGAAATGGCTCTAGCTAGGATAAAGCAAACTGGTGTGTAGGATGGAATGCTGCTGGAGGCAATAGGCTGCCAGGAAAGCCTTGTCTTCTGCTGTGGCAAATTATCTGCATGGCTCAATATGCTACTGTAGAGTTTCAGTAGCAACAGTAACATCTGGTGTGATTTTAAAAATACTCCTCTGAAACTGAAGCAGAGCCCTCTGTTTCCACTGCTGCCCTTTCTTTCTGCCCTTTGTTCTCCATGACAGCTGTGGCCTGTTCCTCATATCTGAAATGGCAAATCCAGGGTTGACTTGCTGTGAAGCCATGGCCTGTCTCTGATTATGTCTAGCTATATGGCCTCTTCTCTTTCCCTGCTGACTCTCAGTCAGTGTTCCCAAGTCTGCCTGTGGCAGCGACTGGTTCTGCTTCACCAGTGGTTTTCCCTTCTATGTTGTTTCATAACCTCTCCCACAGACAATTACAGAAAGCAAACAAAGCCTTTAGCTGTTCTGTGCAAGGTTTAATTTCCAGTTCTGTGAATTGCCCACTTAACATTCTTCTAATCTAATCTAGTTTCCCCTTCTTGCTCTGAATGTCTTCCAACCTGTTAACAGGAAAGTTTCATTTTATACTCGTCATGAAGTTCTGAAGGGAGAGTGGAGACCCTGCTGCTTTGAGTGCACCTTAAACACACAACAGGAGGTGGTGATGAACACACTTAGGGTTGTAAGGAGCATCTGTAGAACTGCAGACCCACCAGCCTGACCTCGGTGCCAGGAAAGGTTACAGAGAGATAGTCTCGAGGTCACAGGCATGTGTGGGACAACTGGAGGATCCCACAGTACCCACAGTAAGTCTGCAGATAACACCAAGTTGGAAGGAAGAGCTGATCTGCCTGGGGCTAGGAAGGGCCCACAGAGGGATCTTGACAGGCTGGACAGGCTGGGCTGAGGCCAATGGGATGAAGTTCAACGAGACCAAATGCCAGGTCCTGCCAGAACAACCCCAGGCAACGCTACAGCCTTGGGGCAAAGAGGCTGGAAGACTGTGTAGAAACCAAACTGGGAGTACTGGCTGACGCTTTGCTGAACATGAGCCAGCAGTAGGCCCAGGTGGCCAAGAAAGCCAATGGCATCCTGGCTTTGTATCAGAAACAGTGTTGTCAGCAGGAACAGGGAAGCGATCATCTTTCTATACTTAGCACTGGCGAGGCCATACCTCAAATGCTGTGCTCAGTTTTGGGCCCCTCACTACCAGAAAGTCACTGGGGCCCTGGAGTGTGTCCAGAGAAGGGCAATGAAGCTGGTGAGGGGTTGGGAGCACGGGTCTTATGAGAAGTGGCTGAGGGAACTGGGATTGTTTAGTGTGGAGAAGAGGAGACTCGGGGGGGATCTTATAGGTCTCTACAACTACTTGAAAGGAGGTTGTGGTGAGGCGGGAGTTGGCCTCTTCTCCCACATAACTAGGGATAGGACTAGAGGGAATGGCCTCAAGTTGCGCCAGGGGAGATTCAGGTTTGACACCAGGAAAAATTTATTCTCTAAAGTCAGGCACTGGACTGAGCTGCCCAGGGAGGTTGGATGGTTGAGTAAACATCCCTGGAGGTGTTAAAAAAATGTTTAGATGTTATATCAAGGGATATGGCTTAATAGGGACATCTTGGTGGTAGACGAATGATTGGACTGGATGATCTTGGGAGCCTTTTCCAGTCTTGGTGATTCTATGATTCTATAATTTTATACAAGGAAACAACTTGAAACTGTGGGATGGACAAAGAATTGGTGGTTTGCTGTGCGTAACTAACTGGGTCTAGAATGATGTTTTTAACGAGTTGAATTAAATGTTTACTGCCACGAGGTGGCAGATGGGAACAATACAAGACTACAGGGAGGAGACTTAATAGAACTGCAGACTTATCTTTGTGCCAATTGATAGCTATTAACAGTTTATTTTATTAATAGTGATTCCCATCTCTTCTTAGGCCACAAATAATCTCCATGGCAAGCAACAAAGTTTTTTAATTGATGTCAAAGAGAAGCAGAGGACATTCTGGATACAGTTGGCACTAGAAGAACAGCATAAAACCAGCTCAGAGACTAACAATATCAAGATTTAGTGTAGCATTCTGGCTTCAATAATACTGCTATTTTAAAGAAATACATTTAGTATATATGAATCTCACATAAGAGCATGATAATAACAAAAGATCAACAAAATGTGGGGTTTTAAATTTTATTTATTTATTCATTTATTTTTATTAATTCAACTGAACATATGCATCAGGATGAATTCCTTTTCCTGAAGCGATGTCTCCCCTATTTGCTATTTTCTATTCTAGCTTCATTCACTCATCATAGGCTGCTCCCTATTTCTCATTTTAATCAAAACAATTACCTCCCATCTTAGCTGGTTAAAGCCTGATAAATCTTCTCCTGCTTCAAGATGCTGCCATGATTTAGGCATATATATTCCCCACAATATTCCTGAGCTCTGTCGTGTTTGGCCCTTAGCTACTCTGAGCATTCTGAAAAAATGGTGGCATCTGAGACCCCGTACAAACAAGCAGCTCAGCCCATGTATCTCTGAGACCATTGAGGTACAAGGAAGGACTGGACACGTGCACAGAAAATCTTGGAAGCAATTTATAGGTCCATTTTAAGTGCATTGGTCTGGCTACATGACCTAGAAGTGTTTCTTTCAGTGTTTTGTTTTTGTTACTTTGAGAGAAGTAGGGGCTCCATAGATTTAACCTCACTGTGAAAAGTACGCTGTGTACAAATACAGTAATACACTGCGCCTTTGCAAGAAACCAAACAGCACCACTCCAGCAGCCCTCCAGACCCACCGAATTACAAGTGAAAATCAAGTAGACAGAGCAGCTTCTGACAGAGCAGCTTTCCCAGACAAAGCAGCCTTGTTAGTGGGGCGATGGCTTCATGGTCCTGGGCAACAGCAGTGTGCAGTTGCAGTGAGGATGGGTGCAGGCAGCTTTGGACCCTCGGTTCCTGGCAGCCCACTGCTTCTTCCTGAAAGGTGTTCCTCAGAAGGTTTCACCAAAGAAACTTGTGGTATATCAGCTGTATGGCCTTGAGTAGAGCTGTCATTGGATCAAGGTATTCCCTGGGACAAATGCCATCCTTCCAGGTGGTCGCTTACAGTTGAGGTGGGTTTGCTACTGCAGCTGTTACACCACATAACATGCATGGTTAGTATTGAATGTATCTATTATATACATGAGGAGACTGACACTGTTGTCAGGGCTCTGCAGGGGCCAGCAGCTCCCTGAGGCTGAGGCTGTGGGATGGCAGATAATGGACTGGCAGACAGCATCCTGCCCCAAATGCAGCCAGCAGAAGGGCAGCTGGGGCTTGCCTAGTCCTAGGTACAGCCTGTGTGGCGGGCCTGAATGTGAGCCTAGCTCTGTGAGACGCATGTCTGGGCAGGGCAGCACAGCAGCTCTCACTGCTAGAGTGGGTCCTGTCTCAGCCTACCCATTAGGAGAGGGGATCATCTTGGCTTCCCTGGCTGAGCTGCCCCTAGACTTGCTGTCAGACCTCTCACTCTTGCAGCCCTCATGAAACACGATAGTCTTTTTGCTTATTAATTCCTATATTCTGTTACTTGGATTGATTTCCACTTCTTATTCAAGTGGCATTTCCAGCTTTTGGTTTTAATTAGCAAGTCTGTTTGAGGGATTATCAGTGTTGGCATGTGGATGGAAAAATGGGTTCTACTCTGCAGACTGCCTTCACATCTGAAAGACCAACATTCATTTTGGAAACTGTGAACCAAAATCAATGCCTTTAAAGTTCCAGATGGCTAAAACACAGACTTCTGAACGACCACCAACAGAAAAGACCCCAATTTCCAGGCAGAGCAGATGTTAGGAGAGTCTGTTATGTACAAACTGAGTGATTGATGGCTGAGGCTGGAGGGCAAGTCTCCCTTCAGCTTGCCTAATTGAACTGATCCACTTTTTGTAAATAATTAAATATTCATTAGACCTCTGAGCTTTGCACTACTTTTCTAATCTCTGCTCTACCTCTTCACCACACTGACTCTTCTGGGTTAGCCTCTCAATTGCAATCCACATGCATCTAGGGAGCCCTTGAAGAGATATTTTTATAAAGCTGTATGTATTCTGAAGGAGCATTAAAGTTTAGATGGAAGTGATGAAAAACTGTCGACCTTTTTTGTGGGACAAAATGGGTTAAAAATATCTTACGGATGTTTTAATGTGATGTCCTTTAGAATAAGAGTTGGAGAGTGCTGTCCAGACAGTCTCTTAGTCTGGAGCCATCTTACTATTTGTATTCAAACAGCTCTATTTTGTTGGTTGTCAAAATATGCTCTATTGCCTTATCTTCCCAAGCTGTTTTGGGAGGAAAAGAATTTGGGTGGATAGACGATTTTGTGGAAATTGAGAGGGAAACTGTTTCTGGACAGCCTGGAAATAAAACTGTTTGCTAAAAATTGCTATAGTCTCAGAAAGTACCAGGGAGAAACCAAAAGTACTGCTTTTCTTCCTCTGCAGATATATGTGAAAAGCCACCTCTCTAACTATTCTCTTTTGTGTTCCCTATTTCCCTAAATATTTCATGTGGGACTTCTCCACATGAACTGTGATTCAGTTTATATAAAGCAAAAAAAACCCTCTCACTTACCTTCCTTTAAATAAAGTTTATTTTAGTTGAATGGAGTGACTACAGTCCCAGAGGAGAAATGAATGTTTGCCTTTTCAAGCAGAGGAGAAGCAAAAGAACCGTCAGAGATGGTGAAATCCTACATGAGATTAATGGTATCTCTCAATTCATATCCTGGCATCCTCAAAGAAGCAACAAAGTCTAGGTCATATTGGATGTGCTGTGACTTTAAGCCTGGAGAGTTGCTGTGACTTTCAGATACCACCTCCCTGTGCAAATAATGAAAATCACATAAATAGTATATGTAACTTTTTTTTTACACATATATACAATTTATACATACATGCAAATTAATATATATGCATACATAAATGTTTAGCATGTATATATATGTGGGTATGTATGTATTTATATGTGGGTATGTATGTATGTGTATAAGTATAGTTACACATGGTATATATGTGGTTGACAAAAAATCAAACATTTTATAATCCTAAATTATTCCATAGCCATAATGCATCTCTGTTGCCTAGAGACTGATCTCAAGAATAAAAGTACACTCCTCTTAGTCTGTTTCTTTCAGGCAGTGTCTGAGAGAGATACCCAACACTGGGACAGAGATCCTAATTCCTGATTTCTGAGACCTACGTATCTTGCCTTCTAGATGCTGAAGTGCTAACAGCAATAATCATCCCATGAACTGCACTGTAAATAGGATTCTTAATGGTACTCCTATAGACTCCTGCTGATTATGGTTACAAACTACTCAAATGTAAGTAAATTAGATGTGCCACAGGGGATTTCTGCTATGAAGAGTTGCACAGTTGCATCAATCCTGAATGTGTCAGGCATTGCCATGTCAGATCATCATACCCACCTTAACGAAAGAACTCATCCTTCTCTTTTTAAATACAGAAACTGTTACTAAAATGATTTCCCTGAAGATCTTCCTGAGAATTAGGTTTATGGCTTTTCAGCAACAATCCATGTCAGCACTTTCAGATTTTCCAAGAAGATGGAATTTATTCCTCTGGGGCGTGCAGAAAAAAATATATTTTGGATCTTTTTCCTAAAGAAGGATAATTATGGGACTTCTCTGCCTCTTTGTTACTTCCCTCCTTCTGGTAGCTTTTGAATCTAAAGCTTAATTTCAGCCGTATATAATGAGTTATTCCATTCTCAAAGCTTCAATAAAAATTGATGGCAGGGAAAGGAGGTAAATAAAATGAGTGTGTCTGAGGAGATAAAGACTCAATTGATATTTCTCATGTGATTTGTAGGTTCATCATTCACTATAGGTGTAGCTGGAATCAGCCAGGTGCTAGGAGGCAGCTTTGCCCTTAGAGAGCACTCAGACAGTCTGTTAGAAGACAAACTGTCATGTTACTTATTACATTTAGCTGCTGTAAGCCCTTGCTATCTGTTCTGCTCCTTTTGCATTCTCTTACAGGTTCAATTCTTCTAGTTGCTTCTGGGCTCCACATTCATACAGTAATGTTTCTAGAAAAACACCTGGCTTTTCGTGCCCTTTTACAAGTTAGCACAATCCAAGACCCTTTCATTGGTGATCCTTAATCAGTTTCACTTAGATACTGGATCTAAGCCATTTACAATGGAAGAATCCTTATACTTTTTTCTCACACTCTCTCCCAAACTCTAGGGTCACATAAAGATGAAATTGTTTGGGCTTGAAAATAATACAATTTTAAAGTATTAGTCTATGTAGCAATGGATCTTAACAGAAACACTACAGATAATACTACTTAAACGCTATAATGTTGAAAATGATCTGCACTATTGCTAAGATGTCTGCAAAGATGCAGTTTCAGTCATGCTACAATTATCCTGATTGTCATTTTCAGCAAAATTAGGATTCTAAGTAGTTACCAGGAAAATTGTTCGTATCAAAAGCTGTAGCATGTACCTAGTAATAACAGAAGATATTTTAACATAATTAATTTGATGTGTGAAACCATCTGATTCACATTTGAAGTTTTACCATTCTAGGTTCTTCCTATAGCAGTAAATCAAGCAGGCCAAAATTTATTGTTTGGTTGTGAGAGCAAGTGGCACTGCATATCTCATACCTGTTTGTCTAAAAGATCTCTAATGACAGGATAGCCTCCTGTACCACCTCCTCGGGAGGTTATGTGCTTCTTGCTGTTTCCCGAGATGCTCTCAGAGATCCATTCTCTGGAAAAGTGTTAGTTCAGATAGGACAAAAGCACTCTGTTAGTGTGCTAACATTTAAAATACACAGACAATTCTGTTCCCGTGTTTCAGTGAAGATCTGGCCTTGCTGTTTAGTAGTAAACACATATAATCTTTTTTTTTGGTCTAGGCTCACCACTTAAACATGAACTACATGGTCAGACATTTAAAAGAGTGAAACTTCATTTGAATAACAAACAAGCAGTGTGTAACAGTATAAAGCTACACTTTAGAAGGAAAAATAAATAATAAGAACAGTCCAGAAATAAGTATATGATACACAAAATAGAGCAATTTTCCTATTTTTAATCATTTTTTAGAAGAATAGAGATAGCGAGTTGTGAATACCACTTGCTAGGATTCACGTGAAGAACAGCAGACAGGTAAGATTGTAAGATATTTATTGGGACCTGGAGTCAAAAAAACCAAACACATTCTGCACGAAACAAGGGAGCTGTGCTCAGGGAGGAAAACAGCTTTAATGAGAAAGGGAGTTAGAGCAGCCTGCTTAATTCGCTGTATTAATTGAAAGAGTTAAGAATATAGATAAAAATAAAACATTTTCTCAGTTGCTGTCACAGATGTGAATCTTCACTCAGTAAAAACACTTTAACTGGTAACACACAAATACAAAGGTGACAGCAAGTCTTGGAGTCTTGTTTAATTGAGCAAGAGAAGAAAGAATTCTCCGGTACATTTGAAGGTGCCACAAGGTTGAATTTAGTGTCTCTGAGTGATTGACTGCTACTGGGTATTTTTCAAGGACAAAGAATTGAGGAGAATAAAGTTCAAAATATGATGCCATTGTTAGTACGGATTTCCATTTAACTCAATGTAAGACTTATTAGTAAGATGCACTGTATTTTTTTAGCAAGCAGTGTTGCAAGAACTCATCCCATATAAAAGTACTTAGCGTTTTACCACTCAAGAGCTAACTAATTACATGCATCAAAGCACCAGAACATTTCTATTGTAAACGTGTAGTTAATTTGCATAATAAAATATTTGCATACTGAAAATATTTGCATACTAAAAATATTTAATGTCCTAAAAATGCCTTCAAGCTTAGTTATGGAGAGACTTTTTCACAAAAAATAGGACTCAGAAAGCAGCCAAAACTGGATTAGAGAGATACTTTCTTTTTAGATTGTCACAGGAAATTTTAGTGAGGTTTTTGCTGAACAATTAAACACCTGAGAAAAAATGCTTCTTATGAAGCTGTGTATTCCCATACGTTTATTGATATTTGTGTTACCATATGAAGAGAGAAACAAAATCATGTCAAAGCAAGATTTTTTTCAGGACTTTTCTTCTGAAAACAGGTAACAATATTTTCTGAATGACATCCTTCCATGGCAACTTCATATTAAACTAGAAGATTACTCTGACTGATGAATAATATTAGATTAATCGGATTAACTCTCATTCTGTTGTTTTCCCCAGCTGAGACAAGGAGGCAGCACATTGTCTCTTATTCCAGAAGGATCATTGTATTGGCTTTATCCTCAAAAACACTTTGCTGGCTTGTGAAGGGATGCACACATTCAAAGCAAACAGTAGGACTCTAAGCTTAGATGATAGTGTGGACATGGTCCTGGGCAACTGCTCCAGGTGTCTTTGTTTAAGCAGGGTTTGGACCACATGGCCTCAAGAGATCCTCTCCATCCTCAATCATTCTATGGTTCTGTGAGTTCTGAACCTGGAACCAGGGCAACAGAGAAAGCACTTGGATTACTTTTACTGTTCTGTTTTTCTGCATGTTAACTCTAGCTATTGTTTATGCTTGAGCTTAAAAGAAATTTTCTCTTTGTGATGAATAGTGGGAAATGGAGACCTGCTGGAATACGGCAGTGGAGAAAGTCATTCCGAAATGTTGTGGGAGAAAACTCACCATCTGCTCACCACATTTTAACTATGGTCTTTTCAGTCTTTTTAAGGAATGTTACAATTAAGGTTTGAAAGATCTTAGACTGAATCTTTTAAGCATTTTTCTTCAAAGATTCCCATTACCAACTAAATGGCATTATTGCTTGTGTTGTTTTGATGATGAGACCTTTAGAAAAATGGATTTCAAGAATAAGGCAATATCTGCTGAGGTCAAGAAACAACTTTATCTCTGTATAATAAAGTCATGTCTAAGTAAACTGAAATTTGAGGAAAGCAAGTTGATTTTAACATTTACTTAGGAGATAATAAACCCTGATGTTCTGCAGACAGTACCATGCTCTTGGACCTAATCAGCACTATCTGGGAATTCTTCCATCTTGGAGCTTTGTGGTTAATTTTTATCCAGATCTGTTGGGTAATGTTGCTGAGGTCTGTTCAGAAGGAAGCAGAATGCCAGTTCCTCTTCTTCTGAGGCAGCCAGATGCTGCACATCCCTCCTGAACTGAAAACTGAGTCAGAATATAGCAGCTGCTCCCTAAAAGACAGAAAAATCACTAATAAATACAAAGTCTCCCACTAAAAATGGGAACAATCTTGTTGAAGTTTAGGAAGGTGCTTTGTGTAGTTCTTTTCTAAATTTGATCTGTCATTCATGTAATGTAAACATGAGGAACCTTGCTACAGAATAACCTTAAAAAAACTGCTGGTTGATTAGAAAAAAGCATAAATGTGTAATATCACTGATCAGATGGTGGGGATTACTGTGTGTTACTTGACTGCCTTCAGAAATGAGATGCTGAAAGCTCATGACTTCTGAAGAGCCAAACCAAAAATGCAAATAATGTCTGTGGAAATAGATTAACTCCCTTTGCTACAGCTCTCACTATTATGTCTGCCCCTTCAAGGGCACAAGCTGTGTCTCATCATGTCTGAAATCCAATCTGCTAATGCTATTTAACTGTGATACAAAGTTCATGAGAACAAAAAAAAATGCAGAATTATCAAGTTATTGCATTGAGAAGATTCATCTTATCCTCTCAGTGTGTGAAGTCTAGTTTTGTTTCTTTCCCCTACACATATTCAGCTGCAATGGGCTAAGTGTTTTGAACAGCTATTTGAAATCTTTGAGTCTTTGATTAAAGCAACTGTCCTGTCAAGTGTACTATTGAGGACTTCTGGGCATAAATAGGTGAATAACTGTACAGATCTGAGTGGGCCAGAGGAGATATTTTCACAACAGCTGTTAGGACTTCTTCCTTCTTGAAAAAAGAGAGAGATCTGAACTGGACACACTTTTTACTCAACCTGAAATGAAATCCTTTCTATTTTTGCAGCCTTCTTTTTTTTCTTATTTAAATTTGGGTTTAATTTTTAGTTTTTAATTAAGTGCCATTAAGAAACAAAACTGGTACAGTTTTATTATTGGTCTTCCAGTTTTCTAGTAGAAATAGGATATAGTAATTCACTAGTTGTTTAACTTTACATTAAAAGACTTCTTGTTTTTCAACAGAAAAAGTCCAGCTGTATCTTTATACCACTGTTACTTATATTATCGTCTTTGGTAAACGATTATCTTTGATTTGCTTTTATATAAATGTGTGAAGAATTACTGCAAATTAACAGATATTTTCCAGCTGTGAAAGCTATAGTACTGTTTTCCCTGCTGCCAAGGACATAACCAGCCATTTACAGCAGGGTGTATTCTAAAGGTCACAGAATCACAGAATCACAGAATCACCCGGGTTGGAAGGGACCTCAAGGATCATGTAGTTCCAACCCCCCTGCCTAGCAGGGCCACCAAACATACACATTTAGATCAGGTTGCCCAGGACCCCGTCCAACCTGGCCTTGAACACGTCCAAGGACGGGGCATCCACAACCTCCCTGGGCAGCCCGTTCCAGGGCCTAACCACTCTCCTCGTAAAGAACTTCCCCCTAACATCCAACCTAAATCTTCCCTCCTTCAACTTGGATCCATTTCCCCTAGTCCTGCTATTGACAGCCCTTATGAAGAGTTTACTCCCCTCCTGGGTGTAGGTTCCCTTCAGGTATTGATAGGCTGCAATGAGGTCGCCCCGCAGCCTTCTCTTCTCCAGGCTGAACAAGCCCAACTCCCTCAGCCTGTCCTCATAGGGGAGGTGCTCTAGCCCCCTGATCATCTTAGTCGCCCTCCTCTGGACCCTTTCCAAAATCTCCATGTCTTTCTTGTACTGAGGGCTCCACACCTGGACACAGTACTCCAGATGGGGCCTCACAAGAGCCGAGTAGAGAGGGACAATCACTTCCCTGTCCCTGCTGACCACCCCTCTCCTGATGGAGCCCAGGATCCCATTTGCCTTTCGAGCTGCCAGAGCGCACTGCTGGCTCATGTTGAGTCTCTCGTCCATCAGGACCCCCAGGTCCTTCTCTGCCGAGCTGCTCTCAAGGACCACTCCTCCCAGCTTGTACGGGTGCCTGGGGTTCTTCCGGCCCAAATGCAAAACCTTGCACTTTGCCGTGTTGAACCTCATTAGGTTCACCCGAGCCCAGCTTTCCAGCCTGTCGAGGTCCCTCTGAATGGCATCCCTTCCTTCCACCGTATCGACCGCACCACTCAGCTTGGTGTCGTCAGCAAACTTGCTGAGGGTGCACTCAATTCCCTCATCGATGTCATTGATAAAGATGTTAAAGAGCACCGGTCCCAAGACAGACCCTTGGGGGACACCACTTGTTACCGGCCTCCACCTGGACATAGAGCCATTGACCATCACCCTCTGTCTGCGGCCTTTCAACCAATTGCTTATCCATCGGGTCGTCCACCCATCAAATCCACTTCCCTCCAATTTGGAGATGAGGATTTGGTGGGGGACCATGTCAAAGGCCTTGCTCAGGTCCAGGAAAATGACATCGGTCGCCTTCCCTTCGTCCACCAATGCCGTCACTCCATCATAGAAGGCCACAAGATTAGTTAGGCATGACCTTCCTTTGGTGAAGCCGTGCTGGCTGTCTCGGATCACATGCTCATTCTTTATGTGATCGAGCATGTTGTCCAGGAGGATCTGTTCCATGATTTTCCCAGGCACGGAGGTGAGACTCACCGGCCTGTAGTTCCCCGGGTCCTCCCTGCTCCCCTTCTTGTATATGGGAGTGACGTGACCCTTCCTCCAGTCGTCCGGGACCTCACCTGACAGCCACGACTTCTCAAATATGATGGAGAGCGGCTCGGCAACCACCTCAGCCAGCTCCTTCAGGACCCTGGGATGCACGCCATCCGGCCCCATAGACTTATATTCATTCAGTCTAAGGAGGCACTGTCGGACTTGCTCTGCCCTTACAGTGGGGAGGGATTTAAAAGGGTCAAAGCTGTACATGTATTTTATTGTCACAGCTCTGAACATCCTAGCATTTAATTCTCTCAGAAAGAAAGGAATAGAATCAAGAAGAAACATTCAACATGAAACCATTTATTTGTTATCACTGTGAAGGTGTTAAAATTGCATATGCTTAGATTGTTTCTGATGCCCTGTGAGATGATGTCCTTCTCAGTGTCTCCAGGGATGGATTGTTTCTCCTAAGCTTTTCTTTCATGGTTGTCAGTTTGAGGAATATTATTCATATGAGTAATGCTGCATCTGCTGTCTCTATGAATTTGGGATTTTCCCTGTTGATAACTTTTTTTTGGGGGGGGGGTCTAATTAGCCATTTAATTGAAAGCCGAAACCACATTTCATATTCTGATTTGCCAAAATCAATATAGAATGACCAGTTCTTGTCTTTCCTTTAAGATAAAAGGGTCAGACAGTGCAAATGACACTAGAAATTTGGAACAACACAAAACCACCTTTCTTGGAAGGAAACTATCTTCATGGGGATCTCACTAAATAATAGTGAAACACACTGGGTAATTTTTAATTCCTTTCTCTCCTGGCTGCTTCATCCTCAGTATGAGGAAGGAGCAAGTGTGTACAGCTTTTGGTCTAAGGTAGACACTACTGATTAGGGGCTAGAACTGCAGAAGACTTTGAGAGCTCAAAGTTAGATGTTGCAGTAATGTGCCTCTGTCATGCATTGCAGATCCCCGTGTTAGGTGCTCACAGAAGCTGGGGAGAAATAGTGGCATGTAACTGGGTTTAAAAGAATGCCTATATTGGCCAGGTAGCTGCCTGAATACAGCCAGTGGATAACATACAGTGTAGCATGAGTCTGTCTGAAATCCCAGTCTCCTCTGATCCATACGTATCTCTTAGGGAAGAGACAGCTTCTTTCCTTCAAGAGATCTCTACTGAGCAGAGGTTTTTGGAGCTTCATAAGCAATAAAAGTATGTCTATCTTTAAACTGTACTGTAGGCTGGTGGCTAAAGCTTGGATTTAGGAAATGGAAGAAAAAATGGTACTGAATTACAAATCAAAAAGTTATTAAGATCTCCAAAAGAAGACAGAACAGAAGCTGTTCTTCTGATCCAATGACTCTTGTACACATTTCTGCGTAGTGGTATAGACTTGGCAAATATGATATTTGGAATTTAATGCTGAGCTGTGTTAAAAATCAGAATCTGGGCCATTCAAGCACAACTTTTAGTGTGTAAGTATCCTATTTTACCAATATCTGGAACTCTACCTTGACTACACAGAACTCAGAGCACAGACATCCCACACTGTCTGTAATGTGCTTTTGTTCACAGAAGGGATTAATGCATTCCACTCCACAATCCTGTTGCAAGTGGCATAAAAGAAAAAAAAATCAGGGGCAATATGGCCACATTAATCTATTTTGTAAAAACAATGATAAAAGCTGTATACACTAAGAAGCACAAAGTATTTGAATTTTAGATTGAGTCTGTGATGGCTTCTTATACCTTGACTAAAATAAAAATGTGATAGATAGTGCAAACTACTCTTTTGTTTCTGATTGTGAATCATTTCTTATAAGAAACTCTTAAAAGAAAACAAATTTCAGTCACTGAGAATCTTGGATGAAAAGTAATTTAAACCCATTACATTTTAGCTATTCACAATTAGGGTATTTTGTTAATATTATCTTATTATCTTACAACCAGAAGAAAAACATAAAATGTGTTGTAGGGTAGGAACTCCTGTAGGAATAATGCCCCATTCTGCTTTCCTATAGCAGGAATACTTTGATTTGAATCTCTGCTTTTCTTTAGTTTCTAAATCTGATTTCTGAATAGTTATGTACAACAGGAACATTTATTTTAAATGTGTTTGAGTTCTTCTGGCATCTTTTTGTTAGGAGGCTGGTAGGGTGTTTTTTAATGCTCTCTGATTCAGTAACTATAAAAAGGACAGCTGGATTTCTTCCCCATGATGAAGAAATCACTGTTACCAGGTATAGTCTTCGTACCATCACCAATGCAGAATAAATTTAACTTGCTGAATGGTTTAGAAGGATGGTTTGTAGGCAGTGTATAAACTGAAATCTTTCCTCTTGTGTTCTAGTGAAGAACTCTGATATGTTATTTAAAGTGTAGGTCACAGCTCCACTACTGTCAAGCCATTATTTACTTTCAAAATACATGTCCTTATTCTAGAGAGGTGTCTGATCCATGAATCATACTCTGCTACAAACATGCTCAAATTTTGAAGAGGTGTTGGTTATGAATAAGATTAGTTCTCAGCTTTCTTTCTGACTGATTTTGCCACTTCCTGATGACTGCCATAGCCACTGAGGTGTTCTTTCCCCAAATATGATGTGGAGTACATGCCTAAATTGACATGAATCTTAACTAACTCAAGAGGATAGATTTATGTCTGGGGCATGTACTACACATTGCACACCTTTCCTACATTTTTCATAGAACCTCAGCTTAAAGGTAAATCAGAAGCGGACTATGAGAGAGAAGATAAAAAAGTAACAAAATTTAAGAGAAATGTATTTTTATTCACTCTATAGGGATATTCATGAGTCTGAGTCACCACAAAAAAAATTCCACCTAAAATTCTGTAAATACACTCTGTGATACAGTGCATTAAATAAAATTCGTATAACTAAGATATGGTAGAGGTTAAAAGTGCTTACAGAGTTCAGTTCCAGGGTAAATGAAAAAGAAGAAAAGTTTTGGTGCAGAATCATCACTGTGGAATCATAGGGGAGCTTGAGCTGGAAGGGATAAAGATCATCTGCTTCCAGCTGCTCTGCTGAGGGCAGGGCTACCATCCACTAGATCAGGCTGCACAGTGCCCCATCCAACCTGTCCTTAAACATCTCCATGGATGCAGCATACATATGTAATCCCCAAGTCCACTTTGGCAGGAGTGTTCTCATCTAACAGGAGTATTCTCATCTAACTGTATCTGGGGTTGCCTTGACCCAAGCGCAAAACCCTGCACTTGACCTTACTGAATTTCATTAGGTTCACAAGGGCCCATTTCTCAAGCTTTTACAGGTCCCTTTGGATGGCATCCCTTCCTTCTATTGTATCAACTGCACTTCTCAGGTTAGTGTAATCAGCATACTTGCTGAGGATACACTCAGTCTCACTATTTAGGTCACTGATAAAGATGCTGAAGAACAGGAGTCTCCTGGTGGACACCACTTATTACTGGCCTCCATATTACCGGACTGGACATAGAGTCATTGACCACAACACTCTGGCTGTAACCATTCAACTGATTCCTTATTCACTGAACACCCATGTGGACATGGGTGACTGAACAGTCTTCACGGGTGGTCAGGCTTCCCGTGTCTGCCAGGACCATGAGCCTCTAGGTGAGGGTGTGAGGAGTGGTTTCTGTCCCACTGTAACAGTGGAACAGGTCCGAGTCCTCCTCATGAAATTGAACATGTATAAATCTATGGGGTCAGATGATATCCATCCTAGGGATTTGAAAGAGATGGCTGATGTGGTAGCCGAGCTGCTCTCCATCATATTTGAAAAATTATGGCTGTCTGGTGGAGTTTCTGGTGACTGGAAAAAAGGAAATGTTACTCCCATCTTTAAGAAAGGAAAAAAGGAAGACCTGGGGAACTACAGGCTGGTGAGCCTCACCTCTGTGCCTGGGAAGATCATGGAGCAGATCCTCCTAGAAGCTATGTTAAGACACATACAAGACAAAGAGTTGATTTGAGAAAGCCAGCATGGCTTCACCATGAGCAGATAGTGCCTGATCAATCTGGTGGTCTTCTATGATGGAGTGACGGCTTCAGTGGATGGAAGGGTGGTGGGTGTCATCTACCTGGACTTCTGCAAGGCCTTTGACATGGTCCCTCATCACATCCTTCTCTCTGAATTGGAGAGGTGGAGTGTTCGATGGATTAAGAATTGGCTGGCTGGATGCAGCCAAAGGATTGTGATCAGTGGTTCTGTGTCAGGGTGGAGGCTGGTCACAAGCGGTGTCCCTCAGGGGTCGATCTTGGGATCGGTGCTCTTTAACATCCCAGCAAGTTTGCGGATGACACCAATCTGAGCGGTGCGGTTGATACATTGGAAGGAAGGGAAGCCATCCAGAGGGACCTGGTCAGTCTGGAGAAGTGGGCCCATGAAAAGCTGATGAGGTTCAGTAAGGCCAAGTGCAGGGTGCTGCACTTGGGTCGGGGCAATCCCAGGTATTTATAAAGACTGGGGGAAGATCTGGAGAGCAGCCCTCTGGAGGACTCCGGAGAAGGAGGAGGGTCCTGGTAGATGAGAAGCTGGACATGAGCCAGCAGTGTGTGCTTGCAGCTCGGAAGGCCAACTGTGTTCTGGGCTGCACTAAAAAAGGGGCAGCCAGCAGGAAGAGGGAGGTGATTGTCCCCATCTACTCTGCTCTTGTGAGGCCCCATCTGGAGTACTGTGTCCAGGTCTGGGGCCCCCAGTACAGGAAGGACGTGGAGCTCTTGGAGTGGATCCAGAGGAGAGCCATAGAGATGATCAGAGAGGTGGAGAACTTCTGCTATGAGGAAGGATTGAGGGAACTGGGATTGTTTAGTTTGGAGACAGTGCTGACAGGAGCTGTGCTGGCTGTCAAAGACGATGTCCTCATCTTGCATAGTTTGCTGTAGGATTTGTTCCATGATTTTCCCAGACATAGATGTGAGATTCACAAGCCTGTAGTTTCCCAGATCTTTCTTTCTACCTTTCTTAAAAATGAGAGTGATGTTTCCCTTCTTCCAGTCAATGGGGACATCACCTGACAACCATGAATTTTCAGATATGATGGACGTTGTCTTGGCAACCACATCAGCCATTCCAGGAGTTTCTTCTGCACACATTCAAAGCAGAGGTCTTACTAATCCTAAGGTATAGAAGGAAGGTAGGTTAGAAGTGTAAATTAATATAAAAGATGGAATTAAAATAAACAACAAATCAAAAACAAAGCCAACCAACCAAAAGTACCTGTGAGGATGTGAATTAACAGTGTAAAGTTGCTCCAGACTTCTGACTTCCTGAATACCATCCCAGATCCTCAATGATGAAAAAATATTTTCTTCACTTTTTGTTGCTTCCCTTGGGTATAACTTTATAACAAAATAAGAGGGATCCTGCAGTTTATGCTAAGGGTTAAGAGACATTACCAGAAATCCATGCTGGACAGTTCATAATAATCTTCCCTCTACATGACTATTCCCTTTACATAAACATTGAACAAAATTCCAGTAAAGTAAGGAATTCAAGTAAAGTAATGAATTCTTTCACAGAAACTGCTGAACTCCAAGGTACAGTATTCAGAAAATAGAACACTATTTAATTGACATTATTATTATTATTACTACTACTACTACTACCACTACTACTACTACTACTACTACTACTATTGAGTAATATGGGTGCACGGAACTATACTGTAGCAAAATATTATAGGTTGTTGGGCTTTGGTGCTTTTTTTTCCATCCAAAATTACACCACATTTGCTAAGGTTAGATGAATAATATTTCCAGCCTAGTTAACCAACTAGCACATATAGCAAGTTAGCTCCCTCTGAGATTAATATGAAAAATAGCAGACTGTGGCCTATTTCAGCTACAAATAATAAAACAGAATATTATTTGTAGACATGAAGGACTTATTTTCACTCATGCAAAATTATGCATGAAGAAAATGAGCGTGTAAGAAAGTGAAAAGTGCTAGCTGCCAACTGAATTGTTTCTAAAACTTAATTTTTCATCAGCCCTGAAAAAGGCTACCTGTTCTAGGCTATTTTATTCAACTTTGTATGTTTTCAGAGTGTAATGGGTAATTGTGCTTTTATTTATGAGGATTGTTTTCTCTGATATTGATTACAAGATTCTGCTTTTATTTTCCTGTCAGTGTTTCTATTAAGTGATTGTTCTGGCAGAACCAAGGAAAAACAGCAGATTAAATCTGCTGTTTATCTAAAGATCAGCTTTGAGAATTGTTCTCTTTCAATGATTCTTGATTGCAAGCCTTCCGATTTGACATCATTTGACCACCATTTACCTCAGATCTGTGCCCTGCCACATAAATTGACATGACAAAAGAACAAGTAAGTCTAGGCATGGTTACAAAATTGTCATTCAAATGTGCATTGTAGGGCTAACAAGATGCCTCAATAATGCCTGAGTCATACCTCCAAGTATATCAGACCGCATATGTCCACCCAGGCATTATCTGGTGTAAGATCTGAGGAATACAGCTGCTTTGCACTTGAGGAATTTTGGGCAGCTCCCTAAAGGCATGAGTAGGTTGTAGAGGTGGACAGTCAGTTTCCCAAATCAGCCATATTAAATATTTAATATCAGACAAAGGAAAGCTGCCTTCTGCATTTCAGTGCAGAGGGATTTATGTGTCTTTTCCATCTACCACCTAAGCAAGTGGAGCATCAGCATCCCGGGTGCTCATCTGCTGTGACTGCTGGGATGGCACAGCTGCACTCCTAGCATAGTTCACCCCTGCTCCTCACAGACACCACATCATGGTGGAGATGGATTTAGCACAGGCTGAACCATTTACACTGATAGGAAATCTTCAGTGGGATCTCCAGTAAAGAGCAGCCTGTTTTGCATAATGTCTAGGATTATGTTAGCTGTTTGGGACCGGAGTGATTACTAGAAGGGAACATGAAAGCTAGGAAGAAGTTGATATGTATTTTAAGACATTCAAACTTACTCCTAATTTGGTATGGTTGACAGTGAACATGATGGCAGAGTTTGAGGAAGGAGGATGTATTAGACTCTAGGGAGATGGCATCCTGACTCCTGGCACAGACTTTTTTGGGTTGGTAAGATTTATGAAGGATCATCCGAACAGGTGATAAACAGGGGAAGTGTCACACTGAGCTCTGCTCCATGAGCTTCTTTCATTATACTGACATCAGTGATAGGATGCATTTTCTTACCAGCTGCCTCCTGCAGCCAAACCCACTGTGAAAAGAGTAAGAAAGCATGTTGCTCCTCAAGGCTGCAAGCTGTGGTGGATAACCAGTGTCTGAGCTCAGTGAGAACTCCACGGATTCCAACCGGCAACCCTGCCTGCTGACAGCTCTAATAAGACCTGCATGCAAAGTATTGGAGAGAGTATCATCTCAGCACAGATGTGAAAACAGAAGATTCCTTCTTGTGCCTGAAGCATAAAGAAATGACTTTTTTTCAATGAAAAAAAAAATCAGAAATCAACAACATTTTTCTCAGCAAACTCCACGTGAGAGTTATGCTGATGTTTCTTTGTAAGTAGGCAGTGTCATTCAGCATCGCATGACAAGGCTGAGATCTTCCTTTTTGTTTTTAATTCCCTGAAAGTAAGTGACAGTCTAGGAATGAAGTCATGTTGTCATGAAAATCAGCTACCTAAATAATTACTGGAAAATTTGAAAACTCATTTTGCATTAATTCTGGAAGTCACTTAATTAGGCAGCCACAGACTACACATGACACATGCATCGTGATTTGGTATAAAAAAATGTTGAGGTAATTCAGTTGTAGGGAAGGGAGTTAAGGTGGGAAGAACATAGAATTGACCTGTATGATCTTATTTTTATAGTTTCTGATTTTGAGTTACTAAAACTGCTTTGAGTCAGGGGAAGGGGGACACACTTTTCTGAAAGTGTCTCCCAGGTATTTGATAATCCAGTGAACTCACCTACAGCTCTCCTCCTGGCACTCAGTCTAAAATGACAAGTTCGTATGACACACAGTGTTTGCTTGCTTCCAAATCCCAGCTCTAAGCTGCATTTATTAAAACATTTTAGTAAATTAATGTTAGTGTGGCTAAGTTGGTGCTTGTTCCACTGCTGTAACTCCACACCAAGGAACATGAATACTGTCTAAATGTTGCAGTAACACTCAGATGCTGTCTGAAAATAACTGATACTGATCATCTAGTTAGTGGTTTGTCCCATTGCGTTTTCCCAACAGTGTTCTGTGATATCAAGCTGAGTAATTCCATTATGAAGGATGCCTGAAGAGCAGACACTACATTTGTGAGCTGATTTTCTATTTTCAGAGTTTGATCCTGTGTACTTTGGTTCCAGGATGTAATTAAGATGGGAGCCTTCAGTGTGAAAGAGTTGTTCCTCTGTTTTCAGTGTAAGTAGTCACTTATGTTTCTGACTAAATGTAGAGCATATAAATAGAGAAGAATCTGTTTTATTGAAGCAAAATGAAGAATGAATTTAGGCTTATTCAGGTATGATATTCACACTGTTTTTTTCTAAAACAACTGGTTTGAGAAATATTACTTAATATTTCAGCTCTCCTCTCATTTGCAGATAATGCTCCAGAGTCTGAGCCTTCCCGACAGCGGTAAGACTGTCATTTAATTCAGAGTTTATTAGTTCAATCTTTATATGGTGATCCTGAATGAAAAGCAAACACAACAATTCTAAGCTATTGTTTACAGATCCATTATCTACAATTATGATATGAGGTTTTAGTTATTTTTTTTCTGAACTCAGGAGCTTAAACCATGACAGTGGTTCTTCAAAATTCATTTTTCATGTGTGCATTTTGTAAATGCCATCTGAAATCAATACAGCTATTACTTTTCATCATCCAGGTTTTCTGTGTAATTTGACATGCTCCTCTCAGACTGCAGAGACCTGTTCATCCCGAACTTCAGTTTTCTCTCCTTTCTTTGGTAACTGAAGGAACATAAAAAATTAATTTAGATTATTTCCATCACTCAGACAATCACAAACGGATGAATCCCATCCATCACCTGAAAATTCTGAGAAATTCTTACACATGAGCTTTGTTTCTGAAAAGGGCAAGTTGTGTTTGTATTCTCAGACAGATGTGATCGTTAAAGTTCACAGGACTAATACATGCGCATTTACAGATGGGCAAGGAGCATCATGCTCTGCATGGTTTATTTTAAGAGGTTTCTTTTTTGTTTGTTTGTTTGTTTGTTTGTTTTTTTGTATTTTAAGTGAATCAGGAGTAATGAAAATAAATGTGGAACAGTGACAAATACATTATAAATAACAACCCATAGAAAAAGAGAAACACAACACAACATCAACCTAGTTCCGAAGGTAAATGCTACATGAGCAGTTTGGAATTTTTAAGGCTACGAAGGAGATCAGTATCTGCCTTAGTTACATGGCTTTAATGATTTTCCTGTGTCCTTCATGCTGAGACTTCTCATAAGCCCCCATGCAATGAGGCCATCTCCCTGGCTGTACCATTTGAACATTTTATGGGTAGCATTCCCGAACAGTTCATTTTGATTCACATGAGTAAGTATGATAATTTATGAGCAATAAAGAATGGAGTCTCTGAAAATTTAAAGTTATTTCCATTTACTTTTGGCACAGCCAAAGCATTATCCATTTGCACAAGTGATTTCCCTGCTAAAAGAACACTTCTCATGGGAGCAGTCTGATGATCACAGGAGAAATGCGCACTGCATTCCCAAACATGCTTTCTTAGGCTAGTATAATACAATAGGTTATGACTACTAAAGACTACTTGAGATAACTACTGTCTAGCCATGGTGTGCTGTTTTCGTGACAAGGGAATTAATGAGTGTTCAGGAGAAGTAATGGTCTTGGTCTTCTATAAAGATAGAGAATAAAGACCAGGGTACCATATCTCATCTATATTCCATGCTGTTTTTCCTCTCCTTACACTTTTCTCCATCCCTTCCCATTTGCTTCATCTTACCTATACATGGCTAACTCCCTGTGCTACTTACTGGATATAATGCAAAGCCATAGTTTTTTCACTTGGTCTCAAGTAATAAAAATGTATTTTATGTCCTTCAAATCTTCTAAGTCTCTCAATGTATATTTTATGATTGTTGCTGAGATTCCATCTCCAAGGGTAACATCCGGAGGTTTCTAATCAAACATTCATGCCACCAAATGTTCTCTTCGATATAAAACTTTCTATATTCTGAAAAAAAAAATGATAGGAGGGAAACTTTAAAGAAGTGTAAGCATTTTAATCTTCTGAGGTGAAAAATTCTCACAAATGGTGAAAATCACAAATTTACATTTCTTGCAATTCACCTGGACAAACTAATAGAGACATGAATATCTCAGCATTTTAAATGTTTTAGATGGATGTTTAACATTTCTTTTTTAAACTTAAAAACCTAATTAATTTATTTCTGTCAAACCTGATGTGAGAATCAGAATTATATTTTTGAACCTTGAACATTTTTACTTCTGTGCAGTACTCCTGCAGTGTTAAATACAATGAATACTTGCTTAACAAACAGCAGAACATCTTCCTCCTTACTCTCAGTCCAGTATCTTTTCAAAACACAGTTTAAGTGATTTAAGGATCTCAGGATGTGTCCTGCAAGTTTTATTGGCACAAATCACTCCACTGCCTTCCTGCGAAGAAGTGGAGGCAAGATGAATTTTATAGAAATAAAAAGGATTTTTGGTCTTACTTATTCTTAGAATTTAGAACTGTTTCAAATTCATAGTTACATCAAAAATTGCAGGTAACAGGCAATGTTAATATGTAAAGACTTCAGACTGTTCTAGTCACTTGGGATGCAATGATTTATTGCCCTGCTTAATAAAGCAGAGTAATGTAACAGCATAAATGATACATGTAATGAGTAGCTTTTGGTTTGCAGCCTTGTTGTTCAGGCTTCTGACTTGGAAGGCAAAGAGCATCTGTGCAGCATAGTCGATAGTTCTTCAGCTGTTGCTCACAGTTTTTTAACCTAAGCTTCTTTTTTTTATGCATTTTCTTTTCAAATCAGAATATTGATTATAATATCTATTTAACTACACTGCAAAGTCCTTCTCATGGCTGAACCCAAATGGTTTGTTTATTTTTAAACAAATGATGGAATTCTTTCCCATTTTCATGCCTACTTCAGAAGACCAACAACTCGTCTGGGTGCAGAAGTACTTCCCTAGATCTCCTTATGAAGGTTAATTCATCAAAATGCACCCGAAAATGACTACAGATTCTCCTTAGCCTTTCTCTTACTGTTAATATATTTGGAGAAAAGTTTTTTTCTTCTCTTTTGCTACATAAGCCATATTGAGTTAAAGATGAACACTAAAAATTTCTTTAGGTCATCAGAACAGATTACTGAACTACTGAGTGTATGAGGTTTAAACTGTCATAGCTGTGTGGCATCCAATGACTTTTTGTGTAAGATAATTTGGTGGGAACAGGAAAAAGTCTTACTGTCACCCACATACCCAGACCTGTGCTTGCTCTCTCTTTCACATTTTTTGTCTAACAGAACAGCTTCTGAAGCACTGCTAAGACTACAGTACCTAGGAAGGAGTTAAATCAGAAGTCTATGGCATTTCATTTCAAATATTTGAATAACTATTTTAGCTTATATTTATTTATATATATTTATATATTTATTTAATTTATAATAATACATTTATATTTATTATTTAAACTTCTACAAGTTTAAATTTAGTCATTTTCAGGTGCATTTTGATGAGTTAACCTTCACGAGGAGATCTAGGAAAGTATTTATTTCTGTGCCTAAAGCTAGGCATATGTCAAAGTAGCTAGGTGGTTCAGTTTTGTAACTAAGCATTTGTATTCTTTAATATATAGATGAGGCATGCAGTCAGACACAAACAATAGATTAGTTTTAAATGTCTCTGGATTTTGAAGTTCATTGTACAAAACAGAGAGAAGATACTCTGTGTACCAGTGAAGGGCAGGATTTGTTCATTATCTGGTTGTCAGTCTATCTATAACTAGTCATCTGTTCAATTGTCAGTAGAGAGATTAGAAACTTCTGAAGTTCATTTTGTCATTCCCTAATTTGCGTGTTTAAGAAGGATGGAATGAGTTGGATTTTGCAGATATCTGTCTGTCTTCTTTTGCTACAGGGGGAGCCGAAGTAATCAGTTCAGTACTGATCAGTCACTGGCACCAACTGAAGTTTATTCTGCCACAACAGATTTCTCAGTACTAGTACGTCAAACATACCAAGAATATTCTCTATAAATGAGGTCAGCTGATGTAGTCTGATATTCTTACTAGTGAATATATTTTCATTCCCAGATACTGCAAAAGGTTAAAAAGCAACTGGTAACTATGGGTGCTGTATCTATTGACCTGTGTGCTCTTTTTCATGTCCACGTTCTATTTAAATCCAAATTTTTGGGTCAAGATAATTTTACAATATAAAATTATGCCACATTTATATATAAATAAAAGCACTTGTAACTGCAAAAAACTTTAATTCAGAACACTGTAATAAGTTTAAATGCTTTACTACTAGTTTTGTTTATTACAGACACAGGAATGTTGATAGATTGCTTGAAAACATAATAATTTATCTGAAAGCTCTTAAGAATACTAAAGTAGAATATTTCTATGCAACCAATTTCCAGACCCTGTAAATCAAGATAGTCTCGATAAAATAATAACCAACAAGTTCATTTCTTAGCTTATAATGTTTCTCTAAACAGTAGTTACACTCCCACACACTGCAAGATAAAATAATTATCTTAAAAGTTTGCATTTATCATTTATTATGAAAGTTTGTCCTGCATGTCTCATCAGAATTAGTGTGTGGTAAAAACTACTTATCCAGAAACACTGCCAGTCAGGAGCTCAGTTCATACAGCTTTTGCCATCTGTGAAAGTAGATGCATGTCTGAAAAGAAAAATGGTGAAATATTAGAAATTTATCTCCTTAAAACGATAATTTATATTTACAGTAAGTAAGTAATCTACTAGTGGTATGAAAACTATCAGCTAGCATGTAACCAGTGAAGAAGAAGGGGAGAAATGAGTGAAATTATAAATAAGAGTAGTAGAAAACAGAAGGGGAAGCAGTAGTACAGTAAGACAAGGGCCAGTGCCAAGGACATCGTCTATTGTACTCCCACGTGCAAGTCTGTTGTGCTCCGCTGTTCAAACCCATTTTCTTTTCCTTTCTAGGGTAACTTTTAAGAGACTCTTTATAAAATTGTACTTTATTGAGTCAGCTGAACCAAATGTTTTTTAGAAAGGCACATGAATTCCTGCTGTATTTTAATTATTTAAGCCACAATATATTATTTAGTGTTCATTTGTTTTAGGGCTATCAATCTATGTGTATCAAAGAAATTACATTCTTATTTGAGTGCTTTTTAGAATAGCATTAGGAATTACTCTCAAAAAGAACTTTTAGAGGTCATAATACTTTGGGTATTTCACAAAACTATGTATAGCCCTTTCCTGCTTTATATGATGGATTGTTTAACCTCAGGCAAATATCTAGTGTGTAACACAAATGTATTATCTAACCTCTTAGAGGCGTAATTTTACTGATCTGCTGTTTCTCTCTCTCTCCATAATAGGTGGGATATATCCCCCTAATACCAGCTGGAGGTATCTGTCCCTTTTGCTGGATTTTATGTGCCACCTGACTTGAGCCTGACTGCTAACCAGAAAAGGGACATTCCAGTTGAGGGATCTTTGCAAGATGAGGCGAGGAGCACCTCTTCCTTGCAGTCTAATAGAGACTTTTTTTGGTACTTTTTGATGCTTGTTTTTTTTTTTTTTTGTTTTTAATGCCATGAGTGTCAACATGGAGATCAACAGCATCAGAAGAAACAATAAGGATGAATTTCCAGGCTTAAAACCTGTAAGAAATTTTCCATCGATCATGCCATCAGGTGTAGCTGTGGGACACTTCTAGCTACTGGGAGAGTTTTCTGAGCAAGGGAGGGACACCAAAAGACATGGAAATTATCTGACAGAACATAGTGGAAGGAGGGAGATGGAGAGAACTCATGGGATAACTGATAGGACAAAGGGGTAACTGTGATCATCTTGGCCGGGGACAGGAAAACAAAGGAACATCCATGTGGAGTAACATAAACACTGCCAAACATCCTCTTTTATGATGGAGGATCTGGACCTTAGGCCCCATCCTGCAAAATTCCTCTGTTGCATTCTGTTATAGGCACAGCTACTCCTGCCATGAAGACTGATGCTACTTCTTAGATATGGCTATACTGGTAATTTCCATTTTGTAAACCATGCTAATGTGTTTAGTTGCCATTCAGAGAAATCAGTTATAATTTAGAAACTTCCTGTGACAGGGTAGTAATTTCTAACTAGTTTAAGGAAAAAGAAACAACTCACACATTTTACTTTTTTTGCCTATAGTGGTGTGAAAATAAGACAGATTTCCTGGAGCAGGGACAAACTGTTAAGCACTCTGTGATTGAGAAGGGAGTTTGTAAACCCTGAGGGCTCAGCATGTGTTTCAGGCTTTTCACCAGGCAGTCTTTGCAACAAGAAAAAAGATCCCCTTCGTGATGCAGCAGGTACTACAGTCTCCTTGGAGTCAGTTATTCAAGAGTCCTCAAGTGAGCTAGCAGGATCTTTGGTAAAAGCCTAGACAGATTATTTCTGAGAGATGTTTTGAAGACTTGTCATTTTTTTTTTTTCACATTGAGTTGGCTTTATTAGAAAATTTGCAACCACTTCCACTACTTTTCACAAACTTCAGTAGGTGTGCAAGTGTTTTTGTGAATTTAGCTTACATTTATATTTAACTACACTTAAGAGGAAATCAAAAGTTAGAAACCAATTTCCATTTGTTAATAATAATAATAACCCCTCACTTGAATCTTATTGATCAGACTGACTAAGGAACTAGGGAAATAAGCATATTATCAGTCAGTGGAGATGAGAATTTAAGTTCTTTTGCATCTCTGTTTTCCAGGCTTTCTTTGCTTTCTCATTCTCACTCATGTATGTATCTCTTCAGTGAGTTTAAACTGCAAAGTCTGTTCTATTTAAGTAATGAACAAAATCAAGTGACTTTCCTTGTTATAAATGTACTGTTGCCTGCCTGGTATTGTGTCTTGAAAAATGACTTTCGGGAGTCAGAATATAAATTTTAACAGCAAGAAAGTTGAAAACCAGATGAAGTGTGATTCACTGCAGAGAAATAACTCAGAGCAAACTCAGCCTGATTTATTTCCAAAATCTCAATATCATATTGTAGCTTTAAATATAAGGTGCCTTTTCTATACAAAAACACACTTCTTCCTTGCTTGCTTGTTTCCTTCCTTCCTCCCTCCCTTTCTCCCTTTTTTCCCTTTCTTCCTTTCTCTCTTTTTCCCTTTCTCCCTTTCTCTCTTCCTTTCTCTCTTTCTTGTTCATTCGTCCTTTTATACATAACATGAAATTCTACAAGGCTGTTGCTGTATGTTCTTAAAATAATTCATGATTTGGATTGACACACGAAGTGAAATTCCATTCCCTCCCACCTCCACAAGCAGTCTGTGGGAGTATCTTTGCTATTGGATACAACAATGGGATATACAGAAATTAACCATTTTTCTAATTATTATGCCAGGTATTTCATATAAAAACAAGTTCAGACTTTTAGCTGGTAGCTGACACAGCCATCAGCGCTAACTTATGCTACATAAGACAATGGTACAGCATTCTCATTACATAAAAAGACAGTACCAGTTTTTGTTACCCTAATATACTGTCTGTTTTTTGTTCTGTCACCAGTGTTATAATTGATATCTTTATTTATTATCTCTTAACATATTTTAAAACTATATTTGCACATAGGATAAATTGTATTTCCCTCACTGAGCATGCTTTATAAAATGAAAACTGAAGACTCAGTCTCCTTAACATGATGGTGATGGCAGCCAAAGGAGTAGGACTGTTCTTCCCTCTTCTCTCCACTCCCCCCCTTTTTTTTTTCCTACAGTGTACCAACAGTTCTTTATGGTGAAATGATTTGTCAAAGGAGAAAACTGACAGCATGCAAAGTTAATAAGTCAGAAAATCCTGTCTAAAGGATTTTTCACACTAGGCTGTGGGCCAATGGTAACTGGGTAACCATGTTTTATTAAAGAAAAACTAATAACTGTATTCTTCAGTAGATCCTCTGTCCCTTGCCAGATGGCAACAGAATAACAAGCAACACTGCTGATGGAAGCAGGAAAATAGGGACATATGCACCTGCTCTTCCTACTGCTTTGGTGATAAAGCATTACTCATTTTACCAACCATGATTGCACTAAGAGACAGTTTTGCCATGAGAAATCAGCACTTGCTTTTTATGACTTAAATAAAAAAATAATGCTGCTCTGATAGCTTGAGGCTGTATTGCTATAGAGTTAATGTCCACAAGCTTCTAAATACCATCCTTTTTGATTACGAAAATCCTTCAGATCAATAGCAAGAGGCATATGGCAGTTCCATCCCCAGCTGCACCAAGTCTTAAACTTCTCTTCTGTGGTTGCTAGAAAGCTTGAGAATTTAAGTTGCTTCTTCTTCCTCTCCTGTACATCTCTCTTATTCTGTCTATGCATCTTTTCTGTCATTTGTTTTTGACCATTTCATTTCCAATAAACCATCAGAGAGCAGTATTATTTTATTGTAAAGCATCAGGACTGTTGCTAAATGTCTTTCCCTCTGGGTCACTGGTAACATCATCAGTTTCCTAAAACAGGTGGTGTATTTTTCCCTGTTTAGTCTTTAAGTGCCTCACCAGTGATGGCAACTTATCACTGAAGGTATCTGAAGTACTGAGGTGCAAAAATCCACAGAGAATCACCTGCAGAGTTTTCCAGAATCTTATTCCCATTGACTCCAATGGTATCTTGATATTTTAAATATTCTAAATATATTATGAAGTCCTTCTAGTGATCTAAAAAAGTGATCTAAAAATCTATCTTACTAGCACTTAGTATCGATCCTCATTTGGGCTAGTATATCTGTACTTGACTGTTAGGCAATTACTGTATCGACTTTATCTTATTTATATATGATAGATTATAGGCATATCCATATTTGACTTTGTATATCTATCCATTGCCTGCTTTAATCTATTGTTTGTACTTACAGTGCTGGCAGTCCAGCCTCAATCCCTGTCTAAGATTGCATTGCAAGTGTCCGTTTTCACTGAAGAATAGCCTTACGGGCTTTAATGTTTGGTTATACATGATTAGTATCTTCTGAGAGAAGGAAACCAATGTTCACAGTGGCTGAGTGTGTCTGGTCATGTTTTCCTTTCTATCTGCTATGAAATGAATAACCTTAATGTCTCACAACAAAGTGGCTAATCCTTCCACTATATTTATGGAGTCTGATTCCTTGCTGCTGTAGCTCCTACTTTCATGTTCATATGGATAAACCGTAGGATATAGACAGCATCTAAAGTTCTTGGCAATTGTTTTTTAAGCACTGGAGATACTTGTTTTTTTTTTATCTATCTATCTATCTGTCTATCTATCCATCTATCTATCTATCTATTTTTAACACCACCCATGAAGAATATTCATCTTTCATAGTTTATAGAAACTCAAGATTTAGTAAATCATATTTCCTGTGACAAGACAGTGTCACATTTAGTGCCTGCTATACTGTAATGAAACCACCCCCTCTTCCCTCTTTATTTATTGACATATTTCCATGTAGTAATGAAAAACAGCAGTAGTAAAGATGAACTAAACAAAAAGCAAACATTTCATTTCACTGTTGGTCTGATAGGTATGTCTAGATGGAAATAGATTGTTCTAGTACCCAAATCCTTATTATAAATGAAACCAGGAGCCTCTTTCCTAAGCTCCTGCAGGCAGTGAAGCATTATTTAGCCAAAAAATATTTTCTTGCAATAGCAATGCCATTTTTATCACTGATAGAAAATTTCTTTAGAGCAAAAAGAATAACCGTTTGAAAGTCAGCCCCATACTAGGGAGGCTGATTTGTGTCAGTGAGGATTCACTCTGTGAGAAGGATGAGGTAGATTTAGTGGATGAAAATGATTTTCTGTGTTACTGACAAGTAGGTTCTTTCCTGCTATAGGGATTTGCTGCTGTCTGTCCAAAAAGTTGCCTTAAGTCCTGAAAAGATACATTTTTTTTCCATGTGGTACAATCAGCATTAATGGATACTGATTTACTTCAAAATAAAGTGTTTTGAAATGAATGCTGCTAGTTCCACAGGTTACTCTAATTGTAAGCTGAATTTTCAAGTGCTAATTATATTATTTTAGGATGATCTTGACAAAAGGAATCAGATAATTCTGCTTTCAGAAAACTAAGCAATATCCATAAGTATATTTTGAAGTGAAATTATCCTCTGCAGGTAGACTAAAAACCCTGTAGTAGTAGTAACGAATACACATTTCAACCTGGGATTGAAAAGCAGTAAGAAAGTTGCTTTTACAGGCATATAGGAATGATGAAAGAAAAATATTCTGAACATTCAATAACAGTAAAAATAAATAGTAACTAGGTTTTGACTTGAGTTGATCTGAGTACATCAGAAACACTGTTTTTGAAATTTGAAATAAATGCTTTTTTCCCCTTCTGTTTTTGGCATATTGAAGAAAATCTGAGCTAAAATAAAGAAATTTATAAAACCCTTTCCATTCTGGGCAGGAAATTATCACCAGATATTTTCAATTTCATTTACTGTTTGAAACCACAAAACCTGAACAGATGTGTTCTGGCATGACAGAGTACTTGGAAAAAGTAGCTTTTTTGATATGGAATTTGTCAATGATGATATAAAAATAAGACAAAAATAAAGATTAAGAAGAATTTGAGAGGAGGAAGAAAGTAACGGATCAGCTCTGTTTTCCAGAGACAGACAGGAGCAGTTATGTATATTTTCTGGGAAGTTTCTAACGTGTGCTAACTGAGCACTTCTCCAAATGGGCAACTAAAGAATGACATGAATGAAAAAGCAGAGTTCAGAGTACTGCTTTATGAAAGACTCACTCTATATAAATAGAAATCAGAATCTAAATTAACCTAAGAGATATCAATTACTTAGGAAATCCATGTTTCACAGCCTGAAGGTTGTAATTTAAGGCAGTCAACATTAGACTTTAAAACTCGATTTTGCATTTGTATGGTAAATTCTTTCATTTATTCTAAAAAATCACTGGGTAAGTCTATCTATTTACTTATTTTAGTAAGAAGTGCAGTGTTGAAGGAATTACACTTGAGGGGAATTATCTAAAGACTGTAACCTAACGAACTAAAAAAAAAAAAAAAAAGTGCTCAACAACAGAGTCAGTATTTGTATGCAACACAGACAAGTATCACAAAGCTATCAGCTTTCTACAGATTAGAAGAGCAATTAATTTTTCTGCACTCTAAAGCAAGTAGAAAAGTGGTGTTATCAAAATTACCATATTAACAGATTGTACTTCACAATGAAAGCTGATAACAATCTCATACAAATACTATTTTAAGCTAGTCCTCAAGTTGGCTGCAATTTATTGTTATTATTTAACATCCAATCATGAAACCAATCAGTAGATTATCAAAATCCCTTTGAGTTTATGCCAACTGATGGATAAAAAGAATGAAAGAGCCAAAACTTGGACTCTAGGAGTGTTTAGATTATTGTTGACATATACTGAAAGTAATAAAAAGGATATGTTCCACAGCAGTGCAAAAGGAAAAAATAATTCCTGAATTAATTTTTAATGAAATATTGTATTAATTTTGAACTTCAGAGTTCCCAATATTTCTCCAGGTAGAGATTAATTTTGCTGAATTCAGTCATAAGCAGTGATTCTCTAAATATTCTATAAGAAAATATCCATTAATTTGACAGGCTTATACAAACAATTAAGGACAGAAGTGCTTCTCTTTACTTCAGTGCTTATACATGACTCTGAAATGTAACTGGAAGAGCTATCAATGATAGGGCTTTTGAGTTTGCTGCAAAATAATGTTGGAGACAATTGATAATAAAAACAAGCAATTTATTGTATTCAACAGGAATTTGTTAATCTAATCCAAAACCTGCATACCTAGTAAAGATATATTTCAGAAAACAAAATTCCATGATCAAATAGTTGGAAAGACAAAATCTGTCAAAATCTCCTTTGTCATACCATTGTAAAGGCTGTAGGCATTGACCATCCTATGTACTGAACCCATAATCTGTTCCATTTTGCTAAGAAAACAGTATGTACAACTAAATGGCTTGATTTTAAAAGGAAAATAAAAGCTACCTTCCTGTAGAAAAAAATCTCACATGAAAATACATCAGTGTTTGATTCTCCATTCCACAGTCACACACCTTGCACTGGGCACAGCCCAAGTACCACACGTCCTCAAACACTGCCTCAAACACTGACACTCTTGTCTTTGACCACTGCGTGACCAAGCAAATCTTCTTGCCTTAGCTCTTCACCCTCCTGATTTCTCTTCAGCTTTCTGAAAGACATTTTGATTCTCTTATTTTCTCTCACACGTTCAAAGCTCTCCCTGCTTGATGAACTGTATCTGTGCCTGAACTCAATTTGTCTTCATTGCTCATACCTGTAAGAGAGTAGCAGGCAGGCCCAGAACTTAACTTTCATGCTCTGACTTCAAAGGGAACTTTAAAAGCTTCCCTTGGTCATAACAGTAATGGAATAACATCTCACAAGGCTTATGAGGACTAAGCAGATCATTTTATCTGTACTTTGAGGTGCTATGGTTCACGTTTTATCAGGGAAACATACAAGGACGTTACAGATTCATCGCTCAAGTCAGCGATGACAGCTAGGTGCAAACTAAGATATTTATTTTGGATAATTTAAGTAAAAGGTTTTCCAGCATCACTGAACTAGAATGGCTGTAGAGCTGGCTCTTGAGTTGTAATTTCAAGAAATTTACAAAGAACCTAAGCTAGTTTGATTTCTAACTTGTAGTAAAGCCCTTATGTTAAAAACAAAAACTAAAATGAAAATCAGCCTCATACAACAGGAAACTAATGAAATCTATTTTGAAATAGTTTGAATAAGTAAGTTTTAGCTTAAAAGTTTCTCCCTCATGGCTCTGGGGGACCTGAAAGCCACTAATCCCTGGCTGAGCTGGAAACTGTCCTGCTTCTGGGCCAGCTGGCTCCTCAGGCTATCCGACCCTCCAGTTCCAAGGCAGGAAGCTTTCTGACAAATATTCACTGAGATCAGTGTATGTATTTGTATTTCCATACGATATTTTGCTTTAGACAAATCAGTCTGGAAAAGTTTCAATTGGAAAATATCCGGCCAGCCTATTTTGAGAAGACAACTATTATATGGAAAATAAGTAAGGTGATATCTCAAGTTTATCTCTGAGCTCTTAGTCTGGGTGACAACAATTTAGAGCTCTGTCTGCACAATTCTTATAAAAATACCAAATGCAAGACTGTTCCCAAACCAGCACTGAAGACTCGGCATTGGATATAAAATTCAGTTTCTTTGCTGCAATGATAAGAACTTTACTGCAGTTGTATAATAGTGCTCTTCATCTTGATAGATGACGGAATATACAAACACAATTTTAGAGTGGTGTAAGGGATTTTAAATCTGGCCTCCACTAGAAAGCTCTTCTGGCTGCAGCTGTGTCAGTGAATGGATGCCAGGGAGCTTAATCAGCTGAACCACTGACATCTGGTTTTAGGAAAACTACCACTACAACATGGAAAATCAGCTGGAGTATAAAATCTGCATGAAGTGCTTACAAAGAGTCATAATTCATCTTCAACTCAGAAGAAAATAAAGAGATTAATACAGATGTGTGTATGCATAGGATTTATACAAAGGAAGAAGAAGCAAGAAGCTGGCATGACCTGGTATATGTTAGAGGCATGAGCTGTTCAATGCAAAGTATTTTTTCTCCTTCTGAATAATATTTTTAAATATGAATTTAAAAATAAATTTGCTAAATAAAGTAAGTGAATCTTTAAAGGTGTACATATTAACTTTGAAAATATTAATGTAACAAGTAATTGAAACAGCTCTAATTGTGGAAAGGTCTACGTTTACAGTTGAAATTAATATTTAATTTTAAGGCCACAGTTTGCAAGGCAAAGATATAGAAGTTAGTAAAATCTTCACATTTGAACCACACCTGAACTTTCATTCTGGTGAAGCAAGAAGTAGGAAGTTTGATTCATGCTGAAAGAGACAAGTGAGAGAGAAAACTTCTAAAAGAGTTGATGCTTTGTCTCTGACTAACCCAGTAAAATGGCATGGCCTAAATATGCCAAGTGATTTCATCTGCTTTAGCAAAAAATAGCCTTCTGGAAATGGCAAGAAGGGAGCCATCATGCTGCCCAAAGTGGTTGCCAAGGGACAAAATCCCAGCACATAAATTCTTTTGGCATGCACAAATTCACTTGTTCTGGTTCTTTCTGGAGGTTATTGTGGGATGGAATGAGCATCTTTCTGTAAAAACTATGTTAGATTCTTGCTTAGTCTGACTACTGCATATCTCAGGCCTTAAAACTGCTCTGAGCTGTAATGTATACATTGCATTTTGCTTAGCCAATATTTCTAGGAGAGCCTCTCGTACTAACTTGGTGACACAGAGCTGGAGGCTTTCTGCTTTCCTTGCCAGTGTGTTCCAATAGTCACCTATACTTGTATTTCACATGAATTCCTGCTTCGTATTCACCCCCTGGCTCATTTATTACCTTTTTGTACACTCAGCTACAATTTTAGCAAACTTAGAAGTGTAGCTGCTCTTGTATTCTGCTTACCCTGGAAGCAACTGAGCTTACTTGGAGTAACAGCTGCAGTCTGAGGGATTGGAAAAATAATAAAGAGAGAAGTCTGTGACAAGATCTCGTTGTGAACAAGATTCTGAACTAGGCTTGCTGTGCAACTATTATCGGATAAGATTTTGAGCAAAGCAAGCAAATAAAACAGAGTCCAGGATCAGAGTACAACTTTTTAACACTGTCTCTACAGCCAGAATCTTTTCATTGCTTCACTATTGACATTGAGAGTCATAGTCACTAGAGTACAATCCCCTTGTCATGAATTCACTTCTACTCCAGTAATACATTGTTTCTGAAAAATAAATGCACAACTGCAATTCATGTATGATGTAGATTCTATATCTTGTTTAACAGACTCCTCAGGATAGGAAATGCAGATCTGAATCTGTCTGGGTGGTGACTTTTCCTTCCTGTGTGCTTTTTACATTCTAACAACAAAAAAATAATTTTGATAGATTTCCAAGAAATTGAAATCCTGAATTTTTGACCATTCTTCGAATAGTCAGTCCCTCACCAAACTGCAGATTTCTCTCATGATGGAATATTGAGCTTGTCCTTAGTAAGGTATGGGGATTGTGACTCAGAAACACAATTTGTTTTATGCAGGGAAATGCAGAGCACTGGGGAATGAAAATGGAGTTCACAGTTCTGGGAGGCTGTCACACAGTCATCTTCTGCAGTTCTGTTGTTGTAGATGAAGATGGAGGAACTCATGGTCCAAGGCTGATCTTCAGGCTCAGGAGAGAGTTTGGGAAAGCAAAGTCATCATTTGAACATAGGCAAGTGAGAGTCACTTGGCTGAGCTGTGCTGAAGTTTGTCAGTTGAACCTGCAATCACAGCTATTAAGGAGAAATGTTAAGGAGTGTCTGGAGAAGGAAGACCAAACCAGCCAAGGCCACAGTGCGCCTTTTGCTGCTCTGTCCCTGGTCCAAGATGCCTCCTGCCTTCCAGCCCTGTGGCTTTCAAGCCACAAAGCTGACAGTCCCTTCAGTTATCTATTACACCTGTTCTGGCTTGCAAAGCCAGTATCTGGAAAGAAGAAACACATCCTGTTGTGACGTTGCTTGTATTTTCTTCAGAAAGTAGAAGTGTCCGTACAATGGTGAAAAGCTGGATTCCTCTCAGCTCCAAGTATGCTTTCCTGTCCAAGTAACAACCTCTCCATTCAGGCAAAGCAGAAGCACACAGCTGGGCAATCTCCACATTTAGTGATATGTCTCGTCCCTTTCGAAGAGCAATGAGACTCAACAATTCCACTTTTTGCTGTATATTTTTTTCTTTTATTCTGTGATTATTTCATGCAAAATGTATCAGTAGTCCCTGGAAGAAGGTTCTGAAGGATTCCAATTGGCACTGGTATTTAAAGAGAAATTCTATTTTATTCATCTGGATTTCATCTGGATACAGCCACAGGGCAGGATCAGATTGCTTTGTACCTCTAATAAAACATTCTTGTACTCGGATAAAAAGATATCATTCTGTTCTTTTAAAATACACAAAGAAATCCTGAATATAATAAATTAAGGAAACCAATGTTTACTTGGATAGAATATACTTGTAGCTCTATTTTTTAAAATGATCCTTGGTCTTATACTGATTGCTGTAGTAAATATAGTGCAGTTATAAAAAAAAAAAAAAAAAAAAGGAATAGCTTTGATATTGCTGCTAGCTGGTAGAAATTATACATCAGCTATTCCAGCTCCTCAGCCGTGCAATAAAATTGATCCACCATAAGGCCTAGAATTAAATTAAAATGAGGCATAAAGAGTAGCCCAGCGAATGTTGCCTGGTGACCTTCTGAAATATGAATACAGCTTGACCTAAGCTTTATTGCTTTAAACTTGCAACACATGCAGTTTTACTCAGGAAGCATAGTCTTGAGATAAAACCTGATGACTAAGGAAAAATGTTTAATTTTCCACACAGGCTCTGCGTGCAGCAGGTCGCTTATTTCTCGTGCAGGGATTTGTGCAAGGCTTGTTACTTCCTCTTGGCCTGCACAGGTTAGGTGCCTCGAGGTTTACTTTTGCTTTGAGTGTTTCTAATAACTCTAACTTTAGAGATGGGCTGAAACATTGCATTTCTCAGTTAAACATATCAGAATGTCACGTGTTTTATAAAGGAGAGATTTCTGTGCTCTCTATCCTTGTGTTTTGTTTTCCTTACTGATTTACTCTCCCCCACCTTTCATTGGGCACCACTGAAAAGAACCCGCCTGCATCCTCTTGGCACTCTCCCTTCAGGTATTTATGGACACTGACAAAGTTCCTCGGAGCCTCCTGTTCTTCAGGCTGAACAGTCCCAGTTCTTGCAGCCATTCCCAACAGGAGAGGTGCTCCAGGCCCTTCAGCATCTTGGTGGCCCTACGCTGGACTCTCTCCAATATGTCCACATCTCTTCTGTTATTGGGAGCACAGAAAATATACATGTTTAGAAAAGTACCTCTGTAAAAGTATAGATATACATGTAAAATATCTTCCAGGATTGAAAGAAATTTTTGGCAGTCCTTGCTCTGATGTCTGCCTCCACGAGGAAGGTATTTCTCTCCCTGTGTTTTGTAACCAGGGAGGCCTTTCCTGTACACATACTGAATTTAGGCACCTTCACAGTGTAGCATGTATATAGTGTCCATTTTTATGGATCACAGTTCTGCTGCTGCAATCTACTTTATGTACCTGAATATTTCTTTTTGATGTGGCCCAGCTTAGCGTTAAGCAAGAGTTTAAGGATTATCAGCACAAGAGATAACAAAGAAAGAACGGTTAAACACTTCCAGATGACAAATATTTTTAAATGAAGTAATATTTCACTTAAAAATAATAATAGAAAAAAGTCGATTTTTTGAATAAATACCTGAGAAGGAAAAACAGCTGCCGCACTAAGACGTCCATGCTGAGTTTTGCTCCAAATCAAAAGCTGTCTGTATATATATCTGTTTGTCTTTGTATGTGTGTTTGGTGAGAAACAAAAATAAAGCAGTGAAAAGTTAGGATGATGATGAAAAAAGGGATTTCATGGTTTCCTACAAAAGGATAACAATACCCAGAGATCCCAACTGAAGTATCAGCTAGGAGAAAACTAAGCCTGTGAATTTTTATTTAGATTTTACAATTTTAAAAAGGGAAAAACTGACCTGTGTAAGGCAAGTATGAACCCTTGAGGGAAGGAGATCATTTGCTTTGTGAGATCCAAGGAGGGGTTATTTTTTACAAACCAAGTCCAGCAAGCTGGAGCAGTGTCAGTCCCTGAAGTGTGATAAAGATGTTAAAGATCCACGCCCCAGTGAATTAGCGTGAATAACCTGCTTGACTCTATCACACGGAAAAATATATTAATATGCTGTTAAGTGTGGTTTGCCTGTTGGACTATAGCATCCTTTGTATGCAACCCCACCTGCATTACAAATAAATGTTACTTAGGAGGCAGTTCTCAGCACTTTTCAAGATAAAGACCCTGTGTCCTTAAAGAGAAGCCACCCAGTCTCTCATGTTCACCTCTCTGTTCATTCCACAGTGTAAGGACTCTCTTCTTAATGTCAGGATCCACATACTCCTTGGTTCACTTGAGCATGAGCCAGCTCATCTGGCTGGCTCTTTTGAATCCCCAGATTCAAAAACTTGCTGAAGTCAGTGAAATTTCCTCCCTTTATTATTAATAACAGCAAATTACTGCATATGTTTTCATGGATTTACAGGACTTGATTACAAATCAGCTTTCAGAGCACAGAGGTACTGCTGCAATGAGCTCTGACTGGGGCCATGTCATCCTTGTGTGTGTTCAGGTAAGGGACTCAATTGCCAGCACAGACCTGTTGCTGAGAAGACTTTTGTGATGCTGTAAACAGCCTGGCTCCATTTCCAGCTTCTAAAGAGTCTATGCCCTGAGCAAGGAGCACAGCCACTCCTCCCTCCATGTTTTCTCACCACCTGGGTTAGCACTGGGACTCCATAGCTTTGTTCCCTTCTGAGGCTCTCCCCATCCCTATGGAGGGGCCGCCTCCTGCTTGCTCCATCCCCCCCTGCTTCGGTTGGCCCTAACCCCACGTCTTGAGCACATTTCTGGGATAGGAAACAAAGGGTAGTTATCAGCATCCTAACCATAACGTGGGCACATTTTCAACATTCAGATAAATATTGTGTTTTTCCAATATCTGCCTTGTGGTCTAAACAAAGCTGCTGAAGCCGATGTGTGTGCTAAAGCTTAGGAGAGCAGAAAAGGGCACCTTGCAATCACAGCTCGTTGCCAGTTTGTTACTGGCCCAGAGCCCATTAAGCAAACAGGCTCCAGCTGCAGCAGAGAGCTCCCACACACAGGAGTTGTGGCTCTTCTTCACCATCCTCTAAGGACCCCAATATGGGCCTACACATCTGTCCTGCCCTGGGACTGCCTTGTGGGATGAATGCAGCTGACTGCTTTGCCACCCACATGAGGTTGTCCTCAACAGATGCAAGTTTTTACCAACTACTAAATGCCTCACTGTGGAATATGTTTCAGTTTTCCACATGGAGCTATTCCGTGAATTCCCTTTGCCTCTGTAACCATCTGAAGGAGAACCCTGTGTTTGCTTGTCCTTACCTGATGCCAGCTGGAGGAGTACTGTTTGTCTCAGGGGAATTACGTCAGCTGATCCAGATGAAAACTCCATATTGTAATAATTACACATGGTTAGAATGAGCAGAATGTGCTGCTGCAGTTTTGGGAAGATGTGAAGACACATGACAATAACAAATTAATCACTGAGTTTGTATGAAGGAAGGAAATTTAATACTTCTGTGTTTTGTGTGTGAAGGGCCTTCCATGTCTGGGTGCATGAAGAAGCATGTGTTATGGGTTTTCCTATTGGTGTTGTGTCCGATTTTTAATGCATCTGAGACTGTTGAACAGCTGCAAGCTGTACCTGAGCAGAGGAATGTGGCTATTAACAGGCTGCCAAGCAAATACTGTATGATACATTGCTGCATGCTTTGTTTGTGTTAGCCAACATTTACAATTCAAGTAACTGAAGCATTCAGACATTGTTGTTATTTGTGGTAAATTTTAATTCACTAATTTTTCATTCTAGCATAGGCATTATATCTTGATTTGGTGGGGAGTTTATAGAAATAAAAATCTTTAGTTCTCAAAAAAATCCTTTGAACTTTCACCAATTTTCTTCCATCTTATGTTAGTTGAAAGCAAAGGAGAGGCAACAGTACCATGTGAAGGAGAAATGCAGTTTCTGCTCTTGGCAATTCCAGGTTAAGGACAGTTGTTTCTAAACATGAGATGTAATGACAATATCAACAGTTTCACAAGACTGATTCATAACACTCATTTGGTAAATCTTTGACCTCTATAACTGGTGCATTTGTATGATAAGTTTTATCTTTTTTTTTTTTTTTTTTAAGAAATAAGAATGTCTGTCAAGAATCAGTTTCCGAAAAAATGCAAAATGACCAAAGTAAAGCTGAAAAAAATACATTATTTTAGATAGGCCTGAAAGGATTTTCTGGTTTTCATAACATCAGACATGACCCAGTATATATTTTTTCCTTGATCCATTATTTTGACTTCTATTTCCGGCGTATGTTTATTGTTTTATTTTAATAAAACAACAGTTATATCAGGAGATGAGGATCTCAGTAATTAAATACCTTAATCTCCAGAGTTCAAAGACCATTTCTTACCCTAACAAAGAAGGCTAAGATGAAGCTTCATTCAGTACAGTTTTCAAATATGCGGAAGAAACTTAGTTTCCACTGTAATTTCTTGAAGCTGAATGGCTTGCACGTAACAAATACCCAATGCCAGGCTGTCTGAGCTCCATACCCAACCTGATGCCAATGCCTCTTGTCGTGGGAGAACACTGGTGGATGCCCTCCATGATGATGTCCCTTGATGTGTAAGATGATTCCTCCCAGATTTTAGGAGAAAGTTTTTCACACAAAGGGTGGTGACACACTGGAACAGGTTGCCCAAGGAGGCTGTGGATGCCCCATCCCTGGAGGCATTCAAGGCCAGGCTGGATGTGACTCTGGGCAGCCTGGTCTGGTGGTTGGTGGCCCTGCACATGGAAGGAGGTTGAAACTCGATGATCACTGTGGTCCTTTTCGACTCAGGGCATTCTATGATTCTGTCATTCTTTAAAGAGAACTAGCTCACTAATTCTGAAGATTTCTGGTTTGGACTTTGGTGTCTCAGATGTCTAAATCCCACGCAGTGAATGAAAAGGTTCTGCAGCTTTGTCTCCCACATGTGCTGACCCAGAAGGCAGCATACTATCCACAAAATGGTTTCCCCCCAAGAGAAAATCCCGAGGCTCTGTCTCCTCCTGAAGCCCGTGCTAGATACTTATTATTTCCAAATGGAAACATTGGAAGGTAAGCAAAAGAAGCTCAGAAATATCTGCCTAGCTCTGGTGAAAAGAAGGCCTTTTAAAACTAATGTGATGTTTAGTACATTATTATAACTTCTTTTAATACAGCTTTACTACTGATGATCATAATGTGTCATGTTTTTATTGAAGAACATTTATCCTCACTGACAGTCATATGAATGTCATTGCATTCAGATGTCATCATGATTTTAGAACAGCTCCGACTATAGAAATGTCAGGCTTGCTTTTGAAAATTCCCTGTGGACAGCAGGCTAACATTTTATCTCTTTAGTAGTTATGCTCTTGTGCAATGAACTGATAAATCTGAGTTGTCATTTAGTCACTTTAATAATGCTTTTCACAATCAACTCATGAGCAACCGTGCGATAGAACTTATGTTAATTATATTTGGTAAAGTTGAAAACTGTATGGAAATGTCTTTGTTATAGCATAAGCTGGCACAGAGAAGAGTGGGATCACTGACTGGCTGCTGTACACTGCAGATAAATCTGTGGCACCCAGAGAATACCACAGAAAACTGTGGGCAGTGATAGAAGAGGACAAGATCAGCTTCCCTCTTAAAAAGAATAAAAAAAAAAAAAGAAGAGTCAGAAAAGCAGACCTAGCAGGGTTGGAGCCTGACTGGTAGGTATGGGCATTAAAGATACTTCACACTTACAGTGTGCACAACTTCAGATAATGAGAGTTTTAACCAGAGTGTCAATGGCACCTGGACCATATATACACACATATATATTTCAGCATATTGAATTAAACTTCATGTTTATTTTGTTTGATGTTTCAAATACCAACTTGGTTTTTTTCAGGGTGATTTTTCATAAGTTACACTAAAAAAGGATGGAAAATGGTAAATATATTTAATTGAGAATCCAGAAGTGCTGAAGGTTAAAGCTTTTGCCCTTTACCTATTGTTAAACTGGAGAAAGCTTGTAGGAAGAGCCCTTATTCCTAACAATTATACTCAGAATACCTCATGTGACTGCTGGAAGTCTGAATAGTGCAAAAAATTTAGTGAGGCAGAGATGGAGAAGTATTGATAGTTTTTAATTTTTTCCCTGATATGTATTAACTGGCTGCAGGTGATTAAAAACTTATTTTAGAAATTGCAGAGAGCAGTAGGAGGATCAAATACAGCTGAAGATGCTGTAGCTGAAATACCACAGTTTGATATTCTTGAATGCAGGACTACACAAAGTTTTTTGAGGTTTGGAGATTTCCTTGTCTGAGGAAATTATATTTTTCTTGGTATTACGATCTCCCTACCCAGCCTGTGAGGGTAGTTCAGAAGATGTTCTTTGTTCCCAAGTTAATTTAATCTGAAATTTCATATTTTTACATCTTCTAGAAAGGACAAGTCAATAGGAAGCCGTGAGTTCTGGATATAAATGGAGCTTTATCTATGTTAACATGTCTCTCCACATATACCAGAGGAAAAGTATTTCTGATATTCCAATATTCCTGAAAGTTTCTAGTTTCAGTGGAAGTATTTTAGTGATCATAGAAGTTCTCTGGAGAAAAGATTAAAGGTTGTGGATGCTCACTTCCAGTCTTGGAGCTTTGAATCCCTTTGAATTCATTTGAATCCCTTCCTGATGATAGCTGGAAGAAAACCTTAATCTTGCTTTTTGAGAAGATAAGTCTGGAAAATCCAGCTGAGATAGGCGGCTCACTGTTCTGAGTGGGTAAATGAACATTTCATGAGTAATTGGCCATCTAAAGAGGCATGAAGTATTAACCTGTCCAAGGCCAGGCAAGAGGACATTTCTAAACCAGCAGTATAAGGAAGGAAGCCCGCATTCCCCTGCAGTGCTCTCTCCATCACAGCAGCCCCACAACAATGAAGTCTGTGTGGGGCGAGTAACCCAGGACGCATCTGGAGACACACACTGCTTGTGGCCTTCCTTCCTGCTCAAAGCTCAGAGCCAAAAATTATGGTTCCAAAATATATGATCATCCCAAACAAGCAGAATTATTGTCAGACACTCATTGACGGATTTTACATCATGCAAGGTTGCAATAGATCACAAGACGGTGCATTGAACATCACTTTTTCTCTTGGATATTTTTCAAAGAAACAGTGATTTCCTTTGACATTTTTTCTAGGCATGCTATTGATCTGGCTTTTCGTATTACTTTATTTTCCCTTATGATAATATAATTAATTCTGCAAGCTCAGCTGGACCGGGTAAAAGCCTGATGTAAATAATTTACAGACAGCTGAGAAAGGTTGTGGTTGGACTTGATGATCTTAGAAGGTATTTTTCAACCTGAGCAATTCTCTGATTCTCTGATTTTATGATTCTAAAGCGTATTTAAATGTTTTCTGGTGGCTACCTCTTTGTTATTAGTATCTAGATCTTTTTAATTTTTTTTTCTTGAGATAAAAATTTCTTCACAGAAGTTTGAGAGTGTATGGCCAACATTTCTGATGCTGTTTCTGCATAATAGTTTCAACTAAGAAAATCTGCTCTGTGAGTTGCAGAGCTGTTGCTAAAATCTTCTGACTACTACACATGTGGTCTGCTCTCCACAGAACTTAGTCTGAAAGAAAAGTATTCTCTTAAGCAAAGACTGACAATCATCAGCCCAGAGTGTCCAAATGGTTTTCTAAAGACTTGAGTGAAAATCCCTTCTTTCCCTGAAGTACCAAAGAAACATGCTTTAACCTATAGGTCACAGAATATGGAAGAACAGCCTTTTCTCATCACCACTATCAGAGTTTTTCAGCTCTGGAAACACATTTTCCCATCTGTTGAAGAACAATGTAGTAAATACAGCCCTCCTTGCTGGCTGCCCTGTTGCATGGACTCAGAGTCATTGGGACAGCAGACAGACAGCCCAATCCCATGCAGTCTTAGCTGGTACTTGGCATATTCCCCTTTCTTAGATCTCCCACATCATTCATGAGTATGGACTATGAGAAAAATACAACCTATCATTGTTTGCCTTTTCTGAGGAAGGTTATTAGCTGTTTTTGAAAATAAATTTAGAGTGTTATTGGTATCCTCATGTAACTGCACTACCCCCCCACATATTTAAAATCCAGTCAACCTATTTTTCTGACAGCTAGAAACAACTTAATTTGGGAACTATGAAAGATGTGAGTCATATTTCTATGGCAAGTTGCACAGCCCCATGTATTTGCATAACTATTATCAAATCTATTATAAACTACATGATAAGCCATCAAAAAAAATCTAGATGGGAAGAATGTCTTCTGAGAATGAAATCTAATTAACTACTTCGAGAAAATTTGAATTAGTAGAGCTTAAAATGAAATTTAAAAATAGTTATGAAAAGCTTACATACAATTCTAGATGAATTGAAAAGAGAAAATTTAATTGATAAATAGTAAATCAAAAATATCATGGAACATAAGTGATATTATTTTTAAATAAAAAACAAAGATAATTAGACTACTCTCCTGTGGAAGAAGAAAATTAACACAGCATCCACAATGGCATAATAATTGCTAAAAGGAAGGAAGGCAGGAAGGCAGGAAGGCAGGAAGGCAGGAAGGCAGGAAGGCAGGAAGGAAGGAAGGAAGGAAGGAAGGAAGGAAGGAAGGAAGGAAGGAAGGAAGGAAGGAAAGAAGGAAGGAAGGAAGGAGTGAGTTCCTGGGAAATATTTCAGTGGCTCAAGACAGGTAATTTAAGTGACTACTGATCTGATGCATCTTTTGCACAGAACTTCTTTGGAGGTGGATCTTTCAGAAAGTAGCTGGTTTTAACAAGTTTTGAACACTGCAGTTCCAAGGCGATTAACCTGAAGCAAACAAAATCAACTGTTACTCCTCACAGTATTGATCTTTATGAAAACTTTGTGTTTATCCATTTTCTTGATGTGGAAGCATTTAAAAATTAATTTCTTCAAAGCTTCTTGCTTTAGCTATGCCAAGGCAAAGACAGTTTGGGCTATAATCCCAGAAACAAGACATCACACAGTAATCACAACTGTAGAGAAAATATGTTTCTGAATTTTACTCAGGAGGAATAGTGGTCATATGTTTGGAAGGATTTAGCTCAAGATTAACATCTAAAATGGTACTGGCAATGGAGTTCTAGTCATGAAAATCAAAACCACAGTTCAGACCATCCTGAAGTAAATACCCAACGCCTGTTTATGAAAATAGCTCTTTACATTGACAGTAATAACATGTGATTTAATTGCCTAAACATAAGTGTCTTTTTATCAAGGTGTCCCAAACTATCTAGCCTGGCCTTCTGCAGCATTCATTCCAAAAGGCCTTGAGTATTGTCTAGCATCTTGTGTCAGTCCTGCAGACACACCCTAGAGATGCCCTGGATAATAAGAGCATCTCTAGTGTTATTACACAATGAATCTTATTGCAGAAATGAATCAAATCCTAAAAGTCCATTGGCACAGAAGTTTAAAACTTAGCATCCCATGCTGCACAGTGGAGTGAATAATTGTACAAATGGGAGCAGGCTGCAGATTATAAAGCGGTTGAATGATCAGCCATATTGCTGACTGCTGTCAATTAGTAGGCCAATAATAGCACTAGCAATGGTAATGAAGTCTTTGTCAAAAGACACCACGCATCTTTCACTTTATGTGAATAAATCTGGTAAACAAGCAAATCTACAGAAACAGTGCACAAAAGATGAAGGTTTCTTAGTTTTTCTACAGAAGCCTTGTGGTAATAGATCTATTGTCATTATCTGAAAATCTTTTTATTGGTGGAAACAACACTTTCATCACTGTGCCTTGATAGACCCATGCAAGTGACCTGTGTACACAAATTGTAACTAATGAGAGGACATTCACAGAAGGTCCTGGATGTTCTGCAGTGGGCTAATGAAGCTGCAGAGACAGTGCATAAATTTAACTGGATTGCGTAGCTGTGTAGGCTGGAGAAAAAACATAAAAATTTCCTAAGTTCCTGTGGTTAGAACCAGAATTACTTCCGAGTGTCAGTGAGGTTTGGTGTACATCCCTACCATGTTAAAACCTCACACTGGAGGGAATCTAGGTGTACATCACCATCCAGTTGACCAACACTAGTTTTCACAGACAAGAAACGTGAGAGGATGGGCTGAATGCAAGCATGTGATGCCTAGCTAATTAACTAGGTATGTACTTTTAGATCTAATTCCATGAAAAAGCAACACAAAAGTATACCATTGTGTATCGTGGAGGAGGAAGTAAGAATGACCAGGTTTGGTATAAGCTCTGAGCACTGTAAACTGGTTCATGCTGTCTCTGTCTGCTTTGAAGAGTTCTGCAGTAGAGAGAAAAGATAGGGGATTATTTACAAGACAGGCTGTTGCAGCCCATTGACTCAGACTCTCTGATATTGGCAGCAGAGGAAAGATGTGCAGCCAGCACTGAATCATCTGGCTGCTATTCTCTCCATTTGTTCTCCATCCAACATTTATTTGAAGCATCTTTTCAGTACAGCTGGCAGCATAACTTCTATTGGGTGCCCTTTCACAGCAGGAAAGATTATGAGGGCACAAGCCTTGAGGATCAGAAACCAGGCTATAGCCAAACCTTCACTAAATGGTACTGCTTCTCAGAGTGGGCCTGCTCTTGCTGCTGAGTCTCAGTCTTTACTTACTTATTATTTATTTATTTACTGATTGCAGTGCAGTGGTACATTCTGTGGACTTTTTCTGTTGGAACATAATTCCCAAGCACTTTTTTGTTGTACCTCTTGGAAAAGTGTTGAAGAGAGCACCTGCTCCTTTCTGCCCTCCTGTGCAGTTAGGACTAATTCCATTCCATCTGGGCAACTTGGGGAGCTATCCTACCACGCAAAGAAGGAAGGCAGTGAAGCCTGTTTGATTGGGAACTGTGCACAGGGCAGTAGGTATAGGTGTTATTTATGAAAGCCTTTTCAGATGTTTATCTTCACTGGTTGATACAGAGTCCTTCCAGCTGGACAAGAAGCCTGGTGCCATATGAGACCTTTTTTGCCAAGGGACAATTGGCGCAGTGCTGGCAATTAACCATGTCTGGTTTCCTTGCCAGTAATGCAAATGTCTGCCAGGTTGTGGAGATGCATCTGGACTAATGATATGTTCTTTCACTCCATCCTCCTTTTTCAAGTTTTGAACATTATTTTCTTTAGTAGAGAAAGTGTTGTCAGCCTTTTTAATTTTACTTTTTTTTTTTTCTTGTATAAGAAGAAAATGAATCACCCCAAAGCTGTTTTGATTCAGTAGCAATCAAAGCATTTCACATTGTTGGTGATGGTGTTTCTAGAGGTATATTATGAATCCACATGGGTACTCTATAAGGCAACACAGAGATTGGAGGTCCCTGCTCTGGGGGTTGAGGTTTATTATAGGATACTAGGGAATCACATCCTGGAACTAAGTGAGACTTACTATGGAATGGCTGTAGCAGGAACCCAAGAAAGGGAAAAAAGAAGGACAAGCAGAGTGAAATAGAAGGATAAGAGGATCAAAGGTGCTATCTGCATATAAAAATTCGCTGCTCAGCATGTTTATCTGGTCTTACCCCATTCCTGGTTAGCACTGTCTTCTCACTGAAGTCTATTTCTAACTCCTTTTCTGTGAGAGGGATCTCTATATTGCGTACATGTTTGCATTTAGAGTCTGAGTGCAGCTAACTGACTATGGATCAGAACCATTCTTGTGTTCATGGTGTGGTAAGTGGAGAGGCTGGAGCATGTGCATATGTAGCATGTGGGTGTGTAAGTCAGGATTTGATCAGCAGTGAACATTAAGCCAGGCTAACAAGTGAGCTCTTTGGTGCATTCCTTTTTGCCTGTAGCAAGTATTTAGAGTGTAACAGAATAATGAGCTTAAGAAGCAGGAAGAAGTGCAGTGACTGCATTAAGATCTTCCTTGAAGGTGGGTGAGTTTCAGAGGCTTGCTTGTGGTATGGAGAGTAGGTCACTGGCACTGGCAGGGCAACTGGGACACTAGTTGTCGGAGTGGGGCTTTGTAAACAAAACTTTCTCATATTTCTTTGTTTCTCTGATCCAGTTTAAATCAGCAAATTGTAATTTAGCAACTTTTATTATGTGGGCAACATATAGTTGACAATGATCAAGGCAAGGAGCCTTTTCCTGGGTACAGTAGGTAATGTCTGTGCCACTGCTTTTCCTGAGTGTGCTCCCAGAAAGCTAGGATTCAGGTCTGCCCTTCAAGGACGGAGGCTGGCCATGGCACATACTGAGTCACTGTGCTTCTTGGATGCTGTCAGCACCTCTACTGGAGCCCTTCCCACATCCCCTGTTAATTGGAAGCTGGTGATTTGCATTGACATGTCCCCAGTGCTAAACTCACAGAATCACAGAATCACAGAATTGTAGGGGTTGGAAGGGACCTCCAGAGATCATCGAGTCCAACCCCCCTGCCAAAGCAGCTTCCCTACACCAACTCCTCAGGCCTCCCCTTCTCTGATTCCTCACTCCAGCAGTGCTGCTGTCCTCCCTTCACCACTGTCATGTCATCACTTTCCCCCTTACCAGGTCCCCAGCCCTCGGTTCCAGGATGCTCAGGATGTCCACTAGCTGTGCACAGCTGGCATTGCGCTGATGTGGATGCAAGACCAGAGGGGCCAAAGTGTAGGGAAGATCTTATGCAGAGTTTGGGCTTGCTTCTCAGAAAGGAGATCTTTCAAAATCTTATGAAAGTGTAAAAACATTGCTTATGATAGAGGGAAATTCAGGGTGAGGAATCCTCAACAGCCAATTTTTTGGTGATTTCTGTCTTTTACTTTTTGTGGAGCAAAATAATGCCAAAATGCATTTTCAGTTATTATTTGTGAGTCAATGGATTGCACACTCATGCATTAAAGAAGCATAAAGCTATGACTGTTTAAAGTATGTCTTTGACATATAAAGGTAAACAGGTGCACATAATTCATAACAGAAAATTATAGCATCTTACATTCCTATGTGAAGAATATAACACATAATTCTGACGTACTCAAATGCTTTAAATCTATTTATGGAATATTTTGTGATTGTTTGTGATCTCTGATTCATTCTCAATTATGTTTTAGCTAATTTTCTTTATTCACTTAAATTAAACTATAAATAGAAGGATAAATGCACAATTGTAAATGAATTCAATGCTTCCTCTTCAAAATATCTTTGAACTTTTGTTTAATGGTCACTCACTGAAATTTTTTCTTTTCACTCTCACCTGGGAAAAATAAACACAAAATAATGGTGAGATGCTACAACAAAATACACACAATCAGAATTCAGTAGCACATATTTTTGATAAAAGAAAGCAATTAAAGTACATATTGGTGATGCACTGAGATAAAAATTCATGAAGCCCTTTAGAATATTAGAATTTAGAATATGAGAGTTTGTACCTCTTTTTGATGAGCTCAAGTCCTCATTTCAACACTCACCTTTGGGATTTTTTTTTCTCTCCTAAATGATTTTAACTGCCAATTTCATTATGGTTCCCATCTGGCATTTCTTATATAATACTATGCTTTTGCTTTCATGCATTCGTTAAGGTAATTTAATCCAAAGTAATGTCTGAAAATAAGCCTGTTAGCAACTACTGTCTTCCTAAAATGTTATCACTCTTTGAATATATGGCACTAAAACTGTCAGGACTAATAATTCTGTACCACTTGGCTTTTTTTCCTGTTTGTTAAAATGCTCATGCTGCTTGTTATTTCAGACTTGTTGCTCTGATTGTCTGGGAAGAAGAAATAACAAAGTCTGCTAAATGGACTGAAGGACACTGAAAGTGCCCTTTTTTTTTTTTTTTTTTTTTTTTTGATCAAAAATGCTTTTAAAATCAATAACTGTCTGCTCTGAAATCCAGCTTTGAGATCTCACAGTAAGAACAAGTATCTAGAGAGACTGTGACAGATCAGTAAGGCTCTATAGTAGCACTGAGTTTCCTCGAGGGCTTATCCAGTCTTACTCTTATGAGTCCATGAACATTTTCTCACTCAATTTAATCCCAGTTTCCAACTGGTATTTTAATATCTCATCTTGAGTTAAAATAACTCTTGCCATTAGTAAATCACTGAGGTTAATCTTCCCAGGAACAACTCCTGTAAAGTGATGCTGCATTAGCTCCTTGATAGATGGAAAAATTTCCACTTGGAAAAACAAGGCAAAGCTTTTTCTAAATGTCCATTTTCTAAGATATCTTCTCATGTGTTCCTTCACAATTTTCTTTAATCTGCGTTGTCTTTCTTAGCGACAACAACATCCTATTCAATCTATTTCAGCTTATATTTTCCTCATTTTATTGCCTATTATTTCCCTTCTTTCCATTTTAGTATCTCATTATACCTGCTTATTTTATCCTCCTTACACTCCCTTATATTTCCCTTATCTTTTCACCGTAGCCATCAGACTCTCATTTTGAGACACTTTTCTTTATCTTCTTAATTCTCATTAAACAGTGAAGAGTTGCTCAGAGCTTCCTCTGAGAATTGTCACAAGCATTTTCATGAGTCTCTTTGCCCTAGCTTGGGAGGCAACTTCACTTTTGGTATGTGAAACCTCACAGACTCATAACTGGAAAAGTCTAAATAAACAACACATCTTTATGTTGGGGATAAACTTTGTAGAATCTACACGGTATGAGTGAAACCTGACAGAACAATTTATTTTGCTAATCCTCCAAAGCCTTTTTCTGAGAGTTTGCTATTATTTTATTTTGCTCTATGAATTCCTGAGTTGCAGCTTTGTATTGTGCTGTCTGCAACCAATACTTCATGAAAAGGCACACTTATCTGAAATAGTGATACAGTTCTTCCTTTCTGTCTCAGAATGCATGCACCAATGTCAAAAAAGGCTGTAACAGAAATTCCTTTGTTGACTGTTCACTGAAAAACCTCCTTTCCAAAAACCCAGTTCCCATCCAAATGAGCAACTAAGTCAAAGGCAATTACTTCATCAATGTTACCTTCACCAATGGAAGTATATAAATGGAGATGATCTTGGATGCTTATAGGAGAGTTTAATCCTTGAAACTTTAATCTTTTATTATGAGATCTGACCATCAGAATCCATAAAGCTGAGAATGTATATGGACATAAGACATTTGTCATTTTAAAGATATCAAGTTGAATATAGATCGTACAAAAGAGTCTTACCAACAAATTCAGCACTGTTGAAAGCTTTTGCACATACTTATCTATCTCTGAGACAAGGCTATCGCAGCCATTTGGATGAGTAATTGTAAGTAGTTTCTTTGTGAAGTTTTTATTATGCTTGACATATTTTACAGCCAGAAATGTGTATTGTAGTTTAATATTTCTTCACTGTGTAGTGCATTCTGAAATAACTTCCCTTCATTTCTTTGTATCTCTTATTAACATTTCTATCTATTGTGTTTAAATTAATACTGTAATCTCTGAAGTGCTATTAAAGATGGCCAACATCACTGTTTATGTATTGACATAAAAAAATCCTGCTTTTGGTTTAAGTTATGCTCCTTAAATTACTAGAACAACTTTGGTTCTCAGAAGGCATTTCTTTGGCTAACTGTTGCTTCAAATGGTCTTGTGGAAATATTTACCAGCTCTTACTAATCCACTATTTTATAAATGAGGGGAAGAAAAAAAACAACCAATGGGCAAAAAAGCAAACATATGACAACCACTCTTTTTTTTTCAAACACTTTAAGTCATTTGAGAGTTTTCAAAGCTACTTGCTGTAATGCTATATTTGAATGAACTCTTCCAGTGTAAACTTTAATTACTTTGTGATGAATTAAAGAAAATGCATTTGAAGGAAATAATCTAAATTGAGTTGTTACTGTAATACAGTCACGTCCAGTCAGCATTTAAAGAAGTGAAATTTGATCAGTGTTTCCTGGTTTAGCAGGGATGCTGCACAAGACTGGTTAGCATTCTTCATTAATAGTGCTCACTGAAGCCTCTTGATGATGAATTCTTCAGCTATCCAAGTTGTTTTGAACCTGTCAGATACTGAGAGCCTATTACACATACCTGGAGGAGATGTGCCTTAGAGAGCTGTGCTGGGAACTCTGCTCCTCAGCATCCACCCTTGAAAAATGTAACCCAGACTGCCAGGTGTGGCAAAATCCTAATCACCTATGGAGCTGAATGCATGGGTTAACATATCTCTACACCAGCTACTCCCTGTTTAACATCAAGCCTTCTTAGTTTATTAAAGAACTAAGGTGTTCTACCACGGGTTGCATGCCAGGAGAGCTGCCCTCCTAAATCTAAAATGAATCCCACTGAAAGACTTTAATAATGGAGGACCACATCAACAGCTATAGATTCTGCTGGAAACAGGTTTCCTCTTCAGTGACTAGCTGAGAGCCACTTGGATGGTAGGCAGCATAGCCATGATGTTCACAGTTCAGGATCTTTGATTTACAAAGACAGTGTGTCCTGCCAAGGGCTTCTGCTCTGTCACTGCTGTCTAAATAACAAGATCAATGTTGTCAGAAGACCAAAATTTATATAACAACCTCCCACACTGTAAGAATATAGGACTAACCATTCTGAGCTAGACATACAGTCTCTTGTTCTCTAAAAGTAACCAGGAGGATGAATCAGGAAGTATATGCAAGTATATGTAAGTACATGCAAGGCAATAGATGTAATGTTTTCAGTGTTTATTTACCCAGCCTAATATTTGCAGTCAGAAATGTTATCTATATGTTTATTAATATTTGATGTGTCTCTTTTCCACTAACTTTAAAGACTTTCCTACAAGAACAAACTGACATGGTACTGGTCATTGACAGATCATCTAGATGTGCAGTAGGATGTACACAAGCCTGTTTGGAACCATTCTGTGCATGGCTGGACTGATTTACCCCCCATTTCTCTAAAAGATCCATCCAGTCTAGCTATAGCATTATTAACCAGGTCACAATAGTACCAACAGTCAACATGTAAGAAAAATGTAAAGAGTTAATTGACTGCTCCAGAAGTAATCTCCACAAATGTTCAGCAAGTGTTGACAAATATCAGTGGGTGAAATTATGATGAATTCAGTGGCATACCTTTGCTTCATGCACACTTTCGTGTCAGACGCCATTCTGCCAGACTGCCCTTCTGTTGCCATCCATAACATGGCAACAAAATGAATTGGAATAGTGACAGGAACCTCTGCTGCCATAAAACCATCTGCCTCAGATGTCGTGGGCTAACACAATAAAATAGGAGGCATTACTTTCAGAGCAGCCCTCATAGAAAGAATATAGAAATTGATGAAATAGAAGTATTTTTTATTCAGTTACTGAACATCTCATGTGAGCCTTGATATCCTCATGTTTGTCTCCATGCTGGTCCTCTGCTACCTGTTGCTCTTTCTTGATGCGTATTGCTGTGTGAGTGAGCAGTTGTCTCGCTCCAGTTCATAGGAGGGAGAGGAGGTTCTCTGATACATGTATAATTGGTGTGAGAGTAAGAAACAACAGTTCAAATGGTGGTCTGACCAGTTTATGACCAGTTTATTATAAATCCTAATCAGGGAGACGGGGAAAGGAAGGATGGTGATTATTATGAATTAGAGTGATGGGGAAGGGAAGGAGGAGACTGTTATGAATTAGGGTGATAGGGAAGAGCAGGAGGGGACTATTATGAACTAGGGTGATGAGGAAGGGAAGAAGGGTGATAGAAAAGGTAGGAAATAAGCAAGAATTGCAAAAAGCTGGGATAGTCACCACCAGGATCCAGCAGTGGTCCCTCTGCACGCCATTCTAATGGTTCAAGGCGAGAGTGCTGGGAGAGAGAAGCAGCAGCGTGGCCAGCCTTGGACAGCAAGCAGGTAGCAGGAAGAAGTTGCAGAGCCAGTCCAGGAGGGAGAGGTGCAGGTCGTGAGGCTTCTCATGTCAGAAACCTCCTCTTCATGGGGAATCTGTTGCCAGAAAACTGAAACCTCACTGTTGTAGGTCCCCTTTTTATCCTTCTTCTGCCATCATTGGCATTCCTGGACGCTTGGGTAAGAGTCATGTGCAGCACCTCCTGAGATGGCCATCTTCCTCGAGATCAGCCCACACAAAAGACCGCTTCACAGCCATTAATCTGCGGTTTATCTCTCTTGTTGCCCCTGCCCTTGTCCATCGGTGTCCTTCAGACAAAGGACTTCTCAACCCTTGCCCAGGACTTGCATGGACTTGTTCATCTGTGTCCCAGCAAGCTTTGAGACAATGATGTAACAGAATAACCTCCTACAGCAGTACAATGATAACATGGGTGATGACTCCACACAACCAGTTTTTCTCCCAGTCAAGTGCTGAAGGACTCAGTATAGTACTGTACAGCAATAGTGCCATTCAGTGCAGTCCAGATGTTTCAGTATGGCCCCTAATGTGCATGCTTATACGATCCACTTTGGTAAGTCATCTCCTGCCTACTTCTTTGCCTTACCACTGCCTTTGTCTGTAAGATTTTCCTCATAGGTCTGTTTGGAGAAGATAGATGATGTTTTGGAGAACAGCTCAGTAGCGGGAATACACAGACTACACAAAGTGCTTTTATTTAGTCTCTGAAGACAACTTGTGCAGGGATGTGCCACACAAGCTCCTCTCTCTCCTGGGATTTCTACAGAAAGACATAGAATATCAGATCAGCAAAACAAATAAACACAGAAACACTCTAGGACTAAGACCAACCCCTGCAAGAACTGAAAAGAGCTTGGCCCTGAGCTCACAGCCTGCTCTATCTTTCACTGATCACAAAGCAACTCCTCAGTGGCTTGCTCTCCTGCTGTCAGGGTTGATATTGACCTCCAGCTCTCCAGAGGCATTTCTGGGATCACAGTACCAGGAAAGTGAGAGAGAATGACAGGTTCTCATAAAATACGCTTTTGATTCACAGACAGGATCTTCGGATGTCTCTGTCCTGTGACAGGACTGTGGGGCAGCCGCAGTGACCCTTTCAAGGAAGAAATCAGTCCCAGTGTGGCAGTCCATCCTCTGTCACCTGTCTGGCTTTGTCCCCCTTATACTGCAGGGCTGTTTGTGTGACTAGCCACAGGTCAGCATCATGTCTTGCACTAAAGTATTTCCACCAGTTTAGTTCAGTCCAGCCCAGCCCAGTCCATACCAGTTCTCATTATGTAACAGTCTCAGAATTGGTTCAATCTATACTCTGAATCTCTCTGATTTTCCTCTTTTTCTCCTAAAAGGGACCTTTTCTGGTGGAGATGTTAGCCTTGGGCTGATTAAGCCAAGAGACAAACTGCTGATTTGTTAAAAGTGAAGGAATATTTTAAAAATAAGATTCTCCCCTCCTTTTTTATTTTCCTTTTTAGTCAACAAGATAGTTAAATAGTATGAATGACCATGATTTAGTTCTAAAAACAAGCTCGCATATGTTAAGTATGTCAAGCTTGTAACTTACAAAAACATGCAGCATGTTTATGTCTGTTTTTTTTAAGAACTCATTCGTTACATGAAGTGGGAATACAGTGCGGTAGAATTAAAAGTACACAACAAACCATAAATATAGCTGTTCCTAACTCTTTTTTTTTTGTGCTTGAATGTACAACTTTAAAATCTTTCTATTGGGAATGTTTCCTATTTTTCCTATACGTTTCCTATATGTTTCCTATATTTAGAGAAATACTTTTATTTGCATTTCAGTAATGCTCAGAAGACACAGTTTAGATCACGCTTATTTAGAGTACTGTTGATTGAGACTACAGCCTTTCATATTGCAGTGAAAATTATTTCCTTTAACAAAAGGTTAAAGGAAGTATGACAAAAGGACACTGAAGTCGGAGGAAAGCAAATGGTAATAATGCATATGCTGCTGTCCCATCCTATGAAGGTGCCTATGTTTACAGTGACAGCCTCCTGACCTGTACAATGCACCCTGCAAGTCTTTTCTTCTGACCACTGAAAAATTAGGCTACCAATATTGAATAAATTATATAGTCCACTGAGACTTCTTAAACAAAATATCCAGTTCACAGTGCCTTAAGGCCCTGAATCATCCAGATATGGATGAACATGTGCTGTTTTATATAATCATGAAGTCATTAAGGTTGGGAAGGTCCTCTAAGATCATCCAGTCCAACCGTTCACCTACCACCAATATTGCTCACTAAACCATGTCCCTTAATACTAGATTTGCTCTTTCCTTAAAATTCTTTCAGGGACAGTAACTCAACCGTCCCCCTGGGCAACCTGTTCCAATGCCTCACTACTCTTTTGAGAAGAAATTATTCGTAATATCCAACCTGAGCCTCTCTTAGCGCAACTTAAGGGCATTCCTTCTTGTCCTGTCGCTACTTACCTAGGATAAGAAGCTGACCCTCACAGCCTTCTTTCAGGTCACTGTACAGAGCAATAAGGTCTTCCCTGAGCCTCCTCTTCTCCAGACAAAACCATACCAGTTCCCTTAGCCACCCCTCGTAAGACTTGTGCTCCAGACCTTTTACAGCTTCTTTGCCCTTCTCTGGACACTATCACAGACCTCAATGTCTTTCTTGTAGCCCAAAACTGAACACATACTTAATATGTCATTGGCCTTCTTGGGCACCTAGCACACTGTTGGCTCATATTCAGACAGATGTTAACCAACATTCCCAAATCCTTTTCCTCTGCACAGATTTCCAGACAGGGTGCCCCAAGCCTGTAGCATTCCCTGGGATTGTTGCAGGACCTGGCATCAAGTCTTGTTGCCTCAGTAAATTGATCCAGTCTGTCCAGATCCTACTGTCTGCCTTGCTACCCCCAGGCATATGGACACTTGTCCCCAACTTGGTGTCATGTGCAGGCTTACTGAGGGTGCACTCAGCTGCCTCATCCAAATCATCAATAAAGATATTAAACAGAAGGGGCCCCAGTACCGACCTCTGAGAAACACCACTTGTGACAGGTTGGCAGCAGGATTAAATTCCCTTCACCACCACTCTCTGGGCCCAGCTATCCAATCGGTTCTTTAACCAGCAAAGAGTGTATCTGTCCAAGCCATGGGTTGACAGCTTCTTCAGGAGAATACTATGATAGAATCACATACAGTAGCTGGACAACTTTAGATGTTGTCACTTTTTTTTTTTTCTTCTGATTTGTATGCCAGAGCTTCTAATTTATGAGAATAGCTCTCACTTGTGCTTAAACGCTCCTAGTCAATTCAGTGCTATTTCCCATTGCCTTCCTTGCCCCTGCTACCTATTTGTAAAAAGCAGAAAAGCGAGACTCTTTCACAGCCTCTGAGTATACTTGTTGCTCAGTCTTCAATTTTTGCTGTTGATTGCTTGTTTGTGATGTGAGTTGAGAATGAGAGATGCAGCTTTAGCTAAGGAAAAGAAGATCGGAGCTTGGCAGAGTAGGTAAGGAGAAGAGGATTCTCCTTTTCCATAATGTTTTTCAATTTTCAGAATGTCTTTCTAAGGAATAGTTCAGTTCAGTTGATCAGGTAAATCTCCTCAACCATTTTTTAACAACTTCAAGATACTTTGAAGTAATTTCCAAAAAAGTCCTACTTGGTTTGCATGTGTGTTAAAAACAATGTCGTACTGCATAGGGAAAGTGAAATCCAGATAATCTTGTTTATGTTGAGCAAGTTAATGAATACCATCTCTGATACACTGTCCAGCAAGAACTGATGCTGCAACCATACTGGCTGTTATCCTCTGAAGTACTCAGAGTGATTCTACTCAGTGTCCCTGGAAAGGCAAATGGTTCCCCCTGTGCAGCAGCAGGCCTTTTAGTAACTTTTCCATAACATTACTGGTTTCTTTTGAGAGATATATTTCCCTCTATACAATTTCAATTTCTAGGATCGTGTTTGAACACAGCATAAGCAAATTCATCCCTTAGATATATTTCTGCAGCATTGCAAACTGAAAAGACTTTTGAAGCCATACTGAGAACATTCTTCTCCACAGTGACAATTTGTTCTTTTCAAATTAGTATTTAAGAAGTGATTAGAATAAAAACAAACAAACCATCAACAACAACAACAAAAATTGGGATATACTTGTGTAGCTAATTAGCCACTTGGCAGCCATCATAAATGAACATTTTTATTTCTTTAAACAATGACTGGTATTTTAGAAGGCATCTGAGCATCATAGCGATGAAATGGATGAACAGATACTGAAGAGCAAATGTGTTTTCTGAAGTGTAACAAAATGGCAAGTTGCACAGAAGCAGAATAATTGGTTGGTTAGCTACAATGCAGTGCCCTACAGTTCCTGCTGCCACAAATATTTGACCCTGTACTAAGATGTATACTACATCCAAGTGAAATACAGGTAGCATTTCTTTTATATATGAAAAACACACATTATATTTTCTTACACAGAAGTATTTTTTTGCAGTGGGGAAAAAGTCAACATAAATTTTAACCAGTGATTGAAATAAATGTTTTGTCATTTATTTTGAGTTACTTTGTTTACTCTCATTTGGAAACTGATGCTCATTGTTCTATCAGACACAGAATCAGATGTACTGTCTTAATTCAGCTTTGTAAAGGAATAAATAGTACCCGAATCAATGTCTGACTCAGGACCGGAGATCTAGATACATCCACAGCACGTGAGAATATTCACAGTGTGAGTAACTGCTATGGCATAGACATGTCCTGAATATTACTTACAATATTTAGTTCATATTAAGTCAGTTGAAGGACTCCACTAAAGGGAGATTAAATACACCTTTATTAGGATGGCACAAACAGCATAAGATATGTAAATTTTCAGTACCAGATGCTCACTTTCTCTGGTCTACTGTTTTTTTTTCTTTTAATAAGAAGAGATTCATCATTATTAATGTCGCTTGAAGTTTTGTAATGAAAAGTGTCAAAGCAATTTTACAGTCATAAAGGAGGTTTGTGCTTTCCTTCTCTCTCTCTCTCTCACACACTCTCTCTCTCTCTCTCTCTATTAAGAGGAGACCTAAGATTTCTCACTGTTTTGGCAGTCCATCTTCTTGTTCAAGCCTCAGTATAGAAAGAACACTTTCCTTTTTTTCATTTAGAATTTTGATCATTCTGGACAGCTGATTTTCTGAACAAAAATTCAGACTAGTTCAAGCAGTGCTGCAAATTTGAAAAGTGACAAAGAGAATGCAAATTGTGGAATAAAAACAAATGTGATCATATCACACCTACTGGAAAGCAATAGCTCTTAGTTGTTATTGAGCTGATCCAAAGCACAAGAGCTCTGGCATCTAATCCATTTTTTTTCTGTTTACAAAAAGTGTGATTCAAAACCTCTTAGAACAGAGGCTTTTTTAGTTCCACCACTTTCAGGTCTATATATTCATCATTTAGTATAATTATTCACTTCATATCAGAATATTATCTTAAAGAGAACTAGCTATATTTTTCACTTCTTAATTTGAAGAGATATCCTATTAATCTGATGTAATTGGTCTTCACTGTCAAACATTAGCAGGCTGGAAGGAAGTAGCCAGATACTTTTCTCTTCAGGGTATGTTACAGTGAAATAAGAAAATATTTCTCTAATGTGCTGTTCAGTAGAACAAGTTCTTATGGAGACCACAGTTTTTCCTTCCTGTGTGAGAGATATATCTCTTAAGAACAACTCTAAGGCAAGTTCTGTCTATCTGGCTTACAGCACAAATACAAAGCCTGAATAAAATGAAGAAAAGCAGGACAGAAAATATAGCTGAGATTTTGATGTTTCAATTTTTTTTTTCTTTTTTCTTTTTTTGAATGGTGAGATGCAGCTAACTGGAAGGAGACAGATCCCATTTGTTCTTTATCCTATTCAGCACATATATAATGCATCTGACCGACTCTTGGCCCTTACAACAAAGTAAATAGTTGAGAGAGTGCATTGAATATATATTCAACTGTGCCATTCTTTAAGCTTTTAAGGCAAGCAAAATCTGAGACTGTGAAGCTGCATCCAGAGCAGAGTATATAAAAATATTTCCTCAGTAGTTTAAAACTTCAGGGTTTAACAATATTTACTTTTGTTTTGCATTCAAACATGAAAGAGCTGTCTCATCTATCCTGGGCTATCTAATAACCTCATGATTTCCTAAGACTCAAGGGCCAAGAGTTTAAGTGTAGGCTGTCATGCCAGCATCCTCGTGGCATAGCTGCCAGAAACCTACCAGTCAGGGGGAATGAACATCATCACTGCATAAAGAAGAAATAATCCATAGAATTGCTTTGTTTACTAAGTGTGAAGACACTAGATGTTTAAATGTTTTAAAGTGGAACATCAATAAAGGAGTCCAAAGTGGTAAAAGGCTACAGTAATAGAGATAGTCTAGTTTCTAAATGGACAGGCTTTAAGATAAGGTCCTCTGTGCAGGAGTGTAAGGAACTTATCACTTTCTAAGCAGAAATGTCCCTGGCAAGAAATCATTTGTTCAGAGACATCTCAGTGTTATGGCATTTTATGGAGAGTGATGACACGATGTTTTACATGAATGCATCATGCTGAGCATATAGAGAAAAGTACCAGTTGACAGAAATGGTTAAAATGTTCTGTGAAAAAAACATTAAAAAATAAATCTGATCATTGGAGCCTATTATAACACACATATCTTCACAGAACAGAACAGATTTGCTCTCTCGCTGCCATCTGGAATGGAATTATGCGAGGAGTCTCTAAAAAAAACCCCAAATTAACTATTTCATGTGATTCTCCTAGTTGCATCCGCATTGTTCAGTTGTGATGACTTTAAGGTTTCTGTGTGAATGCTGCATTGGCTTACTGTTCAGATAAGGAATAATATCTACGGAACAGAAAAGTGAAACATGAAGGACAATTTAAACAGAGACTCTCCCTGTTGTTGAATTAATGGCTGTTACTAAGATATAGCTGTAACAGGTGCAGCTTAAACTTGCTAGCACTTAGAACTTATCCTTACAAGTAAAATGAACATCAGGTATGTACATATGATCAGTCTTTTATAGGTGTTTGAAGTAACATGTTTAGAAATTATGGAAAAAACCCCAATCGAAAACAACAGTTGAAAGATAAGAATCTCTCTTTTATTGCGGAAAGGAATCTGCAGTAAATTCATGTTGTTACTCAAATTGGTTATTGCAATTAACATTCACTTTTAAAGCAGTTCTACATTTGATTTGGGACTCATTTATAAAGTTAGTTTTTCTTATCTATTGTTGTTTACAAGAAGTTGTGGAATAATTTTACTTAAATAAGTTTCAGTCTCAAGGCTGTTTTTGAAATGCAGACTTCAGTGATAAAGATTTCTATCTATTTTATGCCATGAATGGCTCCGTTTGGAAGAAGTGAGCTATATGGAACTGTAATGAAACAAATGTCCTGTAATATATATAAAATAACTATTCCCAGATTAATTCCACCAAAATTTAGGCATTTCATTCTTGGATTTACTTCTGATAATGGAAGGGGGCATTAAGGAAATCTAAAAAGCATTTTCATCTGACTCACTGACTGAAAGAAGTAGAAATTATCAATTCTGATGATTATTTTTGATTCATCAAATCTTCCCAGAGAGGACCATCACCCGAATTGTGCCTAGTTCTCCAACAGCAGCCCAATTAGATTGATTCCAAGTAGTCCCACTGGGATCCAGAGTGAAGAAATTCCCTGAAATGTTTTTTTGAACACATAAAAAGTAAATTTGCTGGCACCAAAAAGGCCTCAAGAGGAATGATTCATCTCTCCATCATTTTGAGTTCTAATGTGTATCTATGCCTAAGTAGTCACTCTGAAGGTCCCTTCAGCCAATGAGAACAGTAGGTGATTTTATTTCAGATGTTCTGTTTTAAATTAAATGACTCCAAAGTGTCATCATGATGACCTGTTTCACTGCAAGGTTTTCTACACTGTGCATATCTGAAGTTAGATTAAATGACATTCATTCCTTGTTGCAACATAATTCACTTAAGCTAGGAGTTCTGCTTTGAGTTTTAAGGCAGCAGACTAGACCTTAAACTTTTAAAAGGCCTCCCTGATGCTTTTTCATCAGTGCTACTTAGCTGCCTCAGGGATATCAATGTCAGCAGGAGACAATGCCGATACAAATCTTCGTTTTATATAATAAAGCACAGATTAGGAATCTTACTTCAGATTTAGTATACTTGCTTTACAAAGATCACCTCTTCAGATTTATCTGGTTTTCAAGGTGAGTTAAATACTTCCGTACTGCATTATATTACCTGGGTTTTGCACAATTCCTTAAAAGTATTCCACGAGAAGCTCAAAAGGTTGATTTTAATTTGTAGGTACAGAATTAAATGATAATTTTGTCTTACTTACAAGGAATAGGATCCATATGCACTAATAAATTGTTGTCATCGTGCTGGCAGGTACGCATGGATAACAGGTCAGACCATAATAATGAAATATAAATGAGGAGCAGCCCTGATGACCAGATGGAGCATTGCAGGTTAACTTTCTCCAATTAGAGTAAAGCACTTGAAAGATCATTTGCATCACAAAGCCTACAGTGGCAGGACAGAACAAGTCTGACAGGCTTTTGTTTCTAATTGCTAAACCAAGTGTTGATATGTTATCCATGACCAGAAGTATTGTTTACAGGATTGGTTGCTGTAGTGATAGAATCATACGAATACTGCAGTCAAGATTAAATCCTTCTGGCAGATGAATAGGTTTTCAAGCAGCTTTTAATTGCTTGTTTATGAAATCCTGTACAGTTTTCTGTGCACACAGTCCAAAAATTAGGTATATATCTGTGTAAAGTCTCCAACATGGCCTTTCTGCATAAAAGAGAAAAACAAATCCCAGCTACACAATAAAAAAATCAAGAAAAAAAGACAATCAAAATTCAGTCAGGTGGAGAGTGGCACGGCTGCTCCTACCTATCATGGGACAGGAAGATGAAGGGGAGTGAACAATATCTATCTTATCTATCTTCCTACTAACCATCCTGCTAGCCAGTGCAATCTGTTGACTTAGGCCATTTGCCTAAATTAAGTACTTCTCCAAAACTTCTCTGAGTGCTAGAGCTGGCTTGTCCTTGGAAGGACAAGAATGTGCCTGTCAATTTTTGTGTTTTTTTTGAATAAGCACAGGAGATTAATTTCACGTGCTGCCATCCTTGTTTCCTTACTGGAGATAAGAATGGAGAAAATTAACTGCTATTGTCTTATGGTTACTTTGTCTTTTCTGTCTGTCTTATATTGACTTATGCTCACATCAGAAACAACAAACCGATTCAACATGCATAAAAAGGAGAGTGTAAATTGGATGGGGTCAGGATCTTTTCAGTGGTACCATGTACAGGTGACAAAGGCCATCAACTGGAGCACAGGAGGCCCTGTGAACACCAGTCAGCAATTCTGTTCTGTGCAGTGACAGAGCACTGGTACAGATTGTCAGAGGCTGTGGAATCCCTTCCTTGGAGATCTTCACAAGCTACCTGGATGTGGGCTTGGATTCCCAGCTCTGGGTGTCCCTGCTGGAACAGAAGATGGGCCAGAGGGAGGTGATGGAGTCACTGTCCCTGGACATGTTCAAGAAATGTGTAGATACGGTACTTAGAGACAGGGTTTAGTGGGCAATGTTGGTGGTAGATTGATGGTTGGACTAGATGATCTTAGAGGTCATCATTTTCCAATCTTAATGATTCCGTGATTCTATGACCCAGGAGTCCCTGCCAACATCAGCCATTCGGATTTTGTGATTCAATAATTCTCATCTCCTTATAATGTACACTTCTCAGGTGTCTGAAGTAAACATACCACTTAGCCTTTGTCCTGATGTGAAATTCGTCCCAAGTTTAGAGCAACAAATCTAAAATACTCCTTCTAAAATGTCTCTAAGGACATTTTCAGGAGCCTTCTCCTGGAAAAGAGCCTGCTCTGTGTGTGTTGGAGTGGGACTAGGGATGTAAACCTGGCAGAGCAGACTTCTGGTAGCATGATGAGTGTTCAGCTGTTTTGCTTTTTTAAACAAATGCTTCAGATCTCTTTAATCAAAAAAAAAAAAAAAAAAAAAAAAAAAAAGGGGGGGGAGGGGGGAGAAGAAAAAGCTTTCTTTTTTGAATGTAAAAGATTAATAATTGCTCTGTTTCCAAAAGAAAAATATGTATCCAGCTACAAGATTTTCTCCATCACTCAAGGACAGATTTTGCTTAGATCTATTAAAAATATTGAGTGCTTGAATTTATGTACCTAGTCTGTAAGCTGGAATCCCATGTGAGAACTTTCCAAGTCCCACACAGTTGCTAAATGCGAGGCATCTAGAAATACTTAGTATTTGAAACTAGATCACATATTTTGAATTTGTTTTATACCTTTTACTAGCTTCTGACTTTTCTGCCTTTATTTTGTGGGGTTTTTTTGGCCCCTGTTTAAATCTTAATTCAGTCCTTTATAGTTTTGTCTTATAATTATTTTTACATTTAGCAAACCATCATGTGTTTTCAGCTTTCCAGTCTTACTTGAATTCCTAATAGTCTTTACTTTGCTAAAATCTTCTCTTTAATTAACAGATTATATTTTGCCTAGCAAACTGAGCACCTCTACACACACCACAGGTTAGGTGAGAAAATGAAACTCTAGAAAAAGCATAGTGTGGTGGCTAGAATAGGATGTGCAAACAATGCTATACTGAACGTGAGAATAATGCTTTATCACTGAGCACGATCAAATGTGAGAATGTTTGTTCCCTGGGTGAGTTCAGGGGCATTGAGCACACCCTCTCAGGTTGAGATGGCCTGCTGCAGTCTACTGAGGCCTTACACAATTGGTCTGTTTGAGGCCCCTTACACAGTTGAATGTCAGGATGGGATAAATGCTAGCAATAGGCAAATTAGAGAGGGAGCGGAGTATGTACAGAGCAGCTCTTTCTGCTTACGCGCCTTGAGGATCTGCACTTTACTGGACTTCTTTAATAACTGCTTGGCTTTGCCTCACAGACTGGTTATGGGTTTCAGGGTGCCATGAGGAAGCCATGGCTCACTGTGTTCTATGTGGCAACTACTGCTTCATTAGCATGCACTTGTGTAGCTTTCTCTCCTATAATTGCACCTTTGCTGTGATCTCCTGCTCGTTTCTAGTAGCACTTGCTAGCAATTTCATCAGGACAGTTCTTGCACCAGACTACATCACTCCAGCATGAATCATCTAAAGGACTGTGACTATCTCGCTAATGTAACTCTGATCTGAGATTTATGATAAAGGCAAACAAGAATAGTGCAGTTGATATTAAGAAACTGAAAAAGATAATGTGAGTGGAACACATTATGAAGAAATGAAACTTTCTCAATCCACCAGCTGAAGAAAAGTCTGTAATATATGATGATGTATGTGATAGGGAATGTAAGCAATGATTTCTGAAGTACTGAACTGTCAATGAAAACAGATATTTTTGATACAGAAGGGTACCAAGCAGATGACACCCTTCCTCTTTTTTTTACAGAAATTTTTTTGCTTGCTCTAGTGCTAAGCTACAAGAACATTCCATAACTGATAGTGAAACGCACTAGCTCCAAACCAAATTGGTGTCTTAGTGATCAGTGAGGATAAGAGCTTTCATCTTTTGTTTTATTTTGGCCTGTGTGTCATCACATCTGTTCAAATCAAGTCTCCTGCTGCACAGCCGATGGGAAAATTTGCAGTAGAATACAACCTCCATATTATGATGATGGCCAGTGGCATTTTGTTAGCTCTGTCGTGCCATTGTGATAGCTGGCACAAGCAAACTGGATTCACCTCCATATGGAGGAGGCAGCCTGCATAACAGAGACCACAATTTCGATGTTAGCTGTGGTCCCTGTTGTGGCCCAACCAGACAATAAAGCCTGTTACAAAGAGTTCTGGCTGGAAAGTGAGCAAACTCAACCTGGTATAATTCCACTGCATGGATACATTTGCCATGTTGAACTTGTCACATTGTTTCTACAATAAATCTCCATGAAGGCTTTTTGGTAAAGCTTTGCTCCTTTACATTGCCAAGTTGAATATAGCATTTGGTTTGTCCTATACATTTGGATGGAAGGATCTTTAGGAAAGGGCTGCATTCCTGCAATGTGGGACCTAGCCTCTAGGCTTGTTTGCAGTACTGATTATATTAACTATTTGAACCAAGCAGACACATATTTTCTCAGAATCTTTTTTTTTTTTTTTTTTTTTTTTAATTTGTTACTGTAGTCTGACTTCTTACTGATGCAAATAGACATGATTCATGGCAGGTATGCTCTGACTGGCTGTAAGTATAATAGCTTCCAGTAATTTGGAAAACTGGATTTCCCTTGATTCCTAATCGATACTGTCCCTGTAGTTTTGAGTGAAATATCACACTAGTTTCTCTTGACTTGGATTTTGTTTCTAATATAAGAAAACAGACCACAGGTTTATGGGGTAGGTTTATCTACATTTTGACAGTGAAAGGCTGTGATTGGCAATTCTTCCATCTGTTTTTCAGCAAATCCTGCCAGGAAGAGAAGACAGGAGGGTTAAGTGAGGAATAACAGCAGAAACAACAAATAGCGAGGACTGGAAATAGAATCAACCTCATCAATCTTGTTCCTTTAAGCTGAAGGTTATTTGTTAAAACAAGATTTTATTTTATTTTTTTTTTTTAATTGATCTACAAAAGAAAAATGCAAATATGAAGCACATGCATAGTTTGAGGGGAAAACATGCCTTATATACAGGGCTGAGTGACTGGAATGAGGTATGAATAAATAATGTTGTCTAATTTGTGGTGTGGACACATGATGCATGTCAGTTAATGAGCTGAAAATAATTTCTTCCTCTGCACTGAATCACGTGTACTTCATCTCATGAGAAGATATAAGAGGTAAATACATAGTCCATCACAAAAAGTCACTGGTAAATCTCAGCTGAAGTATTTCAACTTCTTTTAAATTAATATTAAGTTTAAATTAATTTGTTCTTTCATGTTCTACTTTCATTAATTTTCTTCTTACATACTGAACATTTGTAATGGTTTAATCTTTCTGTTTGGGCTTCAGTAATAACAGCATTTATCACTGCAGCATCCCACAAACCTCAAGGGCCATGAAGAAATCCCATGGAGCCCTAACTCCAGCAGTTTCTGATAGCATGTACTGAAGTCCATAACGTTGCTGTTAATTTAGGACAGAAGATCTCTTAGCTTATGAATGCTGCTTCACTGGTCAGCAGTTCTTAAGCAGATACACATTCATCTCAGAATATTTTTTCTATAGTTCAACATCGTTGAACTGCATAATATGTCTCATACCCCAGGCTCTGAGCTACAGTTTAGGAATCTTTAACACAGCACTTGGTGTAAAGAATGGCCTCATTAGCTATTTTTTAACTATTTTAAAGCCAACTGTCTTTTTCAGCTGTGTTGAAAAAATGACAGTAGAAGTCAATTTGTTAATTTGGTAAAAATCACAGTAGGCTTTTATGAGTGTTCTCAGCTCTCCTTGTAAGCTGGTTCATACATTAGGCAATGAAAAGAGTTGTCCACACTTTATCCATTTCCCAGGACCTATCTCTGTTGTGCAGTTCGGAAAGACAACTGTCTTTCTCACACATTCAAGTGAAATGAATGCGTTAGTTACATGACTACACAGCAATGATACCTGACTTACCAGCAGATTTAGTCTTACTAAAAGCTGCATAAAGTTAGCTGGAGCTAGAGGAAATCCCACACCTCTAGAGATTTTGCTTTGACTTTTAAGGAGTATGATATCATTTAAGGAGGCTCTTTGCAGTGGCATGTTTTTGTTATATTGCAGTGTGCACTTGTGCCTAGTTTTAATCAGATAACACAACTAGCAGAATTGCCCATCATACATACCAAGGTCAACTTTATCAGAAAAGACTTTTTCATACATCAACAAGAAGTTAATTATAAATAAGTTATTCAGGTTTTTACTGGTGGAATGCCTTTAATCTGTGCTGCTCATCAGGTAGAGCTCGCCATTTACACCAAGACTACATGCCTCATCAAATTCTTACAAACTGCGCTTTGGTATTAAAAGCAAAACTGTAACAATTATGGGATTGGTTAGAACACTCAAAAATTGGAAAATTAAATTTAAAAGAAGTTAAACTAGAAAAATGCATCTCGGTTATAGAGAGATTATTGACTCCAACACTCCTCTTCAATGAATAATACGTTCAAGAGCCCAAAGCCCTGGAGACCCCATCTGCAGAGGTGAGACTAAGAAATGTGCTGCTCTGCACCCGCTGCTATACAGTGAGGCTCTGTGATAACACAGGTATGAGATAACTCACAGGTACGAGTTGCATCAACAACACCCGCTTTAATGCATTTTAGATGTTGGGCATCCCAGCAAAAAATGTTTTAGCTGAATTGTTCACATGCAAATATACCTCAGAGGAGGTTTGCAAGGACAGTACTTCAGAAAATGAGAAAATTGTTACTCATTATCAGGATAGTATCAAGATGACAATTTATAGATTTTTAATGTCAGAGAACAAAAATAAATGGGCATTACATGTAAAAAACTTCACAACTTTCTCCTCTGTGCTCCTTTTTGTGTTCAACCTGATTTGCCAGATCTGCCACGTGGCAGCCTCACAAACTCAGAGTTGGCCAGCAGAACTCCTCTCCTGCTCACCTTAAAACTGCTCATCTTATGTATCAAATCGAGATTGAAGTGGTTTATTGACTTACTAACAAAGCTTACTTAACCAGTGCTCAGTGAACTCTGCATTCAGGATCAATATCCATAATATAAAATGTAAATCACAATATTAAACAGTTGTAAAATGTAAGTAAATGGAGATTTCTAAGTACCTTTCTATGATTTATCCCCAGAAGTTATAAATCACCCCGTCCATCCCACATGAGGGTTCTCTGTAGTGTCAGACTCTACAATGTGGCACTCCAGTATTTTGCTGATCTCTCTCCAGTATGTCTCTGTCTCTTTTGTACTGGACTCAGCACCCAGCTGTGTCTCACCAGCTGGGTAAGGACCACCTCCCTCGACCTGTTAGTAATGCTCTGCCTGTTGCAGCGTGGAAAGCTGGTGACCTTCTTTAAAGAGAGAACAAAGAAAAATATTAGTGACGTTTAAAAAGTTCTGGTGGGGTTGGACCACAGTGTCATCAGCTAAGTGCTGCCCCTAAGCATCTATGAAGAAATACACAAGAATTTTCAGACTGTTAGTCTGCACTATAGCCTATACCACTGTATTTTAACTAGTATCATTTCCTGTATTAGTGAACCAAGGTTAGAGCAGGCTGGATTAAGTGCTACAGTTACATCCCTTGATTGCAGTTTTTGGAATTATTTCATGTTCTGACACATGATCCTTTCAGCCCAGTCTACTGTGTGATGGAAATGGCAGATGTGAGGACAAGAGGTAGTTACTTACTTATCTTCTGTGTAAAATTCAAAAGATAGCATGGTAGCATCCTTAGTTTGGTGCCTTAGTGATGACAGAGCTGTTTTACAAATATGTAGTAGAAGAGAAATGGTGTAGATTCATGTTTTAGAATTGTAATGCCCTGTACCATTTATGTCTCAGTATGAATGCTCTGGTCCCATCTGTAAGAGCTGAAATCAGAACCAATCTTCATCTGCAAACAGGTAATATTACTGAATAGTCTTGCTGAATAAACAACACGATTGACAAACACTTTACTTCTTTTGAGACTTTGAATTTAAAATCAAGAGGTTTGAAAATAGAAGTTGAAGCAGCTACTGGATAAAGTCTCAGCCACATCTCCCGAAAGGCATTTCTAAGAAATTTTATTTTCAGACCTGGTGAAAGGAGTGAATCAACTGATAAACCCCAGAACATTTCTCTCCTTCTTTTGAGTCCTTCATAACAAACACAGGATGCAATAAAAGCAGCATTCCCTGAAGAGGATCAGTCATCTATCTAACTGCATTTCCTTTCTCAAACAGAGATCAGTTACTGTACAAGAAAGCACAAAAGACATTACAAAACAGTCTTCCCACAATAAAAGCTTCTTCCTAATTCTCTATAATTAGAATGACTTTTGAATGAGAAACAGCCTGTACAATTTGTGCAGCTCAGGGACTTCCTGCTCTAAGGAGCTATGAATTAACTTAGAGTGGGCTGCATCAAGCCTTTCCCCACGGAATTAATTGTGTCTCCTGGACATCCATGGGAGTTTTGTTATGTACTTATAGAATATCAGGGAAGAAGGAAACACTGTGATAACACTGTTTGATCTTTGTGTAACACAGATGGTAAGCCTGACTTCTGAATTTTCAGAACAAGACATATTGGTAGAGCAAGACACACTCGTCTGGTATCTTACACTTTCACTTAGTTTTCTCATGCCCCTGATGGCTGCTGCACATGCCACACTCATCACAAATCCAAATGCTGGATGATATCAACTGACTAATCAGGAGTTGAATTTTTGTGAAGTTTGCTTCGAGGTTGTAGCCTTTGAAAAATCTTCTTTCTGTATTACATTACAGAGAATGGGAGGAAAACACATTCTTGCTTCTAAACAAGAGTTATTGGGTATTTATTAAAAGCAGTATTTTCACCTATTCACATATATTCAAAGACAGTCTAAGCCTTCTAAACACATAAATACTTGATCGAATTAAATAATCCACAGCTAGCAGATGCCTCCTTTCAGGTAGTATGTTGAATTAATAATAAATGTAAATAACGTTTGTGATTACACTGCTGAAGAAATGAAATGAGGTTTGTGATTTTTGACCTAACCTATTACAAGATTATGATCATTTTTTTTTTACATCTGGCTAACTTACTGGAATACTTCCTGATTTTAACAGGAGATAGAGAAATTAGTAACTTGTTAACTTTTACCATTTCTGTTTCTTCTGGTATCCACTGGTGACTTTACTTAAGTGCAAAATCTGCTTAGCTGCACAAATAAGCTAAGAGAATCAAAACACAAGAAGGCATTGTTCAAAGTAAGTTTGTAAATGAACTCACTGCTGCAAAAGAGAGTGCTGTATTTCTGCTGTATTATCTCCTCTAACTTCTGCAGCAATTGCAGAGGGTGCTCGAAGTTACAGCACACAGTTCACGACTACTTTACACTTGGCTGCAGATCTTTGATCACAGAATCACAGAATCACAGAATGGCCAGGGTTGGAGGGGCCTAAAGGATCATGAATCTTCAAATCCCTCCCTGCCACATGCAGGGCCACCATCCTCCCCATTTAATACTAGACCAGGCTGCCCAGGGCCCCATCCAACTTGGTCTTGATCACCTCCAGGGACAGAGCATCCACAACCTCTCTGGGCAGCCTGTTCCAGTACCTCACCATTCTCTCTGTAAAGAACTTCCCCCTGACATCCAACCTAAATCTTCCCTCCCTCAACTTAAAACCATTTCCCCTTGTCCTGTTACCAACCCTTTCAAAGAGTTGATTTCCCTCCTGTTTGTAGGCTCCCTTTAGGTACTGAAAGGCTGCAATGAGGTGACCCTGCAGCCTTCTTTTCTCCAGGCTGAACAAGCCCAGCTCCCTCAGCCTGTCCTCATAGGGGAGGTGCTCCAGTCCCCTGATCATCTTTGTGGCTCTCTTCTGTACCCTCTCCAACAGCTCCCTGTCTTTTCTGTACTGGGGGCTCCACACTTGGACACAGTACTCTTGATGGGGCCTCACAAGAGCAGAGTAGATGGGGAAAATCAACTCCCTGTCCCTGTTGGCCACCCCTCTTTTGATGGAGCCTAGGATACCATTTGCCTTCCGAGCCTCAAGGGCAAACTGCTGGCTCATGTTAAGCTTTTCATCTATCAAGACCCTCAGGTCCTTCTCTGCAGGGCTGCTCTCAAGGACTGCTCCTTCCAGTCTGTATGGATGCCTGGGATTCCTCCGGCCCAAGTGCAAAACTCTGCACTTTGCCATGTTGAACCTCATCAGGTTCACCCTGGCCCACCTTTCCAGTCTCTCGAGGTCCCTCTGAATGGCATCCATTCCTTCTACTGCGTCAACCACACCACTCAGCTTGGTGTCGTCAGCTTAATACTTCTCACCTATCATCTCCTGATATCCACCACGTATATATCTGGTAACTATTTACTTCAGATTTTCCTAATGTATTTAACTTTGTTTTTTTGTTTTGTTTTGTTTTGTTTTTTTTCAAATACAAATCCTATAGGTCTTCAAAATTCAAAACACCATGGCAATTTCAGCTAAAAGATTTTATTACTATACATTAGCAAGGACATAAGATTCATAGACAAGTGTTTGTAACACTATTTTACTTTGATGGACCCATTATTTTCTCTCTCATCAACCAAGTTCTGGGGGTATGTTTCTGGTGCCCTCAGAGCCTTTAGCTTACACCAGCTATGTCATTCTATACAAGTACGTAGAGCTCCAGATGGAAAAGCAATACATTATGTGTTGAATGATAAAAAAACAGATTCTTAATACCACATTTCTGAAGTAGTCTATTTGCTATACAAGGCTAAATAACTTAAAAGTCAAAACCAAAAGTCATCTCCTCCACTGCTCCTTGTGCTCGCTCGCTCTCTGCTTTTCAGTCGTAACATATCCATGACACTGCGTGCGTATATGTCTCGCAAATTAACATTGATATTTGAGTCACTGGATGAGTTCTTCATGAGTCTCTTTAAAGCTTCACGCTGCCGAAGAGCAGCTTCTTTTATCTTCAGTGTAAAGTAACAGGCAGAAAACCGGTCATTTATGATAGCTATTGGCAAAGCCAAAACTAGTATTCCTGACAGTATACACATGAAGGCCACTACCTTACCAACAGTTGTATCTGGTCTAATGTCACCATAACCAACAGTTGTCATGGATGTTGTTGCCCACCACCAAGCACCAGGTACGCTTGTGAATGTTGTGCCTGGCACACCTTGCTCAACAAAATACTCCACTGTGGAAAATATAGAGATTCCTACAGAAAGGAAAAGCAGCAGCAGGCCAACCTCCTCGTAGCACTGTGCAATTGTCATTCCAAGGGACCGCAACCCTGAAAAACAAGAAATGCTGTCAGTAAGTTGATTTGTGTAGCTTCCTTCAGAGATCCATGAAACATATCGTATTTGAAAGCTGATCGTTTTATGCCTTTGTTTTGGCTGTTAATGAACATGGCTTATGAAAAAGGGCTGCAGTTCCTACAAGCAAAACTACTGCGAAAATGTGATTTAAAAAGAAACAGATTAAGATGTTAGACTAAAACACTGACATCATCTCATTTTCCTTTATACAGAGCATATAAATTCTTCTTATTGCTTATCATTTGAACTACATACAACATATGATTTAGAAAAACTAACCAATCTTGATTTAGTAATTGGCCATAATGGAGAGTCTACCACAATTTTTATTAAGTTACCTAAATAGCCATTTAAAACTACTAAAAACATCTGCTTCCTACTTTCAGTTGGAATGTGCTTGTTTTCCAGCCATTATCGTATTTTTCTCTTGGACCAAAGAGCACCCTGTTGTCAAATTCGTGTTCCCAGGTGGGTACTTCGAGCCTAATTCTGTCACACAGTACCTTTTCTTTGCTAAGCACTGTTTACAATCCTTTTATAGTTCTCATCACCTCCCTCTGACCCTTCTTCCCAACATCTTTATCTAGAGAGATCAAAACAAATACAGTAGTCCAGGACAGCTGTGCTTGTGCCAAAACTGGAGATAGCAAAGCTTCCCAAAGCAAACAAGAATTCTCCTGCTAATTCACCAATGCCCATGAGTCAAACAGGGAATTTATGTGCAGCAGATTGCTCTCCATAATGCCCCACATTCCTTTTAGAACTGCTGCCTCAAGGCTAGGCTGCCTGACAAAGCAAGCAGGAAAGTAAATCCAATAACATTGCAATGGATAAATGTTGCTCATAAACAAAAGAAGATAACAGGGTACCAAACAGGTTGAAAAACATGGGAGACTGAAATTATCTTTTGAATCACAACTGATTTTGGATTGTTAATGTTCTTCTTAAAAACATGCTATATGTTTTCCTGAATAAGTGGGAAAAAAAAAACCCACAATGCTTATCAACTTCTTTTCATAAGAGTACAGTTCTAACTAGAACATTTGCATAGAAGCTTGCTGCTTCTCCTTGCAGACTTCATATGCTCATTGAAGTAACAAATAATTTGATTTGCTTTCCTTCCACAATCTCAAAATAAAATAAGTCAAAATTTCTTTTTCCTTTTGGTCTGTTTCTTTTTCCCTTTAGATCTAACGAGTTTTAAAGTTTTCCTTTATGTTCAGCAAACAGTGGAAGAACAGACTATTTTGTAGGGCATGTTTCCTTTTTCAAAGTTGTCTTCTGCTAGCTACAGGTAAGGATTTGCCCCTATCCAGATTTTATATTGCTGTAACGATAGTCTGTTGGTCAGAATGTTTATTGTAATGATACGGGTTAATTATGTAACAGAAAAGGAGAATAAGATACATCAGACTAATCTTTTTTTCTATTAAGGAGACTTTCTCCAGATTCTGAAAATACACTAAGATAGCAGTGCAAAGGGAAGGGACAATTGTGAGGACACAGATCAAGCTCTCATCTTCCAAGGAAGTTATTCTACTCAACTGCCACGTAAAATTTCATACTGAACAAGGTAGAAGAATAAATTCTTTCAGGTGACCTAGGAAGAAGGTACACCAATTTAAAAGTCTATGAAGTAAAGACTGTAAAATCCAGGTTTGCCCTTTACAAGGGAGCCCAAGAATATTGGTTTAAAAAAACACGACAAAACAACAAATCAACAGCACAACTTTCTTAAATCAGGTTGAAATAAGCAGGAACAAGGCTGTGACTGCTAACTATTTGCATCACATTGATGACACCTTCAGCAAAATATTTTTTTAAAGGGTTAATTATTCTTACTATTAAGGAGCCTGATATGTTCTTTTAAAATTATTCTAAGTTCTAATATCCTCATATAAAGCAATGATGCTGAAAAAACTGAAAAGTATAAAAATGATTCAGTATCTGGGAAAAAAACAACAGAACTTAAGCTGCCTTGGTTATCAAAACCAGGTATTAGAGAATTATCTTAATTATCGTGAAGGAAAATAATAACTAAAGTACTCTTTAACTTGTTAAGATCAGAGCAAAAAAAAAGAAAAAAAAAAAGAAAAATAAAGAAACAATGCTTGACCTTCATTTTTAAAAAATCAAAGTAAATATTTGTAGTGATGGTGCTTGATCAGTGAAGTGGTGGTTCTGCATCACTTCATGCCTTCAGAAGAAGTCAGGAGATGTTTTCAGATGAAACTATGAACCAGACAACTTACTGGACTCCACAGTTCATTCCAAATGGGATTCAGTTGGTGTATTCAGAAGGATTATGTATTCTGCTTTACTTTAACTTTTAAAAATGATTTATCCAGCCCTAACATATAGCCAAAGTAGAGCTGTTCCATCACAGACACTTCAGCAAGTCTTATGAGAGTTATGAGAGCTCCTTGCCAGGAGCTGTAACAGTTTGGTTACTCATGCTGGAAAGTGCTAAGCTGCTACAACAGCCAGTATGGTTGGGGCAAGCAAACAGCTCCAGCCTTGGAACCAGCAGCAGGAAGGAGAAGCACTTCTGCCATATATCGCAAGTTCCACCTCTGTTGCCCAAAGGAACTTGATAATGCAAGCTGAAAATCAGGAGACTCAGTTAACACGCAGCATTTAAATCATCCTGAATTTTTGGCACTGAATTCTGAATATGCTGAAGTTTTGCTTTCTCATGAATCCAGAAACATCTCACCCTGACATATGCTACAAACTTCTCTCTAACATGCTCATTGCCATCAGATGCTCACATCCTGCTTCTCAAGGAGTAAATTTCTAAGTGCTTCCTATAGGAGGACCAGCAAAGCCTCAGACAAGACATGGTCCCAGAAGGAAGCCAACAGCTGAGGAGCATCAGAAAATGTGAAAAACGCAGGTCCTTACTCGTTCCTAATCCACTCAAATCTGTAACTTCAGTATCTTAGAAGTCATCTCATCCTCTAGCTATATATCTACTGGTAGAAGTACTACTAATTGATCAGTTTTCTTTGACAAGGTACAGCATTTTGCACTCACTAATTTAACACTCACTCTGGTATGGCCCAGGTGTTTCTCTGCATTACATCCATCTCCTGATAACTGAGTTTGGCTTTCAAGGAATTTTTCTTTCCCTTTTTGTTTCCCCTCCCCACAAAAAGGTCTAATCTGCTATTTCTTCAAAAACAGAGGAAAGTAGAATGGACTCAGAATTTTTCCTAACTAATTTCTGCCTCTGATAGCAGAACCATGCTGCCACTGGGATCTCAGCTTTTCTATGGGTCTGCACGGTGACTCGTGACTGTGACCATCCCGCCTTGGTGACAGAGGAGTTGCTCCTGGCAGCCACAGATTTTTACATCTCTTTTCGTCTGATCCTGCACTCCTTTTGCCACACAAAACAGGCTAGCAGTGTATGAAATTTCAACTGATCTGAGAGTGCAAGAGTCACAGAACCCTCACTGGGAGGCAGTTTTAAGCTCCTAATTCAAGACAGAAGAATTTGAGTGCCACTTCTACACTCAGTTTTATTGGGACTGCCTAGGTATGTGTGAAGATGGTGTCTGTGTACTGTACTTACGATGTTTATCTTCTATTGGCTACTATGGTCAGAAGTGTGTTCAGAACCATGTTAGCACAACCCTCTTCCACTACAGTCCTCTACTGGTCAAAAATTATGCTTCAGATCAGCTAATCTATTTTTTGTCTTGATTTATTAGAGTTCTGTTTTGCCTTAGCAACTACATCTCTTCTGACAGAAAATCAAATTCATGACCTTCTACGTTTAAATTATAAAAAAAGAGCCAAAGCTGATTTACTGTTCTGCAACTAAGTAACTAGTAATTCCAAACTACCAGAGGCAAGCACAGTGGCAGCAATGCTGATCTGAATGGCTTAAATAGTGATGTATGTCAATTTTTGTATGCTGAAATTGGTATTTCAATTGCAGAAGAAAGATGGCAGCTCCCTTTCAGAGTAGAAGACTGTATTTAAATAAAATTAATTCCTTTCTTCTACCAAACATGGCAAATGAATTATTAAACTCTTAACATTAGTAACACAATATTGTGAAATAAACTACAACAATATTTTAATGAATTTCACTTTAAAAATAAAAAGGTACAAAAGTTTAGATCATGGGTGTCCAACCCATGGCTTGCCTAGGAGTGAAAAGCCGTTGTCTTGAGCTACATACAAAATATATAATATAGTTAACATACATAAGCAAAAAAGCTTCTTTAAGTTCGCTTTTTATTGAAACAAAAAAAAAAAAAACAAACCAACAAAACCAACAACAAAAAAAAAGAGAGAAACAAAAACATAAAACCAATGGGTTGGACACTTATGGTTTAGATCAGCTCTGCAAGCACTGAAGCACTGAATACAGCTAAAGTTAATGGTTACTACACAGGCATCTGAAACTTACTTTATAGCTGACACAGCCTCAGAACTGAGTTTCATGCATTCTTTCTGTAGCAGTAAAGTATACTGAAATGGAAACTTTGGAAAGATTCTAACTAGAATAAACATACTTTTGGATCATAATCTTGTCATTTAGCACAGAATTGCCTTAGTGTGTTAAAACCTTATTCTTAGAACAAGAGAGGAACGCATTCACAGTCATGTACTTGGAAGTGGGCAGTAGGGCAGCATAGAACAAAAACCGTAAAAATTATACTGAAACAGCAAACTCACTGACAGACTGAAGCACTAGCAGCTTCCCCTCAACTGCTTTCCAAGGGACAGGCATAATCCGAAACCACTATGATTATGCTCACCAGTAATAAAGCTACTCACTGCTACTAGTATGAAGATTCACTGCTCTTCAGTGGGAAAAATCTAAGACATCCTGCTGCTAAAATGCCCACTGAAATAGGGCCAGTTCACAAAGAGGGTAGGGAAGATTAGCTCCAAAAAATGAAGCAAATCATTACTGCTTCAAGGCAGGAAATTCTGGAAGGACTGCATCAGGAGTGGTTGGACACAAAGGGCACCACATTAGAATGCTGGCTGAACCTGACATTGCCACTCTGTGCTGAACCTAATGCCAATTCAGTGCCCCAGCTGTGTTCAACATATCATACAGATTCCAACATGTTCGACACGGTCAGGGAGCCCATCAACCCACTGCCCAGTATGATTCACTTCAAACAGTTTTATTGAACCATTCTCTATCCAACAGGTTTTCAGGATGTGCGAAGTGGGCAAAATCATGATCCATTTATTTGCATAAACTTTTGAAGTGCAACGAATGATGACAGATAATTATAAACTGTCACCAGTGAGCCTCTGATAATATAAAAGCATGGGTCACTTCTGTTTCTTCCCTTGCTTCGCTCCTAACTAACTCAAATAAAAATGCTTGCAAATTTGTGACATTGTGGACTGGTGAAGGGCTTGTAGCATGCAGCTTTGGGGCCTGCTTTTGTAAATGTTCTATGCAAACAAATTGCACTGGCTTTATGAAGAACTAAAATTTATTGAAGAAATCTCCTGACACTGTTATCAATATCCACAAGTAAGTGTTTCACAAGCCATCACAGCTAACATTACATTGTATATAAATGCACACAAAATGGGGATGGTTTGTTGGTAGCAAAAGTAAGAACTAACACTGCCATGGCTGAAGTACCTGTTGAATGTCTTCCCAGCTTCAACATCCGCAGCGCTCTGAGCAGCCTCAGCACTTGGACAATGCGCCCCACATTCTCCAGTTCTTGGGAGCTCTCCCCACCACACAGACTCTCTACCAGCAGTGTAATGTAGAAAGGTAAAATAGCAAGGAGGTCTATGATGTTCGCCACATTCCTCAGAAAGCGACACCGATCCCGTGTACACAGGAACCTCAGAACAAACTCCACAGTGAACCATGTAATGCACAAGTACTCAAGGGCATCCAGTAGTGGTGGTGCCAGCCAGCTTAGCTCTACTGAAATCAAAGCCATGTTGGCAATGGACACAACAACAAAAGCCATGGATAAAGTGCCAAAAGTCCTGGCTGCTGCAGAGGAACCAGGCTTTTCCAAAACTTCCCAAAGTTTTTGTCTGACACTGGGACAGAGGCTACCAGAAAAGTCCTCTTCCTCATCTTGAGCATCCAGTTCTTCAGCATCTTTCTTGATGTCTAAGGCTTCACTCAGCTCCTTCCTCCTGAAGTACCTGCCCAGGAATCCCCCAACAAAAAGATTTTTAATACCAATATGCGTATGCTTTTCTCATCCTCTACCATGAGAGGCATAAGAACACACATAAACGTATACCTCATCAGAAATTAGAAAACCCTGATGTCAAGTGTGTTGTGAAGGTCAAGTGTGTTGTGACTAACTGAGACCCTACAGCATGTTTCCTACTTACCCATGTCACAGCAGTGAGACAGTTTGTATGTGCATGGTAATTTCATTCAGGTAGTGTGCTACTTATGTGGATCATGTTGACTACAGTAGGATTAGTTCCATGACTAACATGTATTCTTATAAGCAATCCAGACCTTCTGTTTCTCCATTATCCTCAATTTTATTGCAGTTTTATTACATTGGTGTGTATCTGCAGCGCTAAGGGAAGACATAATGAAAGCTGTGCATTTCATGTATGAAGTTCTGATCAATACGTGCTCAGATTACTCATGTTATCTTACTTTAAACATATGGGCTGTCACACAACAAAGCATCTTTGCTGACTGAAATTTACCGATAGTAAATGCACAGTTGAGCACTTTGTTAGAGTGTACTTACAGAACTATTTCATGAAACAACATTCCCAAATTATATTGTAAAAATTATTTTGCTTTATATCTGTATTTCCTGACAGCTGTAGTTACCAAGACTTAAATTAAGGGGCTATGCAATTTTGCCTTCATTTGATGCACGGTTACTCCTGCATATGCCCAAGAGGTCTGTTAGGTTCTTGTACCACCAAAGAATTAGGATCTTTCAGTTTTATCTACTAGTGAATGAAGAATGGGATGAAAACTAGGATATCGCTGTCTCAGATGCAGAACTGAATCATGTAAGGATAGGATGCTCTTTTTTTGGAAGGGGGGGAGGGGTGAGGGAGGATGAATGTGCTTGATTATTTCTAATAATTTTGACATAACCAGTTTGATCAACAGCAGTTGTACTTACTCTTTATACTACAGAGAAACCAGTAATGCTAATATGGGGGATAAAGTAGGTGCAAATAGAATTAACAGAAAAATCCTGTGGGTGGTTCAGTCAAAATCCACCTTGTTCCTAAACTTCCTATCACAATTTGTCTCCAACAAGCCACGCTCCTGCTGCTGCCCACTCCCTGTAAGCTGCTACATCTGTGTTCTATGCTTCTCCTCAAGACTGCTCCTGCAGCTGCGCGACCCAGTCTCAGTATAGCAGTGACCACTCCCACCTTCTGACTCTCCTGCTTGGAATTGTGCAGAAAGTGCTGGGCCAGCGAGGCTCCAAACTCTCCCGACTCATGACTACACATGTGATCCCCCTTGGCTAAGATGAAGCCTCAATCTGAATGACACTGAAAGTGTATCTCTGCTTTCACAGCCCATCCTATCTCCAGCGCTGCCACTTTCCACTTTGAACTTCCAGGGTCAGTCTGAAACTAGTGCAGAAAAATCCAGATCCTGCTCATGCCAGGCTCTCACTATCTTGCCCCCACTGCTAACCTGTCCCTCACAGCAAAGGTAAGCAGTGATCTCACTCAACTTACCTCTTTGTCCCATCTCCTGCTTCCATCTACCTCCAGAGTAGGATTCACTGCTGGATTTACCCAGCTTTGAGGATATTTTTCTGTGCTACCTTCTCTGCCCTACTGCTGGATCTCTCACCTGACTGTCCCTGAACACCAGCCAGTGCTGAGCTCACTCAGCCCATGCTCCTGCTTTGTGTTTTTTCCCACAGCTCACCGATCTCTGCAGCAGGAGTCGATGCTGAGCTCATCCAAGCCCCAGTACTGGATCTCCTGCAGGAAGGAGAGTGCACACAGCTGCTCCATCACATGCAGCCTCCCTGTCTGGTAGTAGTTCAGGATGTAGTGAAATGCCTGTGAGCTCCGGTCAAAGAAATACTCATTCTCCACCAGGTTAGCATCATCACAGAGCTCAAGGAGGCCAGAGGCGACATCCCGGGCAGCGGAGACCACCACGGCCAGTTTGCCAAGACGAGTGTCGGGGTAGCAAGACAAAGTTTGCTGGGACATCACAAAGCGGCTGCCTCCCACATTGATTGTAAAGCAGTCCAAGGAAGGAACAACCTTCTGCAGCAGGGGCCCCTGCTCCTCCTCGCTGGAGAAAACACTGCAGTCCAGGGAGCCCAGCGATGTGCTATTGCCTTGTTCCTCCAGGGACGCTTGGGAATTAAGAGACATGCAGCAGGGAGGCGACTTCATCCTGTAGCTGCCAGCAGCAGCCCACACTCTCCTGGATGGAAAACACAACAAAGCTGCAGAGATTCCTGGTGGCGGCAGTGGGGCCAACCTAAAGATGAGGTACCTTCTGATGCTATGGCTCCTGTCCCCGGGGCTCCTCACCATCCCCACTTCCTACAGACGGTGCCTCCGTCTGATACAGAGGCCAAGCGTACTGCTGGGCTCTGGTACCAGAGACGCCTGACGTCCGTGAGGCAGCCTCGCTGCGCGCTGTCTGGGGTAAACGCCAAGCACCGTCTACCAGCGACAACCCACGCGGCCCCTTCGGCTTCGCGGTCATCCCCGATCTCTCAATCGAGTGTCCCGAGAGCCTAGCCGGAAGGAACCAGCACGGCACAACACCAACATCGCCTTCAGCGGGTTGCGCGAGCAGAGCGGGGACGCCCGGCGACCCGCCCCGTGTTCGGCCTCGCCCGAAGCCTCTGCCCTCCCTCCGGCCCCACGGCTCTGTCCGCCCGCTCGCCCGCCCCGGCTCTCTCTGCACCCTCACAGACGTATCCCGGCTTCCGAGGCAGCCCCCTGCGCCCGCACTTCGCCGGCAGCCGAAGTTGCCGGCCCGCCCGACCAGCCCCGCCCCGTCCTGCCGCGGGACCCCTCGCCCCAGCCCGGCGCAGCCGCCGCGCACCGTCCGTCAGCCCGCCCGGCCGCGCTCCGCTGCCTAGCTCTGTTCCGCTCCTCTCCGCGCCGCGCCTCACCTGCCCACCCGCTCCGCTGTGCCGCCCGCGGCTGGGCGCCTGCTGCCGCCGTCCCCTCCGCTCGCTCCACCGGCTCCAAACTTCTGGGCAGCGCCGGCGCGCCTCCATGGCGGGTCATGTGCCGCGGGGGGCAGGCGGGAGCGGCGGGGCTGCGCGGCACGGGGCGGGCTGGGCCGGGCCACCGCCCTCCACGCCGCGGGGCCGAGCGTTCGCCGTTCCGGCCGTGCGCTGTGTCGAAGGCTAGGTCGTGGTTCGGCGGGCGGTGCCGAGCGGAACTGGCCGGGGCTGCTCGTTTCGAGGGGTTTTCAGAGCCTCCAACTTCTCCGAGTGCGCTCGCAGGACGATTTGAATTCCACTCGCTCCCTGCTAATATACATAACACCAAATGTGCTTCCGAGCAGGTGGTCTTCATTAACACTGCTATCACGACCGCAGATCAGATCTAAAAAGTGTCAAGCAAACAGTCATTGTAATGGCCAGGCAGTGCACACTGGAGGGCCTGTCTTAAACTAAGTCCTTACAGCGTTTTTTTCTAAAGTAGTTTGGGATATGTCTGATGCTGTCCTGTGTTGATCTTTGAGCACCACTGTATTGTGTGGTGAGAATTAATAGTCACCTTTTTCACTCTTCTCTCCTTCCTTGTAGGAAACCATACGGAACCATACAGAATCACAGGGGTTGGAAGGGACCTGAATGGATCATCGAATCCAATGCCCCAGCTAAAGCAGGTACCCTACAATAGGTCACACAGATAGGTATCCAGACGGGTCTTGAATATCTCTATAGAAGGAAAATCCACAACCTCTCTGGGCAGTCTGTTCCAGTGCTCTATCATCCTCACCATACAGAAGTTCTTATGCATATTAGTACGGAACTTCTTATGTTCGAATTTTAGGCCATTGATCCTTGTCCTGTTGCTACGTGCCACTGAGAAGAGCCTGGCCTCATCCATTTGCCTCCCACCTCCCTTTAAATATTTGTAAACATTAATCAGATTCCCTCTAAATCTTCTTTTCCCCAGGCCAAACAGATCCACGTTGCTCAGCCTTTCCTCATGTGGGAGATGCTCCAGGCTCTTAATCATTTTTGTGACTCTCAGCTGAACTACTAGGAGCCCTGAACTGGATGTGGTATTCTAAATGTGGCCTCACCAGGGCAGGGTAGAGGGGGGGGGATCACTTCCTTTAACCTGCTGGCCACACTCTTTATAATGCACTTCAGGATACCATTGGTCTTCTTGGCCACAAGGGCGCACTCACCGCCAACCTGTTGTCCACCAGGACCCCCAGGTCCTTGTCTACAGAGCTCCTCTTTGGTAGGTCATCCACTTACCTGTACTGATGCATGCAGTTATTCCTCCCCAGGTGCAAGACTACACTTGTTTTGGTTAAACCTCATCAGATTCCTCCCTGCCCAGCTCTCCAGTCTGTCCAGGTCTTGTTGAATGGTAGCACGGCCTTCAGGTGCATCAGCCAATTCTCCCAGCTTTTACATGATTTGTTTTATAAAAAATGCATGTGTGTCACACTGCCAGTACTGTATGCCATACCCTCAGCTCTGTATCCCCTCTCATGTGACTTATGTGCCACTGTGTACAGCTATGTATTTTCTACACATTTATTTCACGGAGGTGTACTAATGGCTCATATTTTGGATACCAGCAAGCTTCTCTATATTAACAGTGTTTTTCTTACTGCTGCTTTAGCACGAATGACTGCAACAGTGTCTGCTCTGCTCAGTAGTTGCTGGTGCAGCAACCATTGTGAAAGTGTGCACTGATTGAAAGAAATCTAGAAGAGAATAGATAGAAGCAAGTTTGGAAGTCATGGTACAAGAGGAAAAGCAAGGATCGAACAGCTACAGTGGAGGGGATAGTGCATGACATAACAATCTTCAGATATGTGAAAGACTGCTCACGAAGTTGAAGAAGTCACCTGTCCTCCTTGAACACACTGAACAGGCATAGAAATAATGGAGTTGAATGACAGGAAGGACATTGAGGATAGTGGTCAGGAAAGTTTTGGTTCCAGGCTTATGAGGCAGTGGAGGAGATCATTTATGTTATCGGTTTGTGCATTGGTCATCAAAGAAGTGCCTAGACATGAGGACTTGTCAGCAATGAAAGAGCTGCACCATTTTCTCCAGCGGGCTGGAATGGTTAGCTGACCTGAGACCATTCCCAACTCAGTAATTTTGAATTTCGGGTGTGTTATAGAGAAATACAAGTACCTAATTGCATAAATGTTCTGCCTTTTATTGCTTAAAACAAAAATATGAATTCATTTTCTGTTAAAACTATCAGCAAGTGCTGTTAGGAAGCCAGCTTTCGGTTATAGTCCATTTTCAGTACAGGATTGCCATCTGGGAGTGCAGACTATTTGATGGATAGCACTTAAGCCAGCACTTAATTAAAAGCAATAATTAAAAAAAAAAAATCATTAACTAGGCCATCCATATTGAGAAGTAAGTACCTTACCACAGCAAGATGCCTTACTCAGTGCAATAGACCTGTATTTGTTCAGTATCTAAGTTACTTACTTATCCTCATTTTAGAGTACTCTTTTCAGTAGTCATTCTTTCTGTTAGCAGGAAATGCTCTTCAGACATACTTTCTCCATTAGTATAGAGAACTGAAAACACTCCCCTCTGTAGTTTTGATTCAAGGGACAGGACTTCTGCTACAAGCTTAGATCCACTGGTGTTTCTAAGAACCCAATTAGAAGTTTTGCTGTTGTCTAGTCAAAGTGAGTATCTGATTCACTGTAGTGTTGATACGATAGATCACTTTTTTTAGTATACGAATAAGACTTTCATAGAATCATAGAATCATAGAACTGCTCAGGTTGGAAAAGACCTTCAAGATCGTTGAGGCCAAGTGCAACCTAACCGACCATACTACCCTAACAACTCTGCTAAGTTATGCACCACATCCAAATGGTTTTTAAACACACCCAGGGATAGTGACTCAACCACCTCCCTGGGGAGCCTATTCCAGTGCTTAACAACCCATTCAGTAAAGAAGTTTTCCTGATATCCAACCTAAACTTCCCCTGACACAACTTGAGGCCATTTCCCCTTGTCCTGTCACCTGTCACCAGTGAGAAGAAGCCAGCCCCACTCTTGCTGTAAGCACCTTTCAGATATTAGAAGAGAGCAATAAGGTCTCCCCTCAGCTTCCTCTTCCCCAGGCTAAACAGCCCCAGTTCTTTCAGTCTCTCCTCATAGGGCATATTCTCCAAGCCCTTCTCAAGCCCTGTTGCCCTTCTTTGGACCTGCTCCAGCACTTCAATGTCCTTTCTGTATTGAGGTGCCCAAAACTGAACACAGTATTCGAAGTGAGGCCTCACCAATACCGAGTACAGGGAAAGGATGACTTCCCTAGTTTTGCTCACCACACCGTTCCTGATACAAGCCAGGATGCCATTGGCCTTCTTGGCCACCTGGGGCACACTGCTGGCTCATATTCAGACGACTGCCCATCCAGTAGATGGTCTTTGGGAGACCAGGTTCAATGTTTTGCTTACCTGTGCATTTTTGGAGTAATGACAGTATATAGGAATACATATGTCACCTCAAATTTCATTTTTTTTCTGATTATCAGATGTTCAAAATAGGGCCGTGTCTTCAAAGTGCTAGAGGTGCTCTTAAAACCATATGTTAAGTTTGTGCTTTCAGGTAGTTCTGAGAACTTCATATGCATTCTTCAAGCTCACATCTCACTGCAGGAAAACAGCAGCATCCACAGACTTCCATCGCGTCCCTAGCTTCACGTCATTGTAATTAGACAAAAGATTTGGGTGATGTCTGGTAGGTATCTTACTTCTGACTTCCCACTAGTTGTCAATTTAGGTTTTTATTATTAAAAAAAATTAAAAAAAAAAAGAAAACACAACAACAGAACTTTTAGAAAACTGCTCAGAAAATTATTTTCAAATGTACCAATAAAATAAAGCTAAAGCATTTCAAAGAAATGAGAAAAGTGCTTTATGATTAGAAAGGCTCAGACATAGGGGATTTATTTTTATGCCACTAGAGACACAAAAACTGGGGACTACTGGTGCATTTTTCATTTTCTGGGGAACTCAAAGTATCAGCTGTTCTTTATTCTTGCTCATTCATACATGAAGAACCAAAGCAGCAGCTTTCATAGTGTTATCATTCCCCTGGCAAACCTGCTCAGGCAACCATATTCTCATGCCACTGGAGCAGTGGTGCAAACCAATGTAGCAGTACAAAGAGAGTCATTTGGTTTTATACACTCAGCCAGATAAGTGCTGCTGCTGAAATGAACCATGGACATTTCCAAGGCTGTTTAGCTCCCTGGATTTATACCATTGGATAGAACCAGGGCTGCATGGTTTAGAGATGTGGTTCAGACCAAAGGAGTGATACAGTACTGTTTTATCATGACAGAAATGTCTGGAACAACTGAATGATAGTGACATATGTTGAACTACTGTCTTTACCAGTGCTCCAGCTTGTATTTACCTCGTATGATACCACTGACTGAAGAAACATTTCATTATTTCATGATACAGTATAGAAAAAAAAAAAAACCTGGAATGCTGAAATACCCAGCATGTCTGTTGTGGGAGTTGAAAAATTTGCTTCAGCAGAAAGCCAGCTGTTAAAAAACCTCTTTTATAATCTGTTTTCAAGATCTTACATACTCCTTCATGTTGAAAGCTATGATGCTATGCTGATTTTTTAGTCACATCATCCATCTCTAACACTATTGCGTACAGAAAAAAGCCATGATGTACATCCCCAAGCTGTCCTTTTCAAATTGCATTAATCCTCTTCTAAGAGAATCTTAGAAGAATCTTCCAATTGTAAATTTCTGGGATTTCTGGCACATTGTATTTCAAAAAATTTTAGGTTTTTTGATTGAAATGACTCTCCTAGATCTCATGTGTTAGAATAGGTTAGAAAAAGAGTATGACAGATAGGACACAGAGAGAGAAAATGTTTTTTTCATGCTTTCCAGCATCAAAAAGATTTGATAAGTCAGAGGTTGCATCTAGCCTAACATGTTCAACAATCTTTCTTGACACTGCAAATCCATTTTCGAACCCATTTCTGTTTCATTGTCCAGAACACTTGTGCAAGGTTCTCCACAAGCTAGCTGCACTGGGTGAAAGATAGCATGCAGTTTTGTTAAATCTTCTTTCATTCATGTGCTGTGATTGCTGAATAGTAGATCCGATTCATGTTGCCAAAACCACTCAAGGTTTTGCTGGCGTCTGCCCTACTACAGTTTCTATGGAAATGTTCAGTATCAATAGTTCAATTTTTCATATGCATCCAAGTTTTGTGAGTAATACACTATATCAAAGGTTAAAATTAATGAGTTAACAATTGCATCATTTGTCTATTACGAATTTTGTGCTCAGTGCAAGCCTGTGAGCCCTCAGTTCCATTGCATTCAAAAGCAGAAATAATTTGTAACATAAAATCAATTCCCTTGGCATAGATCAAGAGTGACTTCCCTAAAATAACTGTGGTAATGGCTAGATTCTTTGTTGAATTTTACCCTTGGGTTCATATGAAGCAGTGCTCTTCAGGAGCAGTTGTGGTTCCTTCACAGTCTATCTGAAGCTTGTCAGTCTTTCATCCACTGCTGTAACCTAAGTCTAAAAGTAAAAGTGAGAATAAGTAAGACCTAGAAATACTCTAGGCAAATCTCTTCTGTTTCTTTTGGTGAGTGAAATAAGAGCTTATTAGAACAGATTTATTCCCTCTGGGGATATTCTGCCTTTCTTGTGGAAATGATCCAACCAAAACCAGCCAGATCTCACTTTCTTTGATCTAGCTCCATAGAACAGACAGATCAGAAGAAGACACACAGTTTAGTCCTCATTGTGTGAAAACAGTTTAAGAGAGTAGGTAACCAAGACTAAGTTAAGAAAGCTGTTCTCAGTATCTTTGAACACTACCCACTTTCCAAATCTATTTATTTTCTTGCCTTTTACAATGTGGTAGGAAGTAAAAAGAAGAGTAGCTGGGGAGGTAGTTCTGTAGAGCAGCCTACACACATGAGCAGTGTTATTTTCAAAGGCTAACTTTACATGCACTGACTGCATAGGCAGGCACGTTTCCTACTGAAATTTTAATGGAAATGGGCGTTTATATATAAAACAGAGTTTAGGGCACAGTGTTTGTAGTGTTAGGCTGAACTATCATGTTTTCATTTTTAGTAGACTGGGAAAAGGGATTAATAAGAATTTTCAAATTTTTTATTTGAATATTACACCAAATACAACAAATTCTTCACAGATGACTAAAAGATATACAATCAGACCTGATCGTTGGCCTACCTATTGAATTTTTTAGAAGATATTATTTCATTCACCTGTCACTGAACAGATACAACCCAGGAATGCCAAAGAAGATTACATATAAGTATCAAAAGAAAAAATGCCTTTTTTCAGATAGGACCATGGCTTGTTACTCTGAAGGAAAGTCCCAGTATCTTAGCATACATAGCAACCTCATTCAAAAAAAATCACAAAGAGATGAGAGTGAAGTCGTTCAACACAGGAAGAGATTTAAATCAATCAAGCTGAGATTAAAATCTGTATTATCAGAAACAAGATCAAATTTTGTACCGAAAGAGCTTTTCAGTCCTCACCAAAAGAGACTACATTTTTTGGATATTAAATACTTGCAATAGTATTTCTGCCCAGAATGACTTGTTTTATTCAGTAGCTAAGCTTACTCCTTGATCCATCAACTAGCAATGCTTTTGGTCTGCTTCTTACATACACTTGAAATTGCTTACCCTTCAGATGAGATCTTTTAATAAGGCATGTGTTACTTCCTTTCTGCTAATAATTCACATAAAATTTCCAGCCTTTATATCCCTGTTGCATTCATTCTTTCATGTATTTTGTTCTAGTGACTACTTCGCACTATGTTTCTTCACTTATTTCTCCTGTGTTACTTACTATGCAAACTTTTGCTTTCCATTAAAACCTGACTTATTTTTGTAGCTGTGTGTATACTGAGTTGCAAGTGCTTTCCTTACTACATTCTAGGATTATGATCTCAAGTCAACAGTGCAAGAACTTGGTTTGACCAACATGTGAATCCTGTCTGTCTTGCATATCCTTTTATGGAAGCTGAATTGTGGTTGAATAGGAGGTGTATCAGTATGGATTTTGGGTATGGTTAGGGTTCACACTTGAACTATAGAGACTAATTTTTTAACAGATCTCACAGTTCAGATTCCCTTGGTATAGATCAAGAGTGACTTCCTTAACGTAACAGTGAAACTGTTGAAGAAGCTGTTTCTTGAATCTTTGAACGTTCATTGTACTATGCAACACATCATGGTCTTCTGGGGGCATATTGGATAACAAAATGATCATGTTTTCATAAGCTTTAATTCAGCATTTATTTTTCCCACTTATAAAAGGATAGAAAGCGTAACAGCCAGCAACAAGAGTATCTTCTTTAAAAATGATGCAATCAGTTCCAGTGTATTAAAGTATTAGTTAATACATATAAATCAGTAGCAATCTGAGTAACAGTTAATATAGAAAAATAACTATTTTGCATAAAACTGTTGTTTTTTAATAACTTGTATAACACCATGAAAGTATAGACATTGCAGTTATTTCTGACAGAATATTTATTGAGTGATACAGAAAGCTTGTACATTGTAATAACTTAAATATTTGTACTGAAAGAAACAGGTACAGTCCATCTGTTTGGGTACTTGACAAATCCCATCTACACCTCTGACAGGTATAATAGCTGAACTTCGTGTAAAAGCAGGAAAACCAGAACAGGCATGTCTATACGGAAAAATAATTATAATGGAAATAACTTTATATGGTTTCGTACAACAGAAAAGAGTAACATGTTCAGGCAACTTCATCTCTGCTGCCATTCTCTTCTAATTATAAGAGGGGTTCCTTTCCCCCTACATTATTGTAGTTTACATTTATATATTAATTTCCTTCAATTAATAATGCAAAGAGAACTTGCTTTTTTAGTATAGAAGGTGACCATTCTTCATTTCTTCATTTATTCAGAGTGTCTTAACAGCCTTTGAATTTACAAAGTTGAGTTGAGTATATTCACTAACCTCATATATATCACAGTAGCAAGAGGAATTCATTTTGTAAGAGAAGTTCATTTTGTAAGACCAGTTGTGATTCTAAGTAGCCATTATGCGTAAATTGAGTTCCTGTGTATGTGGCTGCAAAAACTGTCTTGCTTTGTAAATGAAAAGCAGAGGTTTCTTTACCCTGCCAATCACCTTTAACCTCTTCAGTCAAGGAAGAGAAATAAGTGCTTCAAAGGAGCTTTTCATTAGTTGATTTATACGTCACTGCTTTAGGATGGAATGAATCACATCTTACACAGGTCCATTTGTCTCCCCTGGGAAGGCTAGAGAACAGCAGAGAAAAGATATCAGCATTGTAAGTATCTGTGGTTTGTCAGATGAATCTGACTTGCTTTTTAATTTTTTCAATGTTTTCAAACTAAAACCGAAATACATAATTATTTTTTACATCAGTTTAGTTATTAGTGCTTACCAACACAAATATTTATTATCAATGTACTACACATATTCTGGTAACTATGAAAATGCTTTATACTTTTGGAATAACATCATTTGTTGTGGATATTGTAAAGAATTTTCTAAATACAATATTTAGTTAATCCTCACACTCATCACTGTGAAATAGGCAGGTGCTGTTATGATTATACAATTACAGTTAATTGCTGCCCTCTGGGATTAAGCTGTTTGACACCAGGACACTTATGCTTCTGAGAATGTCTTAGAGGAATTTGGATCATACCGGAGTGCATGGGTGCCAAGAAGGGGAAGTGTGTTTACTGATTTCTATGCTCATAAATTGGAGTTTATTTGTGCCAAAGTTAGGAGCCTAGGTCCTCTGGAAAGCTTTGGGAATACAATTGTGAGAGAACTTCTGTATGTTGAAACAGTTCTTATTTCTCAATTTCAGCATGTCACATTTGCATAACTAGTGCTTCATTAACTAGCCATTGTCAATTTTCCAAGGCTTACAAGTAGTTCAACGATGTGACCTGAATACCACTGAATGGAACAGTTCCCTTATATGACTTATATGGGCCTGAAGACTGATGATGTTTCATGACATTTTATCATTAGAAAAGACTGGATTCAAAATAACATGATCACATCTTACTACATTAGAGCAGGAATAAACAATCATAATTTCTGTTCAGTAGCTAAAAAATAAACCTGCTTTATCATATCTTGCAGGCTTTACTGTGAGAGTGAATCATCTCATATATAATTCCCATACAACTAGTAACTGCTGGACTTGGTTGACTGCATGTAACAAGAGGAAATAATGGCGTATAAACAAATGTATGAATGTAATCACCTCAAACATCTATGAATCTAGATATACTCGTATTGATTCCCCTTGAATGCAGTATTCCAATTACACTTGTTCCTGTGTCAGTATCTTTGGTATTGTCTTATTAAAACTGCAGCAGGCAGTGCTTTTATAGATGTCAGTAAGTGTATGTTTATGAGTTTGAGGCTGTCAGAAAAAATCTGTTTAATGTTTCCAGTTTTTAGGAGTCTTCATTGTTGTCAGACAGAATTTTCTAGGGGTGATAATGGGAGAGCTTATTGATTTGCATGTCTTTCTTCAGGTAGTATGTTATAGCTTTGATCAAACAAGTAATTTTCACAAAAAAGAGAGAATTCATAATCCATCAGACTCCAGGATGTTTCCTTAGCTACTGCTAATAATAAATTCACAGAATATATTATATTATATTCATATATTTATATTATATTATATTATATTTATATATTTATATAATATATATTATAATATATATTAGCAGTCCTAAATGGTTGAGTGCTCAGGCTTTGGTTTTCACTGACAATTTCCTAGGAAATTTTATAACACTAATTCCACTTGATTTTGTTTTTTAGGGTCATGAAGCCTAAAGTTTTTATCAGTTGCTGGGTTCCTTTCCATTTTCCTGAGCTGTAGAGTGAAAGGCCTTTATTTATCCTTCCCTTGGTCCTTCCCTTCCCTTCCCTTCCCTTCCCTTCCCTTCCCTTCCCTTCCCTTCCCTTCCCTTCCCTTCCCTTCCCTTCCCTTCCCTTCCCTTCCCTTCCCTTCCCTTCCCTTCCCTTCCCTTCCCTTCCCTTCCCTTCCCTTCCCTTCCCTTCCCTTCCCTTCCCTTCCCTTCCCTTCCCTTCCCTTCCCTTCCCTTCCCTTCCCTTCCCTTCCCTTCCCTTCCCTTCCCTTCCCTTCCCTTCCCTTCTTCCCACGTTTTCTTCTGGGATCATCAGATTTAATAATTATATTGAACAATATGAATCAGTTCTTTCCTACTCCCTTATTGCTGCTATTTTTAATGATTTCCAAAACCTTGTTGACTCAAGTTTAAATTCATTCATCTGAGCCTATTGCTTTGAGCTGCTTCAACAACAGCATGTATCTGCCAACCCTTTTAAGCTGCTCTGAGATGGAGTTTGCCTCTGAGTGAAAGAAACTTCTGCTGCTTATTTACCTCAAAACCATCACTTTCTCATGGCTCCAGTTGGGACATATAGGTAAATTTTAGCTGCAAGGCTGGATTATTTAGATTGAACATCATTCACTAAATCTGAGACAAGACCTTTTTTCTGGAAAGTGATTTATAGCAATTTCTTTTTTTTATCTAGTCTGTGCTTGTGGTGTTCTTTTGATTTTTGATCACCATTCTTTTTGATTTTTTTTTTTATTTTTTAATTTTAAAGGTTTTTTCTGTTTTCAAAACTAACATTTAAATGATTCATGTGAGGTTTTACTTTCTGGACAGGTAGGAAAAAGATTGTTCTCAAATTAATTTTCTCTATGGATGTTTTCAAGCGCTTGACAAATCATATTCAGGTTAGCTGCTGTTTGTTGTAAAGTTACTTATTTCTGTGTGTAACAGACTGGAAATTAAACAGATATAAAAATGAAACAAGTAAAAAAACCCTCACATTATAAGAATACTACAAGCCTATTTCTGTTTTGTACCGGCTGAAGGATGTATCTATAGGGTTCTAGCCACAATTGCTCTTGAAAATAGATTTGAAGGAGATGACAATCTAGCCATTAATCCCAAAGTAAAGACTAAGACAAGAAATTCGAAAAGGAGAAAACCTTTGGGGAAATCTGTATGTACAATAGATACTCTACTGTAACAAACATGCTGAACATACATTTTGGCCGTCTCAGAAGGAAGTCATGCTTAGATCTCTTTCTGGAGACCTGTTGCATTAATGATAAATGAAGCTGCTGAAGGTGGCATTTGTTAGATGTCTTGTCCTGATGCCTGCTGAGCTGGAGTTCTCTATAGCTGCCTTTGAGTGGAATAGAGGGAGGGAAGTAAGCAACTTATCTCCTTAAAGAAAAAGATAACAATTTATTTCAGTAAGAGAGTTGTCACAGAATATTCCTGTGCTGTGGGTTGGTATTGATTCCTATTACATAAGGGGTAACAGACAGGATAGACAACTGATGGAGTTTGATATGGAAGGAATATGGAATCTTAGAATCACGTATGGAATATGGAATCATAGAATCATAGAATAATTTTAGTTGGAAAGACCTTTAAAGGCCATCAAGTTCTACTCCCCTGTGATGAACAGGGACATCCACAGCTAGATCAGATTGCTCAGATCTTGGTCCAGCCTAATCTTTAATGTCTCCAGGGATGGGGCATCCACAGCTCTGGCCAACCTGTTCCAGTGCCTCACTTCCCTTAATGTAAAAAACTTTTTTTCTTACTTCCAATCTAAGTCTCCCCTCTTTTAGTTTGGAACCATTTCCTCTTATCCTGTCATAACAGTCCCTGCTAAAGAATCATTTGTCCCCTTCTTTCTTATAGCCCTGCTTTAGATACTGACCGCTATCAGGTCTCCCCAAATCTTCTCCTTGCTGAACAGCTCTAATCTCTCAACCTGTCCTTTTAGTGGAAGTGTTCCATCCTTTGGATCATTTTTGTGGCCATCATCTGGATGTACTTCAACAGGTTCTCAACAGTACATCTCTCCTGTACTGAGGACTCCATATCTGGACACATTACTCCACATGTGGCCTCACCAGTGCAGGGTAGAGGGGCATGATCACCTCCTTTGCCCTGATGGCTACTCTTCTTTTGATGCAGCCCAGGATACAGTTTGCTTTATGGGCAATTTCTGGCTTATGGCCAGCTTACCATCCACAGTACCCCCAGGTTCTTTTTGGCAGGGCTATACTCAATCCTTTTGTCTCTCACCTTGAATTGATAGCAGGGAGTTGACATGACCCACGCTTACACTGCGATTTGGTGAATGTCATGATGTTCACCTGGGCCCATTGCTTGAGCCTGTCTATGTCTCTCTGGATAGCCTCTCTCTGACCCTGTCCCACAGGCACGTTGACCACCACACATAGGTTAGTGTCATCCACAAAATTCCTGGGAGTGCCTCTAGATCCCACTGTGAATGTCACCAATGAAGATGTTAAAGGGCACCAGTCCCTGTACTGACTCTGCCCCCCCCCATACTGACTATTTGTCACTGACCTCAATTCAGACATTGAGCCACTGGCCACCACTGTATGGGTATGGTCTTGCTGCCAGTTACTCGTATGAAACAGTCCACTCATCAAATCTGTATCTTTCCAGTTTGGAGAGAAGGAAGTTGTAGGTGACCTTACTGAAGTTCAGATGGAGTACATCAATGGCTCTTTCCTTGTCCACTGACACAGTTACGCCATCATAGAAGGCCACTGGTTTGGTCAAGCAGGATTTGTCCTTGATGAAGTCACACTGCTTGTCTCATACCACTTTCCTTTCTTCCATGTGCCTTTGTGTAGCATACAGGAGGATTTGTTTCACGATCTTTCTTGGCACAGAGGTGAGGATACCAGATTGGTAGTTCCCTCGGTCGTCCTTTCTACCTGTAGGCATTTATCCTCCTAAAATGGGAGCTATGAAATTTTGCCATGAGCAACACATATAATTTTTAATTAGTTTTTGAGATGCTTCTTCCTATTAATCACAAAATGCACATTCACAGGAGCTGCACAACTGTCCTGCCTGGAAGTTTTACTCATCCTGAGCAAGACAAACTCTGAAGATAGAACCATTGGCTGAGGTAGGGATGGGTAGATGGTGGACTTGATGGTTTGTTTTTTTTTGTTTTCTTTTTTCCAACCTTACTGATTATATTCATCTACTTCTTGGCCTCTACTTGTTTCCTTGGGTTTTGTATCACATGTGCTGGTCCTGAGCAGATCTCATAGGCACCCTAAAGAACATCAAGTAGCAATAGATACCTTAACTTAACCAATGGAGCTAAGCCTAAAATATCCATGTTAAAATAACTCAAGCAGTTTATAGTTAAATGGATAAAATTTCAAATATATGAAGACAAACTAAAAAAAAAAAAAAAAAAAATTATCATAAAGGATAATTCTTAATTCTAATCTTCCCAAAGATTTTACTTGAAATGAAAACATGACTTGTACTAAAGCAATTCATTTCCAGCTTTTTTCAGTCTTTTATTTGGTCATGAGGTAGCAGCCCCACCTAGTGAATGATTAATGAATTCTTAAAATACAGTACACCAGAAGAGTTGAAAGCAAATGCTCTTTTTTTTTGTTTGTTTGTTTTTGCCTATATATTCTGTTTCTACTATCAAAAAGCTGAGTAACTCTTCACTTTATGAATGTGATATGTAAAATTTACTGGTGGTAGTGAAATCAGAATCAGGCCCAATGGCTTGGGTCACATTACAAGACTATTTAGAAGCTTCAGAAGTTTCAGCACTGGGTGTAACTGAGAGTAAATGGAGTACAGAGTACAAGTTTTGTACAAGTGAGAAAGAATATTCCTGTATTTTCCAGAGCTGTCAAAGAGAAAAATATACTATAATGTTGAATATATCACCTAAGTAACTAGTTGTACTGGAATTAGTGCAGTGAAATATCAATGGAAGACAAAGAAATATGAGCAAGTTTGAAGGTACTGGGTGTAGTTCTTTGTTGGAATGAATTGGAACAAGTTGTAATAAATGGGTATACATTCCTTTGGCTTGAGGCATGACTTTTGTACATCTGGAAAAATGGCTTCCTAATACTGGAAGGAAAGGTTTTGCTGATAGAAACAAATTGTTCCTGCTGTTCCAATCAGTTCATGTGGCCTTTGGAGAATTTAAAACAGCGTGAGCTCAACTTTAATTTAACTTAATTTTAAATAAATGAAGGAAAAAGTTGTTTACTTGTTATTTATTTATTTATTTATTCATTCATTCATTCATTTATTTATTTTTACACTTTGCTTTAACTTTCTAAGGCATCAAAATGCCTGGGAACATATTCTAAACATTGAACTCCTGAAATGATATGACACTTCATTTTAGAGGTATAGCTTTACAGATTCAATTACTTCAATTAGAAAGATTTTTTTTCCATGGATTTTCTATGTAGTCATTCATCTTCTCCTTTTAACAGGAGTTTAGAATCACTGTATTGACAATCACTAAAAAAAAGATGAAGAACAAGAGTAAACAGCTGTGGGCTGCAGATATTAGCAGCGTAAGTGAGATTTGGCCTTTCTCTGGAAAATGCAGTGAAGACATACTCCATTTGTGAACCGCTTGTGCACGAATGCGTGCACCACAATGGCTTATACACTCTGTATCTTAAACATGAAGGGTCTTGCTGAACTGCTTTTACTTGATCAGTACATTCATTCAAGATCAAAAAGAAAGTCTATAGGGAGTGGAAGCAACAAGTTACTGGGAGGACTATAGAGAAGTAGTCCAAGCAGCCAGGGATCAAATTAAGAAAGCTATAAGCCAGAGAGAATTAAATCTAGACAAGGACATAAAGGGAAACAGGAAGAAATTCTACAGGTATATCAGTGATAAAAAGGTCAGGGAAGATGTTGGCCCTCTCCAGAAGGAAACTGGAGACCTAGTCATGAGGAATATGGAGAAAGCTGAGATGTCGAATGACTTCTTTGCCTCCATCTTCATCGGGAAGGGCTCTAGCCACAACACTTAAGTTGGAGAAAGCACTGGTAAGAACTTAGAAAAGGTAGATCTTCCTGCTGTAAGTGAATATCAGGTTCAAGACTATCCAAAGAACCTGAAAGTTCACAAGTCCATGAGACTTGACGAGATCCATCCATAGATTCTGAGGGATGAGGTTGCCAAGCTGCTATCCATCCTATTTGAAAGGTCATGGCAGTATGGTAAAGTTCCTACTGATTGGAAAAGGGGAAACATAACCCCCATTTTAAAGAAGAGAAAAAAAGAAGATCCAGGGAACTACAGGATGTTCTGTTTCACCTCGTGTGCCTGGCAAGATCATGGAGCAGATCCTCCTGAAGGCCCTACTAAAGCACAAGTAATTGGCTGGATGGCTGCACTCAGAGAGTTGCAGGCAGCAGCTCAGTGTCCAAATGGAGACCGGTGACAAGTGGTGCTCCTTGGGATTGGTGCTAGGACCAGTGTTGTTTAACATCTTTGTAGATAACATGGACAGCAGGATTGAGTGTACCCTCAGCAAATTTGCAGGTAACACCAAGCTGAGTTGACAGTTGTCACACGAGAGAGAAGAGATGCTATCCAGAGGACCTGGACAGGTTTGAGACGTGAAACCCATGCCATCCTCATAAACTTCAACAAGGCCAAGTGCAAGGTTCTGCACCTGAGTTGGATCAATCCTAAGCACAGATACAGGTTGGGAAGAGAATGTCTTAAAAGCAGCCCAGAGGAGAAGGATTAGAGAACATTGATTGATTCAACATTAAGCTGTCAATGTGTGCTTGCAGCCCAAAAGGCCAACCATATCCGGGGTTGCATCAGGAGAAATGTGACAAGCAGGTTGAAGGAAGTGACCCCCAATCTCCATTTATTACTTCTGAGTCTGCAGTTCTCTTGAAAATCTAGCTAGTCTAACTATTCTGGCTAAAATGTAGCTAAGACTGCTGGAAACAGGAGAATAATCTGATTTTATCTACAGATTTTCTTGTTTGCTGTAGTCTTTAAGACTCCTGTAAGTTTACACATTAATCTTAATTTTTTTTGTTAAAATACTAGATTTGATAAATTCAATACAATAAAAAGTCCTGGCTTTCATGTTTGTTTAGAAAGTGTTTATTTGTTCATAGTGCAAACCTGGAACAGGCTGCCCAGGGAGGTTGTGGAGTGTCCTTCACTGGAGATGTTCAAGATCTGCCTGGATGCCTACTTGTGTGACCTGGTGTAGGGAACCTGCTTTGGCAGGGGGGTTGGACTCGATGATCTCTGGAGGTTCCTTCCAACCCCTACAATTCTGTGATTCTGTGAAACCTAAAAGAATTAAAATAAACTATTCTGGGTATTCTGGGACATGCTTCTTAATATCCCTTGTTGGGTGGGAATCATTGAGGATCGTTGAGTCCAACTACAGACATGCTTTCACCATCTTTGTTGCAATTCTTTGGATGCATTCTAATAGTTTTCTATCCATTTTATATTGTGGAGTTCAAAACTGTACACAGTACTTGAGGTGAGGCCACACTAATGATGATCCCTGAGGGACAATTACTTCTTTCAACTAGTTAGCTGTACAGCATATAATGCACAGTTGGATATGGTTGACCCTTTTGCCCACCAGGGCACACTGTTGACTCACATTTGTCTTATCATCAGCCAAACAGCCGGATCTTCCTCTCCACCAATTTGTTCCTCTGTCTATACATATATCCAGAATTACACCATTCCAGGTGCAAAACACAGCATTTGTTCTTAAATTTCTTACAGTTGATGACTGTCTAGTGCTTTAATTTATTGAAGTCTCTATCCCAAAGGAATCCATCGTTTCTCCCTACTTAGTATGATCTGCAAACTTAGTGTGCCCTCAACTCCTGTGTGTAGATCATGGATAAAAACTTTGAGGATAACTGGCCCTGAAATTGAGCCCTAACGAACACCGTAAGTAACTGGTCACCAGGCTGATATTAGGATATTTGCAACTTTCTGAGCTATACATTCAGCCAGTTTTTTCCCTGTTATATAGTGTGTATGTCTAGCTGAATGATAGACATTTTGTCCAAAAGGGTTCTATGAGAGACAGTATCAAGCTTTTCCAAAATCCAAAAAATCCATACCCACTACTTTCCCTTTGTCCAACTAGAATAGAATAGAACTAGGTCAACTAGAATATTAAGCTAATAAGACATGACTTTGTATTCATAAACCCATGTTGGTTTGACTGATGATTGCATTGTCTTTAAAGCATTTTTCAGTAACTCTCAGAATGATTTTCTCATTAGTTTTACCAGTCACAGAAGTGAGAGGCAAAGAATTAGATGATATCATAGGATTTGAATATTTTAGGTTAATAGTTTACCCACGTCTGGCCTCACTGGAAACAGGCTGGAGAGATAAATTATAGCTACAGGTGCTTCAGTAAGGCCAGACTACTCCTCCTCATTCTTGGTTTCTGATTATTTTCAGCACTTGGTAAATCTTTCAATGAGAAGCTATTGAATTTAAGAGAGAGTAAAAGCTGTTTTTCCTTTGTCATAATGCTTTTTATTGTAACTGGGATTAAAGGAAATTTCGTTTTTGTTGTCATCTTAGCAAAGTTAGAATAAGTAGTTTTAGAATAAATAGTTACGTATGCTCCAGCTTACTTGTACTGGGAGTGTAAATCTGTGGTGGTTGAACACAGTGGAAGAAATCAGGACAAACGTATTTGCAAATATAATAGTTCAAATCCAGGATTAAAACACTGCAAGACTCAAATGGTTAATCAGAGAAAGAAAAGATGATTTAGCAAATCATATTTAATTATTCCATGCAAATTTACTTGTCACTCACATTTTTCATTTCATTATCAATGAATAAAACCTGATTAAATAGGAACGTGAGTTGATTGTACCAGTTTTGACATGACAGTGCCACCTGCTGTTACATTATGTGACTTGTATAGAGTTTTCTGAGTGACCTAAAGGATTACACTTGGTTTGAAAAGATGGACACACAAGAAAACTTAGGATCTGTGGTGCTGAAGTGGTAGGTTCAGGTTGGTATTTGAAGTTATGTTGGCATGATTCATTCTCATATTTGATTTGGGAGATGGAGTAACTTTGTGTTAAAGACTGAAGGGCACATATTTCTCTGGGAGTTGACTGATGAGTACTCATATCTCTTCAATGCATGTTGAAGATGGTGTCCATCTTATTATTGAATTATGAAAGCCATGCCATCTCTTTTACATCTGATTTAGGATTTCACTTATGTATGTGCTCTCCGGGTGACCTTAGAATTTGGCATATGTGCAAAGAAACATGATTATGGCTCCTGGTGGAGCTAAGGCTTGCTTTGTACCACTTGGTAGAGCTGAACAGACCAATAGCAGATTTATAGGTAATTGGGGTGCCCTTACAGGTTAAGACATAGACCTCTGTAGGGAATGTTAAGAAATTAGTTAGGATTAAATCATGTACAGGAACAGCTGAATCTCTTTCTCCACTCTTCATCATCCTTTTCAATTTTCTCTAATTCTGCACTATCCATTTAGAAATGTAGAACTGGGAGGGCCACAAGCAGCAGAAGATTCCACATTTTGAACTGTTGTGGTTTAATCCTGAAAGCACCTGTTTGCTCACTTCCCACCCCCCAGTGGGATGGGAGAGAGAATCAGAAAGAAAAAAAAAAAAAGGTAGAACTCATGGATTGAAATAGAACATTATTTACTAAGACAGAAAAAGAAGAGAAAAGAAAAATAATAGTAGTAATGAAAATAATATAGTATACAGTTACAGAGCTAGCGATGTACAATGTAATTGCTCTCCACCTGCCACGACACCCAAAGTCAGTTCCCAAGTAGCAGCTGCCCCCCCAGGCAACTCCTCACAGTTTTTGAAGTTTTTTTTCACATGATGTCATATGGCATGGAATTTCCCTTAGGCCAGTGTGGGTCAGCTGTCCTAGTTCTTATCCTCACTCCATCTCCCTCACTGGCAGAGCAAGTGAGTTGAAACGTCCTTGGTTCTGTGCAGCCATTGCTCAGCAGCAACTGAAGCATCACTGTGTTGTCAACATTGTTTTTCTCTGAAAGGCAAAACATAGCATCATACCAGACACTATGCATCCCATCTGAAATTGGGATTTGGATTCATCTTGGATTTTTAATGATCTACTTTATTTTATTTCAGTTTTTACACTTTTTAATTTTCCATATGGTCTTTGATCTCTGAGCTCATATTTTCATAAATGATGTAAAATGCCAATATCTTTTTCGTAGGTGGTAATTCAGAACCTATTCAGAACTAATTCAGAACCCTACAGTGTAATTGTAAAAGTAAGACTGTTGCTTTATTGTGGATTTTTTTTTTCTTTTCATTTGCACTAGTGCATTTTATCTATACTTTCACGTGCTGTGTTGCCTACTACTGTGAGAACCTTCCTTTATTTCCCCAGCCTGACCCACTGGGCTGTTCTGGGTTTATGACCTGAAAAACCTGGTGACATAAGATAACTGTATTACTTCACTATTTTTTCAGTTTTCCACGTGTTAAGTAGTCTAAACTTGAGAAAACAGGTAATTCTTATTTTTGTTTGAGTTTGTTTCTGAATCAGATCTTTATTCACACGAGGACTTTCAATCTTACTTCAAGGCAGCTTTTTGTCTGTGACTGGCTTTTGTGAATAAACATATTGAATGCTTTCTGGGGATCCAACAGATTATATAAAATAGAATTTGACTGATTTATTTGTTGAGGTATGGCTTCTCTTTACAAAGTTATGTTGATTCTTCCTTGATATATTTCCATCTACATATCAACTATTGAACTATACTGTTCATTATACTTTCTAAGAATTCACTTTCTACAATTTTAGATTTACTTCTCTGGATTTCCCACAAATCTTTTTTTAAAAATTGTCATCACATTTACCACTTTCTGTGCTTGATATTGAGACAGTTTTAAGAGCACGGTTACACACGGCAGTGAATTGATTTCCTTTAGAACTTGTGGGAAATGGTATCACTTCTTTTTGCTGTCTTCTGAGCCTAGCTGCTCCGTTTACAGTGTCTAAAAATGTAGTCTTAAAATTGCCTCCTGGTGTGATGCCTCATAATTATGATGAGCAAATCCCACATAGTCTATCTCTTACTTTTGCAGCTTTTTAGACCTTTCTCAGCATGTCACAGCGTGGCATCTAATGTTATTCTGGTCATGCACTCGTACTATAGTAGTGACATTGTTGCCTGTAATAGGTAATCCTTTTTTCAAGCTAATATTGCCAATTCATTAAATGGTTTTGACACTAGGCAACATTTTACAAATTGCTGCAGGCACTTGTTTTGATACACTCCATATTGCAGATGCAAGGAAAACGTTTTCATACCTTATCAAATAAAGATTTTGGTAGTCATAATCAAGTTTACTGTTATTCAAACCATTCACTGACAATGAAATGTTTTATTAAAGCACTGTCAGTTCATTAGATGTGATGTTACTTACAGGATTAATGATACACATTAGGAAGACTTCAGAGAACTTCATGTGTTCCATTTCCTTGAAATTTTTTCCTTAATAGTGGACATCTCCAAGAATAAATTAGTTGATTTCCCTCCTTTTCACTGCCTGTGCTTTCAAATGAAAAGTGCTGTCCTATCTTATATCCATCCATCTTTGTCCTCAGGACTCTCAAGACAAACTCTTGTCTTCCCAGTTATTTGTTTGTAAAACCTTGAGAATTCCTCATTCTTGTTGATATGCCTATGTTGCTGATGAGATTAAAAATTCTCAGACTAATAGGATTTATGTACACCCACTTTAGCCTCAGTCCTCTCAGATTTTCTACTGCAGAAATTTCATTAGCAGAATTTTCATTCTTAGCAGTTTGTAGGAGCAGGAGCGCTTTGTAAAATTCTCATACCAGAATACATAGAGTATCTGAGATTTTTTAAATTAAATCTTCTTATATGCATTCTGTTCACAGCATATAACAATAGTATAGACAATACTACAATATAACAATAGTTTTTGTAAAATCACAGTATGCTAGCGTCTTGTGAGACTTATTTAATTTGAGGTTCCCCACAATTTTGGTGCTAGGGATATTTTTGGAAATGGAAATTAATTATCCAGTAATCTATTGCCTTCTAAAATTTCTACTTGTGCTTTGTCTCCAGTTTAGAAGATTCACCCTTAACTGAGTCATTTCCCTATGTAAAGATGAGAGTGAGAAAGACAAATTGTAAGAAAACTGAAATGTTTGCCTAGACAACCTTTAGCTAATTGCATGGGTGCAGGGTGGTAGGAGAATATTTTCATTTTCCTTTAATCACGTAATTCACTGTTTTTTTTACCAAACTTAATCTGGAAAAAGTCTTGATACATAATAAATCACTGTTTGGCAAGTTTAAATGGGTAGACTTTTCTGATAGTGTCCAAAGAACATGAAAAGGATGCCAAGCAACAGTTCTCTTTAACATAGTAATTCATTTGCTCTTAACCATATGTCAGGTTTCTCTCCACAGAATAGAAGTTTTTTTGTTTCATGCAGTAATAAAAAGAGAAAATGTGATAGATGTCTACATGCTGAACACTGAATAGCTCTTGTTTGGTGTACAAGGAGATAAAAAGAGTATATGTGTATAATTGTGCTATCACTTTAAAGCACAGATTCAAGGTTATACAAAATCCCATTACCTTTCAAAATTTTTGGAACATACCTAATAGAACTGATTATTTCTCACAAATCTGAAACGTCCTGCATCATTCCACAACTTCCTCTGCAGACTGAAGGGAGGACTTGGGCTTTCAGCAAGAAAAAGGGGGAATTAAACAGACTTTATATATTTGGAATACAAGCAGCTGCTACCATTTGAAATGTCTTTTCCATAAGCTGTCTGCAACTCATTTGTGGATTTGTGTATGGATACAATAGCTGCTACACTTAATGTCATAGATGCTATCAAGCTCTAAGCTGATAGCTCAAGAAAGGTGAGCACTTATTGAAAGTAAATTACCATTTTGTGATGCATACCTATGGTACAGAAAATAAAGAAAAGAGCATAGAAATGCCTGACAAATGCAGCATAAGAGTTACAGCACAAAGCAGAGAGAAATTTCTGTAGAACAGTGGGTGGCACTGTGCACATATGCTAAAAAAATTCATCTCTCTGCCTAACCACTAATATTTGCAGTGTTAGAAAGGCAAAATGAAGGTGACACTATATATAGTTCAACATTTTACCCATAAAGAACAGGACTAATATTTCCTATTTACACACATTTAACACTAGGTCTTCATCTTAGGCAAATAACGATGATGGTGATGATAATGATTATACTTTACAGCTCAATTAAACCTGCTTTTGGGGGATATCAAAGCACCCTGCAAACATTAGTGAGATCAGCATAAAATATTTCAGAGATACAGGTAAACACAATTTTTTTCCAAGGCAGGAGAAGATTCAAAAACGTTTTCATTCTGGTTCCTCAGTTGCTAGGGGAGCACCCCGGCACTCGCGGCAGGCTCAGCCGCCGAGCCTCCTTTCAGCTCTGGCCACAGTGCTGGACAACACAGCTGAGGAATGACAGGCTGGCTGCTTTTCAGATGGGGAAAAATGGGTTGTAGCGCACAGCAGCAACTCCTTCCTTCTCTCTACCATCCCGCGGTGCTCTCTGTCTTGCTTGAGGAAGCACTGTGATTGCATCTTCTCTTCTTAGACAGAAGCCTTACGTTCGGATATCAATGTGACGAAATACACTCTGTAATTTTCCGGTGCTGCTCAAGGTGCAAAACTGTAGATACCTGTTTCAGTAAATAGCCCTCCTACAAAACAGAATCTATATTCCATTATTTAGTGAGATTCCAGATCTATACATGTAGAAAAGTAATATTTTCGGAGAGATTTTCAAATAGTAGGAAAAAAAGGTTTGTTTGCATGTCTCATCTGATTTGTAGGAATGTATTATTTCTCATGTAGACCTAACAGAAATTGGAGCTCCTATACGGATACATCGAAAATTCAGGAGATATTTCTTTGTATAGGCAGAGTGAAGTTGACCTTTTTCACAACTAGCATATAAATTCAGAATTAAAGTGCATTCAGTTGAAAGAAACAGTTTTTTTGTTCTCTGCTAAAAATACATAGGCATTAAAAAAAAACTATTAATAATTCTAACTAATCTTAGTCAAATAATGAAGGAGTGGGCAACCTAAAAGCCACATCTGTTAGTTACACTGTGCCAGATATTTAATGCATGACATGCCCAGCACATAAAAAAAAAGACAATTAACAATTCAGATGGGTTTCCAGACAGCTACACAATGATCTGATGAAAGTGCATATTCAGATCATGCATCTTTTTCTGCATCTCTCCTCAGTGAGAGGAGAGATACTGCACTCCATAGAGAATGTGAACCACAGCCAGAGCTAATATTATAAAGACGAGCAAATTAAATCTTTCAGTAATTTAAAGAACTGATTCTTCACAACCAAGCACTGTTCCAAACAATTTTCCCCTTGGTGTAACAACATCAATGAGCTTGAAATTGGTGACCTAATACAATGAAGGTGTAATTTTCTCAAGTAGATGTGGGAATCGAGATATATGACAGTGTAATATATATACAATAAGCACTTGTAGTGGTGTAACGATACAGTGGTGAACTGCTTATGTTCTTAACAGTGAGCAGGCAATTGAGATACAAGCAAGGAAACTGTGGTATTAGTGGAGTCAGAGCCCAAAGGAGAAGTTAAAGTAAGCCAAATATGGTTCACTTGAAGACTCAGGAGGGGTTTTCTGTCCAATGCAGACACACATAAATGCACAAAATATGCATCTGGCTGCATGGATCCTCACAAAGTGCCTTTCCCACAACCTCGTCTCGGTTCACTAACACACAAGCTGTGGGTCCCTTGAACACTATGCCCATCTTTCCAGGTTCACATCTGTCCAGAATTCCTATCCATGCCCTTGTGCTGGTTTTCCAGCTTCCAGCCTTGAACTTGGCTCTTTCTGATGCAGACAGTCCAGGTTGAATTTCAACAGTGAAATTCCCTCAGCCCTTCTCACACAGCAGAGACCAAGGTCACAGTGCTTAATAAGAAGTTAAAGCAATCAGTAGTGCAGGGGCTTGGCTAGAAAAGTGCACTGAAGCAGCATTGGACATAGACATTTCCACAAGAGGCATCACTGTTTTCTCACTTCCTTTCCATTTTTTCAACTTCCTCCTCCATCCATGAGCCCACAGGCATGACCTCTCATTGGAGAGATAGGCTTCCAGCTGGTTAAGATAGCTGATGCATATCAAATGATTCTAGTGTTGGAATAAATGGTTGCTTCAATAAATAGGATAAATAACACTGTAGAATGGCATGGAGCATATTTTCACCCTTTCCAACAGAAAGCTGAAAATAAATCATATATTTGCTTTTGGTATTTTGGATGAATAGATCATGTGATGACACGATGGCACACAGCATTGTGCTAAAACACACTGTTCCAGGAATATGGAAGAGGAAAGAGGTTAATGCTTCAAAAGTTCTGAAGAGGACACTCAGATTAACTTAAGTGGCTTTTTTTCTATTTTTTTTTTCTTTTTTACTTCGTTAGCTGTAGAGAAAATGTGAATTTCTCCGTGAAATCAACCAAACTACTTTTTCTGAGTTTTTGTAACCTACGCTGATAACATAAGGAACAAGTCAAATACCTCCATCCACTTGGAATTCATTATACTTAATTTTCTTCTGATAATTCTAAATACAGTTTCCGAGTTTTTGCACAATAGTCTACAAGCTATTGATATTATCCAGGTTCAAGTGTCTGGGCTGCCCTGATAATCTTTGTCTCTCCAAAAAGTAATAACTAATTAAGTCAGCACTGGACAGTACTTAATGGTAAGCTCAAGCCCCCAGTTAACCTGTGTCTTTCAAGTTCTTCTCCAATAAGAACTGACTAAATGACTTCTGAATAAATTTCCTAACAGGAAAATAATTGCATGAAAAGGCAACAATCACCACCATGTCAAATGAAATTAGCAGTCGTCCCGACACATCTAAACTTGCATGTTCTTTCAGGAATGTAAAAGATTCTGTGCTTTTCCTCCTAAGTCTGTTTTGTGACCAGTGTTCTTACCCTACCAGAAAAGGTATCTCTAAGGATGCTGGGTGGTGTGTGACAGACAGACACCAGGGATTACCAAGCTATGAAGTGAAGCGTCTAATAAGATACTTACATAAGAACAGGTTGTCCTGGGAAGTGGGTAGACTACTCTGCTGCTTCAAATAATAAGTGGATTTTGGGTATATAAATCCAGTCTTAAAACTGGATGAAGACTGATGGGATCTCATTTGTTATTAACATCTCCTTAGGAAATTCTATTGTTGTTCTTTCACCAGTGACACTGACATTAATTTTATTTTGCTAACTGTGGTCTGTGACATATATTCTCAGAAGATTACTCCTTTCTGAAGATTTTGCCTACTTCCAGTTAAAAAATATTTTCTTTTCTACTAAATAATTCATTATCTGTATCTCTGATGTGTCTGGGTTAGAAAATAACAAGAACCACATTCTAGGAAATCTGCATTGAGAGGAAAGAAAAGGATTTTTTTTCTTTGACTCCACTGCTTCTTTTATATTCTAAAAGCTCTCTGAAAGTTGTCAGGAGGTTCTCTAAGATCACTGGTTGAAGGGTGTTATAAAAACACACAAACACATTGTAGACTGTAGTCACTTCTCCCAGATTCACATAAATCTACTTTATGATTGATTAAATATTTCAGCTTTGGTTTGATGTTTAATCTGTCTCAGCTGTCAGCTCATTTTGAGTGCAGATGAAAGAAATTCTCTCACCTAATTTAACAAGTTTCTATGTAACAACTGAAATCACCTGAAATGGAAAATTCTCCAGACTTACTGAATGTGAGAATGCAGTTAATTGAGAAGCTCTATGGATATAGTGCCTCTTAAAGGGCAAAGTAGAACGTTGTTTGGTAAATATGTTTAGAACCAGTATTAAGAAGCAATAATGAGACCTCGAAGTCAGAGACTCACATTAGACTCAAGCCAGATGCATTCCTACAATTTAAGATATTAGCAAGAATTTCTCATCTGTCTTAAAAGACAGCCTTCAATTTGGATAGTCTCAGATATACCTTTTAAATATTCTAAATATGATTTTCAATGAAAGAGTACAAATAACTCGCAATCTGTGAGCTGCATTCCAAACCACCAAAGAGGTTCCTGGACTGTTGACTGCTCTAATAGCAGAGACTGATGATAACCACCTTGTATCTTTTATTTGTGCTTAAAATCCAGCTGCAAGAACACCGCTGTGGGAATACAAGAAAAAACTGTTCAGAGTAGCAGCTGTGGAGCAAGATAAACAGCATGAGAACCAAGGACACCTCTAGAACAAGAAGGAATGGCTCACGGCTCTGATTGGATAAGCACCCGCATTTGTGGTTAAGAAGTGTTTGTAGAATACTCTGTTGACATATAATGGTGGATGGGAAAGCTAAAAAAAAAAATAAAATAAGAAAACTTGTGAATGTATATAGGTGATGTGAGAACTTGTAGTAAATGATTTGGATCATTCACATTCATGCATCAGGCACTGCACACCATGTTGCCCTTAGAAATATATTATACTGTTTTTATCCTCTGTGCTAAAAACTATTTTCCAAACGAATAACTTAAACCCTTTTGTTATGATAATGAAATAAATGTTTTTAGACATGCAGACACATCACTTCCTCTTTCTGCTGTCTTCTATCAAGAATATTATCTAATATGAGAAGAACTTACCTGTTAAAACATAGTTTCTGCTGTTGTATCAACCCTATGCTGAACACTTTCTTCAAGACCTTCTTCATTTAGTTTCCATAGCTATATCATGGATAGTATTGTGAAACACACACATCTATCAGAAATACAAGGAAGGAAAATTCTAACATTTTCCACATGGGCTACCATGAAATTTCACTCAGAGAACAGTAAAACAGTTAAACAGTGGCTACCTCAGTTTATTCTGGATGCCAACAAGTGCCTAAATGTAATCCATGAAAACAGTTTTAAATGTATTCTCACAGAAAATTAATATTGGTTCTTGACCATTAGTTGTGAACTTGATCTTATGAGCTCTTAACACTTCTTGTGTTCAAGAGCATGCATTTTTTGCTAATACATTTTCTATGTTTAATTCATTAAATAGTGAACAGTGCTAGATCTGAGCATTGTCAAGGATTGTTGATGTGAACCTATTGCTATAAACATGCATTTTGCTTTCACATGTATTAACATGGCCTCTTCAGTGCAAGGAAATGTGTCAATTTTAGTCAGAAGATTTCAATACCAAGATTTAATTCTTCCTGATAATGTTTTCATGGAAAAATGATTGAATTGCTCAAGCAAAATACTGACTGTGCTTTAAATTACATACCTGAGATTGTCTTCAGTATGCCATATTTCAGCTTCTAAATGAAGGGATCCAGAGATGGTGTTACTGAACAGAGGCATAATTTAGGAAGCAATTATTATTGGATTCTCACACAGGGATTTGAACAGTATATACCAATATGTTCAAGTTGTTCTTTTTACCATTGTCATGCAAACAAACCATGACAAAGCAAATCCTAAACCTAGCTGAGGTAACCAGCACATGTGAGCTCAAATAAAATCCCCATAAGAATGAATATGTCCTTTTTTTTCTACGTAGAATCAAGAACATTTTTCAGTAATTGCTAATGTACAGTGGTGCTATAGTATCAATTATTACAGACTTCTCTGTACATTTACTAAGTTTCTTGGAAAAGAACTTTAATACATCAACATTAAGAGAGAATCCTGTTAGAACCCAACTGTAATTCTCATTAGAACTGTGTGAAACCTCTGTAGAGGACAAATTGTAGTCTGTGTCAGTATCAAGAGATTGGAATGATCTCTTCTAATTCAAGCTACATTTATCTATCAGCATTCACAAAAAAAGACATCTGTGAAAATAACAAAAGGGATAGTTTTTAGTAGAAATTACTGCAGATACCAGTAAGTACTAGTGGAGGGTAATTATAATAATCAAACTAAAAAAGATGTTCATGCTGTTAGTAAAATAATATGCATTCTCTTATGTGAATAACTAAGGGAAAGGAATGTAATGGTATCAAATGATCCTAAGCATGGAAAACAATATCCTGAAAAACTGTGCTGTGACATTGAATGTTTGTTTTATGTGGCAATATGCCGCAGTGAAACATCTAATTTGCAGGTGCCTGAATTCCTGTAAGCAGTTGGGATGCAAGCAGTTGTGAATATGTAGCTTATCACAAAAAGCAAAATATGCTTCTTTTATAGAAACAAGATTTGTCTTCAAATCTCTATACTATCTCTATATATTTATAGAAATATACTTACATTACCTTTACCATACATATGACCATTCCTCCTTCTCTAAAATCAAGAAACTTAAATGATGGCTTCCTTGGTGTATCATTTCCTGCAGGTAACATAGTTCCATATCTCCTCAGACCCTTCCTTTCCCAAATCTGCACCACTAGGACACATCATCAGGACATGAGTGAAAAGCTATCCGGCAAACCTATTCCAGCTATTTGATACTGCAAATTACAGTTGATGTAAAAAACTACCAGGCAGCAACTTAATGAAGGGCTAAGCTGTGGTCCATGGCCCCCAAGACCAAGCATTCTCCTTGACATTTTTTTGTAGATAGCAGTAAAGTTGCAGTAAAGTTGCATCAAATATTCGAGATGAATGGCAGAGTGAATTTGTTATCAATAGCCAAAATACATTAGGAATTAAAAAAAAGAGAAGGAAAAGAACTCCAAAATAAAAGATACAGTTCTATGCCTTGATTCGAAGGCCTTCTAAGACCCACAAAGCAAATTCAATGAGTCCTCTCAAAACTGGATTTATGCAGCTGCTGTCAGGGAAAAATACAGGAAAAGTGAGAAACAAAGTAAATCCTGGAGGAGTAGACGTTCCCATACTAAGCATTTTCTGTTATTTCAAGAAAATCGACTGAGTGCACTCCCTTGTTTTGTTCTATTCCCAGATGAGTAGTCTTCTCCAGCACTCCCTAGAAAGCTACAGTACCTCTTTCTGGACCTGGATACCACTTCAGAATAAAAATGTTTAATGCAGTCTTTGCTCTATTAGCTTCTCACTTTCTTGTCCATTCTATTCTACAGACTTAAGGATAGATCTTTTTGCAAACATTTTAATAACCATTACTTTGCTAATGAAGGCTATGTTATGTATTTCCTAAAATAAAGGGATGTTGTTTCACCTAGATATACTCCTTAGATTAGATTTGATAGAGAACTTCTATGCACATTGTTTTTACTTAGTGTGTATTATGAATTATATTCCCTGATGCTTTGGACAAATACCAGTAAAACTACAGGCACTTTCCAAAAAAAAGCTGATAGTATAAATATGTATCCTGGGAGAAGAGTGAAAGATGTTTTTGTCCCCATTATAGGAAAGGATAACAGAGGCAGCTAGAGATGAAAGATTTTGTCCTATGTCAAAGTCCACAACACAGTTGCAAGTCAAAGTACAGGCTTTTGCCTTCAGTGTAAAATCAGAATTCGGTTATTCTCATTTGTAACTTAAAATACTTGAAAATTCTTGAGTTAAACCTTGCTGTTCAGACGAGAATGTGCCTGGAAAATTCCTGGCAGTGCAAAAATGGTGAGAATCGCTAAACAAAGCATTAAAGACTTAAATTGTTTGCATATCCATTGCAACTTATTGTAGTTCCGCTGAGGAATTAATCCATGTCTTTTAGCCAAAGATTACAAATAATTTGATTTTATTTTAATGTATGCTTGGAATTAGGAGGTTAAAAAATCTATGATTTATGGAATTAATGATATCATTTGGCATAATAATCATTACACTACCCGATGCCTAGACTACATATCAACAGAGTAGCAATAATGCTCTAAATTATAATTTTCAACTTAGAAAATGCCTAAGTAAAATAATCATATTTGTGTGATATCACAACAAAGGGACATTTTCTTCCTTGCAGTTAACTCCAGATAGTTTTTTTTTATGAATTCATCTGATAAAAAATTCTTGAGCTTCCAGTGAATCTTTGTACTGCATTATATAGGTCAAGGACAGTACAATTTGCTTTAATCATAGACTTTTCTCAAGAAAATGGGGGAAAAAAAATAAAAAAAAACCCTCATCTGTGAAGATAAGTTTAAATCATGCAATTGCTGGTAGTTTGAATGCTTAATTGATTATATTAATGCTTCAGAAGCAATGAAATATCTGTGCTATTGCTATCAAAAGAGTTTGCTTGAAAACTGGAGCATATTCAGATAAGTTTAGTGTTAACACAATCTGAAATACTTTTAAGTGTTCTGAGGGGTCAGTGTTTGGCAAGAGCCCCTGAGAAGGAAGCGAGAAGCCTTTGCAGTTAAATCAGTGAAGACAATAGATCAATATCAAGTGGCAGGTGGTTGTTTTTTTGTTGCTGCTATGGTTTTTTTTTTGTAAAGACAAGAACTGTATTACAAAGGCTATTGAAATGTAATGACAGTGCATTACATGATGGATATCATGCACTCTACTAACTTTAGTCACTAAGACACAGTATAGATTTGAAAGATCAGAAGAGGGACCTAAAAGTTGTCTACCATTAAAAGGTTTAAACAGAAAAAAAGATGAGAAAAGCATAAATACATAAAAGTGCATTTATGTTGCAAAAGAGAATGATTAGAATATTAAATTTAGAAGGTAAAAAGTATTCATTTTCATGATTCCACTTTTCCATAGGTATTATGATTTAGGGATAATTATCAGTTTTTGAGGTTAAACGAGGATCTCTAAAAAAATGTCCATGGGAAGAAACCTTTCTTTTCAATATATAAGTTTTCCATTTCAATTTTAATAGAATGTTGGAGAATGATAAAATTTTATCCTTAATGCAACAATACTTTATGTCTCTTTGTATGGTTAGCTGCCTGTTGCTAGTTGAAATGTTCACTTTCCCTGGCCATTATGTGAACTGTATGACTCAAGTTAAAAAGATTTTGATGGAAACATGTTTTTTGTTCTTTTTCTTTATGCAGTCAATTTTCCATCCTAATGTGATGATCAGATTATTGCTTTTTATTAAAGGCTGTCTGTGTTACAGCCTGCCCTTCTACTATTTGCTTCATGCAGTTTAGATAGCCCAATTAATGTAATTTCTGCCTTATTCTTAACCTTTGCAAATATAGTACTGTGCTGGCCTAACAAAACTAAATAGCCAATGTCGAACAAATGACAACCCTTTATGGGTGGCTTTGAGGGTAGTAGTGGGCTGGGCTCTAGCTGGTAGGGAACAGATAAGTGGAGTACTGTAAGGTTCTGTGAGGGAATCATCCCACATTGTCTTTGACAATGGCTGGGAATAAGTGAGGTTGTGTGCCTTCATCAAGTTTGCAGATGATGCCAAAAGAAGGAGGACTAATCAATATGCTAGGTTGCCATTTAGACAGCATGTAGGATTGGACCAATCCTTTGAAATTCAACAAGGTCAAATTCCAAGCTTTGCACTTTGGAAAGAAGAGCTCCTTGCAGTAGGAAAGTCTGGAGACTGTGGGGAGCTGGGGGACAGTAAACTGAATAGAAGCCAGTAGTCAGTCCTTGAAACTAAGAAAGTCAACACTGTCCTGGGCTGTATTGCCTTCTAGTCAGTACTGTCTAGACCACACAGTATCCAGTAGTGGGTCCCCCCAGTAAAGGAATGATATTGAAGTGGAGCAAGTTTATCAGGCGACCACCAAGCTAGTTAATGCTGGAGCACTTGCCACATAATTAGAGTCTAAGGGAGCTGGTGTTGTTTATCTAAAGGAAGGTTTGCTAGTCTCACAAATCAATGTCTGTGAGAAGACAAAGATGGAGTCACACTCTTTTACAGCATTGCCTAGGGAGGAAGAAATACAGTGGACATAAACTGATGCAGAATAGGCTCTAAACAGGAATGAGAAGCTTTGAGGACATTCAGTCATTGGAACAGTTTCCTGGAGGGGTAATGTGTTCTCAATTGATAGAGATTTTCAAGATCTGACCAACTAAAACCCAGATGAACCTGAACCGATCTCACTGCTCATCCTATTTGCAAGTGGTTGGATGAGAAACTGTAAACTATTCTACAATTAGAGGCTATGCACGATATACTGTTACTCACTGAAGATATATTTCCTCTGAAAACCATGCATATTGTCAGAGCCTGATTTGCCACTCAATTCATTAGGAAGGGTGCAGAGTACCCTCCTGAAATCTGTAAAGCAGCTCATGGATAAAAGTGGTCAAACTAATGAAAAATAACATTCTTAGGAAGTTTTTACATTGGTATTATATGTTATCAAAATATTTAATTTTGTATTTCTAGTTCAGTGTCTTCATGGTGAAAGTCTCATGACAGACAGCTAGCAAGAGATTTCAGTATCCTAGTTAATGATTATATTTAATTGTACTTACATAAAGCTCAATAAATGAATCAAAACAAGCAAACATTCTCTAATAGAGAAAAGTATGTTGACATAACGGTGCATTAATGATGATGTTAATTATATTTTGCACAGCAGTGTAATTCCTAGACACTAGTCAGGGTAAGAGTTTATATTGTGCTAGACAGCAAACAAACATCCTGTGTCAATTTTGGAATTGTGAGAAATGTAATTTTGCTGAAGGACACTGTTGGAGGTTTAACACATAGGTTCTTTGTGCTTGTTTTCAACTTCTGTCAAAAAAAAAAAAAAAAAAAAAGACCAAACCCCAAAACCAACAAACCGAAGAAACAACCCTTCCCCCCCAAATTATTTAACTATTGAAAGGGAGGTTGGAATTTCAAAAAAAAATGTCATGCTGTTCAGTGAGAAAGACAGTTTGATGCAGATTTTTGTTTCTCTATTTCAAGTGAGTAAAAAAATCGCAACAGAATTGAAAATTTCTATGAGCAGGAAGTTAACTGCAGAAAAAAAAACAATTAAAAAATTATTTTCATTTTTGTCCTGTAACTAAATTCTGGAAGGTGGAATAGGGCAGGGGAGATGTCCTGTACTTATCCTGAAAGTGAAGCTGACAACGTTTGTATGGATGGCAAAAGAGAAAAACTAACAAATCAAATAGAAACAAGTGCAACTATAAATATGAGATCATGTATGACTCTCATCTTCCCTTTCTACATAGAATTAAGGGGCAGATCCTATCTATGATGGGTGCTTACATGCAAATTGTTCTGCTAGCAGTGGATAAAAATAAGGGATTGTGTTTTGTGCAGCTTTAAAAATTTCCATGGCAATGCAACAGGTGCCATACATCAAATAACAAGTGTGTGCTGGGCTGAAAGTAAATACTGTTTCTTCCCAGCAACAAATTGTTTCTAGAGTCCAGAAATCTGCCAGATGAGCCCCAAGAGTAGACATGGTTCTTTTCAGTCAGGCATCTGCCTCCTGTTTGTTATAATTTTCACTCTTATCTAAATAGTTGGAAAAAAACTGGCAAAAACAATTGAAAAGCACGCTTTGTAAAGCAATGTAAAGCAATCCTTGATGTCTAAAGCTGTACTAATACAAAGTGAAAAGGATGAGTTTTCTTACATAGAAGCAGAGAAAAAATTATTGCCTGTAATTGGTTTCTGAGAGTGTAGTTTGACGTGCATGTAAATCAGCATATTCACTGGAAATAGGTACACATTACTACCTCCTTTATGCCCCCAACTATTTATTCTCCCTCTTACAACATACTGTATGATAACACAACATTACACTTAGCTATTTTTCAGAAGGGCCATTACTCAAGCTGTGTAACTGCGTGGGTTCATAAATGTTGGCCTAGTGTGTAGAGAAGAGAGACCACAATATGATGGTGAAGACAAAGTAAAGACAAAACACTTTTTTTTTCTAGGTGCAGTATCAAAACTATGGCTCAACAGATTTTACTGTTGGAATTATGTCGTAATTAAGGACCAAACAGCATGCAGATCACAGCAAAGAGTTGAAGTATAGTTTTATTTCTTTGGAGATACTGAACTGCTGTCGCAGCTATTTTGCATATTTGTTTAATCCAGTTATACTGATGTACAAAACTAACTGTTGTTTCCCATTCCTTCTGTTCTGGGTAGTCCCCGCTTCCCACTTCCATAGCATCATACATATGGACCTGGACAGGATCAGAGGTCAGTTCATGCCAACCTCATGAAAACAACAAGGCCAAGTGCAAGGTTCTGCACCTGTGTGGGGGTAATCACAAGCAGAAATACAGGTTGGGCAGAGAATGGCTCAGGAGGATTTGGGGGTGGTGGTTGATGAAGTACTCAACATGAGATAGCAACGTGCACTTGCAGCCCAGAAGGCCAACTATATCCTGACTTGCATCAAGAGAAATGTGGCCAGCAGGTTGAGGGAGGTGATTCTGCCCCTCTACTCTGCTCTCATGAGGCCCCACCTGGAGTACTGCATCCAGTTTTAGAGCCCCCAACACAAGAAGGAAATGGAGCAGTTAGAGCAAGTCCAGAGAAGGGCCACAGAGATGATCAGAGGGCAGGAGCACCTTGCCTATGGGAAGAGGCTGAGAGAGTTGGGGTTCTTCGGCCTGGAGAAGGCTGTGGGGGGACATGATAGCAGCCTTCCAGTACCTGAAGGCGGGCCTACAAGAAAGCTGGGGAGGGACTTTTAATAAGGGTATCTAATGACAGGATGAGGGAAAATGATTTTAAACTGGAAGAATTTAGACTAGATATTAGGAAGAAATTCTTTGATGTGAGGGTGGTGAAACACTGGAACCAGTTGCTCAGCAAGGTTGTGGATGCCCCCTCCATGGAAGCATTTCAGGCCAGGCTGGATAGGGCTTTGAGCAACCTTGTTGAGAGGGAGGTATCCCTCCCTATAGCAGGGGGGTTGGAACTAGATTATCTTAAAAGTCTGTTCCAACCCAAACAATTCTATGATTCTTTCATTCTATCATTCTGTAGTGAGAAAAAAATAAAATGAATTACAGTCACCGGACAGCAAAAGAAAAGGGATGTCTCTTTTACTTTTTTAAAATCAAACTAACACCTTGCTTTCATATCAAGTAAAAGGGATGGGGAATGAATATATGAAAAGTTGCTGAATTTGTGTAAAGTTTTATGAGAAGTAAGAAACAGTGCTAAAGTAACAGAGGTTTTATGGCGTCTTAATAGATTTACAATTCCACCATTGTAAATTGAAATTTCGCCCATTAGATTTCATATCAGGATAAAAAGAAGAAAAAGAAATATGTTCACAAGTCTTTTTAACAGCTTGAGAAAAGTATATTTCAATGCAAGTAATTCCTATATTGAAATCAACACAAAATATGGAATCATACAATATCCTGAGATGGAAAGGACTGTGGAGTCCAACTCCTGACTCCACACAGAACCACTCAAAATTCTCTCATGTTTCTGAGAGAGATGTCCAAATGCTTCTTGAAGTCTGACAGGCTTGAGGCCATGACCAATGCTCTGGGGAGTCTCTTCTGCATCAGACCACCCTCTCAATGAAAAATCTTTTCTTAATACCCAACATGATTCATAGCTGATGAAGCTCCCCCCTTGGACCCTCTCAGCCTTCTCTTCTCTGGACTGAACAAACCAAGTGGAAGATTGTAACTAATATGTAATCCTCAGTTTTACTCACTTAAAAACAGAATTCTTGGTCATTGCTATCTGTAGGATACTAATTAACTTCTGTATTCTTTTGTCTAGGTCAAATATTTAATTCTAGGAAAACAAAGTAGCTTTCATAAATATACAACATGCCCGTATCACACATTATGCTAATAAACAGATTCTAACTGCACTTAGCCTTATGCTTACAATTAAAATATGAGTATTTTATATTACCAAGACTGTTTTTTAAACTTTGTGAATATATTGCAAGTGTTGTCAAATGCCATTGCCCCATCGCTAGTCTTTTCCAGAATATCTGAGTAATGCTGGTCTCAGGCTGATGATTGGTTAGCTAGCCTATGACATTCTCTTCATTTATAGATATATATGACATGATGGCACTTGGCATTCACTTCTGTGTTCTAAATAGCTTTTGCACTATAAATTTTCTTGCTAGATCAGCAGTTCTTTTCCTATATTTTTCTGATTCCTCATCCTCTTAACCCCAGTTCTGACAGATTCAGCTTCCATGCAGTCTCAAGGGGTCAGGAGTGAGGATCTGGCTAAGGGACAGACATCCCTGTTTTGCAGGGAAAGGAGAGGAAGACAGGTTAGTTGATTGATCATGACTGCCGCTCCTGCAGTGCTATCTAGCAGCTGTAAGCTCTTTTGGCTTGCCAACCTGAACGGAGCTGCAATTTCCCTGACCTCTCAGTACTAGGATTCAGCCTCTTCTGGCTTTACTTGTCTCCATTTTTTCCTATGCAACCCTGTCTTTGTAATCTCCTGGCAGGATAGCAGGAGCAGAGCAGAGCTGGAATCACGATCATCCCAAAAGGAAAACTCCCTCTCCCCATAATATCTTTTTGGGAGAAAGCCATTCACCAGCTGGAAGATATCTGTCTGCACATTAATTTCCCCAAAGATGAGCCTCCTAACTCTCTTAAGAACTTCTAAGAGCTATAGTGAGTATCTTCCCATGATGTTTGAAATGTTATGTGAGCCAAGGGAGTGCACACAGTAAGTTCTGTTGCTCCCCTATCCTCCAAATTCCCTACAGTTTGTGTGGGTGGTACTGAGTAACACAGAACTGCATATGGTTGGCATGAATAATCAAGAATGTTTGCCTGGCATTCAGCAATGTATCGGGTAACACATATTGTTTGAACCACAGTGGTCCCTACGAGTTTATGACAGTTATTTTACTGAAACACTGGAATTAGTAAAATAAACTATTATAATACTAGCTCATTTATTTAGTATTTCTCATGAATTCTTTTTTTTTTATTATTATTATTTTTTTTTTTAAGCCGGAAGACATGATTAATTCACTCAGTTTGGTCCTTCATTTGTCACCGTGGTAGAATCATAGAATCACAGAATCGTAGGGGTTGGAATGGATCTCCACATTTTCTTAACGTGAAAATGGATTAGCAACTAAACTCTGGACACAGAAGACTAAGACATGCAGTACTTAGTGACACCTGCAACCTACCTACTTCTGTGTCCAAAACTGTCAGTAGCATCTACTACTCCAAGATGGAAAGAATCGCCTAGAGCATGGGTGTCCAATCTTTTGGTTTGCCTGAGCCATATGCAGTGTTTTTCAGCTTAGTAACCACCATGAGCTATGCATCTTCACCAGTAATGAACAACAGCCTGCATGCTGTGCTCATCAAAACCTACACCAATGGACATGACCCACGGTTCCTGTTGCCACTGCTGAAACACACCACTCACCCCTCACTGTGCTTGCATCCTCTGCTTGGTCTCCACAAGTGTTCATAAACGAGTGTCAATTGGTGCAACTTTTCTGCATGACAGAATTCAATTACACATCTTTGTTTCATGTGCACTTCCATGTCAGACACCATTTTGTCAGACTGCCCCCCGCTGCCAACTGTTGCAACAACATATAACAGGATATTGGTGGGATAGTTCAACCTCTACTGCTGTACTATCAACATCTGCCTCTGACGTTGTGGATCAACATAATAAATAGAAGGCATTACTTTCAGAGCAGTTCTCGTAAAATATGTTGTATAATTAATATACATAAGTAACAGAAGTATGGAAGTAATTTATTTTAACTGTTAATATTTTTAATAGAACGTGAAAAAAAAAAAAAAAAGAGCAATGAAACCACAAAACTAGTGAGATATTTGACATTGTTTTTGCAACTCTAATGCATCAGCCTGCTTTGATGGCTGTGGTTAGCATTCATAGCAAGCTCTCAAGGTGTTCATCAGAGATTTCTGATGAAATTTTACTCATCCTTGAAAATAGTTGCTCACAAAAGTAAGTACTGTCAAAAAGCGATGGCATGAACATGATTGTGAAGAGATACTATTCTTAAGTAAGATAGGACTTACAGAAGTCTGGTGAAGAGACATGATCAAATTTTTGAGTTGAATATCTGATTGCAACTCTTTACATTACATCAATTTTACTCTCCAAATTTCTCTTGATAGATTTTCCTATTTATCCACTTTGTCTGCTAATACTCTGATGAGACAAACTGATTTTAGAAAAAATATTTATTTTAATCAGGATGAATGATATTTGCTGTGATTTCCATAAATTGATTAATAAACTCACCATCAGTAAATGGTTTTTATTTTTTTGCAGTCAGACTTGCTATTATACAGCTAGCTTTTATAATACACTCCATTTGAGTTGTAGCTTTTACGTAATATCTTTTCAAATTGTAAACTTTGAAAACTGATGCAATTTCCTTACAAATTAATAGTGTCATATTATTTGAATCAACAGAGAAGTACTCATCTGTCTATTCTTTGTTGAGCGCTCTTCCTTCATCCACAATTATTTCTTGGAGGGTTCTGTTTTCTTTTGAGACGACTTCAGGCAGAATGAAATATTACTGGAATCACTGTGTTTTACTCACCAAGCGGCACAAGTGCATATAATATGTAATGCATATGGGCTTCAGTTCAACTGAGTGTATCTGGCAGGTGTGAGAGGTAAACACTGCACCACATATTCTCCCCTTAATTGCAGTCTGAGTATATGCGTATGAAATAAAGAGTGAAAGGTTTGTAATGCCATAAACATACTGTATAAGATAGATCAGCTCAGAAGGAGCGTGAAACTGATACTGTATTTATGTAGGTTTAGGAAAGAGAAATGACTGGTGAGATTGCAGCTCTGAAGAATTCCAGAGTTGCAGTGAATTGCCATCTAAATATGTCAGCAGTGTTCCCACAAAATATAGTTTATCTTCTTGTAAATATTGACAGGAGAGCTGATACTTAAGAAGAGAAGAACTAGTGAAATATCAGTTGAAATGCTGTGTCTAGTTTCTGTGTACTGTGCTTTAACTTCTAAAGAACAACTTTGACAGTCTGAAAGACAACAACAAAAAATTGTCGTAGAAAATATGAACTGTGAAGAAATCTTGGTGCAATTCAGTAGTTTAATCTAGATAAGAGAAAAATGTTGAAGAAATGAAAGTATAATAGTCCAATGCATTAAACACAATTACTAAAATTATAATGGTTAACTATTTTTTGTGATCACTGGGGACAAGCTTCTGAATTTAAAACAAAGAAAGAAAACCTTTCATCCTGAGGAAAACTTCCTAGCTCTTTAGAATAGATTAGAAAATAAAATAATTTAAAAATTGTCTTGGTAACCAATGTATACCGACTGTACTGTCTGTGGATTGAATGATCTCTTGAAATTTCTCGGAGCCTCAGTTTTCTATATTTCTGAACCAAAGTATAGAGGCTGGAGGCTGGGGAGAGGAGTCTGTAAGCGCCTTATTACTCATAGGGATTTGTCCTTCCTGCAAGGTACTCATGATTTTTTCCATTACTGTTACCATTGAACCATGAAGACAAAACTCCCAATACATGTTCCGGGATTCAAAATCCACTGGAAGATTAGTCATAATGAAAGGCTTTTATTATTACCATGGCTTTATCTTAGAGGATGAACAACTTTAAGTAATGTTTCTTGCACTGCATTTACACTGGGGGAGCATGACAAATGGTTTGTATGTATTTTTAATAGCATTTGGATTGAAAGATTTCACTCTGTTGCAGCTTCTTTCCGTTCCTCTCATTCTTTTACAAAATCTCAAAATGTTTAATGTTAGGGGTAAATTTTAGAATGGATTTAATATGGGGAATTATGTCAAAGAAATGGCACAAACATCAGGAGTCTACTTAACATTTTGGGACTCCTTAGTACTATTGATTACTTCAAGTTACTGGGGTGTGAATTTCTGCAGACTGGCCAGCAGAACAGACTGTGGAAAACTGAATTCTTTAGACAGGCATGGTGTAAATTACTGTAAGCATACAGATCTATCAAACAATCACCAATTTTCACTGGAATACTTTATAGCACTTTTCAATGATAGTTGCTTTTATATTCAATTTTTCTATCTCCAGTGGTTCTAAGAGCAATCTCCACTTTAAGAGACAGGGTCTGAACTAAACAATAAATACTGTGAACATAACTTCAAAGATAAATCCCCTTGAACTAGGACTCAAATTGATTCTCTTTTCGGTTAGAGAAAGCTGAATGTATGATGGCTAAGTGGAAAAGAATTTTCAAAGCCAACTGTTTTGGCTTTTAGGACTATTTTCTTGTGAAAATGAAACTTATTACAGATGAGAGTCCTTTTGTTTTCCTATCTGTGATAGTTTTTGTTTTCGCAGTGGGGTAAGATAGCTCTCTCATTTCTTAAATAATTTAGAAGGAAATTTAAACTCCTGAGCAGATAATTTTGGAAAGAACTAGCTTTCAAAGAGTTTTGCAACATCCTCTCTGTTATTAAATAACTCTAGGCTTCTGTACTTGCTTAGCCCTTTTCACTTCTGAAGGCAGTTTTTATTGTGCTGCATTTTTTTTTCCCTCATGGGAATGAAGTGATTTCCACTTTGTAACCACTCTCCATTAACAGAATTCCTCAGCCTAAATTTGTTGTGTCTGTGAGAATAAATTGGATTCCCCTAGAGATTTTTTACAGCTTTCTTACTATCAGTTTTAAAACTGCTGATTTTATCCTGTCATACTTAGTACGGCTTTCATTTTCAGTCTCTGTCAGGAGACTGATCTGAAGCATTTCCTTTCTTTGCCTTTTTCCATCAGCTAATTTGGCAGAACCCAGCAATGCAACTTGGCATTTTCATAATTTGGTATTTAAATCACAGAAATAGTTTAATTCAAACTTTTGAGTGCTGTATTTGTCAACGGTGCCCTGCAGGACATTTAGGCCATTACAGCTGTATCATAGCTTCTACATCCCTTTCTCAAACAATTACATTCAATCAAAGATATTAAGGGACCACTTTCCTTTCAATGCAATTGTGATGTAAATTAACATTGCACAAAACCGTTCATCATAGAAAATCGTGCTAGAGTGAAAACAGCTGCAAGGTACCCTGCAGCTCTAGGTTATGAGCTGTAAACTTCCTTGACTTCATCAGTAAAGGAACATCTAGATGGCTTATTAAAACTGCTTCCATGTACTTTTCCTTCTTCTCATAGAGTAGTCTGACATACTCAGTGCTCCAAAAATTGGTGGTCAGTATTCAGCCCATTTAGAAGGAAGTGACTGTCTGTCCTTGGGGAGAGCAGCCTAGGAGAGAGAAAAGTGTTTTTGTGAAGTTCCTGCTGTATGACGCTTATAATTATTTGTAATTGTAAATGGGTTTCATTGGAGTGATGTAGGGAGTAATCTCACTGGATCAATCCATGGAAACATAACGTGAGTAATTTCATATATATATATGTATATATGTATATAATATTTCAAGTTTCAAAGATATACTGTAACCTGGACTCTAAGTGCAGCTTTATGTGCCCAAATCATACTGCTGGGAGGATGAGCTGTGAGATGCAGATGTGTATGGAATACACTGAGCTGCTGTTTATCTCTAGTTTTCATTACTGGCCTGCTCTACCCTTCTTGTTTGGACTCTGTTTATTTTCACCACTATTATTCCACTAAAGTCAATAGAGATACTCAAGGTATCAGAAGCCATTGGGATAGTTTAAGGTTAAACTTGTCCATTCATAGTGATGTAGATTAAGCCATTATTCCATAATATCAGGAGATATTATATATATATAATAGGAGATATAACAAGGAGAATTGAAAGTGAAATGAACATTGCTATGGGTCATTTGAACCCCTATCTGTGGAATGAGTGTGGACAGCAGTTGCATTTGTCTTGGAAAGGACCTGACTATCAAAACCACTGCAATTAAGATTGCTTTCTGACATTAAAGCATGATGGAAAAAACTGCTAATACATTTTTAATTATATCTTCAATTATCTTTTTTGTTTAACTTTTTATTGTATTGAGAAAACTTTAAAGTGGCATTCAGTTCAACAATATGTAAACAGTAAGTGATCTTTCCTACTAGGTATTCTTGAAGAACAGGAAATTATACTGACAACTTCAACTTATTTTCAATAGCAAATATCTGCCTTTGTTGCTCTTTCTCACATGCACACTTTCTTTCCACCATTACTAAAATAGGTGTTTGAACATTAAAAATTTAAGAAAATAGTAGGAAAGAAAACTCTTTTGAAATTCTTTCTGTTCATTGTTCAGTGCCTTTGATACAGGTTATCATGTTTTCTAACTGAGATTTGAAGCTAGAAGAAAGGGGAGAAAAATTTTTTTTGGAACTGTAAAAAATTTGCCTCTATCTTGAGCTCGGTGCTGAAGATCAAATATATAGAACATTTTTTTCCATGGGCCGTATAATACATTTATATAATCTGATTAGTATAAACCATTCCTCTAGGAGTCATATCTGTTCTCTTGTTTGCTCTGTAGCCTATTGAAGAAAAACATGTCCTGGATGAATATTTGGAAACTATATGGAAAATGAAAGAACACAAACCAGTTACTCTTTTCTTATGTTTTTAACCTAATTTATTTGATAATAGAAAGCAGTACACATGAATAAATTAGTAGATTCTGATGCAGTTGCCTAAGTATAGATGCCTACTTGCTTAACAATTCTTCCTGGTTCCCAGTTGTAGACAAATAAGGCATGTCTGATTGGTTTTGAGCTATTTGTGACAGTCCTACTGGATGTCTTGGATATTTTGGGCCATTTCAAATGACATTAAATTTGGGCACATGCATTGAACTTAGCTGTTTACTGACAGTAGTGGGAGCATCAGTTCTTATGCTCCTATATGGACACTTAATTGCATTTGTCTTAATCTGGAGCTGAAACTCCTCTACTTACAGATCCTTCTAGATTATTGGACAGGTCTCTTTTTTCCTACTGTACTACAGAAAGCCTCATTTTATCTTACTGGTGTGTAGCTGAGGAGTAGAAACTTGCAAATGCTTCTACCTAGTCCTTGGAATGGATGGCAAATAGATACTGCCCCTCAATTTGAAGGTGCCCCCACCTTATTTGATATTTTAGGCATCCTGGAAGGAATATCTGTGTATGATATATATGGCCAATAAAATCTAATTTAAATATGCATAAATCATATCAGTCTGGGATATCTAGAGCCATCCATAACTAAATAATTGTTATTATTTCTGTGGAAAATACAGTGAATTTGTATGATCATTTTGCAGTGTGCTTAGCTATGGACTAAAATGGTCACTTGGTGCTCAAATGCTGTTTGTGCTGGGAGATGCACAAAGCTAGGTTACAAGTACTGATTTTGAGACCAGCTGGCAAAATCTGCCTACATCCTCCCTATTAGAGTAATAGAAGGATAGAATGTTTGAGTTATAAAGAACCCCTAAAGGTCATCTAGACTAATTCCCTTGCAATGAACAGGAACATCTGTAGCTAAATTGGATTGCTCAGAGCCTGGTCCAGCCTGACCTTAAATGTCTCCAAGAAGGGTGCATCCACCAACTCTCTGGGCAGCTTGTTCCTGTGCCTCACTATCCTTATTGTAAAAAACATTTTTCTAACATTCAATATAAATATTCCCTCTTTTAGCTTGAAAACATTTCCCCTTTTCTTATCACAATAGATCCTACAGAGTCTACCCCCTTCATTTTTTATAGTCATGTTTTAGACGCTGAAAAGCTACTTTCAGGTCTCTCTGGAACCTCTTATCGAGGCTGAACAACTCCAGCTCTCTCAACCTGTCCTCACAGGGGAGAAGTTCTACCCCTTGGATCATTTTTGTGGCCTTCCTCTGGACATGGTACAACAGGTCCACATCTCTTCTGTACTGAGGACTCCACATATGGATGCAGTACTCCGGGTGACATCTCACCAGTAGGGGGGCAGGATCACCTCTCTCGACCTGCTGGCCACAATTCTTTTGATTCAGCCCAGGGTACAGTTGCCTTGCTGGGCTATGATTATATATTGCTGGCTCACAACCATCTTGCCATCCACCAATACCTCCAAGTTATTTTTGGCAGGGCTGTACTCAGTTCTTTTGTTCCTCGTATTGATAGCAGAGGGTTGCTATGAACCAGGTGAAAGACCTTGAGTTGGGATTTGTTGAATCTCATGAAATTCACCTGGGCCCACTTCTTGAGCCTATCTAGGTCTCTCTGGTTGGCAACTCATCCTATTCTGTGTTGTCCACAGCACACAGCTTGTTGTCATCCACAAACTTGCTAAGGGTGCACTCAATCCCACTGTTGATGTCATTGATGAAGATATTAAAAAGCATAGATCCCTGTACTGACCCTGAGGGATATCCCTTGTCACTGACTTCCTACTGGATATTGAGCCATTAACCACTATTCTCTAGGTATGATTTTGCAACCCTTTCCTCATCCATTGAACTGTCCACTCATCAAATCTGTATCTTTCCAATTTGAAGGGAAGGATGTTATGGAAGATATGTCAAAGGCCTTATTGAAGTCCAGATAGAGTGCATCAGTGACTCTTCCCTCCCTTTGTCTCTTCTATTACTTAGCTCAAGAAATTATCCTTGATGCATTCCAGGAGCCTGCTTGCCATGCTACTTTTCCAGCAGATATCAGGGTGGGGTTGAAATATGCCAGTAGGTTGAGAACCTGAGATTACCATGCCTCCTGCAGCTGGAGAAAGAAGACTTCATCTGCAGAATCCACTTAACCAGGTAGCCCAGTCTCTAACTTTTACCCATACGCTTTTGATTAGCTTGTGGCCGTTCTTCAGGAACAAATTTCACAATCTATTCTTTCCTTGACGTAAGAGGGGAATGCCTCCTCCACCTTCCTAAATGTCCCCTTTGAACAATTTGTAGCCATAGATAGCCACACTCCAGTCATGCATCTCTCTTAACCTCAAATTCAGGAAGGCCACATGCAAACTGTGTATTCAAAGTGGATTTTGAATGGACTCATTCACAAACTTTGCCTGCAAATTGTTTAGAAAGAGGGATAATTTGCTAAAGCTAAAGGTGTGCCAGAAAGAACTGCAACATCAGTATTACTGATGATATAGCCTTTCAGAGTCCAGCTCTGCCTTACAATTGTGCATTTACTTGTGTAGATGTCTGTGAAGTATTAAGAACATTGGAAATGCTGTATGAAATATATAAGCATGTCTCATGAAAAAGATTTTGGCAACAGAAGTTAGGGCATTCAGCATGGAAAATTATCAAAGCTGTTTTCAGGTACAAAAATTCTGTTTGAAGTTTTATGTCCATATATCTCATTTCACTGAGAGTATCACACAACAGCTGGCAAAAAAGTTTGCTAGCTACAGAAATATCATGGTGTCCATCAAAGTGAGGTAGTATCTTCTGGAGTGGAATGTGACAGCTATTTACAGGAGAAAGTAACATTGCAGATCTGAGTAGGACTTGAGCCAAGGAGTAATCCTATGTGCAAGGGAAATTGCAGAGAGTATACGCAGGTAGGAGTTACTCAAAAGATCCTGAGGTTTTTAAAGTTGACGAAAGTTAGATAAAATCTCATTTTGTCTCTTTTGCTAATATTTCTTGTTTTTAATAAGTTGGGTGCCTGAATGCAAAACCTTCAAGAACAACACAACCCAAAAATAATTTTAAGGCTTCACACTCTGTGAATCAATTTCTGACGCAAGTGATGACAGTGTTAATCTACATATCCTGTCCGAGTACTGATCAGGCCAAATCTTTGCATATGCTTCTGCCTTGTAGAAGACTTTGTGTGGGCACAGTGGTTTTCTTGCACAAAGTAATTACTAAGACTCTTCAAATTGTGAACTGTAGGTCTTGTCCTCAGACTAAATTGCACTGACTTAAAGAAAGATTTTATTATTAAAGAATATAATTACATTTTTCTCCGTACACTCTTCTTTTAGTTTAGAATTATTTCAATTTTTGTAGGGGTGAAGGGAAGCATTCAGACAGGATAATCTTAATTGGACATTCGTGGGAGTAGTGAGTGCTGACAGTAGGGGGTAGCGGGTTGTTATTTGGTAAAGGAGACACACAGACTTTGACAATCTATGAGAGATGACGGTGTCAGATAAAATGAAAAATGCATTTTCAAAGTAAAGTCAGCAGCATGCAGAATGCATGCTTTGGCCTGATGACAAGATGGAAAGTAGCAAAATTACTGTTTCTTCTTAACTTCATGAATGCAGCACTGTCAAGTGCTTTATACCACTACTTAATTTCTGCTCTGTATTGGATAAATATGTTTTAGCTATCATTTATTCAAATGAAAAAGAACTGAATCCACATTTTTAAATTAACTTTTTTCTTTCAGCTGAGAAAAATAATACTGGCATTAAGATAAATAGGGCTATAAGCAGCCCTATATCTGTACTGCCATGATAATGCAATACTCAAAAACAAGTTGGCAAGCATAGCTACCACCACTGTATAGGCCTTGCAAGTTTAAAAAAAAATGTTTTCTCCTTTAGCACCCTTTCCTTAGTCTTATGGAGTTCAAGCTTTAAAGGCTGGATAACTTTTCAAGCATGCTGCCATATTTTATGTTGCTTTAAATCACCATGTACATATTTCTCCATAGCTGTGTTAGATATTTAATTGGAAAATGTTTCTACAGAAATACTTAGGAAGCCTTTAATTCTCGTAGAACTTTTTCCTTATGAAGATGACAGCAGATGTACACATTTGGAGGCCTGGGCAGAATATTTTGAGATGTATGCTAGATGAGAATGGAGAACGAATGGGAAAGCGTCTCTTAAAGCTTAAGTGTAGCCCTCTGTTAGGGAGAATTTGCTCATTCTTCATTCCTTATGCAAAGGAGTTGTGCGACATGAAGGAAAAGTCTGCAGTTGGATAAATTGGAACCATTCTAATGGAAACAATTCTTGTCAAACTGAATGGAAAGAGGAAAATGTAGTACATAAGATCACTTTGCACAAGGAATACAGATCTCACATAACTATGACCATAATGTTACATGAATAAATTTACATATCTACAGAGATAAAGCCAAGATTTTTATCAGAAAGAATGAATCAAAGGCTTCCCAGTGTTTGTCAGTAATATATAAAATTACTGTGTTTTGAAGTATTTCTCAAACTCAAGTACAGAATACTCAGAAGTAGATGTTTCTTTATTTGTCTGCCATCTTGAAAATGTAAGCATTTCCTAGGAAAAAAAAAAGACATTTCCTGAATCATGTGATTGATTAAAAAGAAACTAGCTTTGTACTACATCAGATTGCTAATAAATGTCTCTTTTGATGGACTCTGCTTCAAGTTATGTTATGAAATAACTGTGATCATCTTAAATTTTTAATAAAGTTCATTTGATTGCTCATGTGTTTACAGGAATTAGTCATGTGTAAATAGGAACAATCAACAGAAACTGGAGAGGAAGGCATTTTGCATTGCAATGCATTGCCAATTGAGGAGCATTTTGTTACCTTTCAAATGCAGTGAAAAAACACAGGCAACACCATAAGACCAAAAGCCAACTGATCTCCACTGGTTGCACAAGAAATTTAGAGAACACATTTTCTGAACTCAGATGGTTTTATTAAGATGCTAATTATATGGGGTAAATCTGGGCTGAAAGGGTTTTCATGTACAATCCAGTGTAATGAATTGCCATATTGTAATAATAAGTACATCAGTAAAAAATTTGTCATCTTCTTTTACCTCATCAAGAGTATATCACTGTCAGTTTGCTCAGGGACACACTGTGACCTTGAGTGATGGTTATCATTATAGCATTTACAATTAGTGGTCCAGCACATGGCTATTTTCAGGTCAGTTTCAGAAAGTGTGTAAAATAAAATGCCTGCAGCATATTGGCTATTTGAACTCATAGTGATGAGGGCAGCTTGAATGAGACTCCCAGTAAATTAGCTAACTTCACTTGTGAAAAATGCTGATAGTGGAGAAAAGCACATTACTACTTGACCTCTACCTCCAAGCCTATTGCAAAAGCTTCATTTCAGTTGCAGCACCACCACTCCTCTATAAGGCTTTCATAAAACCATGTGCTGAGTTTAGCTTTACATTGTGTGTAAATCGGCATTTCAAAGTGCTCTTTGATCCCCCACTTTTTTTTCTGGTAATTATTTGTTGCCACCTTTCACATTATGTTCTGTTCTTGTGCCAGCCAAGTTGATCTATGCATTTTTCTAGGCTCAGCTTCAGTTTTCTCAGCTGAAAGTGAATTTCTTCTTTTCTTTCTCTTTGTGATCCAGTGTCTTCATTTCTCTCCATCCACTTCTTTCCCCATCATCTTACTCCATGTTCTTTTGTTCTGAAATTTTCAGATTCATGTTAGCACCCTTTTTTCTTCTTAAGGACTCATAGTTCTTGTTCCTCCTTATAAAGATAGTGTAACGTCCTGGTTGATGTCCCTGCCTGTCACTCCCCTCTAGAACAGAATCACAGCTGCTCAGATTTAGAATTTGTCAAAACACAAAATTTGCATCTGGTGAGAATTTTTACATTCCAAAACCAGGTTGCTGAAAGATACCCATCTATTTCTACTTTCCAGTTGAGAAAGTCATCCCACTGTGTCTCACTGATACCAATGACATCATAGCCCTGTAGGCACACACAAGCTTGCAGTTCCTCCTGCCTGTTCCCCATGCTCCATGCACTGGTGTACGGGAACTTGAGTTGGGCTCTCACTGCGTCTGATTTACCAGTTAGAGTTCCTATATCCTGAACTTTAGATGCTATCTGACTGGCCTGTGATTCTACTCCAGGCCCAAGACATTCTTTACCATTGTCAGCCTCAAAGTGCAATGATTTGAGGATCGTCAGAGAATCGCAGAATGGCCAGGGTTGGAAGGGACCTCAAGGATCATCAAGCTCCAAACCCCTGCCACATGCAAGGCCACCAACCTCCATATTTAATACTAGACCAGGCTGCCCAGGGCCCCATTCAACCTGGTCTTGAACACCTCCAGGGACAGAGCATCCACAACCTCTCTGGGCAGCCTGTTCCAGTACCTCACCATTCTCTCTGTAAAGAACTTCCCCCTGACATCCAACCTAAATCTTCCCTCCCTCAACTTAAAACCATTTCCCCTTGTCCTGTTACCAACCCTTTCAAAGAGTTGATTTCCCTCCTGTTTGTAGGCTCCCTTTAGGTACTGAAAGGCTGCAATGAGGTGACCCTGCAGCCTTCTTTTCTCCAGGCTGAACAAGCCCAGCTCCCTCAGCCTGTCCTCACAGGGGAGGTGCTCCAGTCCCCTGATAATCTTCGTGGCTCTCTTCTGTACCCTCTCCAGCAGCTCCCTGTCTTTCTTGCACTGGGAGCTCCAGACCTGGACACAGTACTCCAGATGGGGCCCCACAAGAGCAGAGTAGATGGGGACAATCACCTCCCTGTCCCTGCTGGCCACCCCTCTTCTCATGGAGCCCAGTATATCATTTGTTTTCTGAGCTGCAAGAGCACACTGCTGGCTCATATTAAGCTTTTCATCCATCAAGTCACCCAGGTCCTTCTCTGCAGGGCTGCTCTCAAGGACTGCTCCTTCCAGTCTGTATGGATGCCTGGGATTCCTCCGGCCCAAGTGCAGAACTCTGCACTTTGCTGTGTTGAACCTCATCAGGTTCACCTGGCCCACCTTTCTAGCCCCTCAAGGTCCCTCTGAATGGCATTCCTTCCTTCTACCATGTCAACCGCACCACTCATCTCGGTGTCGTCAGCAAACTTGCTGAGGGTGCCCTCAATTCCGCCATTGATGTCATTGATAAAGATGTTGAAGAGCACCCGTCCCAAGACAGACCCTTGGGGGACACCGCTCGTTACCGGCCTCTACCTGGACATAGAGCCGTTGATGACCAACCTCTGTCTGCAGCCTTTCACAACTCTAGTTTAAAGCACTCTTAATTAAATTGGAAAGCTTTCTGACAAAGATGGTCTTCCCCCAGTCTGACAGATGAAACCCATTCTCACCCAGAAGAGCAGATTTTTCAAAATTAGTTCCATGACATAAGTGACCAACTTCCTGTTCACAGCATCACTCCCTTAGCCATTTACTGATTTTCTTAATTCTGTCAGTCCTTTCCCTCCCCATTCCCTTAACCTGAAGGATTGATGAGAGGACTACCTGTGCTCCTGAGTTCTTCACTACTTCTCCTTGTAGTTCCTCTTTATTTTCTTCAGGTAGCTGACAGCTGTGTGCCTATGTGAAACAGCAGTAGGGATAGTAGGGGTAAGTGCGATGTACAAAGTCTGTACAGGTCGCACCCACACTGTTTGCCCACCTCGTACGTGGTGGGCAGTGACTAGTCACTGCTCTCTATGAGGCTTCTAAGAGTGCAGATTTGTCCTCCGTTGCCCTGGAAATGCCCACATCAGTGTGTCTCATGAGAGCTGCCCTTTGCTGGAGGGTCACTCTGCTGTGTGAGTGTTTCCCTGACAAAGGAAGCCCACAAACCTATCATACCTTGAGATCAGTTTCTCCGGTTGCTCTGGTTCTGGGCCTACTCCAAAGCAGCAGCTCTGAATGAGTGAGACCTACATGACAAGTGAAAAAAAAAGCAGTATTATCACATGCTGCCAAAGCAGCTAAAATCCTGAAGAAAATTCTGATTAAACTTTGCGTTTAGTAGCAAAATCATGGTTTCATATTAATGTCATCTGGCTCTCTGTGATACATGTGATACATTCCCAGAGAGTGGTGGTGAATGGAGTTAAATCCAGCTGGGGACTGGTCATGAGCAGTGTTCCCCAGGGGTTGGTACTGAGACCTGTCTATTCAGTATCTGTATTGATGACCTGGATGAAGGCATAGAGTGCACCCTCAATAAGTCTGCAAATGACACCAAGCTGGGAGGTAGTGTTGATCTGCCTGGGGGTAGGAAGGCCCTACAGAGGGATCTGGACAGGCTGGACAGGCTAGGCTGAGGCCAATGGGATGAGGTTCAACAAGACCAAATGCCAGGTCCTGCACTTTGGCCACAACAACCCCAGGCAACACTACAGACTTGGGGCAGAGTGGCTGGAAGACTGTGTAAAAGAAATGGACCTGCTGGTGTTTGTCGATGCTCAGCTGAGCAGGAGCCAGCAGTGTACCCAAGTAGACAAGAAGGCCAACAGCATGCTGGCTCTGTATCAGAAATAATGTTGCCAGCAGAAGTAGGGAAGTGATTATCCTTCTGTATTCAGCCCTGGTGAGGCCACACCTTGAGTACTGTGTTAAGTTCTGGGGCCCTCTACAAGAAAAACTTTGGGGCCCTAGAGTGTATTCACAGAAGGGCACTGACGATGGTGAGGGGTCTGGAGCACAGGTCTTATGAGCAGCAGCTGAGGGAACTGGGGTTGTTCAGTATGGAGGAGACTCAGGGAAAATAGTATCACACTCCACAACTACCTGAAGGAAGGTTGTGGTGAGGTGGGGATTGGTGTCTTCGGTACAATTAGTGATCAGACTAGAGGGAATGGCCTAAAGTTGTGCCAGGGTTGGAAGTTAGGAAAAACTTGTTTTCCAAAACAGTAGTTAGGTGCAGAACTGAGCTGCCCAGGGATGCGGTGAGTCACAGTCCCTTAAGGTGTTCAAGAAAGATTTGGATGTTGTATTATGGGACGTGTTTTAGTTGGAAACATTGGTGATGGGCTGACAATTGGACTGGATGATCTTGGAGGTCTTTTCCAACCTTGTTGATTCTGTGATTCTATGTTTCTATGCCATTTGGAGCTCTGTGTTTCACAGAGACTTACAGGAATCTCACCCTCTTTTAAATGAGAAGTCACTAAAGGGAACAGTGACAAGGAGATAGTGAATGTGAAATATGCCATATTAATACATGGCATGTTTTCTTTCTCTCTCTCTTTTCTCTCTTTCTGAGAAAGAAGGACTTTTTTTTCAGAGATTTTTTTTTTTTTTATCAGAGAACTTTCAGCCAAAGTTTCCTCATATTTCTCTCAACAAAACAAGAGGAAACTCCCAATAGTCTCTGTTATATCTACAGCTTTTCAATTTTTAAATGTTAACATAGAGGCTTCTGGGAACTGTCTCTTCAGTTTCCTGTTTGGAAATGCACATAATGAATGCTAGATTTTGTGTTGCTTAGGATGACAAAAATATAAATAAAACATATGAAGAACTTTTAGGTAAAAGAACAGGGGGAAAAAAAGCCAAAAACCTGCTCTTGTATTACTTTGTTGTTTTGTTGGCAGGAAAATATTGCACTTTGGGAACTGAAAATGAATAACTTATTCAGGAGCTCAATAAATAGAGAAGGGAAGTTGTGCATATACTGGAATAGACTCAGATATTTATTTATTTTCTTGTTTCTTTATTTACCACTTAATAGACAAACTTCATTTCTCGTAAACTGAGTCTATGATGGATACAATCTACAATAGCATTTTATACGATATTTATGTTCAGGAGAATTTCTGATAACTATTAGTATGAATGGAAAACATAATGTGTTTTCCTAATGAAGTGAGTTTGAGTACTAATCCACTTCATTTGTATTTCAGTTCATTCTTGAAAACTTTGAAATACACTTGGTAATTTTAGTCTAATTTGTCATGTGGGTAAAATTCTTTAAAATAATTATGTTCCTACAAGTTTATTGAGGAAGTGACTTACTGAAGGAGAAAGACCCAAATTAGTGCCTCTCTTGAGGCCAGGGAGAGAGATCAGCCATTACACATTTTCTTTGGTAGCAGACAGCAGTTTCATACATGTGTAGTTCAGGACTAGTGCATATTTTCCTATTCTGTATTTCATAAGGGATCACCTGTTGATGAGTACAGGTAATTTTACTGAGGTAGTGTGGGTGATGTGAAGGAAATACAATTTCAATATATAAAAATATAGCTTCACTGACTCTAGAAGAATGTGATACTTTTCAGGATTATAACAAGTAGGAGTATTTTTCCTTCCAACTCCATGAATGGATATTTAAAACATTAGAACCATAGCTCAACATTGTATGCATGGCCATGAGTGGTCTCCAAATTATGGAGATTCAGGTGTTACAGAAATCAAACACAGTTCATCAGTGAATTTCATTTTGTATCAAAATTATGTGTGCACAAAAAGAATAGCTCTCATCTTTTTGAAAACGTCACTCCTTAGCTGTGAGAAGAATTTGTTCTGAATGCTCTTCTAAGTTTCTTTAATCATTGCATCTATTCCAATCTATTACAGATGAAGTTGTTTGCCCTTCAGATTGTAATGCAGTATCAGCATGAACCTGAATAAACGGTCTAGCAGCAGCTACATGGTCTGTTGTCATGGAGGGAGAGTAAAGCGCTGCATGCTTCACTCATAAGAGTAAGGCAGAAAAATATTTATTTATATAGATAAATATAAGATGATAATTTGAACAATGATAGCAGCGATTTAACAAGATTCAAAATGGATAGATACCCTTGATTATTTGCTATGAATGGAGTAAGGGGTGTATAATGAATCTAAGATCAAATCTTAGTGAAGCTAGTATAGTTTAAAAACAATAAATCACTTACTGAGGATGTATCAACAAGGCATCTCCCTGTCCTGGGAGAATCTTTGTGCACCTTGTGAGGAATGCCTACTCAAGGACAGGTTCTGGTGAGCAGCCAGCTTCTTGCAAGAGGAATTCTTCAATGGGATCTTAGGCTGTTTGCTATTTATGGGGTAAGATGATTGATTCATAGAACTTCAAGGTGTCTGTTATTAGGTGTCTGAGCACCGATGGTGAAATCTTGATTGTTATTATTCCCAAGGATAAGGTCCTTTGCACCTCATTGTATGCACTAGGCCTTGAGCATAACAACCAGGCTGGGTGGAGACCTGGCAAGGAGTGAGCCATCACACCTACAAAAGTTAGTTTGTAGATGAGGAATAAATGAGCCTCACTGGATCTCCATGCAGCTTTTGGGTCCTGAATAGTTCATCTACAGTACAGATACTCACTAAATGACCTGGGAGTTTGTGTTGCATTTTTAAATTTGCTTAAGGCACTTCAGCAACTCAGTCTAATTGCAAGACAATGGGATTTGATATTGCAAGTGCTGAAGTGCTTTAAAAACTCAATCTGATACATATTTCAAATTTATCCTTAAATAAGCCTCCTTTCTCCTTTCTCTGATAGATTTGGCTTACTGTTAAAATTTTCTTACTTAAAGTGTTTTTTAGCCTTTGGCACAAGAATATGAACATGAATATCATGGCTGAAAGTCAAAGAAACTCCAAACAGAACTGAAATTGAACTTGTCAGAATAAGGACTGAATGAAAATATGCAAAACTCAGGGAGAATAAAGAGTATACACATTAAAAAAAAAAAAAAAAAAAAGTAAAGATATTAGTAATCAAAGGAAGACATAAAGGAATAATAATTTCTAACATCTGTACAGCTCATATGCTAAAACTCTTAGGAGCTCAGTCTACAAGATTAGAAACAGAATTTTCAAAGTACTGTTGTTAAACAATCTTGGAGCTATTGACGGAAAATTCCTAGGGAAAAAAAATCCCATTTCAGAGAAATTTGGTGGTATTACAACCGTGGGGAGTGAATGGGAGAAAAAAAAAATTAGGAAAATTCTCTATATTTTCAGCCACCGTGAAGCATAAGCTTAGGGTCATAAGAAAACCTGCTGAGGGCACACTGATTCCTACTATTGAAATCACTGATAAGGACGTTGAGAAGAACTGGCCCTAAGACTGGTGACACTACTCATTGCTGGACTTCACGTGGACATAGAGCCATTGACCACAATCCTGAGTATGATAATTTAACCAATTCTTTATCTACTGGATAGTCCACTCTTCATATTTTTCCAATATAGAGATAAGAATGTGATGTGGGACTGCATCACATGCCAATGTGTTGGGCAGGCGAAGGAAGATCACCTAGAGAGATGTATCAGGTGACTGAATAACTTCTTCTGAGGAAGAAATGTGGAAAAAGAAAAGTGATTAAAAATTCTGAAGTTGAGATTTTACCAAATGATTGCCTAAACATGACTCAGAGGGCAATGTGAGGTCAATGGTGACTTACAAGTCAAGCTGTGAGCTCACCAAAGTGAAGAGTAAGCACTAAGAAATATTCCTGGGCAGTGCAATAACTCACATTAAATGGAGATGCCACTTTTTGAGTAAGAAAGTAAATTTACCAAGGTTAGATCATCCATCTTCCACACAAGTAACTAAGGAGGAATAAAGATTCTCAGCCTTGCAACTTACTGACTTTAAAGGATTATTTTCATAATACGCAGTTAAGTAGGACTAAAGGTGCTATGAATATAAGTAGACATGGAACCTGGCTATAGACTTTAACCTCTAAATCTGTATTATATTTTCAAAGTCAGCACTCCTGCTATTAAACAAACAAATTGTTCTATAACATTTTTAGATTAAAAATTGCATTCCTATGTTAGCAACAAAATCAAATTGACTGATGCTGAATCCTAATGAAACCCCACAGTAATTCTGATTTTTTACTGAAAAGCAAAGTATCCTATGCCTAAGGTTTAGTTAATCTCTTACTGGAATCAAGAACGGAGATTTCCAGGCATTCTGTAGAGGTCCTGGAAAATCTCTTTAGATTTTTTTTATCTTTCTGTTATTTTTGTAGACTGCAATGCTGTGCCATTATTAGTACTGCATGTTAGTATATGCATATTGAGATTTATGTCTGCATCTCAACAGAGATTAAAAAGAAAAAGTGCTTTATAACAAGTCTGTTTAAGTGTATGAACATTTTAAAAATAGACCTTTGGTATCTGGTTTTAATGAAAATGTTTTTCCTCTTTTGCAGGTTGTTTTGTTAGTTCAGATTTAGGATTTTGATTCATCCCCATCAGCATAGTGTAGACTCATATCAACTAGTCATCATCATCTACAGGGTGTACATCTGTGCTTGTACTCATGGCTCATTCTATATTCCTTGGAGTTAACAGTTAATCTTGAAGTCAGCTCATCTCACCTGTCTCAGAAAAGGATGACATACCTATCTCTCTCTGTTAACTATAGCAAGAATGTGAGTTTACCAGAAATCTAGTTTAGAGAAGGAAACAATTTGTTTAAGACAAGTCTTGTACTATGTCTATGCTGGCTTGAAGAAAAGTGTACTGACATAAAGCAATAAGAGCTAATATATTCTTAATATTTCTCTTACAGAGAAACAAGAATTAACATGAGAGCAAAGATTACTTTTTTTTTTGTCTACCTCTTACATCTTACATGTATACAATTAATAAAAGTTTGTCTAACAATTTGTGTAGTTCTTTAAATGAACATCATCCAGGAATCTATTTCTCAAGAAAATGTAAAATAAACTACACTGAATACTTCCAATAACTTTCATGATTAATTGGAGTCAGAGCTTTACAGCTTTCATGGAAATAATGTATTACTAGTTTTTCAAATAAACTCTTACTAATATTCATATGATTTAGCCAAGAAATGATTTCAGTTTTCTTAAGTGTGTGTTTCTGTACCCGCTTAAAAAAGAAAAAAAAAAAAAGAACCTTTGGAATTTCAAGTAGAAGCATGTGTATAAAACAATTAGCCTTGTAAGACATATTTTATTAAGAAGTGGAAAAAATACTTGGAGTGAAAATGTGAATATTATAGATAATCCTACTAAAAACCACATAAAATACAGGACACCTCAATTACCAATTTTAAAACTAAAAACAGTTCCTTTCTTTGATCACTGGAGAGCACTGTTCCCCTATGAAACAATTTGTTTGATGCACACCACCAGGCATTCTGCTAGAGAATGTGCAAAATTATGTAATATATATTATGAATTCTGAGTAATAGAAGGTGAAATGGTAGCCTCCTGAAAAAGAAAATATAAAAGTAATGTTTTATGAGATTCCATTTTCCTATTCCTCAATTTATACTGATAATATTATACTAGTTTTATATAAAAAGTCTACAACTCCATCTGGTCCAGAAACCTATTCTTTTGGGTACAGAACAAGCATATATCCAAAAGATTGGTTCTGGCTTTTTTATACATCTACTTATTGAAAAAGTAACACAAGTCTTGTGAAATCTAAGTCAATGCACATAAACAGTTGCCCCTGAATAGGTAAGAATAAAATCAACTGAATCATTTTTTTGCCTGAACTAAAAAATATACCTTTCTTAACCTTGAATTGTTTCAGTTAAGTACAAAACTGCATTTCCAGAAAAGGATAAAAAAAAATACTTAACAGGCAGCAGTACAGAACTACAAGTACCCTGTGATTAAAACATTTATGCAGTAATTCTGAGACCTCTGTCTGGTTTCATTATCTAGGTGTAAATAATGCCTTTGAAATCCTTGGACAATGCTTTCTGTCTCAGATTTCAAACTGATCAGGGGTTAATAATTGCACCTCCTGGGTTCCCGTAGTGCTCCTGCCTTTGAGATTTAGTGCTTTGTGCCAGAACTGTGTCAAATGCTGTTTTCATATTTAAATAAGCAGGGTGGATTTTGGGGTAAGATTTCTCTGCCCTACTTGTGTAAGTACAAAAATGGAAACATTTGGTTTGTATGTTAAATCACAGGACATTTCATTTGATTGGAATGCAAACCAAGAAATCATATTTGTGTATCAAAGTTGAAACAGAGAAAGAAAATAATACCTTGCTATCAGCTTTGCCCTTTTACGGGTGTAATAAATGCTTTGTTTAGTTGTTAGCTATTATTACTAAGCAATCATGTATATAAAAAGAGAGCTGTTAATCCGACATGTTATTCTGTTTCATAGAGCACATTAATTACAGAGACAGAAGGAGGGCTTTCAGGGGTCCAATCCAAGGAGAGCCTTGAGGTCTGCTGGATATCACAATCTGCAGCTAGAGCGGGAGGATCAGAGCCCACAGGTCACCTACCAGATCTCATCTGCAGCTCTATAACCATGTCAAACATCTTGTTCACTGTTGATGTATAATTCATTGTACTGTTTTAATTGAATTGCACACTGAAAAGACCTGATTTGTCAAGATAGCCTTCCCATTTCACAGCAGTAAAGCTCCATTGATTTCTAGTCAGTGAAGAGGATGTCATGAACGGTCAGAAAAGAATGTTTAATATTCAAATCAACTGAGCATAGCGCTGACCTCTCTTAGCTTCCCGTCCTGCATAAGGACCTTTGCTAAGAAGCAGCAGACACACACACGTGAGATGCCCATTCTGCAGAGGATCACTGATCACATTAATTCAAAATCAATTATGGAGCCATAAACAGAAGGAGATTATGACTGGCAACAAGCAAGATATAAAGCTGACAGAAGTGTTCTTCAAAGTGAGGAAGCAGGAATTAGTGTTACATTTATTAGCACTATCTTTATTTGATAGCTCTGAGCTTTGGCTCAGTGAGTCCTTGAGCTATACCTTTTCAACAATTAGCTGAGAACATCTCGTAGTTACATATCCTGATCAGCAAAGAGAATATAGGTGTAATAAGAACCTTCTTTAGCATATTAATATTAGGATATGCCATTGTTCCCTCTTTACCTGAATTTATAATGGCATTATTTATGAGGTGATTATTTATGCAGTGGCACAAATGGAGAAATGGAAATAGAGGAAAAATGTAGGAACATTTGATGTTTAAATAAGATCCTGCCCCAGGATCTCCATTGGGATTGGCACCAAAGCTGTCCCACAGAGCTTATGTGAACATAAAAAAAAGAGATGCTTTAGAAGCCTCGAAGGAGTCCAGATTTACATTGAAATGTACTGAAATTTCACTTTGGTATCATCTGAATTCTCAGTGGAGCATGCTCCAAGTTTCATGAGCTCAGCCATATCAAACACCTGTTGTCTTCTACCTTTATGACTGTTAAAATGTAGGAGGATTTCCACGAAGTTGCAGACTGTCACTGAAAGCCTGGGATATTATCTGATTCTTACTGACAAGTCATTATCCTGAACCACAAACAGATATCTGGTTTTTGCTTGTGGGCTTATGGCTTACCAAACTAATGTCAAATGTCATCATATGACATGGATGATGTCATGGATTACGTAGTTGGCAAACAATGTAATCATCCTTGATTTGCTGCTGCCCAAAACATAAATCTATTTTTTATGTGGTTATGAACCACTTCATGTTTTATGTTTCTAGTCATCTGTTTGCTGGTATTTTTCTAAAGAACTAAATCTCAAAGCTGTATTCTCCTACTCATCTTGCTGTCTAGCAACACTGATTTGGATATCAACAACTGTTCTTCCTCCTCTTCAGCCCTTCATGTTAGGATGCTATGTAAGTAGTTTAATTCACTGTCAAAGATCAGAAGCAGTAGGGTTCCCTGGCCTGCCCTTGCATCCAGATGCCTAGTGGCTCTCTCCACTTTATTACATGTTTAATAGAAAATGAGAATGTCTTCTGCTTTCCTTTTCCTAAAAACATTCCCTTTTGACTATCCCTATCTTCATTCTTATTATGGTAATCTGATACACAAAGCAGTAGGCTGAAAAATTAGAACATCTCATCAGATACTAGACAAAAAAGTCTCATCTTTTTTTTTTTTTTTTTTTTTTCTATCCACTCTTATCCTCTCTTCTCCAGTCAGGATAAAAAAAATAGTTTTTGGATCATCTTTCTAATGAAAAAAAAAGCAGAATTAAATTAAAGTTCAATATTTAAAAACAGACAAAATCTAAGGTTCAGGTGTAAACTTTGGTGATCAATCTGAAATATAGTTTTTTAATCTTAAATTATCAGGAATAACCAATTTTTCCTTTCCTAGAACGTCTTTCTTTGATAGAAGCAATCTTTCTTTTAAGCAATCTAAACATGTAAGATAAAGAAAGTAAATACAAAGAAAGTAAATATTATTTTGAAATTACATGTTGACTATCACTTGATCCATAGTGTAAATCATAATATGTTTCAGGGCAAAAATTATGTAGGCAAAATCCGAGCATGTAAAGGAAAAAGCAAATTGAAAAAAAAAAAAATCATAATTATGAACTTCTCTGAAAAAAAGCAACCGAGTATTAATCATGACCTATCCCAAAAATATATCTGAATGGTTTTTCATGCATCATTAAGATGAATATATACACATCAAAGCTTTTGTTTTCTATCCCAGTCGTCACTGAAGACATGTTTTTGTTCAAATTATTTCACTAGAAATGTCACTGTTATACTTCATTTTTCCTCTCCCTCATGTCTTTTGTTTTCATCATATTTTTTAATTCACAGCAAAAACACTGAATCGTACCTTTAAGGGGGTTCCTTTCTGTGAAAATCAGACTTTTGTCAAAGAGCTGGGTCAGCATAAGGTTTCCATCTGAAATGTTTCCTACTGGGAAAAATTGTATTGTTCACTCACATGATCTAAATATAGGAGTTTTCAAGCGTTTCATAACATGGACACCTGATCAGACAGATAGTCCTTTGAATCACCTAATCTTTTACTCGTGGCACCCACATTACCTGCTAGCTCATTTATGAGAGCCAAAATCATATTCTTTTCCATTTACCGCTGTGTAATATCATAGTGTCAAATGCAGTTAACAACTAACATGCTTGGGATCTTTGACCCAGTAGTTTGCCACCATCTGTAAACTAACTGATCAGTCCCCAATACTCTAGGGATTAATTCAAAATCAACAAAGGTCAGCGGATGCCTTTCAGTAGACTTTGGACTAGACACTGAAAATTCAGAAATTCATGGTCCGTTTTGAAATGGAGAGGCTGGTTGGAAAATGAATCCCCTGGCACTCTGATTGCTATTTTAATCAGCAATCTATAAGCAGAACAGAGTGCTAACAATGACCTTCCAGTGATTTTCACAAGTTCAGGATATTCAACAACTTAGGGGTACTCTTAAAATTAGGTATTCCTCTTCTGTGTCTCCTCATTTGGTCTCTTAATTTCTTAAGTGTCTTAAGTTTGCAGACACTGTGTTTTTCTCTGTGGCTTAAGTGAATTATCTAAACTAGCTTTAAGCCTCAAAGGGAATTTCTTCATCCAAAGCACTACCACCTTCTCCAGTATATATTGTAGAAGGGGAAAATGGAATAATGTTGAAAACTGTCATTCTCCAGACAGGATGAACATTTTCAGGCAGTAGTTTAAAAAATCATTTAGTATCTTGTTGCCAGTGGACTACAAGTAACTACTAATTGGTCCCTTTAGATGCTCCTCCAGCTTATTTTTCACTTCAGCTCTTATTCCCCCTTTTTTTTTTTAAATCCAACAATCTAAAAATCTTGTGATAAGGCTCTTGCTAATTTACATAGCAGAGGTTGCTATAGCAACCTGGCAGAACATTTCCAGAGGCAACATTGTAGAGGTAACCTTTATCTTTATGAGAGAAATACGCTTTAAAGGTTCATGATAGTTCTGTATTTTTTTTTTCCTCAAGATATTTAATCATACAGTGAAGTAGAAATATTTCAGCTTTGATATCACAGTCTTCAGCTCGGTGAATGCTGTTGTCATAAACACACATTATGACCTCACTGCATATCAAAGCTTGTAGAACCAGCAGAGTTCAAGGCTATAAAACATGCTGCTGTGCTGGACTCAGACAGCTGAAGCTTTGGGACGTCATCAAAATGGTCTCCCAAGGGCTGCTTGCAGCACCTGGCTTCACTGGAGATTCACTCTCACTTCTTGCACTCTCACAGTGCTGAGTGTCAGCCTGTGAGCACATGGCCACCCACCCCCAGCTCCAGGCTGCTCACAGCAGGGGAGCACAGAACTTGCACTGATCAGTGGGTTGCGGCAAAATGTGGCCAAAAGTTAAGAGTTGCAATGACATCAACCAGCAGTTTTGTCATCCACCTCTGGTACAAAAATGAATTCCTAATGGATCCATTAAGCAGTAAAAGAAGAAAAAAGAAAAAAGAAGAAGAAAAAAGAAAAAAGAAGAAGAAAAAGAAAAAAAAAAGTTTTCTTTAATGTGCTTTAGTGCTATATTTTTGGAACTAAAACAGCAATATTATACTCCCATAAATGCAGGGCTGTATGGAAGATATATTGTTATTAGTAATTCAGAAAAGGAAGAGTTTGCACCTTTATATTGCTCTGAAACTTCCAGTGACTTTCAGAGCTGAGACGTGCTCTTTTAGCACCTTCAGAGGCACAGACACAGCAGGTAGCTCTGCATCTCCCACCTGTGCACCCTGGCCTGGCCATCTCAGATGGGGACATGCTCTGTTACTCTTTGAATATAGTGGAAGTGGTACTGAGAAGCCTTGGCATGTATTATGTGTCCTGGCCCTGGGTTATAGATCTGCCAGGTACTTAGCTGGCTGTTATTCTGCTATTGAAGTTACACTTAACTCAAGCTGAGGTGACCTCACAGGCAAGACAGAGAAACAACAGACAGTATAGTGGACCCAGGTACTCTGTGTGATTCGCTCTCACTCTCTCCTGGTTTCAGCTGAGACAGTATTAATAACACACCAATGTTTTGGTTGTTGCTGAGAGATGGTATGGCACTTAGGGCCAGGCCAGCCTCTGGGTGGGAAGAGCCCACCATGAAGGCACACAGTATCAGGGGGCAGGGAGAAGCCAGGACAGCTTGCCTGAATTAGGCAAGGCATTACACTGAAGCCCATGACATCCGGTGGAAAGGCAGTAAAGCTGTGGGGAGTTGGCCGAGGGGCAGCTGCGGCTCAGGGATTGACTGGGCATTGGTTGGCAGTGAGACAAAGCGTCGCTGACAGAGCATCACTCAGTGAGCAGTTGTGTTAGCTGGGCGTCAATTGGTGGGTGATAAGTAGTAGCACTGTGGATATATATACACGTATATATATTGTTATAATCACATTTTTGTTTCTATTTTCATTTTCTGTCTTAGTAAATAGTTTTAATCTCAACCCATGAGTTCTATTTTGTTTCCAATGTTCTTCCCCATCGTATTTAAGTTGGGGAGTGTGAGAATGGTTGTGCACTGCTGAGCTACTGTTGGGTTGAATAAACCACAACACACTCACTCATTCTCCCTCAGCATTATGTTCAATATGTCTTAGCTGCTCTTCCCAGCAGGGAAGTGACTGCTGACTGAGGACAAAGTTGTGTTGGACTGTGCTGTGTCTCTGCTGGCCTCTTGTGCTACAGTGAAAGGTCCTGGGACATCCCCTTCCTTTTTGTCTTGGTGTGTCTCTGCTATCTCTAGCACCTTCCTGAACTTCCAGGATCTTCCCTTTAGTCAGCATGATCACCATTACGGAAATTCTCTTTGAGACCGTATCTTCTTTTAGGAAAGCTCCTTTCAACCCCTAGTGTAAAGGCATAAGCTTAATGCACGATCAACCTTCTAATTGGTCTTTCTGCCTCATGCCTCTGTTAATAGGAGGATTCAGCTTGTTCCTCTTATGTTTTGTCCAGGCATTTACTTAATTTGCAACTAGACAATTGCTACTGTATCTAGTAGGTAGGAGGCTTCTGCTTGGGAGTGTAATAGTTCATTCATTTTCAAGCCCTGACCTGCAGACAGAGGTACATCCAATTAGCTGTTGCCTGTTGCCTGTTAGCATTCACAATTTATGCTTTTTTTTTTTTTTTTTTTTTTTTTTTTTTTGTGTGTGTGTGTGTGTGTGTGTGTGTGTGTGTGTGTGTGTGTGTGTGTGATAACAGTGATAACAGTCAGGTAAAATCTAAATATAATTCTTAATTTGAAGCATTCAAAGAAGTTAAAAATAGTTATAAAAATATAGGAAGAATACTTGTAGTAGGGCTACGTCACAAATCTGCTCATCCTCATTCTGCTGTCTTCCTCTTTTCTGACAAAGAGCTATGGCTTTGTGCTTGCCATGTATTTCAAGATGCATCTAAAGACTGAAGAGAGATTTTTCACCAGGAAGTTCATCTGTGTACAAGAACTTCCATCAGAGCTCTGCAATCACACCATCAGACAGATTTAGAATCCGCGTCAGCCTTTTTCCTCAGAAGCCATTTATTCCCTCCTGAGCTGAAAGATCATCAGACCTCACTTTACTTTATACCAAGAGCTTTATGCCAAGGTAACTGACTAGTAAACAATTATTTTCTTTAAAAGGTAGTATCTACTTTGCTAGATGCTTTAGTTACTGTTTGTCATGATTCATTGTGCAATCTTTCAGTGAACCTTGTTTTATTCTTCTAGCTGATTGTTAAAAGCGTACTGGAAAAAAAAGAAAAACAACCGCACCCTCAATATGGTAATATGGGATAGTGTATGTATCTCATTAGTAGTTTCTGACCACAGACAGATGCTTGAGTGTGGGGATGAGGTTAGAGTGACTGACTTCTTGCATGGCAAGATGGTGAAATAGAAAAATAATGTCATCCACAAAATAGAGAGGGAGACAGTTATCGATCTGGCTAAGACCCCGAGATAAATGCAGTTTAAATGTGAGTCTAAGATATGAAAATATAAAAAGCTACTCGAGAAGTGGTTTGTCAAATTTCTTAGCACTACATTAAGGCTAGTGTTAATAGGACAGTATTTCCAAAGGAGATGAAAAAAAAAATGGCTACTAACAGATTTGTTCTTGTCTCCCAGTCCGGTGGGACACTATCACACAGCCAGTGCATCTTGATAGAGATGGCACACAGCAGCAGAGTTGGCTGAAGCCAGTCACACTAAAACAGAAGATTTCTAACCCAAATTCCTGTTTTCAAGGAAACATAAAACTGCAAAACCATCAGCTTTTTAGCTAGTATTTTTTAGGTTTGGATATTACTCAGAAGTGATATAGTGATATGTGACTTTGACTGGTGTGTGCGAGAAAGGACATCTCAAAGGCAGGACATAGGATCAGCACTGGACTGGTGCCTAAAGTGCTGGTCAGCACAAGTAAAGGAAGATTTTGACAAAGCTACACCATTTGATTGCACTTTAGTGCTTCACAGATCATCAAGAATTTATCTGGTGTATGCCACAGGCTATACCACTTCCCTCAGCTCTGCTGTGAATTCAGTATCTTAGAATCATAGATAGCTTGGGTTGGAAGGGACTTCAAATACCAACTAGTTCCTATCTCAGGGTTGCTGACTGCTAGATCAGTCACTAGATCGGGCTGCCCAGAGTCCCATCCAGGCTAACGTTCAACATCTCCAGGTGTTCTTGTCTTTGACCAATGACTAACTTATTTCTTGATGCATCTGAAAGCATCTCACTTTATTCTGAAGATACCAGATTAAAAATCCCTCATTTTCTATGGCAGACACCTCAGCTGATGGTCAGCCTCACTGTTAAAGACATGGGACAGATATTTTTGATTTGATTTAAGCAACTTAATTGATATGCTAAAGCTGGGAGATCAGCAATTAATAGGAAAAGTTGAAGAGTATCTGTAGATAACTCATCTTCTTGAATATCTGCATCACTTTCTGTAGACATCCATCTCCTGGCATGGCTTATATGAAGACTCAGAGACAAATCTCACATATTGGCAACAACAAGCAAAGGGCCCAAGGCTACCAGGGGTGAATCTCAGGACTGAGTTGGCATTAACAACTTTTTTTTTTTTTCAGAACAGAAACCTGTAAGTTCGTATCTTTATGGTTTTTCATTTAGGTACTGACTGCTCTGGGCATTCATTGCTTCCAGGATGTTGCCAATGCCAATTTTGTAGGTACTTCTTTTTCCTAAGTATGTGAATTTGCATTTAAAACCCATTTTGTTTGAAAGAGCACATGTTACTGAGAGATCTTGCTCTCTGTATTATCTGGAGAATAGCCTTTGTGTGAGTTATGTAGCCTCAGTCTTCTAATTTAAATTACAACTTTCCTTTGTACAGTATTTCAACAGATTCTCAAATTCAACAGAAACATATTGAAAATTATTTCACAAGAAAAAGCTTAATTAAAAACTGAAGATCAGGGCTATATAATGCAGACAAAGGTTGTAGCTAATTTAACAGCTGTAAATTCCTTGGTGCAGTTATTTACATACAGCACTTAGAACTTTTATCGTACCTCTGGTGTGGCATTTAATTAATTAATTTGGCATTTCCATAGCACATATTCTAATTCTGTCTGAGTGGTAGATGCTTTGTATTTCATCTGAAAACAGGCAAAAGATTTGCAGTAATCCAAACTGAGCCATCCCAGAATTTACGAAAGGGCTCCTTTGTTTTCAGATGTGAATAGAGAGGATTACTGGGGGTTGAAATAATCACATGTTAAAATCAGAGTCTCCAATACTGGGAAGATCTAAATACCTGCAAACTTGAGAGCCTTTATATGTATGTTGGCGCTTTGTGTGCTCCCTCTGTGTTTGCTCTGGACGTGAGTGCTTTCAGCTGATGAAGGAAAAAAGCTCACAGAAAAGCCTGTAGATCAGCACTAAAGTGAATTGGGAGAATTTTTGGGTTTTTTTTTTCCCAGGATGTATGTAGAAGCAAGAAGCCAATGTGTTCCATAAAAGCAGGAAGAATTGGATCTGAAAACAGAGATCCATGGTGTGCAATATACATTCACCAAAATGCTGAAACAGGGCAAAAAAAGAGCTAGTCTGTCCTTTCCGTTGTTTTAATCCTGAATGATATATGGTTAAGAAGATCAGCCCTAAAATATATACTTAGTTATAGTTTATTAACTCAGGTTTTTGTGTATGAAATGAAGAGAAAAAAAATCTTACCATTCCTCATTTAAAAAAAAAAAAATCATTAACCATAAACTAATCTTCCAGTATTGTCAGTTCACAGTTTTCTTCCAGTAAGGCTGGAAGTATTTCAAATTGTGAATAGGATTCAGAAATCATGTCTTCTTCTAGTGAGAGAGATATTTGACCACTGCTTAACAAAATGTGTCATAATTCTTCCTTTCTCACAAGGAAATTAGATTGCTTAATTCAATTTTAGATTTTGTTTGTTTTATTTTTGTCACTGAGAAATGTGAGTCAGGGTGCAACTTTCAGAACCAGCAGTAGGAACACACACCTGTTCTTTGCAGCCCAAAAACGTCCCATTCTGACTTGAATATCCAAACATCTTCTAGACCTTAAAATCTTTGAGAATGGATATACGCCCTTATCCTGTCCATTCCTGTGTAATGTTTCCATTATGACCAAAGAAACAAACTCTCTAGAGATAACTGCGGTATCATTTCCCATTTTTTTAGTCTTGCCAAAGTCTATTGGCATCTTAGAGGTCTTGGTAAACTGGAGCTATAACCACGGTCCTGTTTTTACTGTAGAACTAAGTTTTTCAATTCCATCAACAGTAAATATATGACAGATACTTTGGAAACAAATAACTTATATAAAAACATAAAAATTCATGCTGCTCAAGGCTCCCTTAAATCACACACCTGGTCTACAAGTATGGCTGTAGTAGAAGGCATATTACCTTTGCATCTTGTGTTTGCTTACCTGATACAAATATTTTGGAGGATCTAGGGAATCTCAGATAACACCAGTGCTGATATCTATGAAATATAATCACATTTACTCTTCCCCTTCTGATTTTTCAAGTGATTTAATATTGATAGTAGTGGTTGATTACAGTGGTGCAAATCAAGAAGATGAGTGGTTACTTTTCTAAGATGAAGAAAACCAAAAATCTGGAGAAAACAATCCAAACTCGTGTTTATGCTGAAGACGGTTCAGTTTTACTATGTTTGTCTTTAAACAAAGCAGTTTTGATCCTACAGACTCTTATGAAACAAAATGTAGGGAAAAAAAGGCAACAATTAAAATGAAATAAAAACAGCATCTTGAACACTAACAGTGTACTTATTTACAGAAGTAAGTGCAACTTCCTAAATCCAGTGTGTCCTAGGAGTTAGACTACCATAAGGACAATAGATTGATCCACCATTTGAACATGGCTTTTTGGTTAGGTGTGCTACTGAATGATGAGGCTAACCACTTTAAAATCCTTCATTAGTTTTTTTTAGCCTCTGTGGGTAATGGAACAACAACAACAAAAAAGACATTATAGTACAAAGTGTAGTTGTATAATATCAAATCAACACTTAGATTTTTATTTTTGCTAAATACAAATAAAGGTTGGAGCAGGATTGCATAACCTACAGCACTTCTGTGCTCATCTGGACTCCAAACTTGAAAAGAAAAAAAACACAAGGAGAGAAGAAAACAGCATTTTATTTCTGTGTAATGCTGATACACTAAGGAATTGGTATATTTTGTTGCCTACAGCACAACTCCTGCTCTCTCAATTTTAAAATCGTAGCACATTGCCAGTGGGCAGTGCGCAGCACTCCATGAAAAGCATGATCTGAAGCATAGTGGCCTACAAAGACATTTGGATGCGTGGGCTGAGGAAAATAGATGATGTACTCTTTGCAGGTATGTGGAATGCCTCACTTTGCGCAGCTCTGCTGCTTAGAAGTAACTCAGATGAAGCCATACTTCCCTCATTTTGATGTCCCCTTTCAGAAAACTCACTCCCAAGCTTTCTAGCTTTCCTATTGCCCTCTCTTTTACTAGCTAAACCAAGTGAACTAAGGAGATATAAAACAAATGTATAGAAAACCACAATGACGTCAGGAAAAGGTAACATCACTGAAGTGAGAAATGTGCAAATTATTCAAGATTTAAAAGGAGGAAACCATGGTGAATAGAATTAAATTTGGGAGCATAGGAGTAAATAAAAGAAAGGAAATATTTGAAATATTTATTTGTGCTTGTGAGAGATGTTGGCTCCATGGAGACTTTGGCTCCACGACACTTAGATAATTATTAAAATCTGTTATATACTTATTTTCCACAAGAGGATGCTTGCATGTACTGCCTTTAGTGTCCAAATTGTGTTTGTTATAATCTAAAGGAGAAGAAAAATCAAGTATTAAATTTAAAATGTCACTGAGCATCAAGGATGGACCTGAAGGATGCCTCCTATCAAATGCCAGAAGTTATGAAAAAAGGATGTCCTGTTTCTGTCGTGGTAGGGAGAAGGGTGCAAAGGAGAAGGCAGGTGTATTCATTGCTGAAGAAATATTAAACATCTGCACTTCATGAGGCAAATCTTTTAAGGACTATGTTTCTACTATCAGCTCAGTTTATTTAAAGAGAGAATTACATTTGTCGTATCTGCATACTAATATCTTTGTGATATTTTTGTACTTTTTGCAGTATAGTTTGAAATTTGTTTTACTTGTGAGTAGAGGTAGTTTCCATGGTTACAAACACAGTTTCAATGTTTGCCTTTAAAAAGATTATGATTTTTCATATTGAAACTAAAGAAAGGCAAACGCAATTTATCAGGAATAGCAATTTCATGTCACTTCGTTTGTTTGTTTTTAAGTTTACTTAATTTGTGTGACACAGCATTGGTGAAAAGATTCTTCTTGGAAGAATTTTCTTGTAACAGAAATACAGATTGAAATTTTTGCAGAATAATGGAAGTTGTGTGTAGTTTTTCTTTCCTAAAAAGGAAGATGGATTTAGGGAGATTTACTTATTTAACTATTTCCCTCTGATAAGTTTGAAATATTTCTTAAATCCTGTAGGAGTTGTTGCAGGGTCAGGCTTAGAGTATTCTTAACTGAGAATCTTAAAATTAAGAAACTGTTGAAACAAAGAAAAATATTTGAAAAATCAGCCCAAGTTCTAACAAGATAGGTAAATGTTGAAAGGAAGTTTCTACTAATAAAGAAATTCTAAACACTGATTGGAGGAAGGGGTGAAGGTCACAATGCGTGGTTGAGAGAATGATCTACAGAGAAAACAGCATATTAGAGACCAACATCTGTAGGGCTATGCTGAAAGATGGCCAAAGGCCAGATGTGAATACTTGATTTATGACAGCTTAATTTGTGAGAGGTAGTAAGGTCCATAATAGAGGCTGTCTGGCTGTATTAACAAAAATAAAATAAAATAAAATAAATGAAACAACCAATCAACCAACTAACCAAAACCAACTAAAAACAGAAGAGCAAATGGAGACCACTAGGAGCATGATTAGAGATAAGTAGTACAGTGTCATTGTACATTGCCTCTTGGCTCATCACTAAAGAAAAAGAAGTGTCTGTCTCAGCTGTTGATTGGGGTGGCAATATTGATCACAAGGAATGGGGCATCAAACTGGGACAGCTGGAATTCCTAACTGCTCACTGTTTTCTTGGTGTGTCTTTTTGCCTCTCGGTGAAGGGGAACTTGCTTCTCAGTTTATAACTCTACAGAATTTGTTTCCCAATTCCTTTCACACCTGCCTACCTCCTGAATTAAATCAGTAATGATGAAATCTTAAGCTAATGATGTTGAAAAAAAATTAGAGGATATGCCAAATTGTAATCATAGATAAAATCTCTTGAAAGAGTGGCTATTAATATCATACATTTAACCATTTCTTTCATTTGAGGAAAGTCAGCAAAGGATATAAATTACCAAAGAATTGCATCTCATGCACATACTGAAGGAGAAAAAATATACTGGGACTACTAAAATTGTGTGAGGGGTAAAAACAACTCTTTTTATCCTCTGTAGCCTTGTACACTTATTATAGGGTTAAAATTGTGAAAATCAGAAATTCATGTTCTCACATGAGCTACAGGCATTTTCAGCTTGTTGTAGAACTGTATTTTATTTCATATACTCAATGTTTGCTGCTTTTGTCAGGCACAGACTACATTTTTGATCACTTAACTTCTTCAGGTGATATTGTGGAGGTTGTGAATGCACATGCACAGTCAACATTAACTTTAATAAGTAAATTTCCTAGGAGCAAGAAAATCATATTGCAGTCTCACCTAAACTGACCCTTGCTTTCAAAGTCCTAGTGGCAAGAGTTGTGTATCCATAAATTCTTTGACCTTTCAATACTGCACAAATATATGGATCACCTGTAAATACCAGTCATATGCTGTGCTGAGATGTAACCATTCAAACATGTATGGTTGGAGTTCAGTGAGTTGGATCTACTGAAAGAGACAACAGGAAAAATCTTCATCTATAGGAGGTGATGTAGAAATTGTGGGAAACAATATCTAGCAATATTGACTTTTATGTCAATTGAGAGCACTGAGAGTGTGAGCTAAGGAGCTGTGAATTTTATCTCATCTGCACAATGAAATATGTATAAGGACAGTTAGCAAGTCACACAATTTTGCCTTGTAAGCAGTGTAACTGTGCTACAAGTGTTGTATGCTGTGCAAGTTCAAGGATGTAACCCTGTTTTTTTAGTAATTTGACCAAAACAATAACAACAACAAATCTTCCACCAAAAAAGTCAACCAGAATCAAAAACTCCCATTGTGTTGCTGTCAATGTTTTGAATCCTTGGAGCAAATCTGTGATATGATAGCTATTAAATCTATTATTATAGTAAGTACTGAGTAGAAAAAAAAGAATTGAGACATTTCCCTCACACTCTCTTCTGCTTAGCACAGCATACTATTCTATTTTATAATCTTTAAATGTTATACATACTACCAATATAATATTGAGTAATCAGCTGTCATAAGGAATCAAAGATGACAAGTTTTTATATTAATTATGAGTAAGATATATTGTAGATTACAGTTTGTAATAACTGTACTCTGTAATAACACTCTGTAATACTTAGTAGTTATTTTAGTACATAAAATATACACATTACTGAAAACGTAGAACGTGAACTTATGATGAAACACTTTCAGTTAGATTTTAACCCTGAGGTCCTCAGTCCTTTGTTTTACTGCCTTTGCAAATGGTAGAGTTTGCACTTTGGCAAAGCTCAGCTGGTAGGTGTGTCCTTCATAGCTATTTCATTTACCAGCTCAAATAGATTTTACAGCAGTGATGTCCAGAGAGCTGTCAATTTATGTGAACAGACATGGATTGAAATCTGTGTCAAATCTGGTGACACCTAGAATGTATTCTTGCCAAGCACTTAAATTTTGCAGTTATTCTACTAAATCTAATTAATACAGTGTGGGGATGGCAGATTAGAGTATTATGTTGTGTTTGGCCTATCCAAATTTAATTAACTTTTACAAATATTTGACAATCTTTGTTCAATATCCAGGAAATCAAAGTTGAAGTATATGCTAGTAAGAAAACTCCCCAGACTCTTCCTTCGTTTTGCAAGCATTTAACTTGCTCAAAAATCTCATGTTTAGAGATAATAAATCTAAAAATATAGCAAAGACCTGCAAGGATGGAATGTATGCTTGTGTCATTTTCTTCTGGGGTTTATCATTAGAGCCATATTTGAGTTGCTCCCTGGAGCTACAAAGGTACATATGATGAATGGTAACGATCTGTCAATTACCTGGAAAGTACTGTCCTGTTTTACTGGAGACTGAACAATGTGGTCTGGTGGACCTTTTGCACCTTGTAGCTGGTAAATATCAATAAGAGATAAAAGTGTTCCTAATTCATAATAACCTAAGCCTGCAAATACACGCATAATGTATGAATGTGAAACAGCTGCATAACTTCCCTGGTGCACAGTTTACACATATTGGCTGCAAACT